>NW_025725917.1:2400000-3000000 GCF_021461395.2 Schistocerca americana | reverse complement strand
AAATTTTTCTCAAGGTTAGCGTCTATGTTATTTTTCTCTGAGACCCTGGCGCACGCGGCTGCCTGCTGTGCGAGTCATTGTCTGTCTCTTTGTTGGCGCGCGTCGTTATTGGGATTAGGAGACCTAACTTCTACAAATTCGCCTTGCCGAGAGGGCCCAGCCGTGTAAGAATCCCGCCAGTTCTGATGAAATTGACGTCTGTCGTTATGATTATATCGTCTGTCGTCATGTCGGTAGTTCCTGTAGCTTCTTTCTTGTCGGTCATGTGGTGGAGAAGTTCCCCCTGAATCGTAACTGTGCGTCGAACTGTTGCGCCTGAAGTTATTCTGCCTCCCTTGATAATAATTATTCTGGTTCCCATATTGTCTGTTTCTAAGGTAATCTCTGTCATATTCATTACTACGGAAATGCAATCTTTCTCTGTAACTATTATTCTGCCAACGGTTGTCATAAGGGTGGTGTCTGTTTTGGTCACGATTTGTGTTGTGAGAATAGCCTTGTCGTGTCCATTTATTGTTTCTGTCGTCACGGAATTGTGACGTATGTGACCTGTAGCGACTGTTTTCCTGTTTTCGCATCCGGCGACTGTCTGTGTCAATTTCTAATTCTTGTAGGAGTCCCTGAAAAGCTTCAATGTCGTCTTTGCAACGTCCTGCTAAAATAATATGTCGTAAATGTTCAGGTAATTTGATTAAGCAAATGCGGATGAGTTCTGAGGGGCTGTATGGGTTTGACAGGTACTAATTCTTGTGCAACATGTCTTCAAAATATTTCACAAGACTGGAGAATTCAGATTGTTCGAAATGTTTCATCATTATGATGCTATGTTTTACTCGGTCTTGTGTGGCTTGAGACCAATATGCTGAGAGGAAGGCATGGTAAAACTCTCCTTCACTGTGGCAATCGTGAATTACCGATCGCATTCTTACAGCTGGTTCATTCTACAAGTAGCCACACATAAATTCTAATCTGTGTTCTAACGACCAGTTGGGAGGAAAACAATGCGAGAATTGATGGAGCCATTCTTGTGGATGAATGTCGTTGCCAGAATTCTGAAATGTTTTGAATTTACGTGTACTAATGAACAGCTTATAGTCAAAATCATCGTGTCGGCGAGTAGCATATCGGTCATTGTTACGTCGTGTCGGCGGTTCCATCTCAAAATCCAATGCGCCTTGCCAATTTCTTTCACAACTTCCGAAATGCCCTGTGTTATTATTTTGCGGCTTTTCCGTATTTCTAAGTCCCTCTTCCCGTGTTGGAGCGCGAGTGTCCTCTGAAATACGTAATTCTTGTATTACCTGTGTCAGCTGATCTTGTACTACCCGGATTTCTCTTTGGTGTTGCGTATTGATTTGATTTTGATTTTGTTTGAATTTTCTAATTTGTTCATACTCTTCTGTGTCAGTGAAAGCTACAGGTCTTGTGTCATTCAGATCATCATCTACCTTTGTAGATAAGTTAGTGACCTGATCCGAAAGTTCGGCTACTTTCTCCGATAGTGAACACATTTCCTCAGTGTGTTTTTCTGAACCAAGTTTCAGAGTGTCCATTTGTGTTTAAATCGAATCTACTGTGTCCTTCAAGTTTTCTTGAGTTTTTGCAAGTTGCGTAACCGAATCGGTAGATGCAACTGAGTCAATTTTAGCTTGCAAGGTGTTGTGATTTTCATGAACAATAGTTTGCAGTTCTTTTATGGCTGCTTCATGATTCTGTAATGCATTTTCATGACGCGAAAAAATAGGTTGGAAATGCTCACAAATTTGTGTTTTTACGTCATTACAGACTTTTTGACATTTCGATTCGTTGTTATGTAACTCAGTAGTTATATCTTCACGTGTTTGTTCAAGCGTGGTGTGAAGATTTTGTTCCATTGCGTCTAACTGTTGCTGTGTTTGTCTCTGGTGTTGTTCCATTGTGTCTAACTTTTGAAGCTTATCCTGTGTTTGTCTCTGATTTTGTTCCATTGTGTCTAACTTTTTAAGATTTTGTCCCATTTGTCTCTGATTTTGTTCCATTTGTTGCATTAATTGCAATAATAATGTATTAGTGTCTGGAATCTGTTTCTCTACGCTTTTCGGCAGTGCATTTGCAAAGGCAACATTCACATTTTGACAAGCAGAAAATGTGTCTTGACTTATTTGAGAAAACGGTGATAACCCAAAACCTGAATCTACAGTATTTGCGAAATTGTGTCCTGTCATTTCGGATTCCTGAGACGAGCTGTTGCCGAGCGATCGATCGATAATGCTTCTCTGTTCACTAATTGTTTCACTGCCTACGCCATTGTTTGCCGCCCGCTCCATTTCCCTATGCACAATTACCAAATTACTACTTTGAACATTAGTTAATTCATTACACAGTGGTGCTGATAAGCTACGCTCGTCGTCACTATTATTTCTCAGTTTACATTGGAGCCTAATATTACGTTTTTCACACGCCATTATTGTCACAATATTTCACACGACGACACAGAAAAACACAATTTGAAGAGGAAAAATAGGGGAACACATTAATATAGCACTGAAAATAATATCTAGTTAATTGCAGCTGCGAAATACTTGGTGCAAATCACTATGCATGCCACAACTGTTTTACTGTACAACAATGAAAGACTGCAACTACAATGGAGATTCTCTCTACAATTACGCGCTAGCAATAAACAATAGCTACACTAATTACACAAACTACAAGAAAAAATCAGAAGATTCCAGTGAGGTATCCTCGGCTAAGGGTCGACATATGAAACCTCCCCTTTGAACAATTATACATAACTGTGCTTAAACTGACACACAATATTTTGCTAGCGTAACGCAATCTGACTTTCAAAATTCCCTACAATAGAATGGCCCTGACTAACATTAAACTATACCTTTCACAAATCACTTACCTCACAAAACTCTTCGCTGCTCAAGCTACTGCAATACAGTTAGCGCCACTACTGCCAGCTAAATAAAAGAATCAAAGTATGGAAGGCACTAACTACTGATCGGGATAGTTAGCAAATGAAAGATATTAATAGAGAACAAACAATGTATTTACCTTGATATCATCATATATAAATATAGCAGTTCATGACAAATTTCAAAACTCCGCCATCTCTCTCCCCACATCCACCACTGCTGGCGGCTCACCTCCAACTGCGCAACGCTACGCGCTGTTCACATCCAGCTGCCGCTGCCCGACACTACAATGGCAGACAACAATGCAAACTAGCCACAGATTACACACAGCACAGCCAGTGCTTTTCATACAGAGGTGGCGTTACCAATAAAAAAACCTAAACAGCCTACTTACACCTTTAGTATTTAATTCCGATGGAATTTCTGTGTTTCATCGTTCATAAGAAGGTCCAAGGGATACAGTAAACCTGAAGTGAAGCATCGGAATCTAAAACTGTACTCGTAGGAGATGTTCAAATCATACAAAGTTAGAGTGTAAATCCTCTTGTACTTAAGTCGGCATTGTGCCTTTTGTATTAAATTCGGATGCAATTTCTGTGTTTCATCGTCAATAAGAAGGTCCAAGGGATACAGTAAACCTGAAGTGAAGCATCGGAATCTAAAACTGGACTCATACTAGAGGTTCAAATCATAGAAAATTAGAGTGTCAGTCCTCTTGTACTTATGTCGGCATTGTGACTTTTGTATTAAATTCGAATGCAATATCTGTGGTTCATCGTCAATAAGAAGGTCCAAGGGGTACAGTAAACCTGAAGTGAAGCATCGGAATCTAAAACTGGACTCACAGCAGATGTTCAAATCACAGAAAGTTAGAGTGTCAGTCCTCTTGTACTTAAGTCGGCATTGTGCCTTTTGTATTAAATTCGAATGCAATATCTGTGTTTCATCGTCAATAAGAAGGTCCAAAGGATACAGTAAACGTGATGTGAAGCATCGGAATCTAAAACTGGACCCACGGGAGGGGTTCAAATCATAGAAAGTTAGAGTGTCAGTCCTCTTGTACTTAAGTCGGCATAGTGCCTTTTGTATTAAATTCTGATGCAATTTCTGTGTTTCATCGTCAATAAGAAGGTCCAAGGGATACAGGAAACCTGAAGTGTAGCATCGGAATCTAAAACAGGACTCACAGGAGAGGTTCAAATCATAGAAAGTTAGAGTGTCAGTCCTCTTGTACTTAAGTCGGCATAGTGCCTTTTGTATTAAATTCTGATGCAATTTCTGTGTTTCATCGTCAATAAGAAGGTCCAAGGGATACAGTAAACCTGAAGTGAAGCATCGGCATCTAAAACTGGACTAATAAGGAGGGGTTCAAGTCATAGTAAGTTACAGTGTCAGTCCTCTTGTACGTAAGTCTGCATTGAGCTCTCTGTGTTAAATTCGGATGCAATTTCTGTGTTGCATCGTCAATAAGAAGGTAAAAGGGATACAGTAAACCTGAAGTGAAGCATCGGAATCTAAAACTGGGCTCACAGTAGAGGTTCAATTCATAGAAAGTGTGTCAGTCCTCTTTTACTTAAGTCGGCATTGTGCCTTTTGTATTAAATTCGGATGCAATTTCTGTGTTTCATCGTCAACACGAAGGTCCAAGGGATACAGTAAACCTGAAGTGAAGCATCGGAATCTAAAATAGGACTCACAGGAGAGGTTCAAATCATAGAAAGTTAGAGTGTCAGTCCTCTTGTATTGAAATCGGCATTGTGCCTTTTAATTTAATTCCGATGGAATTTCTGTGTTTCATCGTTAATTAGAAGGTCCAAGGGATACAGTAAACCTGAAGTGAAGCATCGGAATCTAAAACTGGACTCACTGGAGGTGTTCAAATCATACAAAGTTAGAGTGTCAGCCCTCTTGTACTTATGTCGGCATTGTGCCTTTTGTATTAAATTCGGATGCAATTTCTGTGTTTCATCGTCAATAAGAAGGTCCAAGGGATACAGTAAACCTGAAGCGAAGCATCGGAATTTAAAACTGGATTCACTGGAGAGAGTTGAGTTCATAGAAAGTTAGAGTGTCACTCCTCTTGTACTTAAGTCGGTATTGTGCCTTTTGTATTAAATTCGGATGCAAGATCTGTGTTTTATCGTCAATACGAAGGTCCAAGGGATACAGTAAACATGAAGTGAAGCATCGGAATTCAAGACTGGACTCACAGGAGAGGTTCAAATCATAGAAAGTTAGAGTGCCAATCCTCTTGCACTTAAGTTGGCATTGTGCCTTTTGTATTAAATTCAATGCAATTTCTGTGTTACATCGTCAACAAGAACGTCCAAGGGATACAGTAAACCTGAAGCGAAGCATCGGAATCTAAAACTGGACTCACAGGAGAGGTTCAAATCATAGTAAGTTAAAGTGTCAGTCCCTTGTCTTTAAGTCGGCATTGTGCCTTTTGTATTCAATACGAATGCAATTTCTGTATTTCATCGACAATAAGAAGGTGCAAGGGATACAGTAAACCTGAAGTGAAGCATCGGAATCTAAAACTGGACTCACAGGAGGGGTTCAAGTCATAGAAAGTTAGAGTGTCAGTCCTCTTGTACTTAAGTCTGCATTGAGCTCTTTGTATTAAAATCGGATACAATTTCTGTGTTGCATTGTCAATAAGAAGGTAAAAGGGATATAGTAAACCTGAAGTGAAGCATCGGAATCTAAAACTGGACTCACAGTAGAGGTTCAAATCATAGAGAGAGTGTCAGTCCTCTTGTTCATAAATCGGCATTGTGCCTTTTGTATTAAATTCGGATGCAATTTCTGTGTTTCATCGTCAATTAGAAGGTCCAAGGGGTACAGCAAACCTGAAGTGAAACATCGGAATCTAAAACTGGACTCACAGGATATGTTCAAATCATACATAGTTAGAGTGTCAGTCCTCTTGTACTTAAGTCGGCATTGTGCCTTTTGTATTAATTTCGGATGCAATTTCTGTGTTTCATCGTCAATAAGAAGGACCAAGGGATACAGTAAACCTGATGTGAAGCATCGGAATCTAAAACTGGACTCATAGGAGAGGTTCAAATCATAGAAAATTATAGTGTCAGACCTCTTGTACTTATGTCAGCCTTGTGCCTTTTGTTTTAAATTCGGATGCAATTTCTGTGTTTCATCGTCAATAAGAAGGTCCAAGGGATACAGTAAACGTGATGTGAAGCATCGGAATCTAAAACTGGACTCACAGGAGTGGTTCAAATCATAGAAAGTTAGAGTGTCAGTCCTCTTGTACTTAAGTCGGCATTGTGCCTTGTGTATTACATTCGGATTCAATTTCTGTGTTTCATCGTCAATAAGAAGGTCCAAGGGATACAGTAAACCTGAAGTGAAGCATCGGAATCAAAAACTGGACCCACAGGAGAGGTTCTAATCATAGGAAGTTAGAGTGTTAGCCCTCTTGTATTAAAGTCGGCATTGTGCCTATTGTATTAAATTGGGAAGCAATTTCTGTGTTTCATCGTCAATAAGATGGTCCAAGGGGTACAGTAAACCTGAAGTGAAGCATCGGAATCTAAAACTGGACTCACAGGAGAGGTTCAAATCATAGAAAGTTAGAATGTCTGTCCTCTTGTACTTAAGTCGGCATTGTGCCTTTTGTATTAAATTCGGATGCAATTTCTGTGTTTCATCGTCAATACGAAGGTCCAAGGGATACAGTAAACCTGAAGTGAAGCATCGGAATCTAAAACTGGACTCACAGGACAGGTTCTAATCATAGAAAGTTAGGGTGTCAATCCTCTTGTACTTAAGTCGGCATTGTGCCTTTTGTATTAAATTCGATGCAATTTCTGTGTTACATCGTCAACAAGAAGGTCCAAGGGATACAGTAAACCTGAAGCGAAGCATCGGAATCTTAAACTGGACTCACAGGAGAGGTTCAAATCATGGTAAGTTGAAGTGTCAGTCCCTTGTGCTTAAGTCGGCATTGTGCCTCTTGTATTAAATTTGGATGCAATTACTGTGTTTCATCGCCAATAAGAAGTTCCAAGGGATACAGTGAACCTGAAGTGAAGCATCGGAATCTAGAACTGGACTCATGGGAGAGGTTCAAATCATAGAAATTTAGAGTGTCTGCCCTCTTGTACTTATGTCGGCATTGTGCCTTTTGTATTAAATTTGGATGCAATTTCTGTGTTTCGTCGACAATAAGAAGGTCCAAGGGATACAGTAAACTTGAAGTGAAGTATCGGAATCTAAAACTGGACTCACAGGAGAGACTGAGTTCATCGAAAGTTAGAGTGTCAGTCCTCTTGCATTTAAGTCGGCATTGTGCCTTTTGTATACAATTCGGAAGCAATTTCTGTGTTTCATCGTCAAGAAGATGGTCCAAGGGGTACAATAAACCTGACGAAAAGCATCGGAATCTAAAACTGGACCCACAGGGGAGGTTCAAATCATAGAAATTTAGAGTGTCAGTCCTCTTGTACTTAAGTCGGCATTGTGCCTTTTGTATTAAATTCGGACGCAATTTCTGTGTTTCATCGTCAATAAGATGGTCCAAGGGATACAGTATACCTGAAGTGAAGCATCGGAATCTAAAACTGGACTCACAGGAGAGGTTCAAATCATAGAGTTAGTGTGTCAGTCCTCTTGTACTGCAGTAGGCATTTTGCTTTTGTATTAAATTCGGATGCAATTTCTGTGTTTCATCGTCAATAAGAAGGTCCAAGGGATACAGTAAACCAGAAGTAAAGCATCGGAATCTAAAACAGGACTCACAGGAGAGGTTGAACTCATAGAAAGTTAGAGTGTCAGTCCTCATGTACTGAATTCGGCGTTGTGCATTTAGTATTTAATTCCGATGGTATTTCTGTGTTTCATCATTAATAAGAAGGTGCAAGGGATACAGTAAACCCGAAGTGAAGCATCAGAATCTAAAACTGGACTCACAGGAGATGTTCAAATCATAGAACGTTAGAGTGTCAGTCCTCTTGTACTTAAGTCGGCATTGTGCCTTTCATACAGTATTCGGATTCAATTTCTGTGTTGCATCGTCAATAAGTAGGTAAAAGGGATGCAGTGAACCTGAAGTGAAGCATCGAAATCTAAAACTGGACTCACAGAAGAGGTTCAAATCATAGGAAGAGTGTCAGTCCTCTTGTACTGATGTCGGCATTGTGACTTTTGAATTAAATTCGGATGCAGTTTCAGTGTTTCATCGTCAATAAGAAGGTCCAAGGGATACAGTAAACCTGAAGTGAAGCATCGGAATCTAAAACAGGACTCACAGAAGAGGTTCAAATCATAGAAAATTAGAGTGTCAGCCCTCTTGTACTGATGTCGGCATTGTGACTTTAGTATTTAATTCCGATGGAATTTCTGTTTTTCATCGTTAATAAGATGGTCCAAAGAATACGGTAAACCTGAAGTGAAGCATCGGAATCTAAATCTGGACTAACAGGAGATGTTCAAATCATACAAAGGTAGAGTGTCAGTCCTCTTGTACTGAAGTCGGCATTGTGCCTTTTGTATTAAATTCGAATGCAATTTCTGTGTTTCATCGTCAATAAGAAGGTCCAAGGGATACAGTAAACCTGAAGTGAAGCATCGGAATCTAAAACTGGACTCACAGAAGAGGTTCAAATCATTCAAAGTTACAGTGTCAGTCCTCTTGTACTTGAGTCGGCATTGTGCCTTTTGTATTCAATTCGAATGCAATACAAAAGGCACAATGCAGACTTAAGTACGAGAGGAATGACACTCTATCTTTTCATGATTTGAACCTCTCCTGTGAGTCCAGTATTAGATTCCGATGCTTCACTTCAGGCTTACTGCATCCCTTGGACCTTCTTATTGACGATGATACACAGATTTACTGCATCTGAATGTAATACAAAAGGCACAATGCCGACTTATGTACAAGAGGACTGACACTCTAACTTTCTATGATTTGAACCACTCCTGTGAGTCCAGTTTTATATTCCGATGCTTCACTTCAGGTTTACTGTATCCCTTGGACCTTCTTATTGACGATGAAACACAGAAATTGCATCCGATTTTAATACAAAAGGCACAATGCCGACTTAAGTACAAGAGGAATGACACTCTAACTTCCTATGATTTGAACCTCTCCTGTGAGTCTAGTTTTAGATTCCGATGGTTCACTTAAGGTTTATTGTACACCTTGGACCTTCTTATTGACGATGAAACACAGAAATTGCATCCGAATGTAATACAAAAGGCACAATACCGACTTAAGTACAAGAGAACTGACACTCTAACTGTCTATGAACTCAACCTCTCCAGTGAGTCCAGTTTTAGATTCCGATGCTTCACTTCAGGTTTACTGTATCCCTTGTACTTAAGTCGGCACTGTGCCTTATGTATTACATTCGGATGCAATTTCTGTGTTTCTTCGTCAATACGAAGGTCCAAGCGATACAGTAAACCTGAAGTGAAGCATCGGAATCTAAAGCTGGACTCACAGGAGAGGTTCAAATCATAGAAAGTTGGAGTGTCTGTCCTCTTGTATTTAAGTCGGCATTGTGCCTTTTGTATTAAATTCGGAAGAAATTTCTGTGTTTCATCTTCAATAAGGTGGTCCAAGGGGTACAGTAAACCTGACGAGATGCATCGGAATTTAAAACTGGACCCACAGGGGAGGTTCAAATCAAAGAAGGTTAGAGTGTCAGTCCTCTTGTACATAAGTCGGCATTGTGACTTTTGTATTAAATTCGAATGCAATTTCTGTGTTTCATCGTCAATAAGAAGGTCCAAGGGATACAGTAAACTTGAAGTGAAGCATCGGAATCTAAAGATGGACTCACAGGAGAGGTTCAAATGATCGAAAGTTAGAGTGTCAGTCCTCTTGTACATAAGTCGGCATTATGGCTTTTGTATTAAATTCGGATGCAATAAATCTGTGTTTCATCGTCAATAAGAAGGTCCAAGGTATACAGTAAGCCTGAAGTGAAGCATCGGAGTCTAAAACTGGACTCACAGGAGGTTCAAATCATGAAAAGTTAGAGTGTCATTCCTCTCGTACTTAAGTCGGCATTGTTCCTTCTGTATTAAATTTGGATGCAATTTCGGTGTTTCCTCGTCAATAAGAAGGTCCAAGGGATTCAGTAAACCTGAAGTGAAGCATCGGAAACTAAAACTGGACTCACAGGAGAGGTTTAAGTCATGGAAAGTTAGAGTGTCAGTCCTCTTGTACTTAAGTCGTCATTGTGCCTTTTGTATTAAATTCGGATGCAATTTCTGTGTTTCATCGTCAATAAGAAGGTCCAAGGGATACAGTAAACCTGTAGTGAAGCATCGGAATCTAAAATTAAAATCACAGGAGATGTTCAAATCATACAAATTTAGAGTGTCAGTCCTCTTGTACTTAAGACGGCATTGTGCCTTTTGTATTCAATTCGGATGCTATTTCTGTGTTGCATCGTCATTAAGAAGATAAAAGGGATACAGTAAATCTGAAGTGAAGCATTGGAATCTAAAACTGGACTCACTGGAGAGGTTCAAATCTTAGAAAGATTGTCAGTCCTCTTGTACTTAAGTCGGCATTGTGCCTTTTGTATTAAATTCGGATGCAATTTCTGTGTTTCATCGACAATAAGAAGGTCCAATGGATACAGTAAACCTGATGTGAAGCATCGGAATCTAAAACATGACTCACAGGAGAGGTTCAAATCATAGAAAGTTAGAGTGTCAGTCCTCTTGTACTGAAGTCGGCATTGAGCCTTTAGTATTTAATTCCGATGGAATTTCTGTGTTTCATCGTTAATAAGAAGGTCCAAGGGATATGGTAAACTTGAAGTGAAGCATCGGAATCTAAACCTGGACTCACAGGAGATGTTCAAATCATACAAAGGTAGAGTGTCAGTCCTCTTATACTTAAGTCGGCATTGTGCCATTTGCATTAAATTCGAATGCAATTTCTGTGTTTCATCGTCAATAAGAAGGTCCAAGGGATACAGTAAACCTGAAGTGAAGCACCCTAATCTAAAACTGGACTCACAGGAGAGGTTGAGTTCATAGAAAGTTAGAGTGTCAGTCCTCTTGTACTTAAGTCGGTATTGTGCCTTTTGTTTAAAATTCGGAAGCAATTTCTGTGTTTCATCGTCAATAAGGAGGTCCAAGCTATACAGTAAAGCTGAAGTGAAGCATCAGAATCTAAAACTGGACTCACTGGAGAGGTTGAGTTCATAGAAAGTTGGAGCGTCAGTCCTCTTGTACTTAAGTCGGCATTCTGCCTTGTGTATTACTTTCGGATGCAATTTCTGTGTTTCATCGTCAATAAGAAGGTCCAAAGGATACAGTAAACCTGAAGTGAAGCACCGGAATCTAAAGCTGGACTCACAGGAGAGGTTAAAATCATAGAAAGTTAGAGTGTCATTCCTCTCGTACTTAAGTCGGCATTGTTCCTTTTGTATTAAATTTGGATGCAATTTCTGTGTTTCCTCGTCAATAAGAAGGTCCAAGGGATACAGTAAACCTGAAGTGAAGCATCGGAATCTAAAACTGGACTCACAGGAGAGGTTCAAATCATGGAAAGTTAGAGTGTCAGTCCTCTTGTACTTAAGTCGGCATTGTGCCTTTTGTATAAAATTCGGATGCAATTTCTGTGTTTCATCGTCAATAAGAAGGTCGAAGGGATACAGTAAACCTGAAGTGAAGCATCGGAATCTAAAACAGGACTCACAGGAGAGATGGAACTCATTGAAAGTTAGAGTGTCAGTCCTCTTGTACTGAAGTGGGCGTTGTGCCTTTAGTATTTAATTCCGATGGAACTTCTTTGTTTCATCGTTAATAAGAAGGTCCAAGCGATACAGTAAACCTGAAGTGAAGCATCGGAATCTAAAATTGGACTCACAGGAGATGTTCAAATCATACAAATTTAGAGTGTCAGTCCTCTTATACTTAAGTCGGCATTGTGCCTTTTGTATAAAATTCGAATGCAATTTCTGTGTTTCATCGTCGATAAGAAGGTGCAAGGGATACAGTAAACCTGAAGTGAAGCACCCTAATCTAAAACTGGACTCACAGGAGAGGTTGAGTTCATAGAAAGTTAGAGTGTCAGTCCTCTTGTACTTAAGTCGGTATTGTGCCTTTTGTTTAAAATTCGGATGCAATTTCTGTGTTTCATCGTCAATAAGAAGGTCCAATGGATACAGTAAACCTGAAGTGAAGCATCGGAATGTATGACTGGACTCACAGAAGAGGTTCAAATCGTAGAAAGTTAGAGTGTCAGTCAACTTGTACTTAAGTCGGCATTGTGCCTTGTTAATTAAATTCGGATGCAATTTCTGTGTTTCATCGTCAATAAGAAGGTCCAAGGGATACAGTAAAGGTGAAGTGAAGCATCGGAATCTAAAACTGGACTCACTGGAGAGGTTGAGTTCATAGAAAGTTGGAGCGTCAGTCCTCTTGTACTTAAGTCGGCATTCTGCCTTGTGTATTACATTCGGATGCAATTTCTGTGTTTCATGGTCAATAAGAAGGTCCAAGGGATACAGTAAACCTGAAGTGAAGCATCGGAATCTAAAACTGGACTCACGGGAGAGGTTCAAATCATAGAAAGTTAGTGCGTCAGTCCTCTTGTACTTAAGTCGGCATTGTGCTTTTGTATTAAATTCGGATGCAATTTCTGTGTTTCATCGTCAATAAGAAGGTCCAAGGGATACAGTAAACCAGAAGTGAAGCATCGGAATCTAAAACAGGACTCACAGGAGAGGTGGAACTCATTGAAAGTTAGAGTGTCAGTCCCCATGTACTGAAGTCGGCGTTGTGCATTTACTATTTAATTCCGATGGTATTTCTGTGTTTCATCGTTAATAAGAAGGTGCAAGGGATACAGTAAACCTGAAGTGAAGCATCGGAATCTAAAACTGGACTCACAGGAGATGTTCAAATCATAGAACGTTAGAGTGTCAGTCCCCTTGTACTTAAGTCGGCATTGTGCCTTTTGTATTCAATTCCTATGCAATTTCTGTGTTGCATCGTTAATAAGAAGGTGCAAGGGATACAGTAAACCTGAAGTGAAGCATCGGAATCTAAAACTGGACTCACAGAAGAGGTTCAAATCATAGGAGGAGTGTCAGTCCTCTTGTACTTAAGTCGGCATTGTGCCTTTTGTATTAAATTCGAATGCAATTTCTGTATTTCATCGTCAATAAGAAGGTCCAAGGGATACAGTAAACCTGAAGTGAAGCATCCTAATCTAAAACTGGACTCATAGGAGAGGTTCAAATCATAGAAAATTAGAGTGTCAGTCCTCTTGTGCTTATGTCGGCATTGTGCCTTTTGTATTAAATTCGGATGCAATTTCTGTGTTGCATCGTCAATAAGAAGGTCCAAGGGATACAGTAAACCTGAAGTGAAGCATCGGGATCTAAAACTGGACTCACTGGAGAGGTTGAGTTCATAGACAGTTAGAGTGTCAGTTCTCTTGTACTTAAGTCGGTATTGTGCCTTTGTAATACATTCGGATGCAATTTCTGTGTTTCATCGTCAATACGAAGGTCCAAGGGATACAGTAAACCTGAGGTGAAGCATCGGAATCTAAGTCTGGACTCACCTGAGAGATTCAAATCATAGAAAGTTAGAGTGTCAGTTCTCTTGTATTTAAGTCGGCATTGTGCCTTTTGTATTTAATTCCGAAGCAATTTAAGTGTTTCATCGTCAACAAGATGGTCCAAGGGGTACAGTAAACCTGACGAGATGCATCGGAATCTAAAACTGGACCCACAGGGGAGGTTCAAATCAAAGATAGTCAGAGTGTCAGTCCTCTTGTACATAAGTCGGCATTGTGCCTTTTGTATTAAGTTCGGATGCACTTTCTGTGTTTCATCGTCAATAAGAAGGTCCAAGGGATACAGTAAACCTGAAGTGAAGCATCGGAATCTATAACTGCACTCACAGGAGAGGTTCAAATCATACAAAGTTAGCGTGTCAGGACTCTTGTACTTAAGTCGGCATTCTGCCTTTTGTATTAAATTCAGATGCAATTTCTGTGTTACATCGTCAATAAGAAGGTCCAAGGTATACAATAAACCTTAAGTGAACCATCGGAATCTAAAACTAGACTCACAGGAGAGGTTCAAATCATAGAAAGTTAGAGTGTCATTCCTCTTGTACTTAAGTCGGCATTGTGCCTTTTGTATTAAAATCGGATGCAATTTCTGTGTTTCATCGTCAATAAGAAGGTCCAAGGGATACAGTACACCTGAAGTGAAGCATCGGAATATAAAACTGGACTCACAGAAGATGTTCAAATCATACAAAGTTAGAGTGTCAGTCCAATTGTACTGAAGTCGGCATTGTGCCTTTTGTATTAAATTCGAATGCAATTTCTGTGTTTCATCGTCAATAAGAAGGTTCAAGGGATACAGTAAACCTGATGTGAAGCATCGGAATCTAAAACTGGACTCACAGGAGAGGTTTAAGTCATGGAAAGTTAGAGTGTCAGTCCTCTTGTACTGAAGTCGGCGTTGTGCCTTTAGTATTTAATTCCGATGGAACTTCTGTGTTTCATCGTTAATAAGAAGTTCCAAGGGATACAGTAAACCTGAAGTGAAGCATCGGAATCTAAAATTGGACACACAGGAGATGTTCAAATCATACAAATTTAGAGTGTCAGTCCTCTTGTACTTAAGACGGCATTGTGCCTTTTGTATTCAATTCGGATGCTATTTCTGTGTTGCATCGTCAATAAGAAGGTAAAAGGGATACAGTAAACCTGAAGTGTAGCACCCTAATCTAAAACTGGACTCACAGGAGAGGTTGAGTTCATAGAAAGTTAGAGTGTCAGTCCTCTTGTACTTAAGTCGGTATTGTGCCTTTTGTTTAAAATTCGGATGCAATTTCTGTGTTTCATCGTCAACAAGAAGGTCCAATGGATACAGTAAACCTGAAGTGAAGCATCGGAATGTATGACTGGACTCACAGAAGAGGTTCAAATCGTAGAAAGTTAGAGTGTCAGTCCTCTTGTACTTAAGTCGGCATTATGCCTTGTTAATTAATTCGGATGCAATTTCTGTGTTTCATCGTCAATAAGAAGGTCCAAGGGATACAGTAAAGCTGAAGTGAAGCATCGGAATCTAAAACTGGACTCACTGGAGAGGTTGAGTTCATAGAAAGTTGGAGCGTCAGTCCTCTTGTACTTTAGTCGGCATTCTGCCTTGTGTATTACTTTCGGATGCAATTTCTGTGTTTCATCGGCAATAAGAAGGTCCAAAGAATACAGTAAACCTGAAGTGAAGCATCGGAATCTAAAGCTGGACTCACAGGAGAGGTTCAAATCATAGAAAGTTAGAGTGTCTGTCCTCCTGTATTTAAGTCGGCATTGTGCCTTTTGTATTAAATTCGGAAGCAATTTCTGTGTTTCATTGTCAATAAGATGGTCAAAGCTGTACAGTAAACCTGACGAGATGCATCGGAATCTAAAACTGGACCCACAGGGGTGGTTCAAATCGAAGAAGGTTAGAGTGTCAGTCCTCTTGTTCATAAGTCGGCATTGTGCCTTTTGTATTAATTTCGAATGCAATTTCCCGGATTCATCGTCAATAAGAAGGTCCAAGGGATACAGTAAACCTGAAGTGAAGCATCGGAATCTAAAACTGGACTCACAGGAGAGGTTCAAATCATCGAAAGTTAGAGTGTCAGTCCTCTTGTACATAAGTCGGCATTGTGCCTTTTGTATTAAATTCGGATGCAATAAATCTGTGTTTCATCGTCAATAAGAAGGTCCAAGGTATACAGTAAGCCCGAAGTGAAGTATCGGAATGTAAAACTGGACTCACAGGAGAGGTTCAAATCATGAAAAGTTAGAGTGTCATTCCTCTCGTACTTAAGTCGGCATTG
Organism: Schistocerca americana; assembly: GCF_021461395.2. Lineage (NCBI taxonomy): Eukaryota > Metazoa > Arthropoda > Insecta > Orthoptera > Acrididae > Schistocerca > Schistocerca americana. The sequence continues at coordinate 2,984,248 of NW_025725917.1, read as the reverse complement.
TTCCTTTTGCAATGAATTTGGATGCAATTTCTGTGTTTCCTCGTCAATAAGAAGGTTCAAGGGATACAGTAAACCTGATGTGAAGCATCGGAATCTAAAACTGGACTCACAGGAGAGGTTCAAATCATGGAAAGTTAGAGTGTCAGTCCTCTTGTACTTAAGTCGGCATTGTGCCTTTTGTATTAAATTCGGATGCAATTTCTGTGTTTCATCGCCAATAAGAAGGTCCAAGGGATACAGTGAACCTGAAGTGAAGCATTATAATCTAAAACAGGACTCACAGGGGAGATGGAACTCATTGAAAGTTAGAGTGTTAGTCCTCTTGTACTGAAGTCGGCGTTGTGCCTTTAGTATTTAATTCCGATGGAACTTCTTTGTTTCATCGTTAATAAGAAGGTCCAAGGGATACAGTAAACCTGAAGTGAAGCATCGGAATCTAAAATTGGACTCACAGGAGATGTTCAAATCATACAAATTTAGAGTGTCAGTCCTCTTATACTTAAGTCGGCATTGTGCCTTTTGTATTAAATTCGAATGCAATTTCAGTGTTTCATCGTCGATAAGAAGGTCCAAGGGATACAGTAAACCTGAAGTGAAGCACCCTAATCTAAAACTGGACTCACAGGAGAGGTTGAGTTCATAGAAAGTTAGAGTGTCAGTCCTCTTGTACTTAAGTCGGTATTGTGCCTTTTGTTTAAAATTGGGATGCAATTTCTGTGTTTCATCGTCAATAAGAAGGTCCAAGGGATACAGTAAAGGTGAAGTGAAGCATCGGAATCTAAAACTGGACTCACTGGAGAGGTTGAGTTCATAGAAAGTTGGAGCGTCAGTCCTCTTGTACTTAAGTAAGCATTCTGCCTTGTGTATTACATTCGGATGCAATTTCTGTGTTTCATCGTCAATAAGAAGATCCAAGGGATACAGTAAACCTGGAGTGAAGCATCGGAATCTAAAACATGACTCACAGGAGAGGTTGAACTCATAGAAAGTTAGAGTGTCAGTCCTCTTGTACTGAAGTCAGCGTTGTGCCTTTAGTATTTAATTCCGATGGAACTTCTGTGTTTCATCGTTAATAAGAAGTTCCAAGGGATACAGTAAACCCGAAGTGAAGCATCGGAATCTAAAATTGGACTCACAGGAGATGTTCAAATCATACAAATTTAGAGTGTCAGACCTCTTGTACTTAAGACGGCATTGTGCCTTTTGTATTCAATTCGGATGCTATTTCTGTGTTGCATCGTCAATAAGAAGGTAAAAGGGATACAGTAAACCTGAAGAGAAGCACTGGAATCTAAAACTGGACTCACTGGAGAGGTTCAATTCATAGAAAGATTGTCAGTCCTCTTGTACTTAAGTCGGCATTGTGCTTTTTGTATTAAATTCGGATGCAATTTCTGTGTTTCATCGACAATAAGAAGGTCCAATGGATACAGTAAACCTGAAGTGAAGCATCGGAATCTAAAACATGACTCACAGGAGAGGTTCACATCATAGAAAGTTAGAGTGTCAGTCCTCTTGTACTGAAGTCCGCATTGAGCCTTTAGTATTTAATTCCGATGGAATTTCTGTGTTTCATCGGTTATAAGAAGGTCCAAGGGATACGGTAAACCTGATGTGAAGCATCGGAATCTAAAACCGGACTCACAGGAGATGTTCAAATCATACAAAGGTAGAGTGTCAGTCCTCTTATACTTAAGTCAGCATTGTGCCTTTTGTATTAAATTCGAATGCAATTTCTGTGTTTCATTGTCAATAAGATGGTCCAAGGGGTACAGTAAACCTGACGAGATGCATCGGAATCTAAAACTGGACCCACAGGGGAGGTTCAAATCGAAGAAGGTTAGAGTGTCAGTCCTCTTGTTCATAAGTCGGCATTGTGCCTTTTGTATTAATTTCGGATGCAATTTCCCGGTTTCATCGTCAATAAGAAGGTCCAAGGGATACAGTAAACCTGAAGTGATGCATCGGAATCTAAAACTGGACTCACAGGAGAGGTACAAATCATCGAAAGTTAGAGTGTCAGTCCTCTTGTACATAAGTCGGCATTGTGCCTTTTGTATTAAATTCGGATGCAATAAATCTGTGTTTCATCGTCAAGAAGAAGCTCCAAGGTATACAGTAAGCCTGAAGTGAAGTATCGGAATGTAAAACTGGACTCACAGGAGAGGTTCAAATCATGAAAAGTTAGAGTGTCATTCCTCTCGTACTTAAGTCGGCATTGATCCTTTTGTATTAAATTCGAATGCAATTTCTGTGTTTCATCGTCGATAAGAAGGTCCAAGGGATACAGTAAACCTGAAGTGAAGCACCCTAATCTAAAACTGGACTCACAGGAGAGGTTGAGTTCATTGAAAGTTGGAGCGTCAGTCCTCTTGTACGTAAGTCGGCATTCTGCCTTGTGCATTACATTCGGATGCAATTTCTGTGTTTCATCGTCAATAAGGAGGTCCAAGGGATACAGTAAACCTGAAGTGAAGCATCGGAATCTAAAGCTGGACCCACAGGAGAGGTTCAAATCATAGAATGTTAGAGTGTCTGTCCTCTTGTATTTAAGTCGGCATTGTGCCTTTTGTATTAAATTCGGAAGCAATATCTGTGTTTCATTGTCAATAAGATGGTCCAAGGGGTACAGTAAACCTGACGAGATGCATCGGAATCTAAAACTGGACCCACAGGGGAGGTTCAAATCGAAGAAGGTTAGAGTGTCAGTCCTCTTGTTCATAAGTCGGCATTGTGCCTTTTGTATTAATTTCGGATGCAATTTCGGTGTTTCATCGTCAATAAGAAGGTCCAAGGGATACAGTAAACCTGAAGTGAAGCATCGGAATCTAAAACTGGACTCACAGGAGGGGTTCAAATCATCGAAAGTTAGAGTGTCAGTCCTCTTGTACATAAGTCGGCATTGTGCCTTTTGTATTAAATTCGGATGCAATAAATCTGTGTTTCATCGTCAATAAGAAGGTCCAAGGTATACAGTAAGCCTGAAGTGAAGCATCGGAATGTAAAACTGGACTCACAGGAGAGGTTCAAATCATGAAAAGTTAGAGTATCATTCCTCTCGTACTTAAGTCGGCGTTGTTCCTTTTGTATTAAATTTGGATGCAATTTCTGTGTTTCCTCGTCAATAAGAAGGTCCACGGGATTCAGTAAACCTGAAGTGAAGCATCGGAATCTAAAACTGGACTCACAGGAGAGGTTTAAATCATGGAAAGTTAGAGTGTCAGTCCTCTTGTGCTTAAGTCGACATTGTGCCTCTTGTATTAAATTCGAATGCAATTTCTGTGTTTCATCGTAAATAAGAAGGTCCAAGGGATACAGTAAACCTGGAGTGAAGCATCGGAATCTAAAACAGGACTCACAGGAGAGGTTGAACTCATAGAAAGTTAGAGTGTCAGTCCTCTTGTACTGAAGTCGGCGTTGTGCCTTTAGTATTAAATTCGGATGCAATTTCTGTGTTTCATCGTCAATAAGAAAGTCCAAGGGATACAGTAAACCTGGAGTGAAGCAATGGAATCTAAAACTGGACTCACTGGAGAGGTTCAATCCATAGAAAGATTGTCAGTCGTCTTGTACTTAAGTCGGCATTGTTCCTTTTGTATTAAATTCGGATGCAATTTCTGTGTTTCATCGACAATAACAAGGTCCAATGGATACAGTAAACCTGAAGTGAAGCATCGGAATCTAAAACACGACTCACAGGAGAAGTTCAAATCAAAGAAAATTAGAGTGTCAGTCCTCTTGTACTGAAGTCGGCGTTGAGCCTTTAGTATTTAATTCCGATGGAATTTTCTGTGTTTCATCGTTAATAAGAAGGTCCAAGGGATACAGTAAACCTGAAGTGAAGCACCCCTAATCTAAAACTGGACTCACAGGAGAGGTTGAGTTCATAGAAAGTTAGAGTGTCAGTCCCTCTTGTACTTAAGTCGGTATTGTGCCTTTTGTTTAAAAATTCGGATGCAATTTCTGTGTTTCATCGTCAATAAGAAGGGTCCAATAGATACAGTAAACCTGAAGTGAAGCATCGGAATGTATGACTGGACTCACAGGAGAGGTTCAAATCGTAGGAAAGTCAGAGTGTCAGTCCTCTTGTACTTAAGTCGGCACTGTGCCTTGTTAATTAAATTCGGATGCAATTTCTGTGTTTCATCGTCATTAAGAAGGTCCAAGGGATACAGTAAAGCTGAAGTGAAGCATCGGAATCTAAAACTGGACTCACTGGAGAGGTTGAGTTCATAGAAAGTTTGAGCGTCAGTCCTCTTTGTACTTAAGTCGGCTTTCTGCCTTGTGTATTACATTCGGATGCAATTTCTGTGTTTTCATCGTCAAAAAGACGGTCCAAGGGATACAGTAAAACTGAAGTGAAGCATCGGAATCTAAAGCTGGACTCACAGGAGAGGTTCAAATCATAGAAAGTTAGAGTGTCTGTCCTCTTGTATTTAAGTCGGCATTGTGCCTTTTGTATTAAATTCGGAAGCAATTTCTGTGTTTCATTGTCAATAAGATTGGTCCAAGGGGTACATTAAACCTGACGAGATGCATCGGAATCTAAAACTGGACCCACAAGAGAGGTTCAAATCATAGAAAGTTTAGAGTGTCTGTCCTCTTGTATTTAAGTCGGCATTGTGCCTTTTTGTATTAAATTCGGAAGCAATTTCTGTGTTTCATCGTCAATAAGATGGTCCAAGAGGTACAGTAAACCTGAGGAGATGCATCGGAATCTAAAACCGGACCCACAGGGGGAGGTTCAATCAAAGAAGGTTAGAGTGTCAGTCCTCTTGTACATAAGTCGGCATTGTGACTTTTGTATTAAATTCGAATGCAATTTCTGTGTTTCATCGTCAATAAGAAGGTCCAAGGGATACAGTAAACTTGAAGTGAAGCATCGGAATCTAAAAACTGGACTCACAGGAGAGGTTCAAATCATCGAAAGTTAGAGTGTCAGTCCTCTTGTACATAAGTCGGCATTGTGCCTTTTGTATTAAATTCGGATGCAATAAATCTGTGTTTCATCGTCAATAAGAAGGTCCAAGGTATACAGTAAGCCTGGAAGTGAAGCATCGGAATCTAAAACTGGACTCACAGGAGAGGTTCAAATCATGAAAAGTTAGAGTATCATTCCTCTCGTACTTAAGTCGGCGTTGTTCCTTTTGTATTAAATTTGGATGCAATTTCTGTGCTTCCTCGTCTATAAGAAGGTCCAAGGGATTCAGTAAACCTGAAGTGAAGCATCGGAATCAAAAACTGGACTCACAGGAGAGGTTTTAAATCATGGAAAGTTAGAGTGTCAGTCCTCTTGTACTTAAGTCGACATTGTGCCTTTTGTATTAAATTCGGATGCAATTGCTGTGTTTTCATCGTCAATAAGAAGGTCCAAGGGATACAGTAAACCTGGAGTGAAGCATCGGAATCTAAAACAGGACTCACAGGAGAGGTTGAACTCATAGAAAGTTAGAGTGTCAGTCCTCTTGTACTGAAGTCGGCGTTGTGCCTTTAGTATTAAATTCGGATGCAATTCTGTGTTTCATCGTCAATAAGAAGGTCCAAGGGATACAGTAAACCTGGAGTGAAGCATTGGAATCTAAAACTGGACTCACTTGAGAGGTTCAAATCATAGAAAGATTGTCAGTCCTCTTGTACTTAAGTCGGCATTGTGCCTTTTGTATTAAATTCGGATGCAATTTCTGTGTTTCATCGACAATAATAAGGGTCCAATGGATACAGTAAACCTGAAGTGAAGCATCGGAATCTAAAACTGGACTCACAGGAGATGTTCAAATCATCCAAAGTTAGAGTGTCAGTCCCTCTTATACTTAAGTCGGCATTGTGCCTTTTGTATTAAATTCGAATGCAATTTCTGTGTTTCATCGTCAATAAGAAGGTCCAAGGGATATAGTAAACCTGAATTGAAGCACCCTAATCTAAAACTGGACTCACAGGAGAGGTTGAGTTCATAGAAAGTTAGAGTGTCAGTCCTCTTGTACTTAAGTCGGTATTGTGCCTTTTGTTTAAAATTCGGGATGCAATTTCTGTGTTTCATCGTCGATAAGAAGGTCCAATAGATACAGTAAACCTGAAGTGAAGCAACGGAATGTATGACTGGACTCACAGGAGAGGTTCAAATCGTAGAAAGTTAGAGTGTCAGTCCTCTTGTACTTAAGTCGGCATTGTGCATTGTTAATTAAATTCGGATGCAATTTCTGTGTTTCATCGTCAATAAGAAGGTCCAAGGGGTACAGAAAAGCTGAAGTGAAGCATCGGAATCTAAAACTGGACTCACTGGAGAGGTTGAGTTCATAGAAAGTTGGAGCGTCAGCCCCTCTTGTACTTAAGTCGGCTTTCTGCCTTGTGTATTAAATTCGGATGCAATTTCTGTGTTTCATCGTCAAAAAGAAGGTCCAAGGGATACAGTAAAACTGAAGTGAAGCATCGGAATCTAAAGCTGGACTCACAGGAGAGGTTCAAATCAAGGAAAGTTAGAGTGTCAGTCCTCTTGTACTTAAGTCGGCATTGTGCCTTTTGTATTAAATTCGGATGCAATATTTGTGTTTCATCGTCAATAAGAAGGTCCAAGGGATACAGTAAACCTGAAGTGAAGCATCGGAATCTAAAACAGGACTCACAGGAGAGGTTGAACTCATTGAAAGTTAGAGTGTCCGTCCTCTTGTACTGAAGTCGGCGTTGTGCCTTTAGTATTTAATTCCGATGGAACTTCTTTGTTTTCATCGTTAATAAGAAGGTCCAAGGGATACAGTAAAACCTGAAGTGAAGCATCTGAATCTAAAATTGGACTCACAGGAGATGTTCAAAATCATACAAATTTAGAGTGTCAGTCCTCTTGTACATAAGTCGGCATTGTGCCTTTTGTATTAAATTCGGATGCAATTTCTGTGTTTCATCGTCAATAAGAAGGTCCAAGGGATACAGTAAACCTGAAGTGAGGCATCGGAATCTAAAACTGGACTCACAGGAGAGGTTCAAAATCATTAGAAAGATTGTCAGTCCTCTTGTACTTAAGTCGGCATTGTGCCTTTTGTATTAAATTCGGATGCAATTTCTGTGTTTCATCGACAATAAGAAGGTCCAAGGGATACAGTAAACCTGAAGATGACTCACAGGAGAGGTTCAAATCATAGAAAGTTAGAGTGTCAGTCCTCTTGTACTGAAGTCGGCATTGAGTCTTTAGTATTTAATTCCGATGGAATTTCTGTGTTTCATCGTTAATAAGAAGGTCCAAGGGATACGGTAAACCTGAAGTGAAGCATCGGAATCTAAAGCTGGACTCACAGGAGAGGTTCAAATCAAGGAAAGTTAGAGTGTCAGTCCTCTTGTACTTAAGTCGGCATTGTGCCTTTTGTATTAAATTCGAATGCAATTTCTGTGTTCCATCGTCAATGAGAAGGTCCAAGAGATACAGTAAACCTGAAGTGAAGCACCCTAATCTAAAACTGTACTCATAGGAGAGGTTCAAATCATAGAAAATTAGAGTGTCAGTCCTCTAGTAATTATGTCGGCATTGTGCCTTTTGTATGAAATTCGGATGCAATTTCTGTGTTTCATCGTCAATAAGAAGGTCCAAGGGATACAGTAAACCTGAAGTGAAGCATCGGAATCTAAGACCGGACTCACAGGAGAGGTTGAGTTCATAGAAAGTTAGCGTGTCAGTCCTCTTGTACTTAAGTCGGTATTGTGCCTTGTGTATTACATTTGGATGCAATTTCTGTGTTTCATTGTCAATAAAAACGTCCAAGGGATACAGTAAACCTGAAGTGAAGCATCGGAATCTAAAACTGAACACACAGGATAGGTTCAAATCATAGAAAGTTAGAGTGTAAGTCCTCTTGTACTTAAGTTGGCATTGTGCCTTTTGTATTAAATTCGGATACAATTTCTCTGTTTCATCGTCAATAAGAAGGTCCAAGGGATACAGTAAACCTTAAGTGAAGCATCGGAAGCTAAATCTGGACTCACAGGAGAGGTTCAAATCATAGAAAGTTAGAGTGTCAGTCCTCTTGTGCATAAGTCAGCATTGTGCCATTTGTATTAAATTCGGATGCAATAAATCTGTGTTTTATCGACAATACGAAGGTCCAAGGGATAAAGTAAGCCTGAAGTGATGCATGGGAATCTAAAACTTGACTCACATTAGAGATTCAAATCATGGAAAGTTAGAGTGTCATTCCTCTTGTACTTAAGTCGGCGTTGTGCCTTTTGTATTTAATTTGGATGCATGTTCTGTGTTTCATCGTCAATAAAAAGGTCCAAGGGATACAGTAAACCTGAAGTGAAGCATCGAAATCTAAAACTGGACTCACAGGAGAGGTTCAAATCATAGAAAGTTAGAGTGTCAGTCCTCTTTACATAAGTCGGCATTGTGCCTTTTGTATTAAATTCGGATGCATTAAATCTGTGTTTTCATCGTCAATAAGAAGGTCCAAAGCATACAGTAAGCCTGAAGTGAAGCATCCGAATCTAAAACTGGACTCACAGGAGAGGTTCCAATCATGAAAAGTTAGAGTGTCAGTCCTCTTGTACTGAAGTCGGCGTTGTGCCTTTAGTATTTAATTCTGATGGAACTTCTGTGTTTCATCGTTAATAAGAAGGTCCAAGGGATACAGTAAACCTGAGGTGAAGCATCGGAATTTAAAACTGGACTCACAGGACATGTTCAAATCACACAAAATTTGTACTTGTACTTAAGTCGGCATTGTGCTAGTTGTATTCAATTCGGATGCAATTTCTGTTATGCATCGCCATAAGAAGGTAAAAATGATAGAGTAAACCTGAAGTGAAGCATCGGAATCTAAAACTGGACTCACAGGAGAGGTTCAAATCATAGAAAGAGTGTTAGTCCTCTTGTACTTAAGTCGGCATTGTGCCTTTTGTATTAAATTCGGATGCAATTTCTGTGTTTCATCGTCAATAAGAAGGTCCAAGGGTTACAGTAAACCTGAAGTGAAGCATCGGAATCTAAAACATGACTCACAGGAGAAGTTCAAATCATAGAAAGTTAGAGTGTCAGTCCTCTTGTACTGAAGTCGGCATTGAGCCTTTAGTATTTAATTCCGATGGAATTTCTCTGTTTCATCGTTAATAAGAAGGTCCAAGGGTTACAGTAAACGAGAAGTGAACCATCTCGAATCTAAAACTGGACTCACAGGAGAGGTTCCAATCATGAAAAGTTAGAGTGTCAGTCTTCTTGTACTTAAGTCGGCATTGCGCATTTTGTTTTAAATTCAGATGCAATTTCTGTGTTTCATCGTCAATAAGAAGGTCCAAGGGATACAGTAAACCTGAAGTGAAGCATCTGATCTAAAACTAGACTCACAGGAGAGGTTCAAATACTATAAAGTGAGAGTGTCATTCCTCTTGTACTTAAGTCGGCATTGTGCCATTTGTATAAAATTCGGATGCAATTTCTGTGCATCATCGTCAATAAGAAGGTCCAAGGGATACAGTAAACCTGAAGTGAAGCATCGGAATCTAAAAATGGACTCACAGGAGAGGTTCTAATCATAGAAAGTTAGAATGTCAGTCCTATTGTACTTAAGTCGGCATTGCGCCTTTTGTATTAAATTCGGATGCAATTTCTGTGTTTCATCGTCAATAAGATGGTCCAAGGGATACAGCAAACCTGAAGTGAAACATCGGAATCTAAAACTGGACTCACAGGAGACGTTCAAATCATAGAAAGTTAGCGTGTCAATCCTCGTGTACTTAAGTCGGCGTTGTGCCTTTTGTATTAAATTTGGATGCAATTTCTGTGTTTCATCGTCAATTAAAAAGGTCCAAAGGATACAGTAAACCTGAAGTGAAGCATCGAAATCTACAACTGGACTCACAGGAGAGGTTCAAATCATAGAAAGTTAGAGTGTCAGTCCTCTTGTACATAAGTTGGCATTGTGCCTTTTGTATTAAATTCGGATGCATAAAATCTGTGTTTTCATCGTCAATAAGAAGGTCCAAAGCATACAGTAAGCCTGAAGTGAAGCATCGGAATCTAAAACTGGACTCACAGGAGAGGTTCCAATCATGAAAAGTTAGAGTGTCAGTCCTCTTGTACTTAAGTCGGCATTGTGCCTTTTGTATTAAATTCAGATGCAATTTCTGTGTTTCAAAGTCAATAAGAAGGTCCAATAGATACTGTAGACCTGAAGTGAAGCATCCTAATCTAAAACTGGACCCACAGGAGTTGTTCAAATCATAGAAAATTAGAGTGTCAGTCCTCTTGTACTTATGTCGGCATTGTGCCTTTTGTATTACATTCGGATGCTTTTTCTGTGTTTCATCGTCAATAAGAAGGTCCAAGGGATACAGTAAACCTGAAGTGAGGCATCGGAATCTAAAACCGGACTCACAGGAGAGGTTGAGTTCATAGAAAGTTAGAGTGTCAGTCCTCTTGTACTTAAGTCGGTATTGTGCCTTTTTTATTATATTCGGATGCAATTTCTGTGTTTCATCGTCAATAAGAAGGTCCAAGGGATACAGTAAGCCTGAAGTGAAGCATCGGAATCTAAAACAGTACTCACAGGAGAGGATCAAATCATAGAAAGTTAGTGTGTCAGTCCTCTTGTACTTATGTCGGCATTGTACTTTTTGTATTAAATTTAGATGCAATTTCTGTGTTTCATCGTCAATAAGAAGGTCCAAAGTATACAGTAAACCTGAAGTGAACCATCGGAATCTAAAACTAGACTCACAGGAGGGGTTCAAACCATAGAAAGTTAGAGTGTCAGTCCCCTTGTACTTATGTCGGCATTGTTCTTTTTGTATTAAATTCGGATGCAATTTCTGTGTTTCATCATCAATAAGAAGGTCCAAGGGATACAGTAAACCTCAAGTGAAGCATCGGAATCTAAGACTGGACTCATAGGAGAGGTTCAAATCTTAGAAATTTAGAGTGTCGGTCCTCTCGTACTTATGTCGGCATTGAGCCTTTTGTATTAAATTCGGATGCAATTTCTGTGTCTCATCGTCAATAAGAAAGGCCGAGGGATACAGTAAACCTGAAGTGAAGCATCGGAATCTGAAACTGGACTCACAGGAAAGGTTGAGTTCTTAGAAAGTTAGAGTTTCAGTCCTCTTGTACTTAAGTCGGTATTGCGCCCTTTTGTATTAAATTCGGATGCAATTTCTGTCTTTCATCGTCAATAACAAGGTCCAAGGGATACAGTAAACCAGAAGTGAACCATCCCGAATCTAAAACTGGACTCACAGGAGAGGTTCAAGTCATTGATAGTTAGAGTGTCAGTCCCTTGTACTTAAGTCGGCATTGTGCCTTTTGTATTAAATTCGGATGCAATTTCTGTGTTTCATCGTCAATAAGAAGGTCCAAGGGATACAGTAAACGTGAAGTGAAGCATCGGAATCTAAAACTGGACTCACAGGAGTGGATCAAATCATAGAAAGTTAGTGTGTCAGTCCTCTTGTACTTAAGTCGGAATTGTGCCTTTTGTATTACATTCGGATGCAATTTCTGTGTTTCATCGTCAATAAGAAGGTCCAAGGGATAATGTAAACCTGAAGTGAAGCATCGGAATCTAAAACTGGACTCACAGGAGTGGATCTAATCATAGAAAGTTAGAGTCTCAGTAATCTTGTACTTAAGTCGGAATTGTGCATTTTGTATTAAATGCGGGTGCAATTTCTGTGTCTCATCGTCAATAAGAAGGTCCAAGGTATACAGTAAACCTGAAGTGAAGCATCTGATCTAAAACTAGACTCACAGGAGAGGTTCAAATACTAGAAAGTGAGAGCGTCATTCCTCTTGTACTTAAGTCGGCATTGTGCCATTTGTATAAAATTCGGATGCAATTTCTGTGCATCATCGTCAATAAGAAGGTCCAACGGATACAATAAACTTGAACTGAAGCATCGGAATCTAAAAATGGACTCACAGGAGAGGTTCTAATTATAGAAAGTTAGAGTGTCAGTCCTATTGTACTTAAGTCGGCATTGTGCCTTTTGTATTAAATTCAGATGCAATTTCTGTGTTTCATCGTCAATAAGATGGTCCAAGGGATACAGCAAACCTGAAGTGAAACATCGGAATCTAAAACTGGACTCACAGGAGACGTTCAAATCATAGAAAGTTAGCGTGTCAATCCTCTTGCTCTTATGTCGGCGTTGTGCCTTTTGTATCAAATTCGGATGGAATTTCTGTGTTTCATCGTCAGTATGAAGGTCCAAGGGATAAAGTAAACCTGAAGTGAAGCATCGGAATCTAAAACTGGACTCACAGGAGTGGATCTAATCATAGAAAGTTAGAGTCTCAGTGATCTTGTACTTAAGTCGGAATTGTGCATTTTGTATTAAATGCGGGTGCAATTTCTGTGTCTCATCGTCAATAAGAAGGTCCAAGGTATACAGTAAACCTGAAGTGAAGCATCTGATCTAAAACTAGACTCACAGGAGAGGTTCAAATACTAGAATGTGAGAGTGTCTTTCCTCTTGTACTTAAGTCGGCATTGTGCCATTTGTATAAAATTCGGATGCAATTTCTGTGCATCATCGTCAATAAGAAGGTCCAAGGGATACAGTAAACCTGAAGTGAAGCATCGGAATCTAAAAATGGACTCACTGGAGAGGTTCTAATCATAGAAAGTTAGAGTGCCAGTCCCATTGTACTTAAGTCGGCATTGTGCCTTTTGTATTAATTTCGGATGCAATTTCTGTGTTTCATCATCAATAAGAAGGTCCAAGGGATACAGTAAACCTGAAGTGAAGCATCGGAATCTAAAACTGGACTCATAGGAGAGGTTCAAATCATAGAAAATTAGAGTGTCAGTCCTCTTGTACTTATGTCTGCATTGTGCCTTTTGTATTAAATTCGGATGCAATTTCTCTGTCTCATCGTCAATAAGAAAGTCCAAGGGATACAGTAAACCAGAAGTGAAGCATCGGAATCTAAAACTGGACTCACAGGAGAGGTTCTAATCATAGAAATTTAGAGTGTCAGTCCTCTTGTACTTATGTCTGCATTGTGCCTTTTGTATTAAATTCGGATGCAATTTCTGTGTTTCATCGTCAATAAGAAGATCCAAGGGATTTAGTAAATCTAAAGTGAAGCATCGAAATCTAAAACTGGACTTACAGGAGAGCTTCAAATCGTAGAATGATAGAGTGTCAGTCCTCTTGTACTTAATTCGGCATTGTGCTTTTGTATTAAATTCGGATGCAATTTCTGTGTTTCATCGTCAATAAGAAGATCCAAGGGATACAGTAAACCTGAAGTGAAGCATCGGAATCTAAAACTGGACTCACAGGAGAGGTTCAAATCATAGCAAATTAGCGTGTCAATCCTCTTGCCCTTATGTCGGCGTTGTGCCTTTTGTATCAAATTCGGATGAAATTTCTGTGTTTCATCGTCAGTATGAAGGTCCAAGAGATACAGTAAAACTGAAGTGAAGCATCGGAATCTAAGACTGGACTCACAGGAGTGGTTCAAATCATAGAAAGTGCGTGTGTCAGTGCTCTTGTACTTAACTCGGCATTGTGCCTTTTGTATTACATTCAGATGCAATTTCTGTGCTTCATCGTCAATAAGAAGGTTCAAGGTATACAGTAATCCTGAAGTGAAGCATCGGAGTCTAAAACTGGACTCACAGGAGAGGTTCAAAGCATAGAAAGTTAGAGTGTCACTCCTCTTGTACTTAAGTCGACATTGAGCGTTTTGTATTAAATTCGGATGGATTTCTGTGTTTCATCGTCAATAAGAAGGTCCAAGGGATACAGTAAACCTGAAGTGAAGCATCGGAATCTAAAACCGGACTCACAGGAGAGGTTGAGTTCATAGAAAGTTAGAGTGTCAGTCCTCTTGTACTTAAGTCGGTATTGTGCCTTTTGTATTATATTCGGATGCAATTTCTGTGTTTCATCGTCAATAAGAAGGCCCAAGGGATACAGTAAACCTGAAGTGAAGCATCGGAATCTAAAACTGTACTCACAGGAGAGGTTCAAATCATAGAATGTTAGAGTGTCAGTCCTCTTGTATTTCAGTCGGCATTGTGCCTTTTGCATTAAATTCGGAAGCAATTTCTGTGATTCATCGTCAATACGATGGTCCAAGGGGTACAGTAAACCTGACGAGAAGCATCGGAATCTAAAACTGGACCCACAGGGGAGGTTTAAATCAAAGAAAGTTAGAGTGTCAGTCCTCTTGTACTTAAGTTGGCATTGTGCCTTTTGTATTTAATTCGGATGCAATTTCTGTGTTTCATCGACAATAAGAAGTTCCAAGGGATACAGTAATCCTGAAGTGAAGCATCGGAATCTATAAGTGGACTCACAGGAGAGGTTCAAATCATAGAAAGTTAGTGTGTCAGTCCCCTTGTACTTATGTCGGCATTGTGCTTTTTGTATTAAATTCGGATGCAATTTCTGTGTTTCATCGTCAATAAGAAGGTCCAAGGGATACAGTAAATCTGAAGTGAAGCATCGGAATCTAAAACTGGACTCACAGGAGAGGTACAAATCATAGAAAGTTAGAGTGTCAGTCCTCTTGTACATAAGTCACCATTGTGCCATTTGTATTAAATTCGGATGCAATAAAACTGTGTTTTATCGTCAATAAGAAGGTTCTAGGGATAAAGTAAGCCTGAAGTGAAGCATCGGAATCTAAAACTGGACTCACAGGAGAGGTTCAAATCATAGAAATTTAGTGTGTCAGTCCTCTTGTACTTATGTCGGCATTGTGCTTTTGTATTAAATTCGGATGCAATTTTTGTGTTTCATTATCAATAAGAAGGTCCAAGGGATACAGTAAACCTCAAGTGAATCATCGGAATATAAAACTGGACTCATGGGAGAGGTTCAAATCTTAGAAAATTAGAGTGTCGGTCCTCTCGTACTTATGTCGGCATTGTGCCTTTTGTATTTAATTCGGATGCTATTTCTGTGTCTCATCATCAATAAGAAAGGCCAAGGGATACAGTAAACCTGAAGTGAAGCAACGGAATCTGAAACTGGACTCACAGGAAAGGTTGAGTTCTTAGAAAGTTAGAGTTTCAGTCCTCTTGTACTTAAGTCGGTATTGCGCCCTTTTGTATGAAATTCGGATGCAATTTCTGTGTTTCATCGTCTATAAGAAGGTCCAAGTGATACAGTAAACCAGAAGTGAACCATCCCGAATCTAAAACTGGACTCACAGGAGAGGTTCAAATCATAGATAGTTAGAGTGTCAGTCCTCTTGTACTTAAGTCGGTATTGTGCCTTTTGTATTAAATTCGGATGCAATTTCTGTGTTTCAACGCCCATCAGAAGGTCCAAGGGATACAGTAAACGTGAAGTGAAGCATCGGAATCTAAAACTGGACTCACAGGAGTGGATCAAATCATAGAAAGTTAGAGTGTCAGTCCTCTTGTACTTAAGTCGGCATTGTGCCTTTTGTATTAAATTCGGATGCAATTTCTGTTTTTCATCGTCAATAAGAAGGTCCAAGGGATAAAGTAAACGTGAAGTGAGGCATCGGAATCTAAAACTGGACTCACAGGAGTGGTTCAAATCATAGAAAGTTAGAGTGTCAGTAATTTTGTACTTAAGTCGGAATTGTGCCTTTTGTATTAAATGCGGGTGCAATTTCTGTGTTTTATCGTCAATAAGATGGTCCAAGGGGTACAGTAAACATGACGAGAAGCAGCGGAATGTAAAACTGGACCCACAGGGGAGGTTCAAATCAAAGAAAGTTAGAGTGTCATCCTCTAGTACTTAAGTCGGCATTGTGACTTTCGTATTAAATTCGGATGCAATTTCTGTGTTTCATCGTCAATAAGAAGGTCCAAGGTATACAGTAAAACTGAAGTGAAGCATCGGATCTAAAACTAGACTCACAGGAGAGGTTCAAATACTAGAAAGTGAGAGTGTCATTCCTCTTGTACTTAAGTCGGCATTGTGCCATTTGTATAAAATTCGTATGCAATTTCTGTCTATCATCGTCAATAAGAAGTCCAAGGGATACAGTAAACCTGATGTGAAGCATCAGAATCTAAAACTGGACTCACAGGAGGGGTTCATATCATGGATAGTTAGAGTGTCATTCCTCTTGTACTTAAGTCGGCATTCTGCCTTTTGTATTAAATTCGGAAGCAATTTCTGTGTTTCATCGTCAATAAGAATGTCCAAGGGATACAGTAAACGTGAAGTGAAGCATCGGAATCTAAAACTGGACTCACAGGAGTGGATCAAATCATAGAATGTTAGAGTCTCAGTCCTCTTGTACTTAAGTCGTCATTGTGCTTTTGTATAAAATTCGGTTGCAATTTCTGTGTATCATCGTCAATAAGAAGGTCCAAGGGATACAGTAAACCAGAAGTGAAGCATCGGAATCTAAAACAGGACTCACTGGAGAGGTTCAAATCATAGAAAGTTAGTGTGTAAGTCGTCTTGTACTTAAGTCAGCGTTGCGCCCCTTGTATTAAATTCGGATGCAATTTCTGTGTTTCATCATCAATAAGGAGGTCCAAGGGATACAGTAAACGTGAAGTGAAGCATCGGAATCTAAAACTGGACTCACAGGAGTGGATCAAATCATAGAAAGTTAGAGTGTCAGTCCTCTTGTACTTAAGTCGTCATTGTGACTTTTGTATAACATTCGGATGCAATTTCTGTGTTTCATCGTCAAAAGAAGGTCCAAGGGATAAAGAAAAACCTGAAGTGAAGCATCGGAATCTAAAACTGGACTCACAGGAATGGTTCAAATCATAGATAGTTAGAGTGTCAGTAATCTTGTACTTAAGTCGGAATTGTGCCTTTTGTATTAAATGCGAGTGCAATTTCTGTGTTTCATCGTCAATAAGATGGTCCAAGGGGTACAGTAAACCTGACGAGAGGCATCGGAATGTAAAACTGGACCCACAGGGGAGGTTCAAATCAATGAAAGTTAGAGTGTCAGTCCTCTTGTACTTAAGTCGGCATTGTGCCTTTTGTATAAATTTGGATGCAATTTCTGTGTTTGGTCGTCAATAAGAAGGTCCAAGGTATACAGTAAACCTGAAGTGAAGCATCGGATCTAAAACTAGACCCACAGGAGAGGTTCAAATACTAGAAAGTTAGAGTGTCATTCCTCTTGTACTTAAGTCGGCATTGTGCCATTTGTATAAAATTCGGTTCCAATTTCTGTGTATCATCGTCAATAAGAAGGTCCAAGGGATACAGTAAACCAGAAGTGAAACATCGGAATCTAAAACTGGACTCACAGGAGAGGTTCTAATCATAGAAAGTTAGAGTGTCAGTCCTATTGTACTTAAGTCGGCATTGTGCGTTTAGTATTAAATTCGGATGCAATTTCTGTGTTTCATCGTCGATAAGAAGTTCCAAGGGATACAGTAAACCTGAAGTGAAGCATCGGAATCTAAAACTGGTCTCACAAAAGAGGTTCAAATCATAGAAAGTTAGCGTGTCAATCCTCTTGCTCCTATGTCGGCGTTGTGCCTTTTGTATCAATTTCGGATGAAATTTCTGTGTTTCATCGTCAGTATGAAGGTCCAAGAGATACAGTAAATCTGAAGTGAAGCATCGGAATCTAAAACTGGACTCACAGGACTGGCTCATATCATGGATAGTTAGAGTGTCATTCCTCTTGTACTCAAGTCGGCATTGTGCCTTTTGTATTAAATTAGGAAGCGATTTCTGTGTTTCATCGTCAATAAGAAGGTCCAAGGGATACAGTAAACCAGAAGTCAAGCATCGAAATCTATAGCTGGACTCACAGGAGAGGTTCAAATCGTAGAAAGTTAGAGTGTCAGTCCTCTTGTACTTAAATCGGCATTGTGCATTTTGTATTAAATTCAGATGCAATTTCTGTGTTTCATTGTCAATAAGAAGGTCCAAGGGATACAGTAAACCTGAAGTGAGGCATCGGAATCTAAAACTGGACTCACAGGAGTGGTTCAAATCATAGAATGTGCGTGTGTCAGTGCTCTTGTACTTAAGTCGGCATTGTGCCTTTTGTATTACATTCAGATATAATTTCTGTGCTTCATCGTCAATAAGAAGGTCCAAGGGATACAGTAAACCTGAAGTGAAGCATCGGAATCTAAAACTGGACTCACAGGACTGGTTCATATCATGGATAGTTAGAGTGTCATTCCTCTTGTACTCAAGTCGGCATTGTGCCTTTTGTATTAAATTCGGAAGCGATTTCTGTGTTTCATCGTCAATAAGAAGGTCCAAGGGATACAGTAAACCTGAAGTCAAGCATCGAAATCTATAGCTGGACTCACAGGAGAGGTTCAAATCGTAGAAAGTTAGAGTGTCAGTCCTCTTGTACTTAAATCGGCATTGTGCCTTTTGTATTAAATTCAGATGCAATTTCTGTGTTTCATCGTCAATAAGAAGGTCCAAGGGATACAGTAAACCTGAAGTGAGGCATCGGAATCTAAAACTGGACTCACAGGAGTGGTTCAAATCATAGAATGTACGTGTGTCAGTGCTCTTGTACTTAAGTCGGCATTGTGCCTTTTGTATTACATTCAGATGCAATTTCTGTGCTTCATCGCCAATAAGAAGGTCCAAGGTATACAGTAATCCTGAAGTGAAGCATCGGAGTCTAAAACTGGACTCACAGGAGAGGTTCAAAACATAGAAAGTTAGAGTGTCAGTCCTCTTGTACTTAAGTCGACATTGAGCGTTTTGTATTAAATTCGGATGGAATTTCTATGTTTCATCGTCAATAAGATGGACCAAGGGATTCAGTGACCCTGAAGTGAAGCATTGGAATCTAAAACTGGACTCACAGGAGAGGTTCAATGCATAGAAAGTTGGAGTGTCAGTCCTCTTGTACTTAAGTCGGCATTGTGCCTTTTGTATTAAATTCGGATGCAATTTCTGTGTTTCATCGTCAAAAGAAGGTCCAAGGGATAAAGAAAAACCTGAAGTGAAGCATCGGAATCTAAAACTGGACTAACGGGAATGGTTCAAATCATAGATAGTTAGAGTGTCAGTAATCTTGTACTTAAGTCGGAATTGTGCCTTTTGTATTAAATGCGAGTGCAATTTCTGTGTTTCATCGTCAATAAGATGGTCCAAGGGATACAGTAAACCTGAAGTGAAGCATCGGAATCTAAAACTGGACTCACAGGAGAGGTTCAAATCATAGAAAGTTAGTGTGTCAGTCGTCTTGTACATAAGTCAGCATTGTGCCCCTTGTATTAAATTCGGATGCAATTTCTGTGTTTCATCGTCAATAAGGAGGTCCAAGGGATGCAGTAAACGTGAAGTGAAGCATCGGAATCTAAAACTGGACTCACAGGAGTGGATCAAATCATAGAAAGTTAGAGTGTCAGTCCTCTTGTACTTAAGTCGTCAATGTGCCTTTTGTATGACATTCGAATGCAATTTCTGTGTTTCATCGTCAAAAGAAGGTCCAAGGGATAAAGAAAAACCTGAAGTGAAGCATCGGAATCTAAAACTGGACTAACGGGAATGGTTCAAATCATAGATAGTTAGAGTGTCAGTAATCTTGTACTTAAGTCGGAATTGTGCCTTTTGTATTAAATACGAGTGCAATTTCTGTGTTTCATCGTCAATAAGATGGTCCAAGGGATACAGTAAACCTGAAGTGAAGCATCGGAATCTAAAACTGGACCCACAGGGGAGGTTCAAATCAATGAAAGTTAGAGTGTCAGTCCTCTTGTACTTAAGTCGGCATTGTGCCTATTGTATTAAATTCGGATGCAATTTCTGTGATTGACCGTCAATAAGAAGGTCCAAGGTATACAGTAAACCTGAAGTGAAGCATCGGATCTAAAACTAGACTCACAGGAGAGGTTCAAATACTAGAAAGTTAGAGTGTCATTCCTCTTGTACTTAAGTCGGCATTGTGCCATTTTTATAAAATTCGGTTGCAATTTCTGTGTATCATCGTCAATAAGAAGGTCCAAGGGATACAGTAAACCTGAAGTGAGTCATCGGAATCTAAAACTGGTCTCACAGGAGAGGTTCAAATCATAGAAAGTTAGTGTCAGTCCTCTTGTACTTAAGTCGGCATTGTGCCTTTTGAACTTAATTCCGATGTAATTTCTGTGTTTCATCGTCAATAAGAGGGTCCAAGGGATACATTAAACCTGAAGTGAAGCATCAGAATCTAAAACAGGACTCACAGGAGAGGTTTAAATCATAGAAAATTAGAGTGTCAATCCTCTTGTACTTAAGTCGGCGTTGTGCCTTTTGTATTAAATTCGGATTCAATTTCTGTGTTTCATCGTCAATATGAAGGTCCAAGGGATAAAGTAAACCTGAAGTGAAGCATCGGAATCTAAAACTGGACTCACAGGAGAGGTTCAAATCATAGAAAGTTAGCGTGTCAATCCTCTTGCTCTTATGTCGGCGTTGTGCCTTTTGTATCAGTTTCGGATGAAATTTCTGTGTTTCATCGTCAGTATGAAGGTCCAAGAGATACAGTAAAATTGAAGTGAAGCATCGGAAT
This sequence comes from Schistocerca americana, assembly GCF_021461395.2. Lineage (NCBI taxonomy): Eukaryota > Metazoa > Arthropoda > Insecta > Orthoptera > Acrididae > Schistocerca > Schistocerca americana. Next base: position 2,963,829 of record NW_025725917.1, on the reverse strand, counting down.
CAAGAACTGGACTCACAGGAGTGGTTCAAATCACCGAAAGGGTTTAAGTCCTCTTGTACTTAAGTCGGCATTGTGCCTTTTGTATTAAATTCGGATGCAATTTCTGTGTTTGATCGTCAATAAGAAGGTCCAAGGGATACAGTAAACCTGAAGTGAAGCATCGGAATCTAAAACAGGACTCACAGGAGAGGTTCAAATGATAGAAAGTTATAGTGTCAGTCCTCTTGTACTGAAGTCGGCATTGTGCCTTTAGTACTTAATTCCGATGGAAGTTCTGTGTTTCATCGTTAATAAGAAGGTCCAACGGATAAAGTAAACCTGAAGTGAAGCATCGGAATCTAAAACTGGACTCACAGGAGATGTGTCAAATCATACAAAGTTAGAGTGTCAGTCCTCTTGTACTTAAGTCGGCATTGTGCCATTTGTATTAAATTCGGATGCAATTTCTGTGTTTCATCGTCAATAAGAAGGTCCAAGGGATACAGTAAACCTGAAGTGAAGTATCGGAATCTAAAACTAGACTCGTGGGAGAGGTTCAAATCATAGAAAGTTAGTGTGTCAGTCCTCTTGTACTTAAGTCGGCATTGTGCTTTTGTATTAAATTCGGAAGCAATTTCTGTGTTTCATCGTCAATAAGATGGTCCAAGGGGTACAGTAAACCTGACGAGAAGCATCGGAATCTAAATCTGGACCCACAGGGGAGGTTCAAATCATAGAAATTTAGAGTGTCAGTCCTCTCGTACTTAAATCGGCATTGTGCCTTTTGTATTAAGTTCGGGCGCAATTTCTGTGTTTCATGGTCAATAAGATGGTCCAAGGGATACAGTAAACCTGAAGTGAAGCATCGGAATCTAAAACTGGACTCACAGGAGAGGTTCAAATCATAGAAAGTTAGTGTGTCAGTCCTCTTGTACTTAAGTCGGCATTGTGTTTTGTATTAAATTCGGATGCAATTTCTGTGTTTCATCGTCAATAAGAAGGTCCAAGGGATACAGTAAACCAGAAGTGAAGCATCGGAATCTAAAACAGGACTCACAGGAGAGGTTGAACTCATAGAAAGTTAGAGTGTCAGTCCTCATGTACTGAAGTCGGCGTTGTGCATTTAGTATTTAATTCCGATGGTATTTCTGTGTTTCATCGTTAATAAGTAGGTGCAAGGGATACAGTAAACTTGAAGTGAAGCATCGGAATCTAAAACTGGACTCACTGGAGAGGTTCAATTCATCGAAAGTAAGAGTGTCAGTCCTCTTGTACATAAGTCGGCATTATGGCTTTTGTATTAAATTCGGATGCAATTAATCTGTGTTTCATCGTCAATAAGAAGGTCCATGGTATACAGTAAGCCTGAAGTGAAGCATCGGAATCTAAAACTGGACTCACAGGAGAGGTTCAAATCATGAAAAGTTAGAGTGTCATGCCTCTCGTACTTAAGCCGGCATTGTTCCTTTTGTATTAAATTTGGATGCAATTTCTGTGTTTCCTCGTCAATAAGAAGGTCCAAGGGATTCAGTAAACCTGAAGTGAAGCATCGGAATCTAAAACTGGACTCACAGGAGAGGTTTAAGTCATGGAAAGTTAGAGTGTCAGTCCTCTTGTACTTAAGTCGACATTGTGCCTTTTGTATTCAGTTCGGATGCTATTTCTGTGTTGCATCGTCAATAAGAAGGTAAAAGGGATACAGTAAACCTGAAGTGAAGCATTGGAATCTAAAACTGGACTCACTGGAGAGGTTCAAATCATAGAAAGATTGTCAGTCCTCTTGTACTTAGGTCGGCATTGTGCCTATTGTATTAAATTCGGATGCAATTTCTGTGTTTCATCGACAATAAGAAGGTCCAATGGATACAGTAAACCTGAAGTGAAGCATCGGAATCTAAAACATGACTCACAGGAGAGGTTCAAATCATAGAAAGTTAGAGTGTCAGTCCTCTTGTACTGAAGTCGGCATTGAGCTTTTAGTATTTAATTCCGATGGAATTTCTGTGTTTCATCGTTAATAAGAAGGTCCAAGGGATACGGTAAACCTGAAGTGAAGCATCGGAATCTAAAACTGGACTCACAGGAGATGTTCAAATCATACAAAGGTAGAGTGTCAGTCCTCTTATACTTAAGTCGGCATTGTGCCTTTTGTATTAAATTCGAATGCAATTTCGGTGTTTCATCGTCAATAAGAAGGTCCAAGGGATACAGTAAACCTGAAGTGAAGCAACCTAATCTAAAACTGGACTCACAGGAGAGGTTGAGTTCACAGAAAGTTAGAGTGTCAGTCCTCTAGTACTTAAGTCGGTATTGGGCCTTTTGTTTAAAATTCGGATGCAATTTCTGTGTTTCATCGTCAATAAGAAGGTCCAATGGATACAGTAAACCTGAAGTGAAGCATCGGAATGTATGACTGGACTCACAACAGAGGTTCAAATCGTAGAAAGTTAGAGTGTCAGTCCTCTTGTACTAATGTCGGCATTGTGCCTTGTTAATTAAATTCGGATGCAATTTCTGTGTTTCATTGTCAATAAGATGGTCCAAGGGGTACAGTAAACCTGACGAGATGCATCGGAATCTAAAACTGGACCCACAGGGGAGGTTCAAATCGAAGAAGGTTAGAGTGTCAGTCCTCTTGTTCATAAGTCGGCATTGTGCCTTTTGTATTAATTTCGGATGCAATTTCTGTGTTTCATCGTCAATAAGAAGGTCCAAGGGATACAGTAAACCTGATGTGAAGCATCGGAATCTAAAACTGGACTCACAGGAGAGGTAAAGTCATTGAAAGTTAGTGTGTCAGTCCTCTTGTACTTAAGTCGGCATTGTGCCTTTTGTATTAAATTCGGATGCAATTTCTGTGTTTCATCGTCAATAAGAAGGTCCAAGGGATACAGTAAACCTGAAGTGAAGCATCGGAATCTAAAACAGGACTCACAGGAGAGGTTGAACTCATTGAAAGTTAGAGTGTCAGTCCTCTTGTACTGAAGTCGGCGTTGTGCCTTTAGTATTTAATTCCGACAGAACTTCTTTGTTTCATCGTTAATAAGAAGGTCCAAGGGATACAGTAAACCTGAAGTGAAGCATCGGAATCTAAAATTGGACTCACAGGAGATGTTCAAATCATACAAAAATTTGAGTGTCAGTCCTCTTGTACTTAAGTCGGTATTGTGCCTTTTGTGTTAAATTCGGATGCAATTTCTGTGTTTCAACGTCAATAAGAAGGTCCAAGGGATACAGTAAACCTGAAGTGAAGCATCGGAATCTAAAACTGGGCTCTCAGGAGAGGTTCAAATCATAGAAAGATTGTCAGTCCTCTTGTACTTAAGTCGGCATTGTGCCTTTTGTATTAAATTCGGATGCTATTTCTGTGTTTCATCGACAATAAGAAGGTCCATGGGATACAGTAAACCTGAAGTGAAGCATCGGAATCTAAAACATGACTCACAGGAGAGGTTCAAATCATAGAAAATTGGAGTGTCAGTCCTCTTGTACTGAAGTCGGCATTGAGCCTTTAGTGTTTAATTCCGATGTAATTTCTGTGTTTCATCGTTAATAAGAAGGTCCAAGGGATACGGTAAACCTGAAGTGAAGTATCGGAATCTAATACTGGACTCACAGGAGATGTTCAAATCATACAAAGTTAGAGTTCAGTCCTCTTATACTTATGTCGGCATTGCGCCTTTTGTATTAAATTCGAATGAAATTTCTGTGTTTCATCGTCAATAAGAAGGTCCAAGAGATACGGTAAACCTGAAGTGAAGGATCGGAATCTAAAACTGGACTCACAGAAGATGTTCAAATCATACAAGGTTAGAGTGTCAGTCCTCTTGTACTGAAGTCGGCATTGTTACTTTTGTATTAAATTCGAATGCAATTTCTGTGTTTCATCGTCAATAAGAGTGTCCAAGGTATACAGTAAACCTGAAGTGAAGCATCCTAATCTAAAACTGGACTCATAGGAGAGTTTCAAATCATTGAAAATTAGAGTGTCAGTTCTCTTGTGCTTATGTCGGCATTGTGCCTTTTGTATTAAATTCGGATGCAATTTCTGTTTTTCATCGTCAATAAGAAGGTCCAAGGGATACAGTAAACCTGAAGTGAAGCATCGGAATCTAAAACTGGAGTCACTGGAGAGGTTGAGATCATAGAAAGTTGGAGCGTCAGTCCTCTTGTACTTAAGTCGGCATTGTGCCTTGTGTATTACATTCGGATGCAATTTCTGTGTTTCTTCGTCAATAAGAAGGTCCAAGCGATACAGTAAACCTGAAGTGAAGCATCGGAATCTAAAGCTGGACTCACAAGAGAGTTTCAAATCATAGAAAGTTAGAGTGTCTGTCCTCTTGTATTTAAGTCGGCATTGTGCCTTTTGTATTAAATTCGGAAGCAATTTCTGTGTTTCATCGTCAATAAGATGGTCCAAGAGGTACAGTAAACCTGAGGAGATGCATCGAAATCTAAAACCGGACCCACAGGGGCGGTTCAAATCAAAGAAGGTTAGAGTGTCAGTCCTCTTGTACATAAGTCGGCATTGTGACTTTTGTATTAAATTCGAATGCAATTTCTGTGTTTCATCGTCAATAAGAAGGTCCAAGGGATACAGTAAACTTGAAGTGAAGAATCGGAATCTAAAACTGGACTCACTGGAGAGGTTCAAATCATCGAAAGTTAGAGTGTCAGTCCTCTTGTACTTAAGTCGGCATTGTGCCTTTTGTATTCAATTCGGATGCTATTTCTGTGTTGCATCGTCAATAAGAAGGTAAAAGGGATACAGTAAACCTGAAGTGAAGCATTGGAATCTAAAACTGGACTCACTGGAGAGGTTCAAATCATAGAAAGGTTGTCAGTCCTCTTGTACTTAAGTCGGCATTGTGCCTTTTGTATTAAATTCGGATGCAATTTCTGTGTTTCATCGACAATAACAAGGTCCAATGGATACAGTAAACCTGAAGTGAAGCATCGGAATCTAAAACATGACTCACAGGAGAAGTTCAAATCATAGAAAGTTAGAGTGTCAGTCCTCTTGTACTGAAGTCGGCGTTGAGCCTTTAGTATTTAATTCCGATGGAATTTCTGTGTTTTATCGTTAATAAGAAGGTCCAAGGGGTACGGTAAACCTGAAGTGAAGCATCGGAATATAAAACTGGACTCACAGGAGATGTTCAAATCATACAAAGTTAGAGTGTCAGTCCTCTTATACTTAAGTCGGCATTGTGCCTTTTGTATTAAATTCGAATGCAATTTCTGTGTTTCATCGTCAATAAGAAGGTCCAAGGGATACAGTAAACCTGAAGTGAAGCACCCTAATCTAAAACTGGACTCACAGGAGAGGTTGAGTTCATAGAAAGTTAGAGTGTCAATCCTCTTGTACTTAAGTCGGTATTGTGCCTTTTGTTTAAAATTCGGATGCAATTTCTGTGTTTCATCGTCAATAAGAAGGTCCAATAGATACAGTAAACCTGAAGTGAAGCATCGGAATGATTGACTGGACTCACAGGAGAGGTTCAAATCGTAGAAAGTTAGAGTGTCAGTCCTCTTGTACTTAAGTCGGCATTGTGCCTTGTTAATTAAATTCGGATGCAATTTCTGTGTTTCATCGTCAATAAGAAGGTCCAAGGGATACAGTAAAGCTGAAGTGAAGCATCGGAATCTAAAACTGGACTCACTGGAGAGGTTGAGTTCATAGAAAGTTGGAACGTCAGTCCTCTTGTACTTAAGTCGGCTTTCTGCCTTGTGTATTACATTCGGGTGCAATTTCTGTGTTTCATCGTCAAAAAGAAGGTCCAAGGGATACAGTAAAACTGAAGTGAAGCATCGGAATCTAAAGCTGGACATACAGGAGAGGTTCAAATCATCGAAAGTTAGAGTGTCTGTCCTCTTGTATTTAAGTCGGCATTGTGCCTTTTGTATTAAATTCGGAAGCAATTTCTGTGTTTCATTGTCAATAAGATGGTCCAAGGGGTACAGTAAACCTGACGAGATGCATCGGAATCTAAAACTGGACCCACAGGGGAGGTTCAAATCGAGGAATGTTAGAGTGTCAGTCCTCTTGTACATAAGTCGGCATTGTGCCTTTTGTATTAAATTCGGATGCAATTTCTGTGTTTCATCGTCAATAAGAAGGTCCAAGGGATACATTAAACCTGAAGTGAAGCATCGGAATCTAAAACTGGACTTACAGGAGAGGTTCAAATCAATGAAAGTTAGAGTGTCAGTCCTCTTGTACATAAGTCGGCATTGTGCCTTTTGTATTAAATTCGGTTGCAATAAATCTGTGTTTCATCGTCAATAAGAAGGTCCAAGGTATACAGTAAGCCTGAAGTGAAGCATCGGAATGTAAAACTGGACTCACAGGAGAGGTTCAAATCATGAAAAGTTAGAGTGTCATTATTCTCGTACTTAAGTCGGCATTGTTCCTTTTGTATTAAATTTGGATGCAATTTCTGTGTTTCCTCGTCAATAAGAAGGTCCAAGGGATACAGTAAACCTGATGTGAAGCATCGGAATTTAAAACTGGACTCACAGGAGAGGTTCAAATCATGGAAAGTTAGAGTGTCAGTCCTCTTGTACTTAAGTCGGCATTGTGCCTTTTGTATTAAATTCGGATGCAATTTTTGTGTTTCATCGTCAATAAGAAGGTCCAAGCGATGCAGTAAACCTGAAGTGAAGCATCGGAATCTAAGACAGGACTCACAGGAGAGGTTGAACTCATTGAAAGTTAGAGTGTCAGTCCTCTTGTACTGAAGTCGGCGTTGTGCTTTTAGTATTTAATTCCGATGGAACTTCTTTGTTTCATCGTTAATAAGAAGGTCCAAGGGATACAGTAAACCTGAAGTGAAGCATCGGAATCTAAAATTGGACTCACAGGAGATGTTCAAATCATACAAATTTAGAGTGTCAGTCCTCTTGTACTTATGTCGGTCATTGTGCCTTTTGTATTAAATTCGGATGCAATTTCTGTGTTTCATCGTCAATAAGAAGGTCCAAGGGATACAGTAAACTTGAAGTGAAGCATCGGAATCTAAAACTGGACTCACAGGAGAGGTTCAAATCATAGAAAGAAATTCAGTCCTCTTGTACTTAAGTCGGCATTGTGCCTTTTGTATTAAATTCGTAAGGCAATTTCTGTGTTTCATCGACAATAAGAAGGTCCAAGGGATACAGTAAACCTGAAGTGAAGCATCGGAATCTAAAACATGACTCACAGGAGATGTTCAAATCATACAAAGTTAGAGTGTCAGTCCTCTTATACTTATGTCGGCATTGTGCCTTTTGTATTAAATTCGAATGCAATTTCTGTGTTTCATCGTCAATACGAAGGTCCAAGAGGTACAGTAAACCTGAAGTGAAGCACCCTAATCTAAAACTGTACTCATATGAGAGGTTCAACTCATAAAAAATTAGAGTGTCTGTCCTCTAGTACATATGTCGGCATTGTGCCTTTTGTATGAAATTCGGATGCAATTTCTGTGTTTCATCGTCAATAAGAAGGTCCAAGGGAGACAGTAAATCTGAAGTGAAGCATCGGAATCTAAGACCGGACTCACATTAGAGGTTGAGTTCATAGTAAGTTAGAGTGTCAGTCCTCTTGTACTTAAGTCGGTATTGTGCCTTTTGTTTAAAATTCGGATGCAATTTCTGTGTTTCATCGTCAATAAGAATTTCCAATGGATACAGTAAACCTGAAGTGAAGCATCGGAATGTTTAACTGGACTCACAGAAGAGGTTAAAATCGTAGAAAGTTAAAGTGTCAGTCTTCTTGTTCTTTAGTCGGCATTGTGCCTTGTTAATTAAATTCGGATGCAATTTCTGTGTTTCATCGTCAATAAGAAGGTCCAAGGGATGCAGTAAAGCTGAAGTGAAGCATCGGAATCTAAAACTGGACTCACTGGAGAGGTTGAGTTCATAGAAATTTGGAGCGTCAGTCCTCTTGTACTTAAGTCGGCATTCTGCCTTGTGTATTACATTCGGATGCAATTTCTGTGTTTCATCGTCAATAAGAAGGTCCAAGGGATACAGTAAACCTGAAGTGAAGCATCGGACTCTAAAACTGGACTCACAGGAGAGGTTCAAATCATAGAAAGTTAGAGTGTCTGTCCTTTTGTATTTAAGTCGGCATTGTGCCTTTTGTATTAAATTCGGAAGCAATTTCTGTGATTCATTGTCAATAAGATGGTCCAAGGGGTACAGTAAACCTGACGAGATGCATCGGAATCTAAAACTGGACCCACAGGGGAGGTTCAAATCGAAGAAGGTTAGAGTGTCAGTCCTCTTGTTCATAAGTCAGCATTGTGCCTTTTGTATTAATTTCGGATGCAATTTCTGTGTTTCATCGTCAATAAGAAGTTCCTAGGGATACAGTAAACCTGAAGTGAAGCATTGGAATCTAAAACTGGACTCACAGGAGCGGTTCAAATCATCGAAAGTTAGAGTGTCAGTCCTCTTGTACATTAGTCGGCATTGCGCCTTTTGTATTAAATTCGGATGCAATAAATCTGTGTTTCATCGTCAATAAGAAGGTCCAAGGTATACAGTAAGCCTGAAGTGAAGTATCGGAATGTAAAACTGGACTCACAGGAGAGGTTCAAATCATTAAAAGTTAGAGTGTCATTCCTCTCGTACTTAAGTCGGCATTGTTCCTTTTGTATTAAATTTGAATGCAATTTCTGTGTTTCCTCGTCAATAAGAAGGTCCAAGGGATACAGTAAACCTGATGTGAAGCATCGGAATCTAAAACTGAACTCACAGGAGAGGTTCAAATCATGGAAAGTTAGAGTGTCAGTCCTCTTGTACTTAAGTCGGCATTGTGCCTTTTCTATTAAATTCGGATGCAATTTCTGTGTTTCATCGTCAATAAGAAGGTCCAAGGGATACAGTAAACCTGAAGTGAAGCATCGGAATCTAAAACAGGACGCACAGGAGAGGTTGAACTCATTGAAAGTTAGAGTGTCAGTCCTCTTGTACTGAAGTCGGCGTTGTGCCTTTAGTATTTAATTCCGACGGAACTACTTTGTTTCATCGTTAATAAGAAGGTCCAAGGGATACAGTAAACCTGAAGTGAAGCATCGGAATCTAAAATTGGACTCACAGGAGATGTTCAAATCATACAAATTTAGAGTGTCAGTCCTCTTGTACTTATGTCGGTCATTGTGCCTTTTGTATTAAATTCGGATGCAATTTCTGTGTTTCATCGTCAATAAGAAGGTCCAAGGGATACAGTAAACTTGAAGTGAAGCATCGGAATCTAAAACTGGACTCACAGGAGAGGTTCAAATCATAGAAAGAAATTCAGTCCTCTTGTACTTAAGTCGGCATTGTGCCTTTTGTATTAAATTCGTAAGGCAATTTCTGTGTTTCATCGACAATAAGAAGGTCCAAGGGATACAGTAAACCTGAAGTGAAGCATCGGAATCTAAAACATGACTCACAGGAGATGTTCAAATCATACAAAGTTAGAGTGTCAGTCCTCTTATACTTATGTCGGCATTGTGCCTTTTGTATTAAATTCGAATGCAATTTCTGTGTTTCATCGTCAATACGAAGGTCCAAGAGATACAGTAAACCTGAAGTGAAGCACCCTAATCTAAAACTGTACTCATATGAGAGGTTCAACTCATAAAAAATTAGAGTGTCTGTCCTCTAGTACATATGTCGGCATTGTGCCTTTTGTATGAAATTCGGATGCAATTTCTGTGTTTCATCGTCAATAAGAAGGTCCAAGGGAGACAGTAAATCTGAAGTGAAGCATCGGAATCTAAGACCGGACTCACATTAGAGGTTGAGTTCATAGAAAGTTAGAGTGTCAGTCCTCTTGTACTTAAGTCGGTATTGTGCCTTTTGTTTAAAATTCGGATGCAATTTCTGTGTTTCATCGTCAATAAGAATTTCCAATGGATACAGTAAACCTGAAGTGAAGCATCGGAATGTTTAACTGGACTCACAGAAGAGGTTAAAATCGTAGAAAGTTAAAGTGTAAGTCTTCTTGTACTTTAGTCGGCATTGTGCCTTGTTAATTAAATTCGGATGCAATTTCTGTGTTTCATCGTCAATAAGAAGGTCCAAGGGATACAGTAAAGCTGAAGTGAAGCATCGGAATCTAAAACTGGACTCACTGGAGAGGTCGAGTTCATAGAAAGTTGGAGCGTCAGTCCTCTTGTACTTAAGTCGGCATTCTGCCTTGTGTATTACATTCGGATGCAATTTCTGTGTTTCATCGTCAATAAGAAGGTCCAAGGGATACAGTAAACCTGAAGTGAAGCATCGGAATCTAAAACTGGACTCACAGGAGAGGTTCAAATCATAGAAAGTTAGAGTGTCTGTCCTTTTGTATTTAAGTCGGCATTGTGCCTTTTGTATTAAATTCGGAAGCAATTTCTGTGATTCATTGTCAATAAGATGGTCCAAGGGGTACAGTAAACCTGACGAGATGCATCGGAATCTAAAACTGGACCCACAGGGGAGGTTCAAATCGAAGAAGGTTAGAGTGTCAGTCCTCTTGTTCATAAGTCAGCATTGTGCCTTTTGTATTAATTTCGGATGCAATTTCTGTGTTTCATCGTCAATAAGAAGGTCCAAGGGATACAGTAAACCTGAAGTGAAGCATTGGAATCTAAAACTGGACTCACAGGAGCGGTTCAAATCATCGAAAGTTAGAGTGTCAGTCCTCTTGTACATTAGTCGGCATTGCGCCTTTTGTATTAAATTCGGATGCAATAAATCTGTGTTTCATCGTCAATAAGAAGGTCCAAGGTATACAGTAAGCCTGAAGTGAAGTATCGGAATGTAAAACTGGACTCACAGGAGAGGTTCAAATCATTAAAAGTTAGAGTGTCATTCCTCTCGTACTTAAGTCGGCATTGTTCCTTTTGTATTAAATTTGAATGCAATTTCTGTGTTTCCTCGTCAATAAGAAGGTCCAAGGGATACAGTAAACCTGATGTGAAGCATCGGAATCTAAAACTGAACTCACAGGAGAGGTTCAAATCATGGAAAGTTAGAGTGTCAGTCCTCTTGTACTTAAGTCGGCATTGTGCCTTTTCTATTAAATTCGGATGCAATTTCTGTGTTTCATCGTCAATAAGAAGGTCCAAGGGATACAGTAAACCTGAAGTGAAGCATCGGAATCTAAAACAGGACTCACAGGAGAGGTTGAACTCATTGAAAGTTAGAGTGTCAGTCCTCTTGTACTGAAGTCGGCGTTGTGCCTTTAGTATTTAATTCCGACGGAACTACTTTGTTTCATCGTTAATAAGAAGGTCCAAGGGATACAGTAAACCTGAAGTGAAGCATCGGAATCTAAAATTGGACTCACAGGAGATGTTCAAATCATACAAATTTATAGTGTCTGTCCTCTTGTACTTAAGTCGGTATTGTGCCTTTTGTGTTAAATTCGGATGCAATTTCTGTGTTTCATCGTCAATAAGAAGGTCCAAGGGATACAGTAATCCTGAAGTGAAGCATCGGAATCTAAAACTGGACTCACAGGAGAGGTTCAAATCATAGAAAGATTGTCAGTCCTCTTGTACTTAAGTCGGCATTGTGCCTTTTGTATTAAATTCGGATGCAATTTCTGTGTTTCATCGACAATAAGAAGGTCCAAGGGATACAGTAAACCTGAAGTGAAGCATCGGAATCTAAAACTGGAGTCACTGGAGAGGTTGAGATCATAGAAAGTTGGAGCGTCAGTCCTCTTGTACTTAAGTCGGCATTGTGCCTTGTGTATTACTTTAGGATGCAATTTCTGTGTTTCTTCGTCAATAAGAAGGTCCAAGCGATACAGTAAACCTGAAGTGAAGCATCGGAATCTAAAGATGGACTCACAAGAGAGGTTCAAATCATAGAAAGTTAGAGTGTCTGTCCTCTTGTATTTAAGTCGGCATTGTGCCTTTTGTATTAAATTCGGAAGCAATTTCTGTGTTCCATCGTCAATAAGATGGTCCAAGGGGTACAGTAAACCTGAGGAGATGCATCGGAATCTAAAACCGGACCCACAGGGGAGGTTCAAATCAAAGATGGTTAGAGTGTCAGTCCTCTTGTACATAAGTCGGCATTGTGACTTTTGGATTAAATTCGAATGCAATTTCTGTGTTTCATCGTCAATAAGAAGGTCCAGGGGATACAGTAAACTTGAAGTGAAGCATCGGAATCTAAAACTGGACTCCCAGGAGAGGTTCAAATCATCGAAAGTTAGAGTGTCAGTCCTCTTGTACATAAGTCGGCATTGTGCCTTTTGTATTAAATTCGGATGCAATAAATCTGTGTTTCATCGTCAATAAGATGGTCCAAGGTATACAGTAAGCCTGAAGTGAAGCATCGGAATCTGAAACTGGACTCACAGGAGAGGTTCAAATCATGAAAAGTTAGAGTATCATTTCTCTCGTACTTAAGTCGGCATTGTTCCTTTTGTATTAAATTTGGATGCAATTTCTGTGTTTCCTCGTCAATAAGAAGGTCCAAGGGATTCAGTAAACCTGAAGTGTAGCATCGGAATCTAAAACTGGACTCACAGGAGAGGTTTAAATCATGGAAAGTTAGAGTGTCAGTCCTCTTGTACTTAAGTCGACATTGTGCCTTTTGTATTAAATTCGGATGCAATTTCTGTGTTTCATCGTCAATAAGAAGGTCCAAGTGATACAGTAAACCTGGAGTGAAGCATCGGAATCTAAAACAGGACTCACAGGAGAGGTTGAACTCATAGAAAGTTAGAGTGTCAGTCCTCTTGTACTGAAGTCGGCGTTGTTCCTTTAGTATTTAATTCCGATGGAACTTCTGTGTTTCATCGTTAATAAGAAGGTCCAAGGGATACAGTAAACCTGAAGTGAAGCATCGGAATCTAAAATTGGACTCACAGGAGATGTTCAAATCATACAAATTTAGACTGTCAGTCCTCTTGTACTTAAGTCGGCATTGTGCCTTTTGTATTCAATTCGGATGCTATTTCTGTGTTGCATCGTCAATAAGAAGGTAAAAGGGATACAGTAAACCTGAAGTGAAGCATTGGAATCTAAAACTGGACTCACTGGAGAGGTTCAAATCATAGGAAGATTGTCAGTCCTTTTGTACTTAAGTCGGCATTGTGCCTTTTGTATTAAATTCGGATGCAATTTCTGTGTTTCATCGACAAAAACAAGGTCCAACGGATACAGTAAACCTGAAGTGAAGCATCGGAATCTAAAACATGACTCACAGGAGAAGTTAAAATCATAGAAAGTTAGAGTGTCAGTCCGCTTGTACTGAAGTCGGCGTTGAGCCTTTAGTATTTAATTCCGATGGAATTTCTGTGTTTCATCGTTAATAAGAAGGTCCAAGAGATACGGTAAACCTGAAGTGAAACATCGGAATCTAAAACTGGACACACAGGCGATGTTCAAATCATACAAAGTTAGAGTGTCAGTCCTCTTATACTTAAGTCGGCATTAAGCCTTTTGTATTAAATTCGGAAGCCATTTCTGTGTTTCATTGTCAATAAGATGGTCCAAGGGGTACAGTAAACCTGACGAGATGCATCGGAATCTAAAACTGGACCCACAGGGGAGGTTCAAATCGAGGAAGGTTAGAGTGTCAGTCCTCTTCTACATAAGTCGGCATTGTGCCTTTTGTATTAAATTCGGATGCAATTTCTGTGTTTCCTCGTCAATAAGAAGGTCCAAGGGATACAGTTAACCTGAAGTGAAGCATCGGAATCTAAAACTGAACTTACAGGAGAGGTTCAAATCATCGAAAGTTAGAGTGTCAGTCCTCTTGAACATAAGTCGGCATTGTGCCTTTTGTATTAAATTCGGTTGCAATAAATCTGTGTTTCATCGTCAATAAGAAGGTCCAAGGTATACAGTAAGCCTGAAGTGAAGCATCGGAATGTAAAACTGGACTCACAGGAGAGGTTCAAATCATGAAAAATTAGATTCTCTTTATTCTCGTACTTAAGTCGGCATTGTTCCTTTTGTATTAAATTTGGATGCAATTTCTGTGTTTCCTCGTCAATAAGAAGGTCCAAGGGATACAGTAAACCTGATGTGAAGCATCGGAATCTAAAACTGGACTCACAGGAGAGGTTCAAATCACTGAAAGTTAGAGTGTCAGTCCTCTTGTACTTAAGTCGGCATTGTGCCTTTTGTATGAAATTCGGATGCAATTTTTGTGTTTCATCGTCAATAAGAAGGTCCAAGGGATACAGTAAACCTGAAGTGAAGCATCGGAATCTAAAACAGGACTCACAGGAGAGGTTGAACTCATTGAAAGTTAGAGTGTCAGTCCTCTTGTACTGAAGTCGGCGTTGTGCCTTTAGTATTTAATTCCGATGGAACTTCTTTGTTTCATCGTTAATAAGAAGGTCCAAGGGATACAGTAAACCTGAAGTGAAGCATCGGAATCAAAAATTGGACTCACAGGAGATGTTCAAATCATACAAATTTAGAGCGTCAGTCCTCTTGTACTTAAGTCGGCATTGTTCCTTTTGTATTAAATTCGGATGCAATTTCTGTGTTTCATCGTCAATAAGAAGGTCCAAGGGATACAGTAAACCTGAAGTGAAGCATCGGAATCTAAAACAGGACTCTCAGGAGAAGTTGAACTCATAGAAAGTTAGAGTGTCAGTCCTCTTGTACTGATGTCGGCGTTGTGCCTTTAGTATTTAGTTCCGATGGAACTTCTGTGTTTCATCGTTAATAAGAAGGTCCAAGGGATACAGTAAACCTGAAGTGAAGCATCGGAATCTAAAACTGGACTCACAGGAGAAGTTCAAATTATACAAAATTTGTACTTGTACTTAAGTCGGCATTGTGCTATTTGTATTCAATTCGGATTCAATTTCTGTTATGCATCGCCAATAAGAAGGTAAAAGGGATAGAGTAAACCTGAAGTGAAGCATCGGAATCTAAAACTGGACTCACAGGAGAGGTTCAAATCATAGAAAGAGTGTTAGTCCTCTTGTACTTAAGTCGCCATTGTGCCATTTGTATTAAATTCGGAAGCAATTTCTGTTTTTCATCGTCAATAAGAAGGGCCAAGGGATACAGTAAACCTGAAGTGAAGCATCGGAATCTAAAACATGACTCACAGGAGAGGTTCAAATCATAGAAAGTTAGAGTGTCAGTCCTCTTGTACTGAAGTCGGCATTGAGCCGTTAGTATTTAATTCCGATGGAATTTCTCTGTTTCATCGTTAATAAGAAGGTCCAAGGGTTACGGTAAACCTGAAGTGAAGCATCGGAATCTAAAACTGGACTCACAGGAGAGGTTCAAATCATAGAAAGTTAGAGTGTCTGTCCTTTTGTATTTAAGTCGGCATTGTGCCTTTTGTATTAAATTCGGAAGCAATTTCTGTGATTCATTGTCAATAAGATGGTCCAAGGGGTACAGTAAACCTGACGAGATGCATCGGAATCTAAAACTGGACCCACAGGGGAGGTTCAAATCGAAGAAGGTTAGAGTGTCAGTCCTCTTGTTCATAAGTCAGCATTGTGCCTTTTGTATTAATTTCGGATGCAATTTCTGTGTTTCATCGTCAATAAGAAGGTCCAAGGGATACAGTAAACCTGAAGTGAAGCATTGGAATCTAAAACTGGACTCACAGGAGCGGTTCAAATCATCGAAAGTTAGAGTGTCAGTCCTCTTGTACATTAGTCGGCATTGCGCCTTTTGTATTAAATTCGGATGCAATAAATCTGTGTTTCATCGTCAATAAGAAGGTCCAAGGTATACAGTAAGCCTGAAGTTAAGTATCGGAATGTAAAACTGGACTCACAGGAGAGGTTCAAATCATTAAAAGTTAGAGTGTCATTCCTCTCGTACTTAAGTCGGCATTGTTCCTTTTGTATTAAATTTGAATGCAATTTCTGTGTTTCCTCGTCAATAAGAAGGTCCAAGGGATACAGTAAACCTGATGTGAAGCATCGGAATCTAAAACTGAACTCACAGGAGAGGTTCAAATCATGGAAAGTTAGAGTGTCAGTCCTCTTGTACTTAAGTCGGCATTGTGCCTTTTCTATTAAATTCGGATGCAATTTCTGTGTTTCATCGTCAATAAGAAGGTCCAAGGGATACAGTAAACCTGAAGTGAAGCATCGGAATCTAAAACAGGACTCACAGGAGAGGTTGAACTCATTGAAAGTTAGAGTGTCAGTCCTCTTGTACTGAAGTCGGCGTTGTGCCTTTAGTATTTAATTCCGACGGAACTACTTTGTTTCATCGTTAATAAGAAGGTCCAAGGGATACAGTAAACCTGAAGTGAAGCATCGGAATCTAAAATTGGACTCACAGGAGATGTTCAAATCATACAAATTTATAGTGTCTGTCCTCTTGTACTTAAGTCGGTATTGTGCCTTTTGTGTTAAATTCGGATGCAATTTCTGTGTTTCATCGTCAATAAGAAGGTCCAAGGGATACAGTAATCCTGAAGTGAAGCATCGGAATCTAAAACTGGACTCACAGGAGAGGTTCAAATCATAGAAAGATTGTCAGTCCTCTTGTACTTAAGTCGGCATTGTGCCTTTTGTATTAAATTCGGATGCAATTTCTGTGTTTCATCGACAATAAGAAGGTCCAAGGGATACAGTAAACCTGAAGTGAAGCATCGGAATCTAAAACTGGAGTCACTGGAGAGGTTGAGATCATAGAAAGTTGGAGCGTCAGTCCTCTTGTACTTAAGTCGGCATTGTGCCTTGTGTATTACTTTAGGATGCAATTTCTGTGTTTCTTCGTCAATAAGAAGGTCCAAGCGATACAGTAAACCTGAAGTGAAGCATCGGAATCTAAAGCTGGACTCACAAGAGAGGTTCAAATCACAGAAAGTTAGAGTGTCTGTCCTCTTGTATTTAAGTCGGCATTGTGCCTTTTGTATTAAATTCGGAAGCAATTTCTGTGTTCCATCGTCAATAAGATGGTCCAAGGGGTACAGTAAACCTGAGGAGATGCATCGGAATCTAAAACCGGACCCACAGGGGAGGTTCAAATCAAAGATGGTTAGAGTGTCAGTCCTCTTGTACATAAGTCGGCATTGTGACTTTTGGATTAAATTCGAATGCAATTTCTGTGTTTCATCGTCAATAAGAAGGTCCAGGGGATACAGTAAACTTGAAGTGAAGCATCGGAATCTAAAACTGGACTCCCAGGAGAGGTTCAAATCATCGAAAGTTAGAGTGTCAGTCCTCTTGTACATAAGTCGGCATTGTGCCTTTTGTATTAAATTCGGATGCAATAAATCTGTGTTTCATCGTCAATAAGATGGTCCAAGGTATACAGTAAGCCTGAAGTGAAGCATCGGAATCTGAAACTGGACTCACAGGAGAGGTTCAAATCATGAAAAGTTAGAGTATCATTTCTCTCGTACTTAAGTCGGCATTGTTCCTTTTGTATTAAATTTGGATGCAATTTCTGTGTTTCCTCGTCAATAAGAAGGTCCAAGGGATTCAGTAAACCTGAAGTGTAGCATCGGAATCTAAAACTGGACTCACAGGAGAGGTTTAAATCATGGAAAGTTAGAGTGTCAGTCCTCTTGTACTTAAGTCGACATTGTGCCTTTTGTATTAAATTCGGATGCAATTTCTGTGTTTCATCGTCAATAAGAAGGTCCAAGTGATACAGTAAACCTGGAGTGAAGCATCGGAATCTAAAACAGGACTCACAGGAGAGGTTGAACTCATAGAAAGTTAGAGTGTCAGTCCTCTTGTACTGAAGTCGGCGTTGTTCCTTTAGTATTTAATTCCGATGGAACTTCTGTGTTTCATCGTTAATAAGAAGGTCCAAGGGATACAGTAAACCTGAAGTGAAGCATCGGAATCTAAAATTGGACTCACAGGAGATGTTCAAATCATACAAATTTAGACTGTCAGTCCTCTTGTACTTAAGTCGGCATTGTGCCTTTTGTATTCAATTCGGATGCTATTTCTGTGTTGCATCGTCAATAAGAAGGTAAAAGGGATACAGTAAACCTGAAGTGAAGCATTGGAATCTAAAACTGGACTCACTGGAGAGGTTCAAATCATAGGAAGATTGTCAGTCCTTTTGTACTTAAGTCGGCATTGTGCCTTTTGTATTAAATTCGGATGCAATTTCTGTGTTTCATCGACAAAAACAAGGTCCAACGGATACAGTAAACCTGAAGTGAAGCATCGGAATCTAAAACATGACTCACAGGAGAAGTTAAAATCATAGAAAGTTAGAGTGTCAGTCCGCTTGTACTGAAGTCGGCGTTGAGCCTTTAGTATTTAATTCCGATGGAATTTCTGTGTTTCATCGTTAATAAGAAGGTCCAAGAGATACGGTAAACCTGAAGTGAAACATCGGAATCTAAAACTGGACACACAGGCGATGTTCAAATCATACAAAGTTAGAGTGTCAGTCCTCTTATACTTAAGTCGGCATTAAGCCTTTTGTATTAAATTCGGAAGCCATTTCTGTGTTTCATTGTCAATAAGATGGTCCAAGGGGTACAGTAAACCTGACGAGATGCATCGGAATCTAAAACTGGACCCACAGGGGAGGTTCAAATCGAGGAAGGTTAGAGTGTCAGTCCTCTTCTACATAAGTCGGCATTGTGCCTTTTGTATTAAATTCGGATGCAATTTCTGTGTTTCCTCGTCAATAAGAAGGTCCAAGGGATACAGTTAACCTGAAGTGAAGCATCGGAATCTAAAACTGAACTTACAGGAGAGGTTCAAATCATCGAAAGTTAGAGTGTCAGTCCTCTTGAACATAAGTCGGCATTGTGCCTTTTGTATTAAATTCGGTTGCAATAAATCTGTGTTTCATCGTCAATAAGAAGGTCCAAGGTATACAGTAAGCCTGAAGTGAAGCATCGGAATGTAAAACTGGACTCACAGGAGAGGTTCAAATCATGAAAAATTAGATTCTCTTTATTCTCGTACTTAAGTCGGCATTGTTCCTTTTGTATTAAATTTGGATGCAATTTCTGTGTTTCCTCGTCAATAAGAAGGTCCAAGGGATACAGTAAACCTGAGGTGAAGCATCGGAATCTAAAACTGGACTCACAGGAGAGGTTCAAATCACTGAAAGTTAGAGTGTCAGTCCTCTTGTACTTAAGTCGGCATTGTGCCTTTTGTATGAAATTCGGATGCAATTTTTGTGTTTCATCGTCAATAAGAAGGTCCAAGGGATACAGTAAACCTGAAGTGAAGCATCGGAATCTAAAACAGGACTCACAGGAGAGGTTGAACTCATTGAAAGTTAGAGTGTCAGTCCTCTTGTACTGAAGTCGGCGTTGTGCCTTTAGTATTTAATTCCGATGGAACTTCTTTGTTTCATCGTTAATAAGAAGGTCCAAGGGATACAGTAAACCTGAAGTGAAGCATCGGAATCAAAAATTGGACTCACAGGAGATGTTCAAATCATACAAATTTAGAGCGTCAGTCCTCTTGTACTTAAGTCGGCATTGTTCCTTTTGTATTAAATTCGGATGCAATTTCTGTGTTTCATCGTCAATAAGAAGGTCCAAGGGATACAGTAAACCTGAAGTGAAGCATCGGAATCTAAAACAGGACTCTCAGGAGAAGTTGAACTCATAGAAAGTTAGAGTGTCAGTCCTCTTGTACTGATGTCGGCGTTGTGCCTTTAGTATTTAGTTCCGATGGAACTTCTGTGTTTCATCGTTAATAAGAAGGTCCAAGGGATACAGTAAACCTGAAGTGAAGCATCGGAATCTAAAACTGGACTCACAGGAGAAGTTGAAATTATACAAAATTTGTACTTGTACTTAAGTCGGCATTGTGCTATTTGTATTCAATTCGGATTCAATTTCTGTTATGCATCGCCAATAAGAAGGTAAAAGGGATAGAGTAAACCTGAAGTGAAGCATCGGAATCTAAAACTGGACTCACAGGAGAGGTTCAAATCATAGAAAGAGTGTTAGTCCTCTTGTACTTAAGTCGCCATTGTGCCATTTGTATTAAATTCGGAAGCAATTTCTGTTTTTCATCGTCAATAAGAAGGGCCAAGGGATACAGTAAACCTGAAGTGAAGCATCGGAATCTAAAACATGACTCACAGGAGAGGTTCAAATCATAGAAAGTTAGAGTGTCAGTCCTCTTGTACTGAAGTCGGCATTGAGCCTTTAGTATTTAATTCCGATGGAATTTCTCTGTTTCATCGTTAATAAGAAGGTCCAAGGGTTACGGTAAACCTGAAGTGAAGCATCGGAATCTAAAACTGGACTCACAGGAGAGGTTCAAATCATAGAAAGTTAGAGTGTCTGTCCTTTTGTATTTAAGTCGGCATTGTGCCTTTTGTATTAAATTCGGAAGCAATTTCTGTGATTCATTGTCAATAAGATGGTCCAAGGGGTACAGTAAACCTGACGAGATGCATCGGAATCTAAAACTGGACCCACAGGGGAGGTTCAAATCGAAGAAGGTTAGAGTGTCAGTCCTCTTGTTCATAAGTCAGCATTGTGCCTTTTGTATTAATTTCGGATGCAATTTCTGTGTTTCATCGTCAATAAGAAGGTCCAAGGGATACAGTAAACCTGAAGTGAAGCATTGGAATCTAAAACTGGACTCACAGGAGCGGTTCAAATCATCGAAAGTTAGAGTGTCAGTCCTCTTGTACATTAGTCGGCATTGCGCCTTTTGTATTAAATTCGGATGCAATAAATCTGTGTTTCATCGTCAATAAGAAGGTCCAAGGTATACAGTAAGCCTGAAGTTAAGTATCGGAATGTAAAACTGGACTCACAGGAGAGGTTCAAATCATTAAAAGTTAGAGTGTCATTCCTCTCGTACTTAAGTCGGCATTGTTCCTTTTGTATTAAATTTGAATGCAATTTCTGTGTTTCCTCGTCAATAAGAAGGTCCAAGGGATACAGTAAACCTGATGTGAAGCATCGGAATCTAAAACTGAACTCACAGGAGAGGTTCAAATCATGGAAAGTTAGAGTGTCAGTCCTCTTGTACTTAAGTCGGCATTGTGCCTTTTCTATTAAATTCGGATGCAATTTCTGTGTTTCATCGTCAATAAGAAGGTCCAAGGGATACAGTAAACCTGAAGTGAAGCATCGGAATCTAAAACAGGACTCACAGGAGAGGTTGAACTCATTGAAAGTTAGAGTGTCAGTCCTCTTGTACTGAAGTCGGCGTTGTGCCTTTAGTATTTAATTCCGACGGAACTACTTTGTTTCATCGTTAATAAGAAGGTCCAAGGGATACAGTAAACCTGAAGTGAAGCATCGGAATCTAAAATTGGACTCACAGGAGATGTTCAAATCATACAAATTTATAGTGTCTGTCCTCTTGTACTTAAGTCGGTATTGTGCCTTTTGTGTTAAATTCGGATGCAATTTCTGTGTTTCATCGTCAATAAGAAGGTCCAAGGGATACAGTAATCCTGAAGTGAAGCATCGGAATCTAAAACTGGACTCACAGGAGAGGTTCAAATCATAGAAAGATTGTCAGTCCTCTTGTACTTAAGTCGGCATTGTGCCTTTTGTATTAAATTCGGATGCAATTTCTGTGTTTCATCGACAATAAGAAGGTCCAAGGGATACAGTAAACCTGAAGTGAAGCATCGGAATCTAAAACTGGAGTCACTGGAGAGGTTGAGATCATAGAAAGTTGGAGCGTCAGTCCTCTTGTACTTAAGTCGGCATTGTGCCTTGTGTATTACTTTAGGATGCAATTTCTGTGTTTCTTCGTCAATAAGAAGGTCCAAGCGATACAGTAAACCTGAAGTGAAGCATCGGAATCTAAAGCTGGACTCACAAGAGAGGTTCAAATCACAGAAAGTTAGAGTGTCTGTCCTCTTGTATTTAAGTCGGCATTGTGCCTTTTGTATTAAATTCGGAAGCAATTTCTGTGTTCCATCGTCAATAAGATGGTCCAAGGGGTACAGTAAACCTGAGGAGATGCATCGGAATCTAAAACCGGACCCACAGGGGAGGTTCAAATCAAAGATGGTTAGAGTGTCAGTCCTCTTGTACATAAGTCGGCATTGTGACTTTTGGATTAAATTCGAATGCAATTTCTGTGTTTCATCGTCAATAAGAAGGTCCAGGGGATACAGTAAACTTGAAGTGAAGCATCGGAATCTAAAACTGGACTCCCAGGAGAGGTTCAAATCATCGAAAGTTAGAGTGTCAGTCCTCTTGTACATAAGTCGGCATTGTGCCTTTTGTATTAAATTCGGATGCAATAAATCTGTGTTTCATCGTCAATAAGATGGTCCAAGGTATACAGTAAGCCTGAAGTGAAGCATCGGAATCTGAAACTGGACTCACAGGAGAGGTTCAAATCATGAAAAGTTAGAGTATCATTTCTCTCGTACTTAAGTCGGCATTGTTCCTTTTGTATTAAATTTGGATGCAATTTCTGTGTTTCCTCGTCAATAAGAAGGTCCAAGGGATTCAGTAAACCTGAAGTGTAGCATCGGAATCTAAAACTGGACTCACAGGAGAGGTTTAAATCATGGAAAGTTAGAGTGTCAGTCCTCTTGTACTTAAGTCGACATTGTGCCTTTTGTATTAAATTCGGATGCAATTTCTGTGTTTCATCGTCAATAAGAAGGTCCAAGTGATACAGTAAACCTGGAGTGAAGCATCGGAATCTAAAACAGGACTCACAGGAGAGGTTGAACTCATAGAAAGTTAGAGTGTCAGTCCTCTTGTACTGAAGTCGGCGTTGTTCCTTTAGTATTTAATTCCGATGGAACTTCTGTGTTTCATCGTTAATAAGAAGGTCCAAGGGATACAGTAAACCTGAAGTGAAGCATCGGAATCTAAAATTGGACTCACAGGAGATGTTCAAATCATACAAATTTAGAGTGTCAGTCTTCTTGTACTTAAGTCGGCATTGTGCCTTTTGTATTCAATTCGGATGCTATTTCTGTGTTGCATCGTCAATAAGAAGGTAAAAGGGATACAGTAAACCTGAAGTGAAGCATTGGAATCTAAAACTGGACTCACTGGAGAGGTTCAAATCATAGGAAGATTGTCAGTCCTTTTGTACTTAAGTCGGCATTGTGCCTTTTGTATTAAATTCGGATGCAATTTCTGTGTTTCATCGACAAAAACAAGGTCCAACGGATACAGTAAACCTGAAGTGAAGCATCGGAATCTAAAACATGACTCACAGGAGAAGTTAAAATCATAGAAAGTTAGAGTGTCAGTCCGCTTGTACTGAAGTCGGCGTTGAGCCTTTAGTATTTAATTCCGATGGAATTTCTGTGTTTCACCGTTAATAAGAAGGTCCAAGAGATACGGTAAACCTGAAGTGAAACATCGGAATCTAAAACTGGACACACAGGCGATGTTCAAATCATACAAAGTTAGAGTGTCAGTCCTCTTATACTTAAGTCGGCATTAAGCCTTTTGTATTAAATTCGGAAGCCATTTCTGTGTTTCATTGTCAATAAGATGGTCCAAGGGGTACAGTAAACCTGACGAGATGCATCGGAACCTAAAACTGGACCCACAGGGGAGGTTCAAATCGAGGAAGGTTAGAGTGTCAGTCCTCTTCTACATAAGTCGGCATTGTGCCTTTTGTATTAAATTCGGATGCAATTTCTGTGTTTCCTCGTCAATAAGAAGGTCCAAGGGATACAGTTAACCTGAAGTGAAGCATCGGAATCTAAAACTGAACTTACAGGAGAGGTTCAAATCATCGAAAGTTAGAGTGTCAGTCCTCTTGAACATAAGTCGGCATTGTGCCTTTTGTATTAAATTCGGTTGCAATAAATCTGTGTTTCATCGTCAATAAGAAGGTCCAAGGTATACAGTAAGCCTGAAGTGAAGCATCGGAATGTAAAACTGGACTCACAGGAGAGGTTCAAATCATGAAAAATTAGATTCTCTTTATTCTCGTACTTAAGTCGGCATTGTTCCTTTTGTATTAAATTTGGATGCAATTTCTGTGTTTCCTCGTCAATAAGAAGGTCCAAGGGATACAGTAAACCTGATGTGAAGCATCGGAATCTAAAACTGGACTCACAGGAGAGGTTCAAATCACTGAAAGTTAGAGTGTCAGTCCTCTTGTACTTAAGTCGGCATTGTGCCTTTTGTATGAAATTCGGATGCAATTTTTGTGTTTCATCGTCAATAAGAAGGTCCAAGGGATACAGTAAACCTGAAGTGAAGCATCGGAATCTAAAACAGGACTCACAGGAGAGGTTGAACTCATTGAAAGTTAGAGTGTCAGTCCTCTTGTACTGAAGTCGGCGTTGTGCCTTTAGTATTTAATTCCGATGGAACTTCTTTGTTTCATCGTTAATAAGAAGGTCCAAGGGATACAGTAAACCTGAAGTGAAGCATCGGAATCAAAAATTGGACTCACAGGAGATGTTCAAATCATACAAATTTAGTGCGTCAGTCCTCTTGTACTTAAGTCGGCATTGTTCCTTTTGTATTAAATTCGGATGCAATTTCTGTGTTTCATCGTCAATAAGAAGGTCCAAGGGATACAGTAAACCTGAAGTGAAGCATCGGAATCTAAAACAGGACTCTCAGGAGAAGTTGAACTCATAGAAAGTTAGAGTGTCAGTCCTCTTGTACTGATGTCGGCGTTGTGCCTTTAGTATTTAGTTCCGATGGAACTTCTGTGTTTCATCGTTAATAAGAAGGTCCAAGGGATACAGTAAACCTGAAGTGAAGCATCGGAATCTAAAACTGGACTCACAGGAGATGTTCAAATTATACAAAATTTGTACTTGTACTTAAGTCGGCATTGTGCTATTTGTATTCAATTCGGATTCAATTTCTGTTATGCATCGCCAATAAGAAGGTAAAAGGGATAGAGTAAACCTGAAGTGAAGCATCGGAATCTAAAACTGGACTCACAGGAGAGGTTCAAATCATAGAAAGAGTGTTAGTCCTCTTGTACTTAAGTCGCCATTGTGCCATTTGTATTAAATTCGGAAGCAATTTCTGTTTTTCATCGTCAATAAGAAGGGCCAAGGGATACAGTAAACCTGAAGTGAAGCATCGGAATCTAAAACATGACTCACAGGAGAGGTTCAAATCATAGAAAGTTAGAGTGTCAGTCCTCTTGTACTGAAGTCGGCATTGAGCCTTTAGTATTTAATTCCGATGGAATTTCTCTGTTTCATCGTTAATAAGAAGGTCCAAGGGTTACGGTAAACCTGAAGTGAAGCATCGGAATCTAAAACTGGACTCACAGGAGTTGTTCAAATCATACAAAGTTAGAGTGTCATTCCTCTTGTACTTAAACCGGCATTGTGCCTTTTGTATTAAATTCGAATGCAATTTCTGTGTTTCATCGTCAAGAAGAAGGTCGAAGGGATACAGTAAACCTGAAGTGAAGCATCCTAATCTAAAACTGGACCCATAGGAGTTGTTCAAATCATAGAAAATCAGAGTGTCAGTCCTCTTGTACTTATGTCGGCATTGTGCCTTTTGTATTAAATTCGGATGCTTTTTCTGTGTTTCATCGTCAATAAGAAGGTCCAAGGGATACAGTAAACCTGAAGTGAAGCATCGGAATCTAAAACCGGACTCACAGGAGAGGATGAGTTCATAGAAAGTTAGAGTGTCAGTCCTCTTGTACTTAAGTCGGTATTATGCCTTTTTTATTATATTCGTATGCAATTTCTGTGTTTCATCATCAATAAGAAGGTCCAAGGAATACAGTAAATTTCAAGTGAAGCATCGTAATCTAAGACTGGACTCATAGGAGAGGTTCAAATCATAGAAAATTAGAGTGTCAGTCCTCTAGTACTTATGTCGGCATTGTGCCTTTTGTATTAAATTCGGATGCAATTTCTGTGTTTCATCGTTAATAAGAAGGTCCAAGGGATACAGTAAAGCTCAAGTGAAGCATCGGAATCTAAAACTGGACTCACAGGAGAGGTTCAAGTCATAGAAAGATTGTCAGTCCTCTTGTACTTAAGTCGGCATTGTGCCTTTTGTATTAAATTCGCATGCAATTTCTGTGTTTCATCGACAATAAGAAGGTCCAAGGGATACAGTAACCCTGAAGTGAAGCATCGGAATCTAAAACATGACTCACAGGAGAGGTTCAAATCATAGAAAGTAAGAGTGTCAGTCCTCTTGTACTGAAGTCGGCATTGAGCTTTAGTATTTAATTCCGATGGAATTTCTGTGTTTCATCGTTAATAAGAAGGTCCAAGGGATACGGTAAACCTGAAGTGAAGCATCGGAATCTAATACTGGACTCACAGGAGATGTTCAAATCATGCACTTTTAGAGTGTCAGTCCTCTTATACTTATGTCGGCATTGTGCCTTTTGTATTAAATTCGAATGTAATTTCTGTGTTTCATCGTCAATAAGAAGGTCCAAGAGATACAGTAAACCTGAAGTGAAGCACCCTAATCTAAAACTGTACTCATAGGAGAGGTTCAAATCATAGAAAATTAGAGTGTCAGTCCTCTAGTACTTATGTCGGCATTGTGCCTTTTGTATGAAATTCGGATGCAATTTCTGTGTTTCATCGTCAATAAGAAGGTCCAAGGGATACAGTAAACATGAAGTGAAGCATCGGAATCTAAGACCGGACTCACAGGAGAGGTTGAGTTCATAGAAAGTTAGAGTGTCAGTCCTCTTGTACTTAAGTCGGTATTGTGCCTTTTGTTTAAAAATCAGATGCAATTTCTGTGTTTCATCGTCAATAAGAATTTCCAATGAATACAGTAAACCTGAAGTGAAGCATCGGAATGTAAGACTGGACTCACAGGAGAGGTTCAAATCGTAGATAGTTAGAGTGTCAGTCCTCTTGTACTTAAGTCGGCATTGTGCCTTGTGTATTACATTTGGTTGCAATTTCTGTGTTTCATTGTCAATAAAAAGGTCCAAGGGATACAGTAAACCTGAAGTGAAGCTTCGGAATCTAAAACTGGACTCACAGGAGAGGTTCAAATCATAGAAAGTTAGAGTGTAAGTCCTCTTGTACTTAAGTTGGCGTTGTGCCTTTTGTATTAATTTCGGATGCAATTTCTGTGTTTCATCGTCAATAAGAAGGTCCAAGGGATACAGTAAACCTGAAGTGAAGCATCGGAATCTAAAACAGGACTCACAGGAGAGGTTGAACTCATTGAAAGTTAGAGTGTCAGTCCTCTTGTACTGAAGTCGGCGTTGTGCCTTTAGTATTTAATTCCGACGGAACTACTTTGTTTCATCGTTAATAAGAAGGTCCAAGGGATACAGTAAACCTGAAGTGAAGCATCGGAATCTAAAATTGGACTCACAGGAGATGTTCAAATCATACAAATTTATAGTGTCAGTCCTCTTGTACTTAAGTCGGTATTGTGCCTTTTGTGTTAAATTCGGATGCAATTTCTGTGTTTCATCGTCAATAAGAAGGTCCAAGGGATACAGTAATCCTGAAGTGAAGCATCGGAATCTAAAACTGGACTCACAGGAGAGGTTCAAATCATAGAAAGATTGTCAGTCCTCTTGTACTTAAGTCGGCATTGTGCCTTTTGTATTAAATTCGGATGCAATTTCTGTGTTTCATCGACAAAAACAAGGTCCAATGGATACAGTAAACCTGAAGTGAAGCATCGGAATCTAAAACATGACTCACAGGAGAAGTTCAAATCATAGAAAGTTAGAGTGTCAGTCCGCTTGTACTGAAGTCGGCGTTGAGCCTTTAGTATTTAATTCCGATGGAATTTCTGTGTTTCGTCGTTAATAAGAAGGTCCAAGGGATACGGTAAACCTGCAGTGAAACATCGGAATCTAAAACTGGACACACAGGCGATGTTCAAATCATACAAAGTTAGAGTGTCAGTCCTCTTATACTTAAGTCGGCATTGTGCCTTTTGTATTAAATTCGGATGCCATTTCTGTGTTACATTGTCAATAAGATGGTCCAAGGGGTACAGTAAACCTGACGAGATGCATCGGAATCTAAAACTGGACCCACAGGGGAGGTTCAAATCGAGGAAGGTTAGAGTGTCAGTCCTCTTCTACATAAGTCGGCATTGTGCCTTTTGTGTTAAATTCGGATGCAATTTCTGTGTTTCCTCGTCAATAAGAAGGTTCCTAGGGATACAGTAAACCTGAAGTGAAGCATCGGAATCTAAAACTGAGCTTACAGGAGAGGTTCAAATCATCGAAAGTTAGAGTGTCAGTCCTCTTGAACATAAGTCGGCATCGTGCCTTTTGTATTAAATTCGGATGCAATAAATCTGTGTTTCATCGTCAATAAGAAGGTCCAAGGTATACAGTAAGCCTGAAGTGAAGTATCGGAATGTAAAACTGGACTCACAGGAGAGGTTCAAATCATTAAAAGTTAGAGTGTCATTCCTCTCGTACTTAAGTCGGCATTGTTCCTTTTGTATTAAATTTGAATGCAATTTCTGTGTTTCCTCGTCAATAAGAAGGTCCAAGGGATACAGTAAACCTGATGTGAAGCATCGGAATCTAAAACTGAACTCACAGGAGAGGTTCAAATCATGGAAAGTTAGAGTGTCAGTCCTCTTGTACTTAAGTCGGCTTTGTGCCTTTTCTATTAAATTCGGATGCAATTTCTGTGTTTCATCGTCAATAAGAAGGTCCAAGGGATACAGTAAACCTGAAGTGAAGCATCGGAATCTAAAACAGGACTCACAGGAGAGGTTGAACTCATTGAAAGTTAGAGTGTCAGTCCTCTTGTACTGATGTCGGCGTTGTGCCTTTAGTATTTAATTCCGACGGAACTACTTTGTTTCATCGTTAATAAGAAGGTCCTAGGGATACAGTAAACCTGAAGTGAAGCATCGGAATCTAAAATTGGACTCACAGGAGATGTTCAAATCATACAAATTTATAGTGTCAGTCCTCTTGTACTTAAGTCGGTATTGTGCCTTTTGTGTTAAATTCGGATGCAATTTCTGTGTTTCATCGTCAATAAGAAGGTCCAAGGGATACAGTAATCCTGAAGTGAAGCATCGGAATCTGAAACTCGACTCACAGGAGAGGTTCAAATCATAGAAAGATTGTCAGTCCTCTTGTACTTAAGTCGGCATTGTGCCTTTTGTATTAAATTCGGATGCAATTTCTGTGTTTCATCGACAATAAGAAGGTCCAAGGGATACAGTAAACCTGAAGTGAAGCATCGGAATCTAAAAGATGACTCACAGGAGAGGTTCAAATCATAGAAAGTTAGTGTGTCAGTCCTCTTGTACTGAAGTCGGCATTGAGCCTTTAGTATTTAATTCCGATGGAATTTCTGTGTTTCATCGCTAATAAGAAGGTCCAAGGGATACGGTAAACCTGAAGTGAAGCATCGGAATCTAATACTGGACTCACAGGAGATGTTCAAATCATACAAAGTTAGAGTGTCAGTCCTCTTATACTTATGTCGACATTGTGCCTTTTGTATTAAATTCGAATGAAATTTCTGTGTTTCATCGTCAATAAGAAGGTCCAAGAGATACGGTAAACCTGAAGTGAAGCATCGGAATCTAAAACTGGACTCACAGAAGATGTTCAAATCATACAAAGTTAGAGTGTCAGTCCTCTTGTACTGAAGTCGGCATTGTGACTTTTGTATTAAATTCGAATGCAATTTCTGTGTTTCATCATCAATAAGAAGGTCCAAGGTATACAGTAAACCTGAAGTGAAGCATCCTAATCTAAAACTGGACTCATACGAGAGGTTCAAATCATAGAAAATTAGAGTGTCAGTTCTCTTGTGCTTATGTCGGCATTGTGCCTTTTGTATTAAATTCGGATGCAATTTCTGTGTTTCATCGTCAATAAGAAAGTCCAAGGGATACAGTAAACCTGAAGTGAAGCATCGGAATCTAAAACTGGAGTCACTGGAGAGGTTGAGTTCATAGAAAGTTGGAGCGTCAGTCCTCTTGTACTTAAGTCGGCATTGTGCCTTGTGTATTACTTTAGGATGCAATTTCTGTGTATCTTCGTCAATAAGAAGGTCCAAGCGATACAGTAAACCTGAAGTGAAGCATCGGAATCTAAAGCTGGACTCACAAGAGAGGTTCATATCATAGAAAGTTAGAGTGTCTGTCCTCTTGTATTTAAGTCGGCATTGTGCCTTTTGTATTAAATTCGGAAGCAATTTCTGTGTTTCATCGTCAATAAGATGGTCCAAGGGGTACAGTAAACCTGAGGAGATGCTTCGGAATCTAAAACCGGACCCACAGGGGAGGTTCAAATCAAAGATGGTTAGAGTGTCAGTCCTCTTGTACATATGTCGGCATTGTGACTTTTGTATTAAATTCGAATGCAATTTCTGTGTTTCATCGTCAATAAGAAGGTCCAGGGGATACAGTAAACTTGAAGTGAAGCATCGGAATCTAAAACTGGACTCACAGGAGAGGTTCAAATCATCGAAAGTTAGAGTGTCAGTCCTCTTGTACATAAGTCGGCATTGTGCATTTTGTATTAAATTCGGATGCAATAAATCTGTGTTTCATCGTCAATAAGAAGGTCCAAGGTATACAGTAAGCCTGAAGTGAAGCATCGGAATCTGAAACTGGACTCACAGGAGAGGTTCAAATCATGAAAAGTTAGAGTATCATTCCTCTCGTACTTAACTCGGCATTGTTCCTTTTGTATTAAATTTGGATGCAATTTCTGTGTTTCCTCGTCAATAAGAAGGTCCAAGGGATTCAGTAAACCTCAAGTGTAGCATCGGAATCTAAAACTGGACTCACAGGAGAGGTTCAAATCATGGAAAGTTAGAGTGTCAGTCCTCTTGTACTTAAGTCGACATTGTGCCTTTTGTATTAAATTCGGATGCAGTTTCTGTGTTTCATCGTCAATAAGAAGGTCCAAGTGATACTGTAAACCTGGAGTGAAGCATCGGAATCTAAAACAGGACTCACAGGAGAGGTTGAACTCATAGAAAGTTAGAGTGTCAGTCCTCTTGTACTGAAGTCGGCGTTGTTCCTTTAGTATTTAATTCCGATGGAACTTCTGTGTTTCATCGTTAATACGAAGGTCCAAGGGATACAGTAAACCCGAAGTGAAGCATCGGAATCTAAAATTGGACTCACAGGAGATGTTCAAATCATACAAATTTAGAGTGTCAGTCCTCTTGTACTTAAGTCGGCATTGTGCCTTTTGTATTCAATTCGGATGCTATTTCTGTGTTGCATCGTCAATAAGAAGGTAAAAGGGATACAGTAAACCTGAAGTGAAGCATTGGAATCTAAAACTGGACTCACTGGAGAGGTTCAAATCATAGGAAGATTGTCAGTCCTCTTGTACTTAAGTCTGCATTGTGCCTTTTGTATTAAATTCGGAAGCCATTTCTGTGTTTCATTGTCAATAAGATGGTCCAAGGGGTACAGTAAACCTGACGAGATGCATCGGAATCTAAAACTGGACCCACAGGGGAGGTTCAAATCGAGGAAGGTTAGAGTGTCAGTCCTCTTGTACATAAGTCGTCATTGTGCCTTTTGTATTAAATTCGGATGCAATTTCTGTGTTTCCTCGTCAATAAGAAGGTCCAAGGGATACAGTAAACCTGAAGTGAAGCATCGGAATCTAAAACTGAACTTACAGGAGAGGTTCAAATCATCGAAAGTTAGAGTGTCAGTCCTCTTGAACATAAGTCGGCATTGTGCCTTTTGTATTAAATTCGGTTGCAATAAATCTGTGTTTCATCGTCAATAAGAAGGTCCAAGGTATACAGTAAGCCTGAAGTGAAGCATCGGAATGTAAAACTGGACTCACAGGAGAGGTTCAAATCATGAAAAATTAGATTCTCATTATTCTCGTACTTAAGTCGGCATTGTTCCTTTTGTATTAAATTTGGATGCAATTTCTGTGTTTCCTCGTCATTAAGAAGGTCCAAGGGATACAGTAAACCTGATGTGAAGCATCGGAATCTAAAACTGGACTCACAGGAGAGGTTCAAATCATGGAAAGTTAGAGTGTCAGTCCTCTTGTACTTAAGTCGGCATTGTGCCTTTTGTATGAAATTCGGATGCAATTTTTGTGTTTCATCGTCAATAAGAAGGTCCAAGGGATACAGTAAACCTGAAGTGAAGCATCGGAATCTAAAACAGGACTCACAGGAGAGGTTGAACTCATTGAAAGTTAGAGTGTCAGTCCTCTTGTACTGAAGTCGGCGTTGTGCCTTTAGTATTTAATTCCGATGGAACTTCTTTGTTTCATCGTTAATAAGAAGGTCCAAGGGATACAGTAAACCTGAAGTGAAGCATCGGAATCAAAAATTGGACTCACAGGAGATGTTCAAATCATACAAATTTAGAGCGTCAGTCCTCTTGTACTTAAGTCGGCATTGTTCCTTTTGTATTAAATTCGGATGCAATTTCTGTGTTTCATCGTCAATAAGAAGGTCCAAGGGATACAGTAAACCTGAAGTGAAGCATCGGAATCTAAAACAGGACTCACAGGATAAGTTGAACTCATAGAAAGTTAGAGTGTCAGTCCTCTTGTACTGATGTCGGCGTTGTGCCTTTAGTATGTAATTCCGAAGGAACTTCTGTGTTTCATGGTTAATAAGAAGGTCCAATGGATACAGTAAACCTGAAGTGAAGCATCGGAATCTAAAACTGGACTCACAGGAGATGTTCAAATTATACAAAATTTGTACTTGTACTTAAGTCGGCATTGTGCTATTTGTATTCAATTCGGATGCAATTTCTGTTATGCATCGCCAATAAGAAGGTAAAAGGGATAGAGTAAACCTGAAGTGAAGCATCGGAATCTACAACTGGACTCACAGGAGAGGTTCAAATCATAGAAAGAGTGTTAGTCCTCTTGTACTTAAGTCGCCATTGTGCCATTTGTATTAAATTCGGAAGCAATTTCTGTTTTTCATCGTCAATAAGAAGGGCCAAGGGATACAGTAAACCTGAAGTGGAGCATCGGAATCTAAAACATGACTCACAGGAGAGGTTCAAATCATAGAAAGTTAGAGTGTCAGTCCTCTTGTACTGAAGTCGGCATTGAGCCTTTAGTATTTAATTCCGATGGAATTTCTCTGTTTCATCGTTAATAAGAAGGTCCAAGGGTTACGGTAAACCTGAAGTGAAGCATCGGAATCTAAAACTGGACTCACAGGAGTTGTTCAAATCATACAAAGTTAGAGTGTCAGTCCTCTTGTACTTAAACCGGCATTGTGCCTTTTGTATTAATTTCGAATGCAATTTCTGTGTTTCATCGTCAAGAAGAAGGTCGAAGGGATACAGTAAACCTGAAGTGAAGCATCCTAATCTAAAACTGGACCCATAGGAGTTGTTCAAATCATAGAAAATCAGAGTGTCAGTCCTCTTGTACTTATGTCGGCATTGTGCCTTTTGTATTAAATTCGGATGCTTTTTCTGTGTTTCATCGTCAATAAGAAGGTCCAAGGGATACAGTAAACCTGAAGTGAAGCATCGGAATCTAAAACCGGACTCACAGGAGAAGATGAGTTCATAGAAAGTTAGAGTGTCAGTCCTCTTGTACTTAAGTCGGTATTATGCCTTTTTTATTATATTCGGATGCAATTTCTGTGTTTCATCATCAATAAGAAGGTCCAAGGAATACAGTAAATTTCAAGTGAAGCATCGTAATCTAAGACTGGACTCATAGGAGAGGTTCAAATCATAGAAAATTAGAGTGTCAGTCCTCTAGTACTTATGTCGGCATTGTGCCTTTTGTATTAAATTCGGATGCAATTTCTGTGTTTCATCGTTAATAAGAAGGTCCAAGGGATACAGTAAACCTGAAGTGAAGCATCGGAATCTAAAACTGGACTCACAGGAGAGGTTCAAATCATAGAAAGATTGTCAGTCCTCTTGTACTTAAGTCGGCATTGTGCATTTTGTATTAAATTCGGATGCAATTTCTGTGTTTCATCGACAATAAGAAGGTCCAAGGGATACAGTAACCCTGAAGTGAAGCATCGCAATCTAAAACATGACTCACAGGAGAGGTTCAAATCATAGAAAGTAAGAGTGTCAGTCCTCTTGTACTGAAGTCGGCGTTGAGCTTTAGTATTTAATTCCGATGGAATTTCTGTGTTTCATCGTTAATAAGAAGGTCCAACGGATACGGTAAACCTGAAGTGAAGCATCGGAATCTAATACTGGACTCACAGGAGATGTTCAAATCATGCACAGTTAGAGTGTCAGACCTCTTATACTTATGTCGGCATTGTGCCTTTTGTATTAAATTCGAATGTAATTTCTGTGTTTCATCGTCAATAAGAAGGTCCAAGAGATACAGTAAACCTGAAGTGAAGCACCCTAATCTAAAACTGTACTCATAGGAGAGGTTCAAATCATAGAAAATTAGAGTGTCAGTCCTCTAGTACTTATGTCGGCATTGTGCCTTTTGTATGAAATTCGGATGCAATTTCTGTGTTTCATCGTCAATAAGAAGGTCCAAGGGATACAGTAAACATGAAGTGAAGCATCGGAATCTAAGACCGGACTCACAGGAGAGGTTGAGTTCATAGAAAGTTAGAGTGTCAGTCCTCTTGTACTTAAGTCGGCATTGTGCCTTGTGTATTACATTTGGTTGCAATTTCTGTGTTTCATTGTCAATAAAAAGGTCCAAGGGATACAGTAAACCTGAAGTGAAGCTTCGGAATCTAAAACTGGACTCACAGGAGAGGTTCAAATCATAGAAAGTTAGAGTGTAAGTCCACTTGTACTTAAGGTGGCATTGTGCCTTTTGTATTAATTTCGGATGCAATTTCTGTGTTTCATCGTCAATAAGAAGGTCGAAGGGATACAGTAAACCTGAAGTGAAGCATCGGAATCTAAATCTGGACTCACAGGAGAGGTTCAAATCATAGAAAGTTAGAGTGTCAGTCCTCTTGTACATAAGTCAGCATTGTGCCATTTGTATTAAATTCGGATGCAATAAATCTGTGTTTTATCGTCAATACGAAGGTCCAAGGGATAAAGTAAGCCTGAAGTGATGCATGGGAATCTAAAACTGGACTCACATTAGAGATTCAAATCATGGAAAGTTAGAGTGTCATTCCTCTTGTACTTAAGTCGGCGTTGTGCCTTTTGTATTAAATTTGGATGCAATTTCTGTGTTTCATCGTCAATAAAAAGGTCCAAGGGATACAGTAAACCTGAAGTAAAGCATCGAAATCTACAACTGGACTCACAGGAGAGGCTAAAATCATAGAAAGTTAGAGCGTCAGTCCTCTTGTACATATGTCGGCATTGTGCCTTTTGTATTAAATTCGGATGCATTAAATCTGTGTTTCATCGTCAATAAGAAGGTCCAAAGCATACAGTAAGCCTGAAGTGAAGCATCGGAATCTAAAACTGGACTCACAGGAGGGGTTCCAATCATGAAAAGTTAGAGTGTCAGTCCTCTTGTACTTAAGTCGGCATTGTGCCTTTTGTATTAAATTCGGCTGCAATTTCTGTGTTTCATCGTCAATAAGAAGGTCCAAGGGATACAGTAAACGTGAAGTGAAGCATCGAAATCTAAAACTGGACTCACAGGAGTGGATCAGAACATAGAAAGTTAGAGTGTCAGTCCTCTTGTACTTAAGTCGGCATTGTGCCTTTTGGTATTACATTCGGATGCAATTTCTGTGTTTCATCGTCAATAAGAAGGTCCAAGGGATAAAGTAAACCTGAAGTGAAGCATCGGAATCTAAAACTGGACTCACAGGAGTGGATCTAATCATAGAAAGTTAGAGTGTCAGTAATCTTGTACTTAAGTCGGAATTGTGCCTTTTGTATTAAATGCGGCTGCAATTTCTGTGTCTCATCGTCAATAAGAAGGTCCAAGGTATACATTAAACCTGAAGTGAAGCATCTGATCTTAAACTAGACTCACAGGAGAGGTTCAAATACTAGAAAGTGAGAGTGTCATTCCTCTTGTACTTAAGTCGGCATTATGCCATTTGTATAAAATTCGGATGCAATTTCTGTGCATCATCGTCAATAAGAAGGTCCAAGGGATACAGTAAACCTGAAGTGAAGCATCGGAATCTAAAAATGGACTCACAGGAGAGGTTCAAATCATAGAAAGTTAGAGTGTCAGTCCTCTTGTGTTGAAGTCGGCATTGTGCCTTTAGTATTGAATTCCGATGGATTTTCTGTGTTTCATCGTTAATAAGAAGGTCCAAGGGATACAGTAAACCTGAAGTGAAGCATCGGAATCTAAAACTGGACTCACAGGAGATGTTCAAATCATACAAAGTTAGAGTGTCAGTCCTCTTGTACTTAAGTCTTCATTGTGCCTTTTGTTTTAATTTCGGATGCAATTTCTGTGTTTCATCATCAATAAGAAGGTCCAAGGGATACAGTAAACCAGAAGTGAAGCATCGGAATCTGAAACTGGACTCACAGGAGAGGTTGAGTTCATAGAAAGTCAGAGTGTCAGTCCTCTAGTACTTAAGTCGGTATTTTGCTTTTGTATTACATTCGGATGCAATTTCTGTGTTTCATCGTCAATAAGAAGTTTCAATGGATACAGTAAACCTGAAGTGAAGCATCGGAATCTAAAACTGGACTCACAGGAGGGGTTCATATCATGGATAGTTAGAGTGTCATTCCTCTTGTACTTAAGTCGGCATTCTGCCTTTTGTATTTAATTCGGAAGCAATTTCTGTGTTTCATCGTCAATAAGAATGTCCAAGGGATACAGTAAACGTGAAGTGAAGCATCGGAATCTAAATCTGGACTCACAGGAGTGGATCCAATCATAGGACGTTAGAGTGTCAGTCCTCTTGTACTTAAGTCGTCATTGTGCCTTTTGTATTAAATTCGGATGCAATTTCTGTGTTTCATCGTCAGTAATAAGGTCCAAGGGATACAGTAAATCTGAAGTGAAGCATCGGAATCTAAAACTGGACTCACAGGAAGGTACAAATAATAGAAAGTTAGAGTGTCAGTCCACTTGTACATAAGTCATCATTGTGCCATTTGTATTAAATTCGGATGCAATAAATCTGTGTTTTATCGTCAATAAGAAGGTCCAAGGAATAAAGTAAGCCTGAAGTGAAGCATCGGAATCTAAAACTGGACTCACAGGAGTGGTTCAAATCATAGAAATTTAGTGTGTCAGTCCTCTTGTACTTATGTCGGCATTGTGCTTTTTGTATTAAATTCGGATGCAATTTCTGTGTTTCATCATCAATAAGAAGGTCCAAGGAATACAGTAAACCTCAAGTGAAGCATCGGAATCTAAGACTGACCTCATAGGAGAGGTTCAAATCTTAGAAAATTAGAGTGTCGGTCCTATCGTACTTATGTCGGCATTGAGCCTTTTGTATTAAATTCGGATGCAATTTCTGTGTCTCATCGTCAATAAGAAAGGCCGAGGGATACAGTAAACCTGAAGTGAAGCATCGGAATCTGAAACTGGACTCACAGGAACGGTTGCGTTCTTAGAAAGTTAAAGTTTCAGTCCTCTTGTACTTAAGTCGGTATTGCGCACTTTTGTACTAAATTCGGATGCAATTTCTGTGTTTCATCGTCAATAAGAAGGTCCAAGGGATACAGTAAACCAGAAGTGAACCATCCCGAATCTAAAACTGGACTCACAGGAGAGGTTCAAATCATAGATAGTTAGAGCTTCAGTCCTCTTGTACTTAAGTCAGTATTGCGCCCTTTTGTATTAAATTGGGATGCAATTTCAGTGTTTCATCGCCAATAAGAAGGTCCAAGGGATACAGTAAATCAGAAGTAAACCATCCCGAATCTAAAACTGGACTCACAGGAGAGGTTCAAATCATTGATAGTTAGAGTGTCAGTCCTCTTGTACTTAAGTCGGCATTGTGCCTTTTGAATTAAATTCGGATGCAATTTCTGTGTTTCATCGTCAATAAGAAGGTCCAAGGGATACAGTAAACGTGAAGTGAAGCATCGGAATCTAAAACTGGGCTCACAGGAGAGGTTCAAATCATAGAAATTTAGTGTGTCAGTCCTCTTGTACTTATGTCGGCATTGTGCTTTTTGTATTAAATTCGGATTCAATTTCTGTGTTTCATCATCAATAAGAAGGTCCAAGGGATACAGTAAACCTCAAGTGAAGCATCGGAATCTAAGACTGGACTCATAGGAGAGGTTCAAATCTTAGAAAATTAGAGTGTCGGTCCTCTCGTACTTATGTCGGCATTGAGCCTTTTGTATTAAATTCGGATGCAATTTCTGTGTCTCATCGTCAATAAGAAAGGCCGAGGGATACAGTAAACCTGAAGTGAAGCATCGGAATCCGAAACTGGACTCATAGGGAAGGTTGAGTTCTTAGAAAGTTAGAGTTTCAGTCCTCTTGTACTTAAGTCGGTATTGCGCCCTTTTGTATTAAATTCGGATGCAATTTCTGTGTTTCATCGTCAATAAGAAGGTCCAAGGGATACAGTAAACCAGAAGTGAACCATCCCGAATCTAAAACTGGACTCACAGGAGAGGTTCAAATCATAGATAGTTAGAGTGTCAGTAATCTTGTACTTAAGTCGGAATTGTGCCTTTTGTATTAAATGCGGCTGCAATTTCTGTGTCTCATCGTCAATAAGAAGGTCCAAGGTATACATTAAACCTGAAGTGAAGCATCTGATCTTAAACTAGACTCACAGGAGAGGTTCAAATACTAGAAAGTGAGAGTGTCATTCCTCTTGTACTTAAGTCGGCATTATGCCATTTGTATAAAATTCGGATGCAATTTCTGTGCATCATCGTCAATAAGAAGGTCCAAGGGATACAGTAAACCTGAAGTGAAGCATCGGAATCTAAAAATGGACTCACAGGAGAGGTTCTAATCATAGAAAGTTAGAGTGTCAGTCCTATTGTACTTAAGTCGGCATTGTGCCTTTTGTATTAAATTCGGATGCAATTTCTGTGTTTCATCGTCAATAAGATGGTCCAAGGGATACATTAAACCTGAAGTGAAACATCGGAATCTAAAACTGGACTCACAGGAGACGTTCAATCATAGAAAGTTTGCGTGTCAATCCTCTTGCTCTTATGCCGGCGTTGTGCCTTTTGTATCAAATTCGGATGGAATTTCTGTGTTTCATCGTCAGTATGAAGGTCCAAGAGATACAGTAAACCTTAAGTGAAGCATCGGAATCTAAAACTGGACTCACAGGAGAGGTTCAAATCATAGAAAGTGTGTAAGTCCCCTTGTACTTAAGTCGGCATTGTGCCTTTTGTATTACATTCGGTTGCAATTTCTATGTTTCATCGTGAATAGGAAGGTCCAAGGGATACAGTAAACCTGAAGTGAAGCATCGGAATCTAAAACAGGACCCATAGGAGAGGTTCAAATCATAGAAAGTTAGAGTGTCAGTCCTCTTGTGTTGAAGTCGGCATTGTGCCTTTAGTATTGAATTCCGATGGATTTTCTGTGTTTCATCGTTAATAAGAAGGTCCAAGGGATACAGTAAACCTGAAGTGAAGCATCGGAATCTAAAACTGGACTCACAGGAGATGTTCAAATCATACAAAGTTAGAGTGTCAGTCCTCTTGTACTTAAGTCTTCATTGTGCCTTTTGTTTTAATTTCGGATGCAATTTCTGTGTTTCATCATCAATAAGAAGGTCCAAGGGATACAGTAAACCAGAAGTGAAGCATCGGAATCTGAAACTGGACTCACAGGAGAGGTTGAGTTCATAGAAAGTCAGAGTGTCAGTCCTCTAGTACTTAAGTCGGTATTTTGCCTTTTGTATTACATTCGGATGCAATTTCTGTGTTTCATCGTCAATAAGAAGTTTCAATGGATACAGTAAACCTGAAGTGAAGCATCGGAATCTAAAACTGGACTCACAGGAGGGGTTCATATCATGGATAGTTAGAGTGTCATTCCTCTTGTACTTAAGTCGGCATTCTGCCTTTTGTATTTAATTCGGAATCAATTTCTGTGTTTCATCGTCAATAAGAATGTCCAAGGTATACATTAAACCAGAAGTGAAGCATCTGATCTTAAACTAGACTCACAGGAGAGGTTCAAATACTAGAAAGTGAGAGTGTCATTCCTCTTGTACTTAAGTCGGCATTATGCCATTTGTATAAAATTCGGATGCAATTTCTGTGCATCATCGTCAATAAGAAGGTCCAAGGGATACAGTAAACCTGAAGTGAAGCATCGGAATCTAAAAATGGACTCACAGGAGAGGTTCTAATCATAGAAAGTTAGAGTGTCAGTCCTATTGTACTTAAGTCGTCATTGTGCCTTTTGTATTAAATTCGGATGCAATTTCTGTGTTTCATCGTCAGTAATAAGGTCCAAGGAATACAGTAAACCTCAAGTGAAGCATCGGAATCTAAGACTGACCTCATAGGAGAGGTTCAAATCTTAGAAAATTAGAGTGTCGGTCCTATCGTACTTATGTCGGCATTGAGCCTTTTGTATTAAATTCGGATGCAATTTCTGTGTCTCATCGTCAATAAGAAAGGCCGAGGGATACAGTAAACCTGAAGTGAAGCATCGGAATCTGAAACTGGACTCACAGGAACGGTTGCGTTCTTAGAAAGTTAAAGTTTCAGTCCTCTTGTACTTAAGTCGGTATTGCGCACTTTTGTACTAAATTCGGATGCAATTTCTGTGTTTCATCGTCAATAAGAAGGTCCAAGGGATACAGTAAACCAGAAGTGAACCATCCCGAATCTAAAACTGGACTCACAGGAGAGGTTCAAATCATAGATAGTTAGAGCTTCAGTCCTCTTGTACTTAAGTCAGTATTGCGCCCTTTTGTATTAAATTGGGATGCTATTTCAGTGTTTCATCGCCAATAAGAAGATCCAAGGGATACAGTAAATCAGAAGTAAACCATCCCGAATCTAAAACTGGACTCACAGGAGAGGTTCAAATCATTGATAGTTAGAGTGTCAGTCCTCTTGTACTTAAGTCGGCATTGTGCCTTTTGAATTAAATTCGGATGCAATTTCTGTGTTTCATCGTCAATAAGAAGGTCCAAGGGATACAGTAAACGTGAAGTGAAGCATCGGAATCTAAAACTGGGCTCACAGGAGAGGTTCAAATCATAGAAATTTAGTGTGTCAGTCCTCTTGTACTTATGTCGGCATTGTGCTTTTTGTATTAAATTCGGATTCAATTTCTGTGTTTCATCATCAATAAGAAGGTCCAAGGGATACAGTAAACCTCAAGTGAAGCATCGGAATCTAAGACTGGACTCATAGGAGAGGTTCAAATCTTAGAAAATTAGAGTGTCGGTCCTCTCGTACTTATGTCGGCATTGAGCCTTTTGTATTAAATTCGGATGCAATTTCTGTGTCTCATCGTCAATAAGAAAGGCCGAGGGATACAGTAAACCTGAAGTGATGCATCGGAATCCGAAACTGGACTCATAGGGAAGGTTGAGTTCTTAGAAAGTTAGAGTTTCAGTCCTCTTGTACTTAAGTCGGTATTGCGCCCTTTTGTATTAAATTCGGATGCAATTTCTGTGTTTCATCGTCAATAAGAAGGTCCAAGGGATACAGTAAACCAGAAGTGAACCATCCCGAATCTAAAACTGGACTCACAGGAGAGGTTCAAATCATAGATAGTTAGAGTGTCAGTAATCTTGTACTTAAGTCGGAATTGTGCCTTTTGTATTAAATGCGGCTGCAATTTCTGTGTCTCATCGTCAATAAGAAGGTCCAAGGTATACATTAAACCTGAAGTGAAGCATCTGATCTAAAACTAGACTCACAGGAGAGGTTCAAATACTAGAAAGTGAGAGTGTCATTCCTCTTGTACTTAAGTCGGCATTATGCCATTTGTATAAAATTCGGATGCAATTTCTGTGCATCATCGTCAATAAGAAGGTCCAAGGGATACAGTAAACCTGAAGTGAAGCATCGGAATCTAAAAATGGACTCACAGGAGAGGTTCTAATCATAGAAAGTTAGAGTGTCAGTCCTATTGTACTTAAGTCGGCATTGTGCCTTTTGTATTAAATTCGGATGCAATTTCTGTGTTTCATCGTCAATAAGATGGTCCAAGGGATACATTAAACCTGAAGTGAAACATCGGAATCTAAAACTGGACTCACAGGAGACGTTCAATCATAGAAAGTTAGCGTGTCAATCCTCTTGCTCTTATGCCGGCGTTGTGCCTTTTGTATCAAATTCGGATGGAATTTCTGTGTTTCATCGTCAGTATGAAGGTCCAAGAGATACAGTAAACCTTAAGTGAAGCATCGGAATCTAAAACTGGACTCACAGGAGAGGTTCAAATCATAGAAAGAGTGTAAGTCCTCTTGTACTTAAGTCGGCATTGTGCCTTTTGTATTACATTCGGTTGCAATTTCTATGTTTCATCGTGAATAGGAAGGTCCAAGGGATACAGTAAACCTGAAGTGAAGCATCGGAATCTAAAACAGGACCCATAGGAGAGGTTCAAATCATAGAAAGTTAGAGTGTCAGTCCTCTTGTGTTGAAGTCGGCATTGTGCCTTTAGTATTGAATTCCGATGGATTATCTGTGTTTCATCGTTAATAAGAAGGTCCAAGGGATACAGTAAACCTGAAGTGAAGCATCGGAATCTAAAACTGGACTCACAGGAGTTGTTCAAATCATACAAAGTTAGAGTGTCAGTCCTCTTGTACTTAAGTCTTCATTGTGCCTTTTGTTTTAATTTCGGATGCAATTTCTGTGTTTCATCATCAATAAGAAGGTCCAAGGGATACAGTAAACCAGAAGTGAAGCATCGGAATCTGAAACTGGTCTCACAGGAGAGGTTGAGTTCATAGAAAGTCAGAGTGTCAGTCCTCTAGTACTTAAGTCGGTATTTTGCCTTTTGTATTACATTCGGATGCAATTTCTGTGTTTCATCGTCAATAAGAAGTTTCAATGGATACAGTAAACCTGAAGTGAAGCATCGGAATCTAAAACTGGACTCACAGGAGGGGTTCATATCATGGATAGTTAGAGTGTCATTCCTCTTGTACTTAAGTCGGCATTCTGCCTTTTGTATTTAATTCGGAAGCAATTTCTGTGTTTCATCGTCAATAAGTATGTCCAAGGGATACAGTAAATCTGAAGTGAAGCATCGGAATCTAAAACTGGACTCACAGGAGAGGTACAAATCATAGAAAGTTAGAGTGTCAGTCCTCTTGTACATAAGTCATCATTGTGCCATTTGTATTAAATTAGGATGCAATAAATCTGTGTTTTATCGTCAATAAGAAGGTCCAAGGGATAAAGTAAGCCTGAAGTGAAGCATCGGAATCTAAAACTGGACTCACAGGAGTGGTTCAAATCATAGAAATTTAGTGTGTCAGTTCTCTTGTACTTATGTCGGCATTGTGCTTTTTGTATTAAATTCGGATGCAATTTCTGTGTTTCATCATCAATAAGAAGGTCCAAGGAATACAGTAAACCTCAAGTGAAACATCGGAATCTAAGACTGACCTCATAGGAGAGGTTCAAATCTTAGAAAATTAGAGTGTCGGTCCTATCGTACTTATGTCGGCATTGAGCCTTTTGTATTAAATTCGGATGCAATTTCTGTGTCTCATCGTCAATAAGAAAGGCCGAGGGATACAGTAAACCTGAAGTGAAGCATCGGAATCTGAAACTGGACTCACAGGAACGGTTGCGTTCTTAGGAAGTTAGAGTTTCAGTCCTCTTGTACTTAAGTCGGTATTGCGCCCTTTTGTATTAAATTCGGATGCAATTTCTGTGTTTCATCGTCAATAAGAAGGTCCAAGGGATACAGTAAACCAGAAGTGAACCATCCCGAATCTAAAACTGGACTCACAGGAGAGGTTCAAATCATAGATAGTTAGAGCTTCAGTCCTCTTGTACTTAAGTCACTATTGCGCCCTTTTGTATTAAATTGGGATGCAATTTCTGTGTTTCATCGCCAATAAGAAGGTCCAAGTGATACAGTAAACCAGAAGTAAACCATCCCGAATCTAAAACTGGACTCACAGGAGAGGTTCAAATCATAGATAGTTAGAGTGTCAGTCCTCTTGTACTTAAGTCGGCATTGTGCCTTTTGTATTAAATTCGGATGCAATTTCTGTGTTTCATCGTCAATAAGAAGGTCCAAGGGATACAGTAAACGTGAAGTGAAGCATCGAAATCTAAAACTGGACTCACAGGAGTGGATCAAATCATAGAAAGTTAGAGTGTCAGTCCTCTTGTACTTAAGTCGGCATTGTGCCTTTTGTATTACATTCGGATGCAATTTCTGTGTTTCATCGTCAATAAGAAGGTCCAAGGGATAAAGTAAACCTGAAGTGAAGCATCGGAATCTAAAACTGGACTCACAGGAGTGGATCTAATCATAGAAAGTTAGAGTGTCAGTAATCTTGTACTTAAGTCGGAATTGTGCCTTTTGTATTAAATGCGGCTGCAATTTCTGTGTCTCATCGTCAATAAGAAGGTCCAAGGTATACATTAAACCTGAAGTGAAGCATCTGATCTAAAACTAGACTCACAGGAGAGGTTCAAATACTAGAAAGTGAGAGTGTCATTCCTCTTGTACTTAAGTCGGCATTGTGCCATTTGTATGAAATTCGGATGCAATTTCTGTGCATCATCGTCAATAAGAAGGTCCAAGGGATACAGTAAACCTGAAGTGAAGCATCGGAATCTAAAAATGGACTCACAGGAGAGGTTCTAATCATAGAAAGTTAGTGTGTCAGTCCTATTGTACTTAAGTCGGCATTGTGCCTTTTGTATTAAATGCGGATGCAATTTCTGTGTTTCATCGTCAATAAGATGGTCCAAGGGATACAGCAAACCTGAAGTGAAACATTGGAATCTAAAACTGGACTCACAGGAGACGTTCAATCATAGAAAGTTAGCGTGTCAATCCTCTTGCTCTTATGTCGGCGTTGTGCCTTTTGTATCAAATTCGGATGGAATTTCTGTGTTTCATCGTCAGTATGAAGGTCCAAGAGATACAGTAAACCTTAAGTGAAGCATCGGAATCTAAGACTGGACTCACAGGAGAGGTTCAAATCATAGAAAGAGTGTAAGTCCTCTTGTACTTAAGTCGGCATTGTGCCTTTTGTATTACATTCGGTTGCAATTTCTATGTTTCATCGTGAATAAGAAGGTCCAAGGGATACAGTAAACCTGAAGTGAAGCATCGGAATCTAAAACAGGACCCATAGGAGAGGTTCAAATCATAGAAAGTTA
This sequence comes from Schistocerca americana, assembly GCF_021461395.2. Lineage (NCBI taxonomy): Eukaryota > Metazoa > Arthropoda > Insecta > Orthoptera > Acrididae > Schistocerca > Schistocerca americana. The sequence goes on along the minus strand of NW_025725917.1, from coordinate 2,918,904 downwards.
GAGTGTCAGTCCTCTTGTGTTGAAGTCGGCATTGTGCCTTTAGTATTGAATTCCGATGGATTTTCTGTGTTTCATCGTTAATAAGAAGGTCCAAGGGATACAGTAAACCTGAAGTGAAGCATCGGAATCTAAAACTGGACTCACAGGAGATGTTCAAATCATACAAATTTAGAGTGTCAGTCCTCTTGTACTTAAGTCGGCATTGTGAATTTTGTTTTAATTTCGGATGCAATTTCTGTGTTTCATCATTAATAAGAAGGTCCAAGGGATACAGTAAACCAGAAGTGAAGCATCGGAATCTGAAACTGGACTCTCAGGAGAGGTTGAGTTCATAGAAAGTCAGAGTGTCAGTCCTCTAGTACTTAAGTCGGTATTTTGCCTTTTGTATTACATTCGGATGCAATTTCTGTGTTTCATCGTCAATAAGAAGTTTCAAGGGATACAGTAAACCTGAAGTGAAGCATCGGAATCTAAAACTGGACTCACAGGAGGGGTTCAAATCATGGATAGTTAGAGTGTCATTCCTGTTGTACTTAAGTTGGCATTCTGCCTTTTGTATTTAATTCGGAAGCAATTTCTGTGTTTCATCGTCAATAAGAATGTCCAAGGGATACAGTAAACGTGAAGTGAAGCATCGGAATCTAAAACTGGACTCACAGGAGTGGATCCAATCATAGGACGTTAGAGTGTCAGTCCTATTGTGCTTAAGTCGTCATCGTGCCTTTTGTATTACATTCGGATGCAATTTCTGTGTTTCATCGTCAATAAGAATGTCCAAGGGATACAGTAAACGTGAAGTGAAGCATCGGAATTTAAAACTAGACTCACTGAAGAGGTTCAAATACTAGAAAGTTAGAGTGTCATTCCTCTTGTACTTAAGTCGGCATTGTGCCGTTGGTATAAAATTCGGTTGCAATATCTGTGTATCATCGTCAATAAGAAGGTCCAAGGGATACAGTAAACCTGAAGTAAACCATCGGAATCTAAAACTGGACTCACAGGAGAGGTTCAAATCATAGAAAATTAGCGTGTCAATCCTCTTGCTCTTATGTCGGCGTTGTGCCTTTTGTATCAAATTCGGATGAAATTTCTGTGTTTCATCGTCAGTATGACGGTCCAAGAGATACAGTAAAACTGAAGTGAAGCATCGGAATCTAAGACTGGACTCACAGGAGTGGTTCAAATCATAGAAAGTGCGTGTGTCAGTGCTCTTGTACTGAAGTCGGCGTTGTGCCTTTAGTATTTAATTCCGATGGAACTTCTGTGTTTCATCGGTAATAAGAATGTCCAAGGAATACAATAAAGCTGAAGTGAAGCATTGGAATCTAAAACTGGACTCACAGGAGAGGTTCATTGCATAGAAAGTTGGAGTGTCAGTCCTCTTGTACTTAAGTCGGCATTGTGCCTTTTGTATTATATTCGGATGCAATTTCTGTGTTTCATCGTCAATAAGAAGGACCAAGGGATACAGTAAACCTGAAGTGAAGCATCGGAATCTAAAACTGGACTCACAGGAGAGGTTCCAATCATGAAAAGTTAGAGTGTCAGTCCTCTTGTACTTAAGTCAGCATTGTGCCTTTTGCATTAAATTCAGATGCAATTTCTGTGTTTCATCGTCAATAAGAAGGTCCAAGGGATACAGCAAACCTGAAGTGAAGCATCGGAATCTAAAACAGGACCCACAGGAGAAGTTGAACTCATAGAAAGTTAGAGTGACAGTCCTCTTGTACTGAAGTCGGCGTTGTGCCTTCAGTATTTAATTCCGATGGAACTTCTGTGTTTCATCGGTAATAAGAATGTCCAAGGGATACAATAAAGCTGAAGTGAAGCATCGGAATCTAAAACTGGACTCACAGGAGATGTTCAAATCGTACAAAATTAGAGTATCAGTCCTCTTGTACTTAAGTCGGCATTGTGCCATTTGTATTCAATTCGGATGCAATTTCTGTTATGCATCGCCAATAAGAATGTACAAGTGATACAGTAAACCTGAAGTGAAGCATCGGAATCTAAAACTGGACTCACAGGAGAGGTTCAAATCATAGAAAGAGTGTTAGTCCTCTTGTACTTAAGTCGGCATTGTGCCTTTTGTATTAAATTCGGATGCAATTTCTGTGTTTCATCGTCAGGAAGAAGGTCGAAGGGATACAGTAAACCTGAAGTGAAGCATCCTAATCTAAAACTGGAAACATAGGAGATGTTCAAATCATACAAAATTAGAGTGTCAGTCCTCTTGTACTTATGTCGGCATTGTGCTTTTGTATTAAATTCGGATGCTTTTTCTGTGTTTCATCGTCAATAAGAAGGTCCAAGGGATATAGTAAACCTGAAGTGAAGCATCGGAATCTAAAACCGGACTCACAGGAGAGGTTGAGTTCATAGAAAGTTAGAGTGTCAGTCCTCTTGTACTTAAGTCGGTATTGTGCCTTTTGTATTATATTCGGATGTAATTTCTGTGTATCATCGTCAATAAGAAGGTCCAAGGGATACAGTAAACCTGAAGTGAAGCATCGGAATCTAAAACTGTACTCACAGGAGAGGTTCAAATCATAGAAAGTTAGTGTGTCAGTCCTCTTGTACTTATGTCGGCATTGTGCTTTTTGTATTAATTTCGGATGCAATTTTTGTGTTTCATCATCAATAAGAAGGTCCAAGGGATACAGTAAACCTCAAGTGAAGCATCGGAATCTAAGACTGGACTCATAGGAGAGGTTCAAATCTTAGAAAATTAGAGTGTCGGTCCTCTTGTACTTATGTCGGCATTGAGCCTTTTGTATTAAATTCGGATGCAATTTCTGTGTCTCATCGTCAATAAGAAAGGCCGAGGGATACAGTAAACCTGAAGTGAAGCATCGGAATCTGAAACTGGACTCACAGGAAAGGTTGAGCTCTTAGAAAGTTAGAGTTTCAGTCCTCTTGTACTTAAGTCGGTATTGCGCCCTTTTGTATTAAATTCGGATGCAATTTCTGTGTTTCATCGTCAATAAGAAGGTCCAAGGGATACAGTAAACCAGAAGTGAACCATCCCGAATCTAAAACTGGTCTCACAGGACAGGTTCAAATCATAGATAGTTAGAGTGTCAGTTCTCTTGTACTTAAGTCGGCATTGTGCCTTTTGTATTAAATTCGGATGCAATTTCTGTGTTTCATCGTCAATAAGAAGGTCCAAGGAATACAGTAGACGTGAAGTGAAGCATCGGAATCTAAAACTGGACTCACAGGAGTGGATCAAATCAAGGAAAGTTAGAGTGTCAGTCCTCTTGTACTTAAGTCGGCATTGTGCCTTTTGTATTACATTCGGATGCAATTTCTGTGTTTTATCGTCAATAAGAAGGTCCAAGGGATAAAGTAAGCCTGAAGTGAAGCATCGGAATCTAAAACTGGACTCACAGGAGAGGTTCAAATCATAGAAATTTAGTGTGTCAGTCCTCTTGTACTTATGTCGGCATTGTGCTTTTTGTATTAAATTCGGATGCAATTTCTGTGTTTCATCATCAATAAGAAGGTCCAAGGAATACAGTAAACCTCAAGTGAAGCATCGGAATCTAAGACTGGACTCATAGGAGAGGTTCAAATCTTAGAAAATTAGAGTGTCGGTCCTCTCGTACTTATGTCGGCATTGAGCCTTTTGTATTAAATTCGGATGCAATTTCTGTGTCTCATCGTCAATACGAAAGGCCGAGGGATACAGTAAACCTGAAGTGAAGCATCGGAATCTGAAACTGGACTCACAGGAAAGGTTGAGTTCTTAGAAAGTTAGAGCTTCAGTCCTCTTGTACTTAAGTCGGTATTGCGCCCTTTTGTATTAAATTCGGATGCAATTTCTGTGTTTCATCGTCAATAAGAAGGTCCAAGGGATACAGTAAACCAGAAGTGAACCATCCCGAATCTAAAACTGGACTCACAGGAGAGGTTCAAATCATAGATAGTTAGAGTGTCAGTCCTCTTGTACTTAAGTCGGCATTGTGCCTTTTGTATTAAATTCGGATGCAATTTCAGTGTTTCATCGACAATAAGAAGGTCCAAGGGATACAGTAATCATGAAGTGAAGCATCGGAATCTATAACTGGACTCACAGGAGAGGTTCAAATCATAGAAAGTTAGTGTGTCAGTCCTCTTGTACTTATGTCGGCATTGTGCTTTTTGTATTAAATTCGGATGCAATTTTTGTGTTTCATCATCAATAAGAAGGTCCAAGGGATACAGTAAACCTCAAGTGATGCATCGGAATATAACACTGGACTCATGGGAGAGGTTCAAATCTTAGAAAATTAGAGTGTCGGTCCTCTCGTACTTATGTCGGCATTGTGCCTTTTGTATTTAATTCGGATGCAATTTCTGTGTCTCATCATCAATAAGAAAGGCCAAGGGATACAGTAAACCTGAAGTGAAGCGACGGAATCTGAAACTGGACTCACAGGAAAGGTTGAGTTCTTAGAAAGTTAGAGTTTCAGTCCTCTTGTACTTAAGTCGGGATTGCGCCCTTTTGTATTAAATTCGGATGCAATTTCTGTGTTTCATCGTCAATAAGAAGGTCCAAGGGATACAGTAAACCAGAAGTGAACCATCCCGAATCTAAAACTGGACTCACAGGAGAGGTTCAAATCATAGATAGTTAGAGTGTCAGTCCTCTTGTACTTAAGTCGGCATTGTGCCTTTTGTATTAAATTCGGATGCAATTTCTGTGTTTCATCGTCAATAAGAAGATCCAAGGGATACAGTAAACGTGAAGTGAAGCATCGAAATCTAAAACTGGACTCACAGGAGTGGATCAAATCATAGAAAGTTAGAGTGTCAGTCCTCTTGTACTTAAGTCGGCATTGTGCCTTTTGTATTACATTCGGATGCAATTTCTGTGTTTCATCGTAAATAAGAAGGTCCAAGGGATAAAGTAAACCTGAAGTGAAGCATCGGAATCTAAAACTGGACTCACAGGAGTGGATCTAATCATAGAAAGTTAGAGTGTCAGTAATCTTGTACTTAAGTCGGAATTGTGCCTTTTGTATTAAATGCGGTTGCAATTTCTGTGTCTCATCGTCAATAAGAAGGTCCAAGGTATACATTAAACCTGAAGTGAAGCATCTGATCTAAAACTAGACTCACAGGAGAGGTTCAAATACTAGAAAGTGAGAGTGTCATTCCTCTTGTACTTAAGTCGGCATTGTGCCATTTGTATAAAATTCGGATGCAATTTCTGTGCATCATCGTCAATAAGAAGGTCCAAGGGATACAGTAAACCTGAAGTGAAGCATCGGAATCTAAAAATGGACTTACAGGAGAGGTTCTAATCATAGAAAGTTAGTGTGTCAGTCCTATTGTACTTAAGTCGGCATTGTGCCTTTTGTATTAAATTCGGATGCAATTTCTGTGTTTCATCGTCAATAAGATGGTCCAAGGGATACAGCAAACCTGAAGTGAAACATCGGAATCTAAAACTGGACTCACAGGAGACGTTCAATCATAGAAAGTTAGCGTGTCAATCCTCTTGCTCTTATGTCGGCGTTGTGCCTTTTGTATCAAATTCGGATGGAATTTCTGTGTTTCATCGTCAGTATGAAGGTCCAAGAGATACAGTAAACCTTAAGTGAAGCATCGGAATCTAAAACTGGACTCACAGGAGAGGTTCAAATCATAGAAAGAGTGTAAGTCCTCTTGTACTTAAGTCGGCATTGTGCCTTTTGTATTACATTCGGTTGCAATTTCTATGTTTCATCGTGAATAAGAAGGTCCAAGGGATACAGTAAACCTGAAGTGAAGCATCGGAATCTAAAACAGGACCCATAGGAGAGGTTCAAATCATAGAAAGTTAGAGTGTCAGTCCTCTTGTACTTAAGTCGGCATTGTGAATTTTGTTTTAATTTCGGATGCAATTTCTGTGTTTCATCATCAATAAGAAGGTCCAAGGGATACAGTAAACCAGAAGTGAAGCATCGGAATCTAAAACTGGACTCACAGGAGATGTTCAAATCATACAAAGTTAGAGTGTCAGTCCTCTTGTACTTATGTCGGCATTGTGAATTTTGTTTTAATTTCGGATGCAATTTCTGTGTTTCATCGTCAATAAGAAGGTCCAAGGGATACAGTAAACCAGAAGTGAAGCATCGGAATCTGAAACTGGACTCTCAGGAGAGGTTGAGTTCATAGAAAGTCAGAGTGTCAGTCCTCTAGTACTTAAGTCGGTATTTTGCCTTTTGTATTATATTCGGATGCAATTTCTGTGTATCATCGTCAATAAGAAGTTTCAAGGGATACAGTAAACCTGAAGTGAAGCATCGGAATCTAAAACTGGACTCACAGGAGTGGATCCAATCATAGGACGTTAGAGTGTCAGTCCTATTGTACTTAAGTCGTCATCGTGCCTTTTGTATTACATTCGGATGCAATTTCTGTGTTTCATCGTCAATAAGAATGTCCAAGGGATACAGTAAACGTGAAGTGAAGCATCGGAATTTAAAACTAGACTCACTGAAGAGGTTCAAATACTAGAAAGTTAGAGTGTCATTCCTCTTGTACTTAAGTCGGCATTGTGCCGTTTGTATAAAATTCTGTTGCAATATCTGTGTATCATCGTCAATAAGAAGGTCCAAGGGATACAGTAAACCTGAAGTAAAGCATCGGAATCTAAAACTGGACTCACAGGAGAGGTTCTAATCACAGAAAGTTAGAGTGTCAGTCCTATTGTACTTAAGTCAGCATTGTGCCTTTTGTATTAAATTCGGATGCAATTTCTGTGTTTCATCGTCAATAAGAAGGTCCAAGGGATACAGTAAACCTGAAGTGAAGCATCGGAATCTAAAACTGGACTCACAGGAGAGGTTCAATTCATAGAAAATTAGCGTGTCAATCCTCTTGCTCTTATGTCGGCGTTGTGCCTTTTGTATCAAATTCGGATGAAATTTCTGTGTTTCATCGTCAGTATGACGGTCCAAGAGATACAGTAAAACTGAAGTGAAGCATCGGAATCTAAGACTGGACTCACAGGAGTGGTTCAAATCATAGAAAGTGCGTGTGTCAGTGCTCTTGTACTGAAGTCGGCGTTGTGCCTTTAGTATTTAATTCCGATGGAACTTCTGTGTTTCATCGGTAATAAGAATGTCCAAGGGATACAATAAAGCTGAAGTGAAGCATTGGAATCTAAAACTGGACTCACAGGAGAGTTTCATTGCATAGAAAGTTGGAGTGTCAGTCCTCTTGTACTTAAGTCGGCATTGTGCCTTTTGTATTATATTCGGATGCAATTTCTGTGTTTCATCGTCAATAAGAAGGACCAAGGGATACAGTAAACCTGAAGTGAAGCATCGGAATCTAAAACTGGACTCACAGGAGAGGTTCCAATCATGAAAAGTTAGAGTGTCAGTCCTCTTGTACTTAAGTCAGCATTGTGCCTTTTGCATTAAATTCAGATGCAATTTCTGTGTTTCATCGTCAATAAGAAGGTCCAAGGGATACAGTAATCCTGAAGTGAAGCATCGGAATCTAAAACAGGACTCACAGGAGAAGTTGAACTCATAGAAAGTTAGAGTGTCAGTCCTCTTGTACTGAAGTCGGCGTTGTGCCTTTAGTATTTAATTCCGATGGAACTTCTGTGTTTCATCGGTAATAAGAATGTCCAAGGGATACAATAAGGCTGAAGTGAAGCATCGGAATCTAAAACTGGACTCACAGGAGATGTTCAAATCGTACAAAATTAGAGTATCAGTCCTCTTGTACTTAAGTCGGCATTGTGCCATTTGTATTCAATTCGGATGCAATTTCTGTTATGCATCGCCAATAAGAAGGTACAAGTGATACAGTAAACCTGAAGTGAAGCATCGGAATCTAAAACTGGACTCACAGGAGAGGTTCAAATCATAGAAAGAGTGTTAGTCCTCTTGTACTTAAGTCGGCATTGTGCCTTTTGTATTAAATTCGGATGCAATTTCTGTGTTTCATCGTCAAGAAGAAGGTCGAAGGGATACAGTAAACCTGAAGTGAAGCATCCTAATCTAAAACTGGAAACATAGGAGATGTTCAAATCATACAAAATTAGAGTGTCAGTCCTCTTGTACTTATGTCGGCATTGTGCTTTTGTATTAAATTCGGATGCTTTTTCTGTGTTTCATCGTCAATAAGAAGGTCCAAGGGATATAGTAAACCTGAAGTGAAGCATCGGAATCTAAAACCGGACTCACAGGAGCGGTTGAGTTCATAGAAAGTTAGAGTGTCAGTCCTCTTGTACTTAAGTCGGTATTGTGCCTTTTGTATTATATTCGGATGCAATTTCTGTGTATCATCGTCAATAAGAAGGTCCAAGGGATACAGTAAACCTGAAGTGAAGCATCGGAATCTAAAACTGTACTCACAGGAGAGGTTCAAATCATAGAGAGTTAGAGTGTCAGTCCTCTTGTATTTAAGTCGGCATTGTGCCTTTTGCATTAAATTCGGAAGCAATTTCTGTGATTGATCGTCAATACGATGGTCCAAGGGGTACAGTAAACCTGACGAGCAGCATCGGAATCTATAACTGGACTCACAGGAGAGGTTCAAATCATAGAAAGTTTGTGTGTCAGTCCTCTTGTACTTATGTCGGCATTGTGCTTTTTGTATTAAATTCGGATGCAATTTTTGTGTTTCATCATCAATATGAAGGTCCAAGGGATACAGTAAATCTCAAGTGATGCATCGGAATATAACACTGGACTCATGGGAGAGGTTCAAATCTTAGAAAATTAGAGTGTCGGTCCTCTCGTACTTATGTCGGCATTGTGCCTTTTGTATTTAATTCGGATGCAATTTCTGTGTCTCATCATCAATAAGAAAGGCCAAGGGATACAGTAAACCTGAAGTGAAGCGACGGAATCTGAAACTGGACTCACAGGAAAGGTTGAGTTCTTAGAAAAATTAGAGTTTCAGTCCTCTTGTACTTAAGTCGGGATTGCGCCCTTTTGTATTAAATTCGGATGCAATTTCTGTGTTTCATCGTCAATAAGAAGGTCCAAGGGATACAGTAAACCAGAAGTGTACCATCCCGAATCTAAAACTGGACTCACAGGAGAGGTTCAAATCATAGATAGTAAGAGTGTCAGTCCTCTTGTACTTAAGTCGGCATTGTGCCTTTTGTATTAAATTCGGATGCAATTTCTGTGTTTCATCGTCAATAAGAAGGTCCAAGGGATACAGTAAACGTGAAGTGAAGCATCGGAATCTAAAACTGGAGTCACAGGAGTGGATCAAATCATAGAAAGTTAGAGTGTCAGTCCTCTTGTACTTAAGTCGGCATTGTGCCTTTTGTATTACATTCGGATGCAATTTCTGTGTTTGATCGTCAATAAGAAGGTCCAAGGGATAAAGTAAACCTGAAGTGAAGCATCGGAATCTAAAACTGGACTCACAGGAGTGGATCAAATCATAGAAAGTTAGAGTGTCAGTAGTTTTGTACTTAAGTCGGAATTGTGCCTTTTGTATTAAATGCGGGTGCAATTTCTGTGTTTCATCGTCAATAAGATGGTCCAATGGGTACAGTAAACATGACGAGAAGCAGCGGAATGTAAAACTGGACCCACAGGGGAGGTTCAAATCAAAGAAAGTTAGAGTGTCAGTCCTCTAGTACTTAGGCCGCATTGTGCCTTTCGTATTAAATTCGGATGCAATTTCTGTGTTTCATCGTCAATAAGAAGGTCCAAGGTATACAGTAAAACTGAAGTGAAGCATCGGATCTAAAACTAGACTCACAGGAGAGGTTCAAATTCTAGAAAGTGAGAGTGTCATTCCTCTTGTACTTAAGTCGGCATTGTGCCATTTGTATAAAATTCGGATGCAATTTCTGTGTATCATCGTCAATAAGAAGGTCCAAGGGATACAGTGAACCTGAAGTGAAGCATCGGAATCTAAAACTGGACTCACTGGAGATGTTCAAATCATACAATGTTAGAGTGTCAGTCCTCTTGTATTTAAGTCGGCATTGTGCCTTTTGTTTTAATTTCGGATGCAATTTCTGTGTTTCATCATCAATAAGAAGGTCCAAGGGATACAGTTAACCTGAAGTGAAGCATCGGAATCTAAAACTGGACTCATGGGAGAGGTTCAAATCATAGAAAATTAGAGTGTCATTCCTCTTGTACTTATGTCTGCATTGTGCCTTTTGTATTTAATTCGGATGCAATTTCTGTGTCTCATCGACAATAAGAAAGTCCAAGGGATACAGTAAACCAGAAGTGAAGCATCGGAATCTGAAACTGGACTCACAGGAGTGGTTCAGTTCATAGAAAGTCAGAGTGTCAGTCCTCTAGTACTTAAGTCGGTATTGTGCCTTTTGTATTACATTCGGATGCCATTTCTGTGTTTCATCGTCAATAGGAAGGTTCAAGGGATACAGTAAACCTGAAGTGAAGCATCGGAATCTAAAACTGGACTCACAGGAGGGGTTCATATCATGGATAGTTATAGTGTCATTCCTCTTGTACTTAAGTCGGCATTCTGCCTTTTGTATTAAATTCGGAAGCAATTTCTGTGTTTCATCGTCAATAAGAATGTCCAAGGGATACAGAAAACGTGAAGTGAGGCATCGGAATCTAAAACTTGACTCACAGGAGTGGATCAAATCATAGAAAGTTAGAGTGTCAGTCCTCTTGTACTTAAGTCGTCATTGTGCCTTTTGTGTAACATTCGGATGCAATTTCTGTGTTTCATCGTCAAAAGAAGGTCCAAGGGATAAAGAAAAACCTGAAGTGAAGCATCGGAATCTAAAACTGTACTCACAGGAATGGTTCAAATCATAGATAGTTAGAGTGTCAGTAATCTTGTACTGAAGTCGGAATTGTGCCTTTTGTAGTTAATGCGAGTGCAATTTCTGTGATTCATCGTCAATAAGATGGTCCAAGGGGTACAGTAATCCTGACGAGAAGCATCGGAATGTAAAACTGGACCCACAGGGGAGGTTCAAATCAATGAAAGTTAGAGTTTCAGTCCTCTTGTACTTAAGTCGGCATTGTGCCTTTTGTATTAAATTCGGATGCAATTTCTGTCTTTGATCGTCAATAAGACGGTCCAAGGTATACAGTAAACCTGAAGTGAAGCATCGGATCTAAAACTAGACTCACAGGAGAGGCTCAAATAGTAGAAAGTTAGAGTGTCATTCCTCTTGTACTTAAGTCGGCATTGTGCCATTTGTATAAAATTCGGTTGCAATTTCTGTGTATCATCGTCAATAAGAAGGTCCAAGGGATACAGTAAACCTGAAGTGAAACATCAGAATCTAAAACTGGACTCACAGGAGAGGTTCTAATCATAGAAAGTTAGAGTGTCGGTCCTATAGTACTTAAGTCGGCATTGTGCCTTTAGTATTAAATTCGGATGCAATTTCTGTGTTTCATCGTCGATAAGAAGTTCCAAGGGATACAGTAAACCTGAAGTGAAGCATCGGAATCTAAAACTGGACTCACAGGAGAGGTTCAAATCATAGAAAGTTAGCGTGTCAATCCTCTTGCTCTTATGTCGGCGTTGTGCCTTTTGTATCAATTTCGGATGAAATTTCTGTGTTTCATCGTCAGGATGAAGGTCCAAGAGATACAGTAAAACTGAAGTGATGCATCGGAATCTAAAACTGGACTCACAGGAGAGGTTCAAATCATAGAAAGTTAGCGTGTCAATCCTCTTGCTCTTATGTCGGCGTTGTGCCTTTTGTATTAAATTCGGATGCAATTTCTGTGTTTCATCGTCAATAAGAAGGTCCAAGGGATACAGTACACCTGAGGTGAAGCGTCGGAATCTAAAACTGGACTCACAGGACTGGTTCATATCATGGATAGTTAGAGTGTCATTATTCTTGTACTCAAGTCGGCATTGTGCCTTTTGTATTAAATTCGGAAGCGATTTCTGTGTTTCATCGTCAATAAGAAGGTCCAAGGGATACAGTAAACCTGAAGTCAAGCATCGAAATCTATAGCTGGACTCACAGGAGCGGTTCAAATCGTAGAAAATTAGAGTGTCAGTCCTCTTGTACTTAAATCGGCATTGTGCCTTTTGTATTAAATTCAGATGCAATTTCTGTGTTTCATCGTCAATAAGAAGGTCCAAGGGATACAGTGAACCTGAAGTGAGGCATCGGAATCTAAAGCTGGACTCACAGGTGTGGTTCAAATCATAGAATGTGCGTGTGTCAGTGCTCTTGTACTTAAGTCGTTATTGTGCCTTTTGTATTACATTCAGATGCAATTTCTGTGCTTCATCGTCAATAAGAAGGTCCACGGTATACAGTAATCCTGAAGTGAAGCATCGGAGTCTAAAACTGGACTCACAGGAGAGGTTCAAAACATAGAAAGTTAGAGTGTCAGTCCTCTTGTACTAAAGTCGACATTGAGCGTTTTGTATTAAATTCGGAAGCGATTTCTGTGTTTCATCGTCAATAAGAAGGTCCAAGGGATACAGTAAACCTGAAGTCAAGCATCGAAATCTATAGCTGGACTCACAGTAGAGGTTCAAATCGTAGAAAGTTAGAGTGTCAGTCCTCTTGTACTTAAATCGGCATTGTGCCTTTTGTATTAAATTCAGATGCAATTTCTGTGTTTCATCGTCAATAAGAAGGTCCAAGGGATACAGTAAACCTGAAGTGAGGCATCGGAATCTAAAACTGGACTCACAGTAGTGGTTCAAATCATAGAATGTGCAAGTGTCAGTGCTCTTGTACTTAAGTCGGCATTGTGCCTTTTGTATTACATTCAGATGCAATTTCTGTGCTTTATCGTCAATAAGAAGGTCCAAGGTATACAGTAATCCTGAAGTGAAGCATCGGAGTCTAAAACTGGACTCACAGGAGAGGTTCAAAACGTAGAAAGTTAGTCAGTCCTCTTGTACTTAAGTCGACATTGATCGTTTTGTATTAATTTCGGATGGAATTTCTGTGTTTCATCGTCAATAAGATGGTCCAAGGGTTTCAGTGACCCTGAAGTGAAGCATTGGAATCTAAAACTGGACTCACAGGAGAGGTTCAATGCATAGAAAGTTGGAGTGTCAGTCCTCTTGTACTTAAGTCGGCATTGTGCCTTTTGTATTAAATTCGGATGCAATTTCTGTGTTTCATCGTCCATAAGAAGGACCAAGGGATACAGTAAACCTGAAGTGAAGCATCGGAATCTAAAACTGGACTCACAGGAGAGGTTCAAATCATAGAAAGTTAGTGTGTCAGTCGTCTTGTACTTAAGTCAGCATTGTGCCCCTTGTATTAAATTCGGATGCAATTTCTGTGTTTCATCATCAATAAGGAGGTCCAAGGGATACAGTAAACCTGAAGTGAAGCATCGGAATCTAAAACTGGACTCAGAGGAGGGTTTCGAATCACAGAAAGTTATAGTGTCAGTCGTCATGTACTTAAGTCGGCGTTGTGCCTTTTGTATCAAATTCGGATGCAATTTCTGTGTCTCATCGTCAATAAGAAGGTCCAAGGGATACAGTAAACATGAAGTGAATCATCGGAATCTAAAACTGGTCTAACAGGAGAGGTTCAAATCATAGAAAGTTAGTGTCAGTCCTCTTGTACTTAAGTCGGCATTGTGCCTTTTGAACTTAATTCCGATGTAATTTCTGTGTTTCATCGTCAATAAGAGGGTCCAAGGGATACAGTAAACCTGAAGTGAAGCATCGGAATATAAAACAGGACTCACAGGAGAGGTTTAAATCATAGAAAATTAGAGTGTCAGTCCTCTTGTACTTAAGTCGGCGTTGTGCCTTTTGTATTAAATTCGGATGCAATTTCTGTGTTTCATCGTCAATAAGAGGGACCAAGGGATACAGTAAACCTGAAGTGAAGCATCGGAATCTAAAACTGGACTCACAGGAGAGGTTCAAATCATAGAAAGTTAGCGTGCAATCCTCTTGCTCTTATGTCGGCGTTGTGCCTTTTGTATGAATTTCGGATGTAATTTCTGTGTTTCGTCGTCAGTATGAAGGTCCAAGAGATACAGTAAAACTGAAGTGAAGCATCGGAATCTAAAACTGGACTCACAGGAGTGGTTCAAATCATAGAAAGAGTGTAAGTCCTCTTGTACTTAAGTAGGCATTGTGCCTTTTGTATTAAATTCGGAAGCAATTTCTGTGTTTCATCGTCAATAAGAAGGTCCAAGGGATACAGTAAACCTGAAGTGAAGCATCGGAATCTAAAACTGGACTCACAGGACTGGTTCATATCATGGATAGTTAGAGTGTCATTCCTCTTGTACTCAAGTCGGCATTGTGCCTTTTGTATTAAATTCGGAAGCGATTTCTGTGTTTCATCGTCCAGACGAAGGTCCAAGGGATACAGTAAACCTGAAGTCAAGCATCGAAATCTATAGCTGGACTCACAGGAGAGGTTCAAATCGTAGAAAGTTAGAGTGTCAGTCCTCTTGTACTTAAATCGGCATTGTGCCTTTTGTATTAAATTCAGATGCAATTTCTGTGTTTCATCGTCAATAAGAAGGTCCAAGGGATACAGTGAACCTGAAGTGAGGCATCGGAATCTAAAACTGGACTCATAGGAGTGGTTCAAATCATAGAATGTGCGTGTGTCAGTGCTCTTGTACTTAAGTCGGCATTGTGCCTTTTGTATTACATTCGGATGCAATTTCTGTGCTTCATCGTCAATAAGAAGGTCCAGGGTATACAGTAATCCTGAAGTGAAGCATCGGAGTCTAAAACTGGACTCACAGGAGAGGTTCAAAACATAGAAAGTTAGAATGTGAGTCCTCTTGTACTTAAGTCGACATTGAGCGTTTTGTATTAAATTCGGATGGAATTTCTGTGTTTCATCGTCAATAAGATGGTCCAAGGGATTCAGTGACCATGAAGTGAAGCATTGGAATATAAAACTGGACCCACAGGAGAGGTTCAATGCATAGAAAGTTGGACTGTCAGTCCTCTTGTACTTAAGTCGGCATTGTGCCTCTTGTATTAAATTCGGATGCAATTTCTGTGTCTCATCGTCAATAAGAAGGTCCAAGGGATACAGTAACCATGAAGTGAATCATCGGAATCTAAAACTGGTCTCACAGGAGGGTTTCGAATCACAGAAAGTTAGAGTGTCAGTCCTCATGTACTTAAGTCGGCGTTGTGCCTTTTGTATTAAATTCGGATGCAATTTCTGTGTCTCATCGTCAATAAGAAGGTCCAAGGTACACAGTAATCCTGAAGTGAAGCATCGGAGTCTAAAACTGGACTCACAGGAGAGGTTCAAAACATAGAAAGTTAGAGTGTCAGTCCTCTTGTACTTAAGTCGGCATTGTGCCTTTTGTATGATATTCGGATGCAATTTCTGTGCTTCATCGTCAATAAGAAGGTCCATGGTATACAGTAAACCTGAAGTGAAGTATCGGAATCTAAAACTGGGCTCACAGGAGAGGTTCAAATCATAGAGAGTTAGAGTGTCAGTCCTCTTGTATTTAAGTAGGCATTGAGCCTTTTGTATTAAATTCGGATGGAATTTCTGAGTTTCATCGTCAATAAGATGGTCCAAGGGATTCAGTAAACCTGAAGTGAAGCATCGGAATCTAAAACTGGACTCACAGGAGAGGTTCAAACCATAGAAAGTTATAGTGTCAGTCCTCTTGTACTTAAGTCGGCATTGTGCTTTTTGTATTAAATTCGGATGCAATTTCTGTGTTTCATCATCAATAAGAAGGTGCAAGGGATACAGTAAACCTGAAGTGAAGGATCGGATTCTTAAACTGGACTCACAAGAAAGGTTCAAATCATTGAAAGTTAGAGTGTCAGTCCTCTTGTACTTAAGTCCGCATTGTGCCTTTAGTATTAAATTCGGATGCAATTTCTGGGTTTCATCGTCAATAAGAATGTCTAAGGGATACAGTGAACCTGAAGTGAAGCATCAGAATCTAAAACTGGACTCACAGGAGAGGTTCAAATCATAGAAAGTTGGAGTCTCAGTCCTCTTCTACTTAAGTCGGCATTTGCCTTTTGTATTAAATTCGGATGCAATTTCTGTGTTTCATCGTCAATAAGAAGGTCCAAGGGATACAGTAACCCTGAAGTGAAGCATCGGAATCTAAAACTGGACTCACAGGGGTGGTTCAAATCTTAGAAAGTTAGAATGTCAGTCCACTTGTACTCAAGTCGGCATTGTGCCTTTTGTATTAAATTCGGATGCAATCTCAGTGTTTCATCGTCAATAAGAAGGTCCAAGGGATAAAGTAAATCTGAAGTGAATCATCGGAATCTAAAACTGGTCTCACAGGAGAGGTTCAAATCATAGAAAGTTAGAGTGTCAGTCCTCTTGTACTTAAGCCGGCATTGTGCCTTTTGAACTTAATTCCGATGCAATTTCTGTGTTTCATCGTCAATACGAGGGGCCAAGGGATACAGTAAACCTGAAGTGAAGCTTCGGAAAATCAACTGGACTCACAGGAGAGGTTTAAATCATAGAAAATTAGAGTGTCAGTCCTCTTGTACTTAAGTCGGCATTGTGCCTTTTGTATTAAATTCGGATGTAATTTCTGTGTTTCATCGTCAATAAGGAGGTCCAAGGGATTGCGTAAACCTGAAGTGAAGCATCGGAATCTAAAACGGGACTCACAGGACTGGTTCATATCATGGATAGTTAGAGTGTCATTCCTCTTGTACTCAAGTCGGCATTGTGCCTTTTGTATTAAATTCGGAAGCGATTTCTGTGTTTCATCGTCAATAAGAAAGTCCAAGGGATACAGTAAACCTGAAGTCAAGCATCGAAATCTATAGCTGGACTCACAGGAGAGGTTCAAATCGTAGAAATTTACAGTGTCAGTCCTCTTGTACTTAAATCGGCATTGTGCCTTTTGTATTAAATTCGGATGCAATTTCTGTGTTTCATCGTCAATAAGAAGGTCCAAGGGATACATTACCCCTGAAGTGAGGCATCGGAATCTAAAACTGGCCTCACAGGAGTGGTTCAAATCATAGAATGTGCGTGTGTCAGTGCTCTTGTACTTAAGTCGGCATTGTGCCTTTTGTATTACATTCAGATGCAATTTCTGTGCTTCATCGTCAATAAGAAGGTCCAAGATATACAGTAATCCTGAAGTGAAGCATCGGAGTCTAAAACTGGACTCACAGGAGAGGTTCAAAACATAGAAAGTTAGAGTGTCAGTCCTCTTGTACTTAAGTCGGCATTGTGCCTTTTGAATTAAATTCGGATGCAATTTCTGCGTTTCATCGTCAATAAGAATGTCCAAGTGATACAGAAAACCTGAAGTGAGGCATCGGATCTAAAACTGGACTCACAGGAGTGGTTCAAATCATAGAATGTGCGTGTGTCAGTGCTCTTGTACTTAAGTCGGCATTGTGCCTTTTGTATTAAATTCGGATGCAATTTCTGTGTTTCATCGTCAATAAGAAGGACCAAGGGATACAGTGAACCTGAAGTGAAGCATCGGAATCTAAAACTGGACTCACAGGAGAGGTTCAAATCATAGAAAGTTAGTGTGTCAGTCGTCTTGTACTTAAGTCAGCATTGTGCCCCTTGTATTAAATTCGGATGCAATTTCTGTGTTTCATTATCAATAAGGAGGTCCAAGGGATACAGTAAACCTGAAGTGAAGCATCGGAATCTAAAACTGGAATCAAAGGAGGGTTTCGAATCACAGAAAGTTAGAGTGTCAGTCCTCATGTACTTAAGTCGGCGTTGTGGCTTTTGTATTAAGTTCGGATGCAATTTCTGTGTCTCATCGTCAATAAGAAGGTCCAAGGGATACAGTAAACCTGAAGTGAATCATCGGAATCTAAAACTGGTCTCACAGGTGAGGTTCAAATCATAGAAAGTTAGTGTCAGTCCTCTTGTACTTTAGTCGGCATTGTGCCTTTTGAACTTAATTCCGATGTAATTTCTGTGTTTCATCGTTAATAAGAGCGTCCATGGGATACAGTAAACCTGAAGTGAAGCATCGGAATCTAAAACAGGACTCACAGGAGAGGTTTATATCATAGAAAATTAGAGTGTCAGTCCTCTTGTACTTAAGTCGGCATTGTGCCTTTTGTATTAAATTCGGATGTAATTTCTGTGTTTCATCGTCAATAAGAAGGTCCAAGGGATAGCGTAAAACTGAAGTGAAGCAACGGAATCCAAAATTGGACTCACAGAAGAGGTTCATAACATAGAAGGTTAAAGTGTCAGTCCTCTTGTACTTAAGTCGGCATTGTGCCTTTTGTATTAAATTCGGATGCGATTTCTGTGTTTCATCGTCAATAAGAAGGTCCAAGGGATACAGAAAACCTGAAGTGTAGCATCGGAATCCAAAACTGGACTCACAGGAGAGGTTGAAATCATTATAAGTTAGAGTGTCAGTCCTCTTGTACTTAAGTCGGCATTGTGCCTTTTGTATGAAATTCGGATGCAATTTCTGTGCATCATCGTCAATAAGAAGGTCCATGGTACACAGTAAACCTGAAGTGAAGTATCGGAATCTAAAACTGGGCTCACAGGAGAGGTTCAAAGCATAGAGAGTTAGAGTGTCAGTCCTCTTGTATTTAAGTCGGCATTGAGCCTTTTGTATTAAATTCGGATGGAATTTCTGTGTTTCATCGTCAATACGATGGTCCAAGGGATTCAGTAAACCTGAAGTGAAGCATCGGAATCTAAAACTGGACTCACAGGAGAGGTTCAAACCATAGAAAGTTATAGTGTCAGTCCTCTTGTACTTATGTCGGCATTGTGCTTTTTGTATTAAATTCGGATGCAATTTCTGTGTTTCATCATCAATAAGAAGGTGCAAGGGATACAGTAAACCCGAAGTGAAGGATCGGAATCTTAAACTGGACTCACAAGAAAGGTTCAAATCATTGAAAGTTAGAGTGTCAGTCCTCTTGTACTTAAGTCCGCATTCTGCCTTTAGTATTAAATTCGGATGCAATTTCTGTGTTTCATCGTCAATAAGAATGTCTAAGGGATACAGTGAACCTGAAGTGAAGCATCAGAATCTGAAACTGGACTCACAGGAGAGGTTCAAATCATAGAAAGTTGGAGTCTCACTCCTCTTCTACTTAAGTCGGCATTTGCCTTTTGTATTAAATTCGGATGCAATCTCTGTGTTTCATCGTCAATAAGAAGGTCAAAGGGATACAGTAACCCTGAAGTGAAGCATCGGAATCTAAAACTGGACTCACAGGGGAGGTTCAAATCTTAGAAAGTTAGAATGTCAGTCCACTTGTACTCAAGTCGGCATTGTGCCTTTTGTATTAAATTCGGATGCAATCTCAGTGTTTCATCGTCAATAAGAAGGTCCAAGGGATACAGTAAATCTGAAGTGAATCATCGGAATCTGAAACTGGTCTCACAGGAGAGGTTCAAATCATAGAAGGTTAGAGTGTCAGTCCTCTTGTACTTAAGTCGGCATTGTGCCTTTTGAACTCAATTCCGATGCAATTTCTGTGTTTCATCGTCAATACGAGGGGCCAAGGGATACAGTAAACCTGAAGTGAAGCTTCGGAAAATAAAACTGGACTCACAGGAGAGGTTTAAATCATAGAAAATTAGAGTGTCAGTCCTCTTGTACTTAAGTCGGCATTGTGCCTTTTGTATTAAATTCGGATGTAATTTCTGTGTTTCATCGTCAATAAGAAGGTCCAAGGGATTACGTAAACCTGAAGTGAAGCATCGGAATCTAAAACATGACTCACATTAGAGGTTCATAAGATAGAAGGTTAAAGTGTCAGTCCTCTTGTACTTAAGTCGGCATTGTGCCTTTTGTATTAAATTCGGATGCAATTTCTGTGTTTCATCGTCAATAAGAAGGTCCAAGGGATACAGTAAACCTGAAGAGTAGCATCGGAATCCAAAACTGGACTCACAGGAGAAATTCAAATCATTGAAAGTTAGAGTGTCAGTCCTCTTGTACTTAAGTCGGCATTGTGGCTTTTGTATTAACTTCGGATGCAATTTCTGTGCTTCATCGTCAATAAGAAGGTCCAAGGTATACAGTAAACCTGAAGTGAAGCATGGGAATCTAAAACTGGACTCACAGGAGAGGTTCAAATCAAAAAAATTAGGGTGTCAGTCCTCTTGTACTTAAATCGGCATTGTGCCTTTTGTATTAAATTCGGATGCAATTTCTGTGCTTCATCACCAATGAGAAGGTCCAAGGGATGCAGTAAACCTGAAGTGAACCATCGGATTCTAAAACTGGACTCACAGGAGAGGTTAAAATCATCGAAAGTTAGAGTGTCAGTTTTCATGTACTTATGTCGGCATTGTCCCTTTCGTATTACATTCGTATGCAATTTCTGTGTTTCATCGTCAATAAGAAGGTCCAAGGGATACAGTAAACCTGAAGTGAAGCATCGGAATCTAAAACTGGACCCACATTAGAGGATCAAATAATAGAAAGTTAGAGTGTCAGTCCTCTTGTACTTAAGTCGGCACTGTGCCTTTCGTATTAAATTCATATGCAATTTCAGTGCTTCATCGCCAATAAGTAGGTCCAAGGTATACAGTAACCTGAAGTGCACCGTCGGACTCTAAAACTGGACTCACAGGAGAGGTTCAAAACATAGAATGTTAGAGAGTCAGTCCTCTTGTACTTAAGTCGGCATTGTGCCTTTTGAATTTATTTCCGATTCAATTTCTGTGTTTCATCGTCAATAAGAAGGTCCAAGGCATACAGTAAACATGAAGTGAAGCATCGGAATCTAAAACTGGACTTACAGGAGAGGTTTAAATCATAGAAAGTTAGAGTGTCAGTCCTCTTGTACTTAAGTCGTCATTGTGCCGTTTGTATTGAATTCGGATGCAATTTCTGTGCTTCATCGCCAATAAGAAGGTCCAAGGGATACAGTTAACCTGAAAGGAAGCATCGGAATCCAAAACTGGACTCACAGGAGATGTTCAAATCATAGAAAGTTAGAGTGTCAGTCCTCTTGTACTTTAGTGGCAATATATCTTTTGAATTTAATTCCGATGCAGTTTCTGTGTTTCATCGTGAATAAGAAGGTCCAAGGGATACAGTAAACCTGAAGTGAAGCATCGGAATCTAAAACTGGACTTACAGGAGAGGCTCAAATCATAGAAAGTTAGAGTGTAAGTCCTCTTGTACTTAAGTCGGCATTGTGCCTTTTGAATTTAATTCCGATGCAATTTTTGTGTTTCATCGTCAATACGAAGGTCCAAGAGATACATTAAACCTTAAGTGAAGCATTGGATTCTAAAACTGGACTCACAGGAGAGGTTCAAATCATAGAAAGTTAGAGTGTCAGTCCTCTTGTACTTAAGTCGGCATTGTGCCTTATGTATTAAATTCGGATGCAATTTCTGTGTTTCATCTTCAATAAGAAGGTCCAAGGAATACAGTAAGCTCGAAGTGAAGCATCGGTATCTAAAACTGGACTCACTGGAGAGATTCAAATCATGGAATGTTAAAGTGTCATTCCTCTTGTACTTAAGTCGGCATTTGCCTTTTGTATTAAATTCATTTTCAATTTCTGTGTTTCATCGTCAATAAGAAGGTCCAAGGGGTATAGTAACCCTGAAGTGAAGCATCGGAATGTAAAACTGGACTCACAGGGGAGGTTCAAATCTTAGAAAGTTAGAATGTCAGTCCTCTTGTACTTAAGTCGGCATTGTGCCTTTTGTATGAAATTCGGATGCAATTTCTGTGTTTCATCGTCAATAAGATGGTCCAAGGGGTACAGTAAACCTGACGAAAAGCATCGGAATCTGAAACTGGACCCAAAGGAGAGGTTCAAATCAAAGAAAGTTAGAGTGTCAGTCCTCTTGTACTTAAGTCGGCATTGTGCCTTTTGTATTAAATTCGGATGCAAT
This sequence comes from Schistocerca americana, assembly GCF_021461395.2. Taxonomy (NCBI): domain Eukaryota; kingdom Metazoa; phylum Arthropoda; class Insecta; order Orthoptera; family Acrididae; genus Schistocerca; species Schistocerca americana. The sequence goes on along the minus strand of NW_025725917.1, from coordinate 2,897,156 downwards.
TTCTGTATTTCATCGACAATAAGAAGGTCCAAGGGATACAGTAAACCTGAGGTGTAGCATCGGAATCTAAGACTGGACTCACAGGAGAGGTTCAAACCATAGAAAGTTAGAGTGTCAGTCCTCTTGTGCTTAAGTCATCATTGTGCCTTTTGTATTAAATTCGGATGCAATTTCTGTGTTTCATCGTCAATAAGAAGGTCCAAGGGATACAGAAAACCTGAAGGGGAGCATCGGAATCTAAAACAGGACCCACAGGAGAGGTTCAAATCATAGAATGTTAGAGTGTCAGTCCTCTTGTACTGAAGTCGGCGTTGTGCCTTTAGTATTTAATTCCGATGGATTTTCTGTGTTTCATCGTTAATAAGAAGGTCCAAGAGATACAGTAAACCTGAAGTGAAGCATCGGAATCTAAAACTGGACTCACAGGAGATGTTCAAATCATACAAAGTTAGAGAGTCAGTCCTCTTGTACTTAAGTCGGCATTGTGCCTTTTGTTTTAATTTCGGATTCAATTTCTGTGTTTCATCATCAATAAGAAGGTCCAAGGGATACAGTAAACCTGAAGTGAAGCATCGGAATCTAAAACTGGACTCATGGGAGAGGTTCAAAACATAGAAAATTAGAGTGTCAGTCCTCTTGTACTTATGTCTGCATTGTGTCTTTTGTATTAAATTCGGATGAATTTCTGTGTCTCATCGTCAATAAGAAAGTCCAAGGGATACAGTAAACCAGAACTGAAGCATCGGAATCTGAAACTGGACTCACAGGAGAGGTTGAGTTCATAGAAAGTCAGAGTGTCAGTCCTCTAGTACTTAAGTCGGTATTGTGCCTTTTGTATTACATTCGGATGCAATTTCTGTGTCTCATCGTCACTAAGAAGGTTCAAGGGATACAGTAAACCTGAAGTGAAGCATCGGAATCTAAAACTGGACTCACAGGAGGGGTTCATATCACGGATAGTTATAGTGTCATTCCACTCGTACTTAAGTCGGCATTCTGCCTTTTGTATTAAATTCGGAAGCAATTTCAGTTTTTCATCGTCAATAAGAATGTCCAAGGGATACAGTAAACGTGAAGTGAAGCATCGGAATCTAAAACTGGACTCACAGGAGTGGATCAAATCATAGAAAGTTAGAGTGTCAGTCCTCTTGTACTTAAGGCGTCATTGTGCCTTTTGTATAACATTCGGATGCAATTTCTGTGTTTCATCGTCAATAGAAGGTCCAAGGGATAAAGAAGAACCTGAAGTGAAGCATCGGAATCTAAAACTGGACTCACAGGAATGGTTCAAATCATAGATAGTTAGAGTGTCAGTAATCTTGTACTTAATTCGGAATTGTGCCTTTTGTATTAAATGCGAGTGCAATTTCTGTGTTTCATCGTCAATAAGATGGTCCAGGGGGTACAGTATACCTGACGAGAAGCATCGGAATGTAAAACTGGACCCACAGGGGAGGTTCAAATCAGTGAAAGTTAGAGTGTCAGTCCTCTTGTACTTAAGTCGGCATTGTGCCTTTTGTATTAAATTCGGATGCAATTTCTGTGTTTCATCGTCAATAAGAAGGTCCAACTTATACAGTAAACCTGAAGTGAAGCATCGGATCTAAAACTAGACTCACAGGAGAGGTTCAAATACTAGAAAGTTAGAGTGTCATTTCTCTTGTACTTAAGTCAGCATTGTGCCATTCGTATAAAATTCGGTTGCAATTTCTGTGTATCATCGTCAATAAGAAGGTCCAAGGGATACAGTAAACCTGAAGTGAAACATCGGAATCTGAAACTGGACTCACAAGAGAGGTTCTAATCATAGAAAGTTAGAGTGTCAGTCCTATTGTATTTAAGTCGGCATTGTGCCTTCAGTATTAAATTCGGATGCAATTTCTGTGTTTCATCGTCGATAAGAAGTTCCAAGGGATACAGCAAACCCGAAGTGGAGCACCGGAAAATAAAACTGGACTCACAGGAGAGGTTCAAATCATAGAAAGTTGGCGTGTCAATCCTCTTTCTCTTATGTCGGCGTTGTGCCTTTTGTATCAATTTCGGATGAAATTTCTGTGTTTCATCGTCAGTATGAAGGTCCAAGAGATACAGTAAAACTGAAGTGAAGCATCGGAATCTAAAACTGGACTCACAGGAGTGGTTCAAATCATAGAAAGAGTGTAAGTCCTCTTGTACTTAAGTCGGCATTGTGCCTTTTGTATTAAATTCGGATGCAATTTATGTGTTTCGTCGTCCATAAGAAGGACCAAGGGATACAGTAAACCTGAAGTGAAGCATCGGAATCTAAAACTGGACTCACAAGAGAGGTTCTAATCATAGAAAGTTAGAGTGTCAGTCCTATTGTATTTAAGTCGGTATTGTGCCTTTTGTATTACATTCGGATGCAATTTCTGTGTCTCATCGTCAATAAGAAGGACCAAGGGATACAGTAAACCTGAAGTGAAGCATCGGAATCTAAAACTGGACTCACAGGAGGGTTTCGAAACACAGAAAGTTAGAGTGTCAGTCCTCATGCACTTAAGTCAGCGTTGTGTCTTTTGTATTAAATTCGGATGCAATTTCTGTGTCTCATCGTCAATAAGAAAGTCCAAGGGATACAGTAAACCTGAAGTGAAGCATCGGAATATAAAACTGGACTCACAGGAGAGGTTCAAATCATTAAAAGTTAGAGTGTCAGTCCTCTTGTACTTATGTCGGCATTGTGCCTTTTGTATTAAATTCGGATGCAATTTCTGTGTTTCATCGTCAATAAGAAGGTCCAAGGCATACAGAAAACCTGAAGTGTAGCATCGGAATCCAAAACTGGACTCACAGGAGAGGTTCAAATCATTAAAAGTTAGAGTGTCAGTCCTCTTGTACTTAAGTCGGCATTGTGCCTTTTGTATTAAATTCGGATGCAATTTCTGTGCTTCATCGTCAATAAGAAGGTCCATGGTATACAGTAAACCTGAAGTGAAGTATCGGAATCTGAAACTGGGCTCACAGGTGAGGTTCAAAACATAGAGAGTTAGAGTGTCGGTCCTCTTGTATTTAAGTCGGCATTGTGCCTTTTGTATTAAATTCGGATGGAATTTCTGTGTTTCATCGTCAATAAGATGGTCCAAAGGATTCAGTAAACATAAAGTGAAGCATCGGAATCTAAAACTGGACTCACAGGGGAGGTTCAAATCTTAGAAAGTTAGAATGTCAGTCCACTTGTACTCAAGTCGGCATTGTGCCTTTTGTATTAAATTCGGATGCAATCTCTGAGTTTCATCGTCAATAAGAAGTTCCAAGGGATACAGTAAACCTAAAGTGAATCATCGGAATCTAAAACTGGTCTCACAGGAGAGGTTCAAATCATAGAAAGTTAGAGTGTCAGTCCTCTTGTACTTAAGTTGGCATTGTGCCTTTTGAACTTAATTCCGATGCAATTTCTGTGTTTCATCGTCAATAAGAAGGTCCAAGGGATACAGTAAACCTGAAGTGAAGCATCGGAATATAAAACTGGACCCACAGGAGAGGTTTAAATCATAGAAAATTAGAGTGTCAGTCCTGTTGTACTTAAGTCGGCATTGTGCCTTTTGTATTAAATTCGGATGTAATTTCTGTGTTTCATCGTCAATAAGAAGGTCCAAGGGATTGCGTAAACCTGAAGTGAAGCATCGGAATCAAAAACATGACTCACAGGAGAGGTTCATAACATAGAAGGTTAAAGTGTCAGTCCTCTTGTACTTAAGTCGGCATTGTGCCTTTTGTATTAAATTCGGATGCAATTTCTGTGTTTCATCGTCAATAAGAAGGTCCAAGGGATACAGTAAACCTGAAGTGTAGCATCGGAATCCAAAACTGGACTCACTGAAGAGGTTCAAATCATTGAAAGTTAGAGTGTCAGTCCACTTGTACTAAAGCCGGCATTGTTCCTTTTGTATAAAATTCGGATGCAATTTCTGTGCTTCATCGTCAACAAGAAGGTCCAAGGTATACAGTAAACCCTAAGTGAAGCATGGGAATCTAAAACTGGACTCACAGGAGAGGTTCAAATCATAGAAAGTTAGGGTGTCAGTCCTCTTGTACTTAAATCGGCATTGTGCCTTTTGTATTAAATTCGGATGCAATTTCTGTGCTTCATCACCAATGAGAAAGTCCTAGGGATACAGTAAACCTGAAGTGAAGCATCGGATTCTAAAACTGGACTCACAGGAGAGGTTCAAATCATCGAAAGTTAGAGTGTCAGTTTTCATGTACTTATATCGGCATTGTGCCTTTTGTATTAAATTCGGATGCAATTTCTGTGCTTCATCGTCAATAAGAAGGTCCAAGGCATACAGTAAACCTGAAGTGAAGCATCGGATTCTAAAACTGGACACACAGGAGAGGATCAAATCATAGAAATTTAGAGTGTCAGTCCTCTTGTACTTTAGTGGCTATGTATCTTTTGAATTTAATTCCGATGCAGTTTCTGTGTTTCATCGTGAATAAGAAGGTCCATGGGATACAGTAAACCTGAAGTGAAGCATCGGAATCTAAAACTGGACTCACAGGAGAGGCTCAAATCATAGAAAGTTAGAGTGTAAGTCCTCTTGTACTTAAGTCGGCATTGTGCCTTTTGAATTTAATTGCGATGCAATTTCTGTGTTTCATCGTCAATACGAAGGTCCAAGAGATACATTAAACCTTAAGTGAAGCATCGGAAACTAAAACTGGTCTCACAGCAGAGGTTCAAATCATAGAAAGTTAGAGTGTCAGTCCTCTTGTACTTAAGTCGGCATTGTGCCTTATGTATTAAATTCGGATGCAATTTCTGCGTTTCATCTTCAATAAGAAGGTCCAAGGGATACAGTAAGCTCGAAGTGAAGCATCGGTATCTAAAACTGGACTCACTGGAGAGGTTCAAATCATGGAATGTTAAAGTGTCATACCTCTTGTACTTAAATCGGCATTTGCCTTCTGTATTAAATTCGGTTGCAATTTCTGTGTTTCATCGTCAATAGGAAGGTCCAAGGGATATAGTAACCCTGAAGTGAAGCATCGGAATGTAAAACTGGACTCACAGGGGAGGTTCAAATCTTAGAAAGTTAGAATGTCAGTCCTCTTGTACTTAAGCCGGCATTGAGCCTTTTGTACTAAATTCGGATGCAATTTCTGTATTTCATCGACAATAAGAAGGTCCAAGGGATACAGTAATCCTGAAGTGAAGCATCGGTATCTATAACTGGACTCAAAGGAGTGGTTCAAAACATAGAAAGTTAGAGTGTCAGTCCTCTTGTACTTAAGTCGGCATTGTGCCTTTTGTATTAAATTTGGATGGAATTTTTGTGTTCCATCGTCAATAAGAAAGTCCAAGGGATTCAGTAAACCTGAAGTGAAGCATTGGAATTATAACTGGACTCATAGGAGAGGTTCAAATCATAGAAAGTCAGAGTCTCAGTCCTCTTGTACTTAAGTCGGCATTGTGCCTTTTGTATTAAATTCGGATGCAATTTCTGTGTTACATCGTCAATAAGAAGGACCAAGTAATACAGTAAACCTGAAGTGAAGCATCGGTATCTATAACTGGACTCAAAGGAGCGGTTCAAAACATAGAAAGTTAGAGTGTCAGTCCTCTTGTACTTAAGTCGGAATTGTGCCTTTAGTATTAAATTCGGATGCAATTTCTGTGTTTCATCATCAATAAGATGGTCCAAGGGATACAGTAAACCTGAAGTGAAGCATCGGAATTTAAAACTGGACTCACAGTTGAGGTTCAGATCACAGAAAGTTAGAGTGTCAGTCCCCTTATACTTAAGTCGGCATTGTGCCATTTGTATTAAATTCGGATGCAATTTCTGTGCTTCATCGTCAATAAGAAGGTCCAAGGTATACAGTAAACCTCAAGTGAAGTATCGGAATCTAAAACTGGGCTCACAGGAGAGGTTAAAAGCATAGAGAGTTAGAGTGACAGTCCTCTTGTATTTAAGTCGGCATTGAGCCTTTTGTATTAAATTCGGATGGAATCTCTGTGTTTCATAGTCAATAAGATGGTCCAAGGGATTCAGTAAACCTGAAGTGAAGCATCGGAATCTAAAACTGCAGTCACAGGAGAGGATGAAACCATAGAAAGTTCGAGTGTCAGTCCTCTTGTACTTAAGTCGGCATTGTGCCTTTTGTATTAAATTCGGATGCAATTTCTGTGCTTCATCACCAATGAGAAGGTCCAAGGTATACAGTAAACCTGAAGTGAAGCACCGGATTCTAAAACTGGACTCACAGGAGAGGTTCAAATAATCGAAAGTTAGAGTGTCAGTTTTCATGTACTTATTTTGGCATTGTCCCTTTCGTATTAAATTCGTATGCAATTTCTGTGTTTCATCGTCAATAAGAAGGTCCAAGGGATACAGTAAACCTGAAGTGAAGCATCGGAATCTAAAACTGGACTCACAGGAGTGGATCAAATCATAGAAAGTTAGAGTGTGAGTCCTCTTGTACTTAAGTCGGCACTGTGCCTTTTGTATTAAATTCGGATGCAATTTCAGTGCTTAATCGCCAATAAGTAGGTCCAAGGTATACAGTAACCTGAAGTGCAGCGTCGGAATCTAAAACTGGACTCACAGGAGAAGTTCAAATCATAGAATGTTAGAGAGTCAGTCCTCTTGTACTTAAGTCGGCATTGTGCCTTTTGAATTTATTTCCGATGCAATTTCTGTGTTTCATCGTCAATAAGAAGGTCCAAGGGATACAGTAAACATGAAGTGAAGCATCGGAATCTAAACCTGGACTCACAGGAGAGGTTTAAATCATAGTAAGTTAGAGTGTCAGTCCTCTTGTACTTAAGTCGGCATTGTTCCTTTTGAATTCAATTCCGATGCAATTTCTGTGTTTCATCGTCAATACGAAGGTCCATGGGATACATTAAACCTTAAGTGAAGCATCGTAATCTAGAACTGGACTCACAGGAGAGGTTCAAATCATAGAAAGTTTGAGTGTCAGTCCTGTTGTACTTAAGTCGGCATTGTGCCTTTTGTATTAAATTCGGATGCAATTTCTGTGTTTCATCTTCAATAAGAACGTCCAAGGGATACAGTAAGCCTGAAGTGAGGCATCGGTATCTAAAACTGGACTCACTGGAGAGGTTCAAATCATGGAATGTTAAAGTGTCATTCCTCTTGTACTTAAGTCGGCATTTGCCTTTTGTATTAAATTCGGATGCAATTTCTGTGTTTCACCGTCAATAAGAAGGTCCAAGGGATACAGTAACCCTGAAGTAAAGCATCGGAATGTAAAAGTGGACTCACAGGGGAGGTTCAAATCTTAGAAAGTTAGAATATCAGTCCTCTTGTACTTAAGTCGGCATTGTGCCTTTTGTATTAAATTCGGAAGCAATTTCTGTGTTTCATCGTCAATAAGATGGTCCAAGGGGTACAGTAAACCTGACGAAAACCATCGAAATTTGAAACTGGACCCACAGGAGAGGTTCAAATCAAAAAAAAGTAGAGTGTCAGTCCTCTTGTACTTAAGTTGGCTTTGAGCCCTTTGTATTAAATTCGGATGCAATTTCTGTATTTCATCGACAATAAGAAGGTCCAAGGGATACAGTAAACCTGAAGTGAAGCATCGGAATCCAAAACTGGACTCACAGGAGAGGTTCAAACCGTAGAGTGTTAGAGTGTCAGTCCTCTTGTACTTAAGTCGGCATTGTGCCTTTTGTATTAAATTCGGATGCAATTTCTGTGTTTCATCGTCAATAAGGAGGTCCAAGGGATACAGTAAACCTGAAGTGTAGCATTGGAATCCAAAACTGGACTCACAGGAGAGGTTCAAAACATAGAAAGTTAGAGTGACAGTCCTCTTGTACTTAAGTCGGCATTGTGCCTTTTGTAGTAAATTCGAATGGAATTTTTGTGTTTTATCGTCAATAAGAAAGTCCAAGGGATTCAGTAAACCTGTAGTGAAGCATTGGAATCTCAAACTGGACTCATAGGAGAGGTTCAAATCATAGAAAGTCAGAGTGTCAGACCTCTTGTACTTAAGTCGGCATTGTGCCTTTTGTATTAAATTCGGATGCAATTTCTGTGTTACATCGTCAATAAGAAGGACCAAGGGATACAGTAAAATTGAAGTGAAGCATCGGAATCTAAAACTGGACTCACAGGAGAGGTTCAGATCACAGAAAATTAGAGTGTCAGTCCTCTTGTACTTAAGTCGGCATTGTGCCTTTTGAATTTAATTCCGATGCAATTTCTGTGTTTCATCGTCAATAAGAGGGTCCAAGGGATACAGTAAACCTGATGTGAAGCATCGGAATCAAAAACTGGACTCACAGTAGAGGTTTAAATCATAGAGTGTTAGAGTGTCAGTCCTCTTGTACTTAAGTCGGCATTGTGCCTTTTGTATTTAATTCGGATGCAATTTCTGTGTTTCATCATCAATAAGAAGGTCCAAGGGATACAGTAAACCTGAAGTGAAGCATCGGAATCCAAAACTGGACTCACAGGAGAGGTTCAAATCATAGAAAGTTATAGTGTCAGTCCTCTTGTACTTAAGCCGGCTTTGTGCGTTTTGAATTTAATTCCGAAGCAATTTCTGGGTTTCATCGTCAATAAGAAGGTCCAAGGGATACAGTAAACCTGAAGTGAAGCATCGGAATCCAAAACTGGACTCACAGGAGAGGTTCTAATCATAGAAAGTTAAAGTGTCAGTCCTCTTGTACTTAAGTCGGCATTGTGCCTTTTGTATTAAATTCGGATGGAATTTCTGTATTTCATCGTCAATAAGAATATCCAAGGGATACAGTAATCCTGAAGTGAAGCATCGCAATCTAAAACTGGACTCACAGGAGCGGTTCAAATCATAGAAAGTTAGAGTGCCAGTCCTCTTGTACTTATATCGGCATTGTGCATTTTGTATTAAATTGGGATGCAATTTCTGTGCTTCATAACCAATGAGAAGGTCCAAGGGATACAGTAAACCTGAAGTAAAGCATCGGAATCTAAAACTGGACTCACAGGAAAGGTTCAAAACATAGAAAATTAAAGTGTCAGTACTCTTGTACTCAAGTCGGCATTGGGGTATTTGTATCAAATTCGGATGCAATTTCTCTGTTTCATCGACAATAAGAAGGTGCAAGGGATACAGTAAACCTGAAGTGTAGCATCGGAATCCAAAACTGGACTCACAGGAGAGGTTCAAATCATAGAAAGTTAGAGTGTCAGTCCTCTTGTACTTAAGTCGGCATTGTGCCTTTTGTATTAAATTCGGATGCGATTTCTGTGCTTCATCTTCAATAAAAAGGTCCAAGGTATACAGTAAACCTGAAGTGAAGTATCGGAATCTAAAAATGGACTCACAGGAGAGGTTCAAATCATAGAAAGTTAGAGTGTCAGTCCTCTTGTACTTATGTCGGCATTGTGCCTCTTGTAATAAATTCGGATGCAATTTCTGTGTTTCATCATCTATAAGAAGGTCCAAGGGATACAGTAAACCTGAAGTGAAGCATCGGAATCGAAAACTGGACTCACAGGAAAGATTCAAATCATAGAAAGTTAAAGTGTCAGTCCTCTTGTACGTAAGTCGGCATTGTGCCTTTTGTATTAAATTCGGATGCAATTTCTGTGTTTCATCGTCATTAAGACGGTCCAAGGGATACAGTAAACCTGAAGTGAAGCATCGGAATCTAAAACTGGACTCACAGGAGAGTTTCAAATCATAGAAAGTTAGAGTGTCAGTCCTCTTGTACTTAAGTCGGCTTTGTGCGTTTTGAATTTAATTCCGATGCAATTTCTGTGTTTCATCGTCAATAAGAGGGTCCAAGGTATACAGTAAACCTGAAATGAAGCATCGGAATCTAAAACTGGACGCACAGGAGATGTTCAAATCACAGAAAGTTAGAGTGTCAGTCCTCTTGTACTTAAGTCGGCATTGTGCCTTTTGTATTAAATTCGGATGCAATTTCTGTGTTTCATCATCAATAAGAAGGTCCAAGGGATACAGTAAACCTGAAGCGAAGCATCGGAATCTAAAACTATACTCACAGGAGAGGTTCGAATCATAGTAAGTTAGAATGTCAGTCCTCTTGTACTTAAGTTGGCGTTGTGCCTTTTGTATTTAATTCGGATGCAATTTCTGTGTTTCATCGTCAATGAGAAGGTCCAAGGGATACAGTAAACCCGAAGTGAAGCATCGGAATCTATAACTGGACTCACAGGAGAGGTTCAAATCATATAAAGTTAGAGTGTCAGTCCTCTTGTACTTAAGTCAGCATTGTGCATTTGAATTTAATTCCGATGCAATTGCTGTGTTTCATCGTCAATAAGAGGGTCCAAGGGATACAGTAAACCCGAAGTGAAGCATCGGAATCTATAACTGGACTCACAGGAGAGGTTCAAATCATATAAAGTTAGAGTGTCAGTCCTCTTGTACTTAAGTCAGCATTGTGCATTTGAATTTAATTCCGATGCAATTGCTGTGTTTCATCGTCAATAAGAGGGTCCAAGGGATACAGTAAACCTGAAGTGGAGCATCGGAATCTTAAACTGGACTCACAGGAGAGGTTTAAATCATAGAAAGAGTATCAGTCCTCTTGTACTTAAGTTGGCATTGTGACTTTTGCATTAAATTCGGATGTAATTTCTGTGTTTCATCGTCAATAAGAAGGTCCAACGTATACAGTAAATCTGAAGTGAAGCATCGGGATCTAAAATTGGACTCACAGGAGAGGTTCAAAACATAGAAAGTTAAAGTGTCAGTCCTCTTGTACTTAAGTCGGCATTGTGCCTTTTGTATTAAATTCGGATGTAATTTCTGTGTTTCATCGCCAATAAGAAGGTCCAAGGTATACAGTAAATCTGAAGTGAAGCATCGGGATCTAAAATTGGACACACAGGAGAAGTTCAAAACATAGAAAGTTAAAGTGTCAGTCCACTTGTACTTATGTCGGCATTGTGCCTTTTGTATTAAATTAGGATGCAATTTCTGTGTTTCATCGTCAATAAGAAGGTCCAAGGGATACAGTAAAACTGAAGTGCAGCATCGGAATCCAAAACTGGACTCACAGGAGAGGTTCAAATCATAGAAAGTTAAAGTGTCAGTCCACTTGTACTTAAATCGGCATTGTGCCTTTTGTATTAAATTCGGATGCAACTTCTGTGCTTCATAACCAATGAGAAGGTCCACGGGATACAGTAAACCTGAAGTAAAGCATCGGAATCTAAAACTGGACTCACAGGAAAGGTTCAAAACATAGAAAATTAAAGTGTCAGTACTCTTGTACTTAAGTCGGCATTGTGGGTTTGTATCAAATTCGGATGCAATTTCTCTGTTTCATCGTCAATAAGAAGGTGCAAGGGATACATAAACCTGAAGTGTAGCATCGGAATCCAAAACTGGACTCACAGGAGAGGTTCAAATCATAGAAAGTTAGAGTGTCAGTCCTCTTGTACCTAAGTCGGCATTGTGCCTCTTGTATTAAATTCGGATGCAATTTCTGTGTTTCATCATCTATAAGAAGGTCCAAGGGATACAGTAAACCTGAAGTGAAGCATCGGAATCTAAAACTGGACTCACAGGAAAGATTCAAATCATAGAAAGTCAAAGTGTCAGTCCTCTTGTACGTAAGTCGGCATTGTGCCTTTTGTATTAAATTCGGATGCAATTTATGTGTTTCATCGTCAATAAGACGGTCCAAGGGATACAGTAAACCTGAAGTGAAGCATCGGAATCTAAAACTGGACTCACAGGAGAGGTTCAAATCATAGAAAGTTAGAGTGTCAGTCCTCTTGTACTTAAGTCCGCTTTGTGCGTTTTGAATTTAATTCCGATGCAATTTCTGTGTTTCATCGTCAATAAGAGGGTCCAAGGGATACAGTAAACCTGAAGTGAAGCATCGGAATCAAAAACTGGACTCACAGCAGAGGTTTAAATCATAGAGTGTTAGAGTGTCAGTCCTCTTGTACTTAAGTCGGCATTGTGCCATTGTATTAAATTCGGATGTAAATTCTGTGTTTCATCGTCAATAAGCAGGTCTAAGGTATACAGTAAATCTGAAGTGAAGCATCGGGATCTAAAATTGGATTCACAGGAGAAGTTCAGAACATAGAAAGTTAAAGTGTCAGTCCTCTTGTACTTAAGTCGGCATTGTGCCTTTTGTATTTAATTCGGATGCAATTTCTGTGTTTCATCATCAATAAGAAGGTCCAAGGGATACAGTAAACCTGAAGTGAAGCATCGGAATCCAAAACTGGACTCACAGGAGAGGTTCAAATCATAGAAAGTTATAGTGTCAGTCCTCTTGTACTTAAGCCGGCTTTGTGCGTTTTGAATTTAATTCCGAAGCAATTTCTGGGTTTCATCGTCAATAAGAGGTTCCAAGGGATACAGTAAACCTGAAGTGAAGCATCGGAATCCAAAACTGGACTCACAGGAGAGGTTCTAATCATAGAAAGTTAAAGTGTCTGTCCTCTTGTTCTTAAGTCGGCATTGTGCCTTTTGTATTAAATTCGGATGGAATTTCTGTATTTCATCGTCAATAAGAATATCCAAGAGATACAGTAATCCTGAAGTGAAGCATCGGAATCTAAAACTGGACTCACAGGAGCGGTTCAAATCATAGAAAGTTAGAGTGTCAGTCCTCTTGTACTTAAGTCGGCTTTGTGCGTTTTGAATTTAATTCCGATGCAATTTCTGTGTTTCATCGTCAATAAGAGGGTCCAAGGTATACAGTAAACCTGAAATGAAGCATCGGAATCGAAAACTGGACTCACAGGAAAGATTCAAATCATAGAAAGTTAAAGTGTCAGTCCTCTTGTACGTAAGTCGGCATTGTGCCTTTTGTATTAAATTCGGATGCAATTTCTGTGTTTCATCGTCATTAAGACGGTCCAAGGGATACAGTAAACCTGAAGTGAAGCATCGGAATCTAAAACTGGACTCACAGGAGAGTTTCAAATCATAGAAAGTTAGAGTGTCAGTCCTCTTGTACTTAAGTCGGCTTTGTGCGTTTTGAATTTAATTCCGATGCAATTTCTGTGTTTCATCGTCAATAAGAGGGTCCAAGGTATACAGTAAACCTGAAATGAAGCATCGGAATCTAAAACTGGACTCACAGGAGATGTTCAAATCACAGAAAGTTAGAGTGTCAGTCCTCTTGTACTTAAGTCGGCATTGTGCCTTTTGTATTAAATTCGGATGCAATTTCTGTGTTTCATCATCAATAAGAAGGTCCAAGCGATACAGTAAACCCGAAGTGAAGCATCGGAATCTATAACTGGACTCACAGGAGAGGTTCAAATCATATAAAGTTAGAGTGTCAGTCCTCTTGTACTTAAGTCAGCATTGTGCATTTGAATTTAATTCCGATGCAATTGCTGTGTTTCATCGTCAATAAGAGGGTCCCAGGGATACAGTAAACCTGAAGTGGAGCATCGGAATCTAAAACTGGACTCACAGGAGAGGTTTAAATCATAGAAAGTTAGAGTATCAGTCCTCTTGTACTTAAGTTGGCATTGTGACTTTTGCATTAAATTCGGATGTTATTTCTGTGTTTCATCGTCAATAAGAAGGTCCAACGTATACAGTAAATCTGAAGTGAAGCATCGGGATCTAAAATTGGACTCACAGGAGAGGTTCAAAACATAGAAAGTTAAAGTGTCAGTCCTCTTGTACTTAAGTCGGCATTGTGCCTTTTGTATTAAATTCGGATGCAATTTCTGTGTTTCATCGTCAATAAGAAGGTCCAAGGGATACAGTAAAACTGAAGTGCAGCATCGGAATCCAAAACTGGACTCACAGGAGAGGTTCAAATCATAGAAAGTTAAAGTGTCAGTCCACTTGTACTTAAATCGGCATTGTGCCTTTTGTATTAAATTCGGATGCAACTTCCGTGCTTCATAACCAATGAGAAGGTCCACGGGATACAGTAAACCTGAAGTAAAGCATCGGAATCTAAAACTGGACTCACAGGAGAGGTTCAAATCATAGAAAGTTAGAGTGTCAGTCCTCTTGTACTTAAGTCGGCATTGTGCCTTTTGTATTAAATTCGGATGCGATTTCTGTGCTTTATCTTCAATAAAAAGGTCCAAGGTATACAGTAAACCTGAAGTGAAGCATCGGAATCTAAAACTGGACTCACAGGAGAGTTTCAAATCATAGAAAGTTAGAGTGTCAGTCCTCTTGTACTTAAGTCGGCTTTGTGCGTTTTGAATTTAATTCCGATGCAATTTCTGTGTTTCATCGTCAATAAGAGGGTCCAAGGTATACAGTAAACCTGAAATGAAGCATCGGAATCTAAAACTGGACTCATAGGAGATGTTCAAATCACAGAAAGTTAGAGTGTCAGTCCTCTTGTACTTAAGTCGGCATTGTGCCTTTTGTATTAAATTCGGATGCAATTTCTGTGTTTCATCATCAATAAGAAGGTCCAAGGGATACAGTAAACCCGAAGTGAAGCATCGGAATCTATAACTGGACTCACAGGAGAGGTTCAAATCATATAAAGTTAGAGTGTCAGTCCTCTTGTACTTAAGTCAGCATTGTGCATTTGAATTTAATTCCGATGCAATTGCTGTGTTTCATCGTCAATAAGAGGGTCCCAGGGATACAGTAAACCTGAAGTGGAGCATCGGAATCTAAAACTGGACTCACAGGAGAGGTTTAAATCATAGAAAGTTAGAGTATCAGTCCTCTTGTACTTAAGTTGGCATTGTGACTTTTGCATTAAATTCGGATGTAATTTCTGTGTTTCATCGTCAATAAGAAGGTCCAACGTATACAGTAAATCTGAAGTGAAGCATCGGGATCTAAAATTGGACTCACAGGAGAGGTTCAAAACATAGAAAGTTAAAGTGTCAGTCCTCTTGTACTTAAGTCGGCATTGTGCCTTTTGTATTAAATTCGGATGCAACTTCTGTGCTTCATAACCAATGAGAAGGTCCACGGGATACAGTAAACCTGAAGTAAAGCATCGGAATCTAAAACTGGACTCACAGGAAAGGTTCAAAACATAGAAAATTAAAGTGTCAGTACTCTTGTACTTAAGTCGGCATTGTGGGTTTGTACCAAATTCGGATGCAATTTCTCTGTTTCATCGTCAATAAGAAGGTGCAAGGGATACATAAACCTGAAGTGTAGCATCGGAATCTAAAACTGGACTCACAGGAAAGATTCAAATCATAGAAAGTTAAAGTGTCAGTCCTCTTGTACGTAAGTCGGCATTGTGCCTTTTGTATTAAATTCGGATGCAATTTATGTGTTTCATCGTCAATAAGACGGTCCAAGGGATACAGTAAACCTGAAGTGAAGCATCGGAATCTAAAACTGGACTCACAGGAGAGGTTCAAATCATAGAAAGTTAGAGTGTCAGTCCTCTTGTACTTAAGTCCGCTTTGTGCGTTTTGAATTTAATTCCGATGCAATTTCTGTGTTTCATCGTCAATAAGAGGGTCCAAGTGATACAGTAAACCTGAAGTGAAGCATCGGAATCAAAAACTGGACTCACAGCAGAGGTTTAAATCATAGAGTGTTAGAGTGTCAGTCCTCTTGTACTTACGTCGGCATTGTGCCTTTTGTATTTAATTCGGATGCAATTTCTGTGTTTCATCATCAATAAGAAGGTCCAAGGGATACAGTAAACCTGAAGTGAAGCATCGGAATCCAAAACTGGACTCACAGGAGAGGTTCAAATCATAGAAAGTTATAGTGTCAGTCCTCTTGTACTTAAGCCGGCTTTGTGCGTTTTGAATTTAATTCCGAAGCAATTTCTGGGTTTCATCGTCAATAAGATGGTCCAAGGGATACAGTAAACCTGAAGTGAAGCATCGGAATCCAAAACTGGACTCACAGGAGAGGTTCAAATCATAGAAAGTTATAGTGTCAGTCCTCTTGTACTTAAGCCGGCTTTGTGCGTTTTGAATTTAATTCCGAAGCAATTTCTGGGTTTCATCGTCAATAAGATGGTCCAAGGGATACAGTAAACCTGAAGTGAAGCATCGGAATCCAAAACTGGACTCACAGGAGAGGTTCTAATCATAGAAAGTTAAAGTGTCAGTCCTCTTGTTCTTAAGTCGGCATTGTGCCTTTTGTATTAAATTCGGATGGAATTTCTGTATTTCATCGTCAATAAGAATATCCAAGGGATACAGTAATCCTGAAGTGAAGCATCGGAATCTAAAACTGGACTCACAGGAGCGGTTCAAATCATAGAAAGTTAGAGTGCCAGTCCTCTTGTACTTATATCGGCATTGTGCATTTTGTATTAAATTCGGATGCAATTTCTGTGCTTCATAACCAATGAGAAGGTCCAAGGGATACAGTAAACCTGAAGTAAAGCATCGGAATCTAAAACTGGACTCACAGGAAAGGTTCAAAACATAGAAATATAAAGTGTCAGTACTCTTGTACTTAAGTCGGCATTGGGGTATTTGTATCAAATTCGGATGCAATTTCTCTGTTTCATCGACAATAAGAAGGTGCAAGGGATACAGTAAACCTGAAGTGTAGCATCGGAATCCAAAACTGGACTCACAGGAGAGGTTCAAATCATAGAAAGTTAGAGTGTCAGTCCTCTTGTACTTAAGTCGGCATTGTGCCTTTTGTATTAAATTCGGATGCGATTTCTGTGCTTCATCTTCAATAAAAAGGTCCAAGGTATACAGTAAACCTGAAGTGAAGCATCGGAATCTAAAACTGGACTCACAGGAGAGTTTCAAATCATAGAAAGTTAGAGTGTCAGTCCTCTTGTACTTAAGTCGGCTTTGTGCGTTTTGAATTTAATTCCGATGCAATTTCTGTGTTTCATCGTCAATAAGAGGGTCCAAGGTATACAGTAAACCTGAAATGAAGCATCGGAATCTAAAACTGGACTCACAGGAGATGTTCAAATCACAGAAAGTTAGAGTGTCAGTCCTCTTGTACTTATGTCGGCATTGTGCCTCTTGTATTAAATTCGGATGCAATTTCTGTGTTTCATCATCTATAAGAAGGTCCAAGGGATACAGTAAACCTAAAGTGAAGCATCGGAATCGAAAACTGGACTCACAGGAAAGATTCAAATCATAGAAAGTTAAAGTGTCAGTCCTCTTGTACGTAAGTCGGCATTGTGCCTTTTGTATTAAATTCGGATGCAATTTCTGTGTTTCATCGTCATTAAGACGGTCCAAGGGATACAGTAAACCTGAAGTGAAGCATCGGAATCTAAAACTGGACTCACAGGAGAGTTACAAATCATAGAAAGTTAGAGTGTCAGTCCTCTTGTACTTAAGTCGGCTTTGTGCGTTTTGAATTTAATTCCGATGCAATTTCTGTGTTTCATCGTCAATAAGAGGGTCCAAGGTATACAGTAAACCTGAAATGAAGCATCGGAATCTAAAACTGGACTCACAGGAGATGTTCAAATCACAGAAAGTTAGAGTGTCAGTCCTCTTGTACTTAAGTCGGCATTGTGCCTTTTGTATTAAATTCGGATGCAATTTCTGTGTTTCATCATCAATAAGAAGGTCCAAGGGATACAGTAAACCTGAAGCGAAGCATCGGAATCTAAAACTATACTCACAGGAGAGGTTCGAATCATAGTAAGTTAGAATGTCAGTCCTCTTGTACTTAAGTTGGCGTTGTGCCTTTTGTATTTAATTCGGATGCAATTTCTGTGTTTCATCGTCAATGAGAAGGTCCAAGGGATACAGTAAACCCGAAGTGAAGCATCGGAATCTATAACTGGACTCACAGGAGAGGTTCAAATCATATAAAGTTAGAGTGTCAGTCCTCTTGTACTTAAGTCAGCATTGTGCATTTGAATTTAATTCCGATGCAATTGCTGTGTTTCATCGTCAATAAGAGGGTCCCAGGGATACAGTAAACCTGAAGTGGAGCATCGGAATCTAAAACTGGACTCACAGGAGAGGTTTAAATCATAGAAAGTTAGAGTATCAGTCCTCTTGTACTTAAGTTGGCATTGTGACTTTTGCATTAAATTCGGATGTAATTTCTGTGTTTCATCGCCAATAAGAAGGTCCAAGGTATACAGTAAATCTGAAGTGAAGCATCGGGATCTAAAATTGGACACACAGGAGAAGTTCAAAACATAGAAAGTTAAAGTGTCAGTCCACTTGTACTTAAGTCGGCATTGTGCCTTTTGTATTAAATTCGGATGCAATTTCTGTGTTTCATCGTCAATAAGAAGGTCCAAGGGATACAGTAAAACTGAAGTGCAGCATCGGAATCCAAAACTGGACTCACAGGAGAGGTTCAAATCATAGAAAGTTAAAGTGTCAGTCCACTTGTACTTAAATCGGCATTGTGCCTTTTGTATTAAATTCGGATGCAACTTCTGTGCTTCATAACCAATGAGAACGTCCACGGGATACAGTAAACCTGAAGTAAAGCATCGGAATCTAAAACTGGACTCACAGGAAAGGTTCAAAACATAGAAAATTAAAGTGTCAGTACTCTTGTACTTAAGTCGGCATTGTGGGTTTGTATCAAATTCGGATGCAATTTCTCTGTTTCATCGTCAATAAGAAGGTGCAAGGGATACAGTAAACCTGAAGTGTAGCATCGGTACCCAAAACTGGACTCACAGGAGAGGTTCAAATCATAGAAAGTTAGAGTGTCAGTCCTCTTGTACCTAAGTCGGCATTGTGCCTCTTGTATTAAATTCGGATGCAATTTCTGTGTTTCATCATCTATAAGAAGGTCCAAGGGATACAGTAAACCTGAAGTGAAGCATCGGAATCTAAAACTGGACTCACAGGAAAGATTCAAATCATAGAAAGTTAAAGTGTCAGTCCTCTTGTACGTAAGTCGGCATTGTGCCTTTTGTATTAAATTCGGATGCAATTTATGTGTTTCATCGTCAATAAGACGGTCCAAGGGGTACAGTAAACCTGAAGTGAAGCATCGGAATCTAAAACTGGACTCACAGGAGAGGTTCAAATCATAGAAAGTTAGAGTGTCAGTCCTCTTGTACTTAAGTCCGCTTTGTGCGTTTTGAATTTAATTGCGATGCAATTTCTGTGTTTCATCGTCAATAAGAGGGTCCAAGGTATACAGTAAACCTGAAATGAAGCATCGGAATCTAAAACTGGACTCACAGGAGATGTTCAAATCACAGAAAGTTAGAGTGTCAGTCCTCTTGTACTTAAGTCAGCACTGTGCCTTTTGTATTAAATTCGGATGCAATTTCTGTGTTTCATCATCAATAAGAAGGTCCAAGGGATACAGTAAACCTGAAGTGAAGCATCGGAATCTAAAACTATACTCACAGGAGAGGTTCAAATCATAGTAAGTTAGAGTGTCAGTCCTCTTGTACTTAAGTCGGCGTTGTGCCTTTTGTATTTAATTCGGATGCAATTTCTGTGTTTCATCGTCAATGAGAAGGTCCAAGGGATACAGTAAACCTGAAATGAAGCATCGGAATCTATAACTGGACTCACAGGAGAGGTTCAAATCATAGAAAGTTAGAGTGTCAGTCCTCTTGTACTTAAGTCAGCATTGTGCCTTTTGAATTTAATTCCGATGCAATTGCTGTGTTTCATCGTCAAGAAGAGGGTCCAAGGGATACAGTAAACCTGAAGTGGAGCATCGGAATCTAAAACTGGACTCACAGGAGAGGTTTAAATCATAGAAAGTTAGAGTATCAGTCCTCTTGTACTTAAGTTGGCATTGTGCCTTTTGTATTAAATTCGGATGTAATTTCTGTGTTTCATCGTCAATAAGAAGGTCCAACCTATACAGTAAATTTGAAGTGAAGCATCGGGATCTAAAATTGGACTCACAGGAGAGGTTCAAAACATAGAAAGTTAAAGTGTCAGTATTCTTGTACTTAAGTCGGCATTGTGCCTTTTGTATTAAATTCGGATGTAATTTCTGTGTTTCATCGCTAATAAGAAGGTCCAAGGTATACAGTAAATCTGAAGTGCAGCATCGGGATCTAAAATTGGACACACAGGAGAAGTTCAAAACGTAGAAAGTTAAAGTGTCAGTCCACTTGTACTTAAGTCGGCATTGTGCCTTTTGTATTAAATTCGGATGCAATTTCTGTGTTTCATCGTCAATAAGAAGGTCCAAGGGATACAGTAAAACTGAAGTGCAGCATCGGAATCCCAAACTGGACTCACAGGAGAGGTTCAAATCATAGAAAGCTAAGGTGTCAGTCCTCCTGTACTTAAGTCGGCATTGTGCCTTTTGTATTAAATTCGGATGGAATTTCTGTTTCACCGTCAATAAGAATGTCCAAGGGATACAGTAATCCTGAAGTGAAGCATCGGAATCTAAAACTGGACTCACAGGAGAGGTTCAAATCATAAAAAGTTAGAGTGTCTGTCCTCTTGTACTTAAATCGGCATTGTGCCTTTTGTATTAAATTCGGATGCAATTACTGTGCTTCATCACCAATGAGAAGGTCCAAGGGATACAGTAAACCTGAAGTGAAGCATTGGATTCTAATACTGGACTCACAGGAAAGGTTCAAAACATAGAAAGTTAAAGTGTCAGTCCTCTTGTACTTAAGTCGGCATTGTGCCTTTTGTACTAAATTCGGATGCAATTTCTCTGTTTCATCGTCAATAAGAAGGTGCAAGGGATACAGTAAACCTGAAGTGAAGCATCGGAATCCAAAACTGGACTCACAGGAGAGGTTCAAATCATAGAAAGTTAGAGTGTCGGTCCTCTTGTACTTAAGTCGGCATTGTGCCTTTTGTATTAAATTCGGATGCAATTTCTGTGCTTCATCGTCAACAAAAGGTCCAAGGTATACAGTAAACCTGAAGTGAAGTATCGGAATCTAAAACTGGACTCACAGGAGAGGTTCAAATCATAGAAAGTTAGAGTGTCAGTCCTCTTGTATTTAAGTCGGCATTGTGCCTTTTGTATTAAATTCGGATGGAATTTCTGTGTTTCATCGTCAATAAGAAGGTCCAAGCAATACAGTAAACCTGAAGTGAAGCATCGGAATCTAAAACTGGACACACAGAAGGGGTTCAAATCATTGAAAGTTAGAGTGTCGGTCGTCTTGTACTTAAGTCGGCATTGATCTTTTTGTATTAAGTTCGGATGCAATTTCTGTGTTTCATCGTCAATAAGAAGGTCCAAGGGATACAGTAAACCTGAAGTGAAGCATCGGAATCTAAAACTGGACTCACAGGAGAGGTCCAAGTCATAGAAAGTTAGAGTGTCAGTCCTGTTGTACTTATGTCGGCATTGTGCCTTTTGTATTAAATTCGGATGCAATTTCTGTGCATCCTCACCAATGAGAAGGTCAAAGGGATACAGTAAACCTGAAGTGAAGCATCGGAATCTAAAACTGGACTCACAGGAAAGGTTCAAAACATAGTATGTTAAAGTGTCAGTCCTCTTGTACTTAAGTCGGCATTGTGCCTTTTGTATTAAATTCGGATGCAATTAATCTGTGTTTCATCGTCAATAAGAAGGTGCAAGGGATACAGTAAACCTGAAGTGTAGCATCGGAATCCAAAACTGGACTCACAGGAGAGGTTCAAATCATAGAAAGTTAGAGTGTCAGTATTTTTGTACTAAAGTCGGCATTGTGGATTTTGTATTAAATTCGGATGCGATTTCTGTGCTTCATCGTCAATAAGAGGGTCCGAGGTATACAGTAAACCTGAAGTGAAGTATCGGAATCTAAAACTGGACTCACAGGAGAGGTTCAAAACATAGAAAGTTAGAGTGTCAGTCCTCTTGTATTTAAGTCGGCATTGTGCCTTTTGTATTAAATTCGGATGGAATTTCTGTGTTTCATCGTCAATAAGAAGGTCCAAGGGATACAGTAAACCTGAAGTGAAGCATCGGAATCTAAAACTGGACTCACAGGAGAGGTTCAAATCTTTGAAAATTAGAGTGTCGGTCGTCTTGTACTTAAGTCGGCATTGTGCCTTTTGTATTAAGTTTGGATGCAATTTCTGTGTTTCATCGTCACTAAGAAGGTCCAAGGGATACAGTAAACCTGAAGTGAAGCATCGGAATCTAAAACTGGACTCACAGGAGATGTCCAAATCATAGAAAGTTAGAGTGTCAGTCCTCTTGTACTTAAGTCGGCATTGTGCCTTTTGTATTAAATTCGGATGCAATTTCTGTGTTTCATCATCTATAAGAAGGTCCAAGGGATACAGTAAACCTGAAGTGAAGAATCGGAAACTAAAACTGGACTCACAGGAAAGGCTTAAATCATAGAAAGTTAGAGTGTCAGTCCTCTTGTACGTAAGTCGGCATTGCGCCTTTTGTATTAAATTCTGATGCAATTTCTGTGTTTCATCGTCAATAAGAATGTCCAAGGGGTACAACAAACATGAAGTGAAGCATCGGAACCTAAAACGGGACTCACAGGAGAGGTTCAAATCATAGAAAGTTAGAGTGTCAGTTCTCTTATACTTAAGTCGGCTTTGTGCGTTTTGAATTTAATTCCGATGCAATGTCTGTGTTTCATCGTCAATTAGAGGGTCCAAGGTATACAGTAAACCTGAAATGAAGCATCGGAATCTAAAACTGGACTCACAGGAGAGGTTCAACTCATAGAAAATTAGAGTGTCAGTCCTCTAGTACTTAAGTCGGCATTGTGCTTTTTGTATTAAAATTCGGATGGAATTTCTGTGTTTCATCATCAATAAGAAGGTCCAAGGGATACAGTAAACATGAAGTGAAGGATCGGAATCAAAAACTGGACTCACAGGAGAGGTTCGAATCATAGAAAGTTAGAGTGTCAGTCGTCTTGTACTTAAGTCGGCGTTGTGCCTTTTGTATTAAATTCGGATGAAATTTCTGTGTTTCATCGTCAATAAGAAGGTCCAAGGGATACAGTAGACCTGAAGTGAAGCATCGGAATCTAAAACTGAACTCACAGGAGGGGTTCAAATCATAGAAAGTTAGAGTTTCAGTCCTCTTGTACTTAAGTCGGCATTGTCCTTTTGAATTTAATTCCGATGCAATTTCTGTGTTTCATCGTCAATAAGAGGGACCAACTGATACAGTAAACCTGAAGTGAAGCATCGGAATCTAAAACTGGACTCACAGGAGGGGTTTAAATCATAGAAAGTTAGAGTGTCAGTCCTCTTGTACTTAAGTCGGCATTGTGCCTTTTGTATTAAATTCGGATGTAATTTCTGTGTTTCATCGCCAATAAGAAGGTCCAAGGTATACAGTAAATCTGAAGTGAAGCATTGTGATCTAAAATTGGACTCACAGCAGAGGTTCAAAACATAGAAAGTTAAAGTGTCAGTCCTCTTGGACTTAAGTCGGCATTGTGCCTTTTGTATTAAATTCGGATGCAATTTCTGTGTTTCATCGTCAATAATAAGGTCCAAGGGATACAGTAAACCTGAAGTGAAGAATCGGAATACAAAACTGGACTCACAGGAGAGGTTCAAATCATAGAAAGTTATAGTGTCAGTCCTCTTGTATATAAGTCGGCATTGTGCCTTTTGTATTAAATTCGGATGCAATTTCTGTGTTTCATCGTCAGTAAGAATGTCCAAGGGATACAGTAAACTTGAAGTGAAGCATCGGAATCTAAAACTGGACTCACAGGAGAGGTTCAAATAATAGAAAGTTAGAGTGTCAGTCATCTTGTACTTAAGCCGGCTTTGTGCGTTTTGAATTTAATTCCGATGCAATTTCTGTGTTTCATCGTCAATAAGAAGGTCCAAGGGATACAGTAATCCTGAAGTGAAGCATCGGAATTTAAAACTGGACTCACAGGAGACGTTCAAATCATAGAAAGTTAGAGTGTCAGTCCTCTTGTACTTAAGTCGGCATTGTGCCTTTTGTATTAAATTCGGATGCAATTTCTGTGTTTCATCGTCAATAAGAAGGTCCAAGGTATACAGTAAACCTGAAATGAAGCATCGGAATCTGAATCAGGACTCACAGGAGTGGTTCAAATCATCGAAAGTTTGAGTGTCAGTTCTCATGTACTTAAGGCGGCATTGTGCCTCTCGTATTAAATTCGTATGCAATTTCTGTGTTTCATCGTCAATAAGAAGGTCCAAGGTATACAGTAAACCTGAAATGAAGCATCGGAATCTAAAACTGGACTCACAGAAGAGGTTCAAATCATAGATAGTTAGAGTGTCAGTCCTCTTGTACTTAAATCGGCATTGTGCCTTTTGTATTAAATTCGGATTCAATTTCTGTGCTTCATCACCAATGAGAAGGTCCAAGGGATACAGTAAACCTGAAGTGAAGCATCGGAATCTGAATCAGGACTCACAGGAGTGGTTCAAATCATCGAAAGTTTGAGTGTCAGTTCTCATGTACTAAAGTCGGCATTGTGCCTCTCGTATTAAATTCGTATGCAATTTCTGTGTTTCATCGTCAATAAGAAGGTTCAAGGGGTACAGTAAACCGGAAGTGAAGCATCGGAATCTAAAACTGGACTCACAGGAGAGGTTTAAATCATAGAAAGTTAGAGCTTTAGTCCACTTGTACTTAAGTCGGCATTGTGCCTTTTGTAGTAAATTCGGATGCAATTTCAGTGCTTCATCGCCAATAAGTAGGTCCAAGGTATACAGTAACGTGAAGTGAAGCGTCGGAATCTAAAACTGGACTCACAGGAAAGGTTCAAAACATAGAAAGTTAAAGTTTCAGTCCTCTTGTACTTAAGTCGGCATTGTGCCATTTGTATTAAATTCGGATGCAATTTCTGTATTTCATCGACAATAAGAATGTCCAAGGGATACAGTAAACCTGAAGTGAAGCATCGGAATCTAAAACTGGACTCACAGGAGAGGTTCAAATCATAGAATGTTAGAGTGTCAGTCATCTTGTACTTATGTCGGCTTTGTGCGTTTTGAATTTAATTCCGATGCAATTTCTGTGTTTCATAGTCAATAAGAAGGTCCAAGGGATACAGTAAACCTGTAGTGAAGCATCGTAATCTAAAACTGGACTCACAGGAGAGGTTCAAATCATAGAAAGTTAGAGTGTCAGTCCTCTTGTACTTAAATCGGCATTGTGCCTTTTGTATTAAATTGGGATGCAATTTCTGTGCTTCATCACCAATGAGAAGGTCCAAGATATACAGTAAACCTGAAGTGAAGCATCGGAATCTAAAACTGGACTCACAGGAAAGGTTCAAAACGTAGAAAGTTTAAGTGTCAGTCCTCTTGTACATAAGTCGACATTGTGCCTTTTGTATTAAATTCGGATGCAATTTCTGTGTTTCATCGTCAATAAGAAGGTGCAAGGGATACAGTAGACCTGAAGTGATGTAACGGAATCTAAAACTGGACTCACAGGAGAGGTTTAAAACATAGAAAGTTAAAGTGTCAGTCCTCTTGTATTTAAGTCGGCATTGTGCCTAATGTATTAAATTCGGATGGCATTTCTGTGTTTCATCATCAATAAGAAGGTCCAAGGGATACAGTAAGCCGGAAGTGAAGCATCGGAATCTAAATTTGGACTCACAGGAGAGGTTTAAATCATAAGAAGTTAGAGTGTCAGTCCACTTGTTCTTAAGTCGGCATTGTGCCTTTTGTAATAAATTCGGATGCAATTTCAGTGTTTCATCGTCAATAAGAAGGTCCAAGGTATACAGTAAACCTGAACTGAAGCATCGGAATCTAAAACTGGACCCACAGGAGAGGTTCAAATCAAAGAAAGTTAGAGTGTCAGTCCTCTTGTACTTAAGTCGGCATTGTGCGTTTTGTATTAAATTCGGATGCAATTTCTGTGTTTCATCGTCAATTAGATGGTCCAAGGGGTACAGTAAACCTGAAGTGAAGCATCTAAATAAAAAACTTGACTCACAGGAGAGGTTCAAATCATAGAAATTTAGAGTGTCAGTCCTCTTGTACTTAAGTCGGCGTTGTGCTTTTTGTATTAAATTCGGTCGCAATTTCTTTGTTTTATCGTCAATATGAAGGTCCAAGGGATACAGTAAACCTGAAGTGAAGCATCGGAATATAAAACTGGACCCACAGTAGAGGTTCAAATCAAAGAAAGTTAGAGTGTCAGTCCTCTTGTACTTAAGTCGGTATTGTGCCTTTTGTATTAAATGCGGATGCAATTTCTGTGTTTCATCGTCAATAAGAAGGTCCAACGGATACAGTAAACCTTAAGTGAAGCATCTAAATCTAATACTGGACTCACAGGAGAGATTCAAATCATAGAACGTTAGTGTGTCAGTCCTCTTGTACTTAAGTCGGCATTGTGCCTTTTGTATTAATTTCAGATGGAATTTCTGTGTTTCATCGTCAATAAGTAGGTCCAAGGGATACAGTAAACCTGAAGTGAAGCATCGGAATCTAAAACTGGACTCACAGGAAAGGTTCAAAACATAGAATGTTAAAGTGTCAGTCCTCTTGTACTTAAGTCGGTATTGTGCCTTTTGTATTAAATGCGGATGCAGTTTCTGTGTTTCATCGTCAATAAGAAGGTCCAACGGATACAGTAAACCTTAAGTGAAGAATCGAAATCTAATACTGGACTCACAGGAGAGGTTCAAATCATAGAACGTTAGTGTGTCAGTCCTCTTGTACTTAAGTCGGCATTGTGCCTTTTGTATTACATTCGGATGCAATTTCTGTGTTTCATCGTCAATAAGAAGGTCCAAGGGATACAGTAAACCTGAAGTGAAGCATCGGAATCAAAAACTGGACTCACAGGAGAGGTTCAAATCATAGAAAGTTAGAGTGTAAGTATTCTTGTACTTAAGTCGGCATTGAGCCTTTTGTATTAAATTCGGATGCAATTTCTGTGCTTCATCGTCAATAGGAAGGTCCAAGGTATACAGTAAACCTGAAGTGAAGTATCGGAATCTAAAACTGGACTCACAGGACAGGTTCAAAACATCGAAAGTTAGAGTGTCAGTTCTCATGTACTTAAGTCGGCATTGTGACTTTCGTATTAAATTCGTATGCAATTTCTGTGTTTCACCGTCAATAAGAAGGTTCAAGGGGTACAGTAAAACGGAAGTGAAGCATCGGAATCTATAACTGGACTCACAGGAGAGGTTTAAATCATAGAAAGTTACAGTGTTAGTCCACTTGTACTTAGGTCGGCATTGTGCCTTTTGTAGTAAATTCGGATGCAATTTCAGTGCTTCATCGCCAATAAGTAGGTTCAAGGTATACAGTAACCTGAAGTGAAGCGTCGGAATCTAAAACTGGACTCACAGGAAAGGTTCAAAACATAGAAAGTTAAAGTGTCAGTCCTCTTGTACTTAAGTCGGCATTGTGCCTTTTGTATTGCATTCGGATGAAATTTGTGTGTTTCATCGTCAATAAGAAGGTCCAAGGGATACAGTAAACCTGAAGTGAAGCATCGGAATCCAAAACTGGACTCACAGGAGAGGTTCATATCATTGAAAGTTATAGTGTCAGTCCTCTTGTACTTAAGTCGGCATTGTGCCATTTGTATTAAATTCGGATGCAATTTCTGTATTTAATCGTCAATAAGAATGTCCAAGGGATACAGTAAACCTGAAGTGAAGCATCGGAATCTAAAACTGGACTCACAGGAGAGGCTCAAATCATAGAATGTTAGAGTGTCAGTCATCTTGTACTT
Source organism: Schistocerca americana (assembly GCF_021461395.2). Classification (NCBI taxonomy): domain Eukaryota; kingdom Metazoa; phylum Arthropoda; class Insecta; order Orthoptera; family Acrididae; genus Schistocerca; species Schistocerca americana. The sequence continues at coordinate 2,869,694 of NW_025725917.1, read as the reverse complement.
AAGTCGGCTTTGTGCGTTTTGAATTTAATTCCGACGCAATTTCTGTGTTTCATAGTCAATAAGAAGGTCCAAGGGATACAGTAAACCTGTAGTGAAGCATCGTAATCTAAAACTGTACTCACAGGAGAGGTTCAAATCATAGAAAGTTAGAGTGTCAATCCTCTTGTACTTAAGTCGGCATTGTGCCTTTTGTTTTAAGTTTGGATGCAATAAATCTGTGTTTCATCGTCAATAAGAAGGTCCAAAGGATACAGTATGCCTGAAGTGAAGCATCAGAATCTAAAACTGGACTCACAGGAGAGGTTCAAATCATGGAAAGTTAGTGTGTCAGTCCTCTTGTACATAAGTCGGCATTGTGCCTTTTGTATTAAATTCGGGTGCAATTTCCGTCTTTCATCGTTAATGAGAAGGTCCAAGGCATACAGTAAACCTGAAGTGAAGTATCGGAATCTAAAACTGGACTCACAGGAGAGGTTCAAATCTTAGAAAGTTAGAATGTCAGTCCTCTTGTACTTAAGTCGGCATTGTGCCTTTTCTATTAAATTCAGATGCAATTTCTGTGTTTCATCGTCAATAAGAAGGTCCAAGGGATACAGTAAACCTGAAGTGAAGCATCGGAATCTAAAACTGGACTCACAGGAGAGGTTCAAATCTTAGAAAGTTAGAATGTCAGTCCTCTTGTACTTAAATCAGCATTGTGCGTTTTGAATTACATTCGGATGCAATTTCTGTGTTTCATCGTCAATTAGATGGTCCAAGGGGTACAGTAAACCTGAAGTGAAGCATCGGAATCTAAAACTGGACCCACAGGAGAGGTTCAAATCATAGAAAGTTAGTGTGTCAGTCCTCTTGTACATAAGTCGGCATTGTGCCTTTTGTATTAAATTCAGATGGAATTTCTGTGTTTCATCGTCAATAAGTAGGTCCAAGGGATACAGTAAACCTGAAGTGAAGCATCGGAATCTAAAACTGGACTCACAGGAGAGGTTCAAATCATAGATAGTTAGAGTGTCAATCATCTTGTACTTAAGTCGGCATTGTGCCTTTTGTATTAAATTCGGATGCAGAAATCGGTGTTTCATCGTCAATAAGAAGGTCCAAGGGATACAGTAAGCCTGAAGTGAAGCATCGGAATCTAAAACTGGAATCACAGAAGAGGTTCAAATCATGGAAAGTTAGAGTGTCATTCCTCTTGTACTTAAGTCGGCATTGTGCCTTTTGTATTAAATTGGGATGCAATATCTGTGTTTCATCGTCAATAAGAAGGTCCAAGGGATGCAGTAAACCTGAAGTGAAACATCGGAATCTAAAACTGGACTCACAGGAGAGGTTCAAATGATAGAAAGTTAGAGTGTCAGTCCTCTTGTACTTAAGTCGGTATTGGGCCTTTTGTATTAAATTCGGATGCAATATCTGTGTTTCATCGTCAATGAGAAGGTCCAAGGCATACAGTAAACCTGAAGTGAAGTATCGGAATCTAAAACTGGACTCACAGGTGAGGTTCAAATCATAGAAAGTTAGCGTCTCAATCCTCTTGCTCTTATGTCGGCGTTGTGCCTTTTGTATTAAATTCGGATGCAATTTCTGTGTTTCATCGTAAGAAGGTCCAAGGGATACAGTTACCCTCAAGTGAAGCATCGGAATCTAAAATTGGACTCACAGGAGAGGTTCAAATCTTAGAAAGTTAGAATGTCAGTCCTCTTGTACTTAAGTCGGCATTGTGCCATTTGTATTAAATTCGAATGCAATTTCTGTGTTTCATCGTCAATAACATGGTCCAAGGGGTACAGTAAACCTGACGAGAAGCATCGGAATCTAAAACTGGACCCACAGGTGAGGTTGAAATCAAAGAAAGTTAGAGTCTCAGTCTCTTGTACTTAAGTCGGCAGTGCGCCTTTTGTATTAAATTCGGATGCAATATCTGTGTTTCATCGTCAATAAGAAGGTCCAAGGGATACACTAAACCTGAAGTGAAGCATCGGAATCTAAAACTGGACTCACAGGAGAGATTCAAATCATAGAAAGTTAGTGTGTCAGTCCTCTTGTACTTAAGTCGGCATTGTGCATTTTGTATTAAATTCAGATGCAATTTCTGTGTTTAATCGTCAATAAGAAGGCCCACGGTATACAGTAAACCTGAAGTGAAGCATCGGAATCTAAAACTGGACTCACTGGAGAGGTTCAAATCATAGAAAGTTAGAGTGTCATTCCTCTTGTACTTAAGGCGGCATTGTGCCTTTTGAATTAAACTCGGATGCAATAAATCTGTGTTTCATCGTCAATAAGAAGGTCCAAGGGATACAGTAAGCCTGAAGTGAAGCATCGGAATCTAAAACTGGACTCACAGAAGAGGTCAAATCATACAAACGTAGAGTGTCAGTCCTCTTGTACTTAAGTCGGCATTGTGGCTTTTGTATTACATTCGGATGCAATATCTGTGTTTCATCGTCAATAAGAAGGTCCAAGGGGTACAGTAAACCTGAAGTGAAGCATCGGAATCTAAAACCGGACCCACAGGAGAGGTTCAAATCATAGATAGTGAGAATGTCAGTCCTCTTGTACTTAAGTCGGCATTGTGCCTTTTGTATTAAATTCGGATGCAATTTCTGTGCTTCATCGCCAATAAGAAGGTCCAAGTTATACAGTAATCCTGAAGTGAAGAATCGGAATCTAAAACTGGACTCACAGTAGAGGTTCAAATCAAAGAGAGTTAGAGTGTCAGTCTCTTGTACTTAAGTCGGCATTTTGCCTTTTGTATTAAATTCGGATGCTATTTCTGTGTTTCATCGTCAACAGGAAGGTCCAAGGTATACAGTAAACCTGAAGTGAAGCATCGGAATCTAAAACTGGACTCACAGGAGAGGTTCAAATCATAGAAAGTTAGAGTTTCAGTCCTCTTGTACTTATGTCGGCATTGTGCCTTTTGTATTCAATTCGGATGCAATTTCTCTGTTTCATTGTCAATAAGGAGGTCCAAGGGATACGGTAAACCTGAAGTGAAGCATTGGAATTTAAAACTGGAGTCACAGAAGAGGTTCAAATCATAGAAAGTTAGAGTGTCAGTCCTCTTGTACTTAAGTCGGCATTGTGCCTTTTGTATTAAATTCGGATGGAATTTCTGTGTTTCATCGTCAATAAGAAGGTCCAAGGGATTCAATAAACCTGAAGTGATGCATTGGAATCTAAAACTGGACTCACAGTAGAGGTTCAAATCAAAGAGAGTTAGAGTGTCAGTCTCTTGTACTTAAGTCGCCATTGTGCCTTTTGTATTAAATTCAGATGCAATTTCTGTGTTTCATCGTCAAATAGAAGGTCCAAGGGATACAGTAAGCCTGAAGTGAATCATCGGAATCTAGAACTGGACTCACAGGAGAGGTTCAAATCATACAAAGTTAGAGTGTCAGTCCTCTTGTCCTAATGTCGGCATTGTGGCTTTTGTATTACATTCGGATGCAATATCTATGTTTCATCGTCAATAAGAAGGTCCAAGGGGTACAGTAAACCTGAAGTGAAGCATCGTAATCTAAAACCGGACCCACAGGAGAGGTTCAAATCATAGATAGTGAGAATGTCAGTCCTCTTGTACTTCAGTCGGCATTTTGCCTTTTGTATTAATTTCGGATGCTTTTTCTGTGTTTCATCGTCAATAGGAAGGTCCAAGGTATACAGTAAACCTGAAGTGAAGCATTGGAATCTAAATCTGGACTCACAGGAGGGGTTCAAATCATAGAAAGTTAGAGTGTCAGTCCTCATGTACTTATGTCGGCATTGTGCCTTTTGTATTCAATTCGGATGCAATTTCTCTGTTTCATTGTCAGTAAGGAGGTCCAAGGGATACGGTAAACCTGAAGTGAAGCATTGGAATCTAAAACTGGAGTCACAGGAGAGGTTCAAATCATAGAAAGTTAGAGTGTCAGTCCTCTTGTACTTAAGTAGGCATTGTGCCTTTTGTATTAAATTCAGATGCAGTCTCTGTGCTTCATCGCCATTAAGAAGGTCCAAGTTATACAGTAATCCTGAAGTGAAGCATCGGAATCTAAAACTGGACTCACCGGAGAGGTTGAAAACATAGAAAGTTAAAGTGTCAGTCCTCTTGTACTTAAGTCGGCATTGTGACTTTTGTATTAAATTCGGATGGAATTTCTGTGTTTCATCGTCAATAAGAAGGTCCAAGGGATTCAGTAAACCTGAAGTGAAGCATAGGGATCTAAAACCGGACTCACAGGAGAGGTTCAAATCATAGAAAGTTAGAACGTCAGCAATCTTGTACTTCAGTCGGCATTGTGCATTTTGTATTAAATTCGGATGCAATTCCTGTGTTTCATCGTCAATAGGAAGGCCCAAGGGATACAGTAAACCTGAAGTGAAGCATCGGAATCTAAAACTGGACTCACAGGAGAGGTTCAAATCATAGAAAGTTAGAGTGTCAGTCCTCTTGTACTTACGTCGGCGTTGTGCCTTTTGTATTAAATTCGGATGCAATTTCTGTGTTTCATCGTCAATAAGAAGGTCCAAGGGATACAGTAAACCTGAAGTGAAGCATCGGAATCTAAAACTGGACTCACAGGAGAGGTTCAAATCATAGAAAGTTAGAGTGTCAGTCCTCTTGTACTCAAGTCGGCAATGTGCCTTTTGAATTTTATTCCGATGCAATCTCTGCGTTTCATCGTCAATAAGAATGTCCAAGGGATACAGTAAACCTAAAGTGAAGCATCGGAATCAAAAGCTGGACTCTCAGGAGAGGTTCAAACCATAGAAAGTTAGAGTGTCAGTCCTCTTGTACTTAAGTCGGCATTGTGCATTTTGTATTAAACTCGGATGCAATTTCTGTGCTTCATCGCCAATACGAAGGTCCAAGGTATAAAGTAAAACTGAAGTGAAGCATCGGATTATAAAACTGGACTCACAGGAGAGGCTTAAATCATAGAAAATTAGGGTGTCAGTCCTCTTGTACTTAAGTCGGCATTGTGCCTTTTGTATTAAATTCGGATTCAATTTCTGTGCTTCATCGCCAATAAGAAGGTCCAAGGTATACAGTAATCCTGAAGTGAAGCATCGGAATCTAAAACTGGACTCACAGGAGATGTTCAAAAGATAGAAAGTTAGAGCGTCAGTCCTCTTGTATTTCAGTCGGCATTGTGACTTTTGTATGAAATTCGGATGGAATTTCTGAGTTTCATCTTCAATAAGAAGGTCTAAGGGATTCAGTAAACCTGAAGTGAAGCATTCGAATCTAAAACTGGACTCACAGGAGAGGTTCAAATCATAGAAAGTTAGAGTGTCAGTCCTCTTGTACTTAAGTCGGCATTGTGCCTTTTGTATTAAATTCGGATGCAATTTCTGTGCTTCATCGCCAATAAGAAGGTCCAAGTTATACTGTAATCCTGAAGTGAAGCATCGGAATCTAAAACTGGACTCACAGGAGATGTTCAAAAGAATGAAAGTTAGAGCGTCAGTCCTCTTGTATTTCAGTCGGCATTGTGACTTTTGTATGAAATTCGGATGGAATTTCTGAGTTTCATCTTCAATAAGAAGGTCTAAGGGATTCAGTAAACCTGAAGTGAAGCATTCGGATCTAAAACTGGACTCACAGGAGAGGTTCAAATCATAGAAAGTTAGAGTGTCAGTCCTCTTGTACGTAAGTCGGCATTGTGACGTTTGTATTAAATTCGGATGCAATTTCTGTGTTTCATCGTCAATAAGATGGTCCAAGGAGTACAGTAAACCTGACGAGAAGCATCGGAATCTAAAACTGGACCCAGAGGAGAGGTTCTAATCAAAGAGAGTTAGAGTGTCAGTCTCTTGTACTTAAGTCGCCATTGTGCCTTTTGTATTAAATTCAGATGCAATTTCTGTGTTTCTTCGTCAATAAGAAGGTCCAAGGGATACAGTAAACCTGAAGTGAAGCATCGGAATCTAAAACCGGACTTACAGGAGAGGTTCAAATCATAGAAAGTTAGAGTGACAGTCCTCTTGTACTTAAGTCGGCATTGTGCTTTTTGTATTAAATTCGGATGCAATTTCTGTGTTTCATCGTCAATAAGAAGGTCCAAGGGATACAGTAAGCCTGAAGAGAAGCATCGGAATCTAAAACTGGACTCACAGAAGAGGTTCAAATCATACAAACGTAGAGTGTCAGTCCTCTTGTCCTTAGGTCGGCATTGTGGCCTTTGTATTACTTTCGGATGCAATATCTGTGTTTCATCGTCAATAAGAAGGTCCAAAGGGTACAATAAACCTGAAGTGAAGCATCGGAATCTAAAACCGGACCCACAGGAGAGGTTCAAATCATAGATAGTGAGAATGTCAGTCCTCTTGTACTTAAGTCGGCATTGTGCCTTTTGTATTAAATTCGGATGCAATTTCTGTGCTTCATCGCCAATAAGAAGGTCCAAGTTACACAGTAATCCTGATGTGAAGCATCGGAACCTAAAACTGGACTCACGGGAGAGGTTCAAAACATAGAAAGTTAAAGTGTCAGTCCTCTTGTACTTAAGTCGGCATTGTGACTTTTGTATTAAATTTGGATGGAATTTCTGTGTTTCATCGATAATAAGAAGGTCCAAAGGATTCAGTAAACCTGAAGTGTTGCATTGGAATCTAAAACTGGACTCACAGTAGAGGTTCAAATCAAAGAGAGTTAGAGTGTCAGTCTCTTGTACTTAAGTCGCCATTGTGCCTTTTGTATTAAATTCAGATGCAATTTCTGTGTTTCATCGTCAAATAGAAGGTCCAAGGGATACAGTAAGCCTGAAGTGAATCATCGGAATCTAAAACTGGACTCACAGGAGAGGTTCAAATCATACAAAGTTAGAGTGTCAGTCCTCTTGTCCTAATGTCGGCATTGTGGCTTTTGTATTACATTCGGATGCAATATCGGTTTTTCATCGTCAATAAGAAGGTCCAAGGGGTACAGTAAACCTGAAGTGAAGCATCGTAATCTAAAACCGGACCCACAGGAGAGGTTCAAATCATAGATAGTGAGAATGTCAGTCCTCTTGTACTTCAGTCGGCATTTTGCCATTTGTATTAAATTCGGCTGCTATTTCTATGTTTCATCGTCAACAGGAAGGTCCTAGGTATACAGTAAACCTGAAGTGAAGCATCGGAATCTAAAACTGGACTCGCAGGAGAGGTTCAAATCATAGAAAGTTAGAGTTTCAGTCCTCTTGTACTTATGTCGGCATTGTGCCTTTTGTATTCAATTCGGATGCAATTTCTCTGTTTCATTGTCAATAAGGAGGTCCAAGGGATACGGTAAACCTGAAGTGAAGCATTGGAATCTAAAACTGGAGTCACAGGAGAGGTTCAAATCATAGAAAGTTAGAGTGTCAGTCACCTTGTACTTAAGTCGGCATTGTGCCTTTTGTATTAAATTCGGATGCAATTTCTGTGCTTCATCGCCAATAAGAAGGTCCAAGTTATACAGTAATCCTGATGTGAAGCATCGGAACCTAAAACTGGACTCACAGGAGAGGTTCAAAGCATAGAAAGTTAAAGTGTCAGTCATCTTGTACTTAAGTCGGCATTGTGACTTTTGTATTAAATTTGGATGGAATTTCTGTGTTTCATCGCCAATAAGAAGGTCCAAGGGATTCAGTAAACCTGAAGTGATGCATTGGAATCTAAAACTGGACTCACAGTAGAGGTTCAAATCAAAGAGAGTTAGAGTGTCAGTCTCTTGTACTTAAGTCGCCATTGTGCCTTTTGTATTAAATTCAGATGCAATTTCTGTGTTTCATCGTCAAATAGAAGGTCCAAGGGATGCAGTACGCCTGAAGTGAATCATCGGAATCTAAAACTGGACTCACAGGAGAGGTTTAAATCATACAAAGTTAGAGTGTCAGTCCTCTTGTCCTAATGTCGGCATTGTGGCTTTTGTATTACATTCGGATGCAATATCTGTGTTTCATCGTCAATAAGAAGGTCCAAGGGGTACAGTAAACCTGAAGTGAAGCATCGTAATCTAAAACCGGACCCACAGGTGAGGTTCAAATCATAGATAGTGAGAATGTCAGTCCTCTTGTACTTCAGTCGGCATTTTGCCTTTTGTATTAAATTCGGATGCTATTTCTGTGTTTCATCGTCAATAGGAAGGTCCAAGGTATACAGTAAACCTGAAGTGAAGCATTGGAATCTAAATCTGGACTCACAGGAGGGGTTCAAATCATAGATAGTTAGAGTGTCAGTCCTCTTGTACTTATGTCGGCATTGTGCCATTTGTATTCAATTCGGATGCAATTTCTCTGTTTCATTATCCATAAGGAGGTCCAAGTTATACAGTAATCCTGAAGTGAAGCATCGGAATCTAAAACTGGACTCACAGGAGAGGTTCAAAGCATAGAAAGTTAAAGTGTCAGTCCTCTTGTACTCAAGTCGGCATTGTGACTTTTGTATTAAATTGGGATGGAATTTCTGTGTTTCATCGTCAATAAGAAGGCCCAAGGGATTCAGTAAACCTAAAGTGAAGCATAGGGATCTAAAACCGGACTCACAGGAGAGGTTAAATCATAGAAAGTTAGAACGTCAGTAATCTTGTACTTCAGTCGGCATTGTGCATTTTGTATTAAATTCGGATGCAATTTCTGTGTTTCATCGTCAATAGGAAGGTCCAAGGTGTACAGTAAACCTGAAGTGAAGCATCGGAATCTAAGACTGGACTCACAGGAGAGGTTCAAATCATAGAATGTTAGAGTGTCAGTCCTCTTGTACTAATGTCGGCATTGTGCCTCTTGTATTTAATTCGGATGCAATTTCTGTGTTTCATAGTCAATAAGGAGGTCCAAGGGATACAGTAAACCTAAAGTGAAGCATTGGATTCTAAAACTGGACACACAGGAGCGGTTCGAATCATAGAAAGTTAGAGTGTCAGTCCTCTTGTACTTAAGTCGGCATTGTGCCTTTTGTATTAAATTCGGATGCAATTTCTGCGCTTCATCGTCGATAAGAAGGTCCAAGTTATACAGTAATCCTGAAGTGAAGCATCGGAATCTAAAACTGGTCTCACAGGAGAGGTTCAAAACATAGAAAGTTTGAGTGTCAGTCCTTTGTACTTAAGTCGGCATTATGACTTTTGTATTTAATTCTGATGCAATTTCTGTGTTTCATCGTCAATAACAAGGACCAAGGGATACAGTAAACCTGTAGTGAAGCATCGGAATGTAAAACTGGACTCACAGGAGATGTTCAAACCATAGAAAGTTAGAGTGTCAGTCCTCTTGTACTTAAGTCGGCATTGTGCCTTTTGTATTAAATTCCGATGCAACTTCTGTATTTCATCATCAATAAGAAGGTCCACGGTATACAGTAAACCTGAAGTGAAGCATAGGAATCTAAAACATGACTCACAGGAGAGGTTCAAATCATAGAAAGTTAGAGTGTTAGTCCTCTTGTACTTACGTCGGCGTTGTGCCTTTTGTATTAAATTCGGATGCAATTTCTGTGTTTCATCGTCAATAAGAAGGTCCAAGGGATACAGTAAACCTGAAGTGAAGCATCGGAATCTAAAACTGGACTCACAGGAGAGGTTCAAATCATAGAAAAATAGAGTGTCAGTCCTCTTGTACTTAAGTCGGCAATGTGCCATTTGAATTTAATTCCGATGCAATTTCTGCGTTTCATCGTCAATAAGAATGTCCAAGGGATACAGTAAACTTAAAGTGAAGCATCGGAATCAAAAACTGGACTCTCAGGAGAGGTTCAAACCATAGAAAGTTAGAGTGTCAGTCCTCTTGTACTTAAGTCGACATTGTGGCTTTTGTATTAAATTCGGATGCAAATTCTGTGTTTCATCGTCAATAGGAAGGTCCAAGGTATACAGTAAACCTGAAGTGAAGCATCGGAATCTAAAACTGGACTCACAGGAGAGGTTCAGATCATAGAAAGTTAGAGTGTCAGTCCTCTTGTACTTATGTCGGCATTGTGCCTTTTGTATTCAATTCGGATGAAATTTCTGTGTTTCATTGTGAACAAGGAGGTCCAAGGGATATGGTAAACCTGAAGTGAAGCATTGGAATCTAAAACTGGACTCACAGGAGAGGTTCAAATCATAGGAAGTTAGAGTGTCAGTCCTCTTGTACTTAAGTCGGCATTGTGCATTTTGTATTAAATTCGGATGCAATTTCTTTGCTTCATCGCCAATACGTAGGTCCAAGTAATACAGTAATCCTGAAGTGAAGCATCGGAATCTAAAACTGGACTCACTGGAGATGTTCAAAAGATAGAAAGTTAGAGCGTCAGTCCTCTTGTATTTCAGTCGGCATTGTGACTTTTGTATGAAATTCGGATGGAATTTCTGAGTTTCATCTTCAATAAGAAGGTCTAAGGGATTCAGTAAACCTGAAGTGAAGCATCGGAATCTAAAACTGGACTCACAGGAGAGGTTCAAATCACAGAAAGTTAGAGTGTCAGTCCTCTTGTACGTAAGTCGGCATTGTGACTTTTGTATTAAATTCGGATGCAATTTCTGTGTTTCATCGTCAATAAGATGGTCCAAGGGGTACAGTAAACCTGACGAGAAGCATCGGAATCTAAAACTGGACCCAGAGGAGAGGTTCTAATCAAAGAGAGTTAGAGTGTCAGTCTCTTTTACTTAAGTCGCCATTGTGCCTTTTGTATTAAATTCAGATGCAATTTCTGTGTTTCTTCGTCAATAAGAAGATCCAAGGGATACAGTAAACCTGAAGTGAAGCATCGGAATCTAAAACCGGCCTCACAGGAGAGGTTCAAATCATAGAAAGTTAGAATGTCAGTCCTCTTGTACTTCAGTCGGCATTGTGCATTTTGTATTAAATTCGGATGCAATTTCTGTGTTTCATCGTCAATAGGAAGGTCCAAGGTATATAGTAAACCTGAAGTGAAGCATCGGAATCTAAGACTGGACTCACAGGAGAGGTTCAAATCATAAAAAGTTAGAGTGTCAGTCCTCCTGTACTTTAGTCGGCATTGTGCGTTTTGTATTAAATTCGGATGCCATTTCTGTGCTTCATCGCCAATAAGAAGGTCCAAGGTATAAAGTAAACCTGAAGTGAAGCATCGGAATCTGAAACAGGACTCGCAGGAGAGGTTCAAAGCATAGAAAGTTAGAGTGTCAGTCCTCTTGTACTTAAGGTTGCAATGTGGCTTTTGAATTTAATTCCGATGCAATTTCTGTGTTTCATCGTCAATAGGAAGGTCCAAGGGATACAGTAAACCTGAAGTGAAGCATCGGAATCTAAAACTGGACTCACTGGAGAGGTACAAATCATAGAAAGTTAGAGTGTCAGTCCACTTGTATTTAAGTCGGCAATGTGCGTTTGAATTTAATTCCGATGGATTATCTGTGTTTCATCGTCAATAAGAAGGTCCAAGGGATACAGTAAACCTGATGTGAAGCATCGGAAACTAAAACTTGACACAGAGGAAAGGTTCAAATCATAGAAAGTTAGAGTGTCGGTCCTCATGTACTTAAGTCGGCATTGTGCCCTTTGTATTACATTCGGATGCAATTTCTGTGTTTCATCGTCAATAAGAAGGTCCAAGGGATACAGTAAACCTGAAGTGAAGCATCGGAATCTAAAACTGGACTCACTGGAGAGGTTCAAATCATAGAAAATTTGAGTGTCAGTCCTCATGTACTTAAGTCGGCATTATGCCTTTTGTTTTAAATTGGGATGCAACTTCAGTGTTTCATCATCAATAAGAAGGTCTATGGGAAACAGTACACCTGAAGTGAAGCATCGGGTTCTAAAACTGGACTCACAGGAGAGGTTAAAATCATAGAAAATTAGAGTGTCAGTCCTCTTGTACTTAGGTCGGCATTGTGCATTTTGTATTAAATTCGGATGCTATTTCTGTGTTTCATCGTCAATAGGAAGGTCCAAGGTATACAGTAAACCTGAAGTGAAGCATCGGAATCTAAAACTGGACTCACTGGAGAGGTACAAATCATAGAAAGTTAGAGTGTCAGTCCACTTGTATTTAAGTCGGCAATGTGCGTTTGAATTTAATTCCGATGCATTTTCTGTGTTTCATCGTCAATAAGAAGGTCCAAGGTATACAGTAAACCTGAAGTGAAGCATCGGAATCTAAAACTGGACTCACAGGAGAGGTTCAGATCATAGAAAGTTAGAGTGTCAGTCCTCTTGTACTTAAGTCGACATTGTGGCTTTTGTATTAAATTCGGATGCAATTTCTGTGCTTCATCGCCAATAAGAAGGTCCAAGTTATACAGTAATCCTGATGTGAAGCATCGGAACCTAAAACTGGACTCACAGGAGAGGTTCAAAACATAGAAAGTTAAAGTGTCAGTCATCTTGTACTTAAGTCGGCATTGTGACATTTGTATTAAATTTGGATGGAATTTCTGTGTTTCATCGCCAATAAGAAGGTCCAAGGGATTCAGTAAACCTGAAGTGATGCATTGGAATCTAAAACAGGACTCACAGTAGAGGTTCAAATCAAAGAGAGTTAGAGTGTCAGTCTCTTGTACTTAAGTCGCCATTATGCCTTTTGTATTAAATTCAGATGCAATTTCTGTGTTTCATCGTCAAATAGAAGGTCCAAGGCATACAGTACGCCTGAAGTGAATCATCGGAATCTAAATCTGGACTCACAGGAGAGGTTCAAATCATACAAAGTTAGAGTGTCAGTCCTCTTGTCCTAATGTCGGCATTGTGGCTTTTGTATTACATTCGGATGCAATATCTGTGTTTCATCGTCAATAAGAAGGTCCAAGGGGTACAGTAAAACTGAAGTGAAGCATCGTAATCTAAAACCGGACCCACAGGAGAGGTTCAAATCATAGATAGTGAGAATGTCAGTCCTCTTCTACTTCAGTCGGCATTTTGCCTTTTGTATTAAATTCGGATGCTATTTCTGTGTTTCATCGTCAATAGGAAGGCCCAAGGTATACAGTAAACCTGAAGTGAAGCATTGGAATCTAAATCTGGACTCACAGGAGGGGTTGAAATCATAGAAAGTTAGAGTGTCAGTCCTCTTGTACTTATGTCGGCTTTGTGCCTTTTGTATTCAATTCGGATGCAATTTCTCTGTTTCATTGTCAATAAGGAGGTCCAAGTTATACAGTAATCCTGAAGTGAAGCATCGGAATCTAAAACTGGACTCACAGGAGAGGTTCAAAGCATAGAAAGTTAAAGTGTCAGTCCTCTTGTACTTAAGTCGGCATTGTGACTTTTGTATTAAATTCGGATGGAATTTCTGTGTTTCATCGTCAATAAGAAGGCCCAAGGGATTCAGTAAACCTGAAGTGAAGCATAGGGATCTAAAACCGGACTCACAGGAGAGGTTCAAATCATAGAAAGTTAGAACGTCAGTAATCTTGTACTTCAGTCGGCATTGTGCATTTTGTATTAAATTCGGATGCAATTTCTGTGTTTCATCGTCAATAGGAAGGTCCAAGGTGTACAGTAATCCTGAAGTGAAGCATCGGAATCTAAGACTGGACTCACAGGAGAGGTTCAAATCATAGAATGTTAGAGTGTCAGTCCTCTTGTACTAATGTCGGCATTGTGCCTGTTGTATTTAATTCGGATGCAATTTCTGTGTTTCATAGTCAATAAGGAGGTCCAAGGGATACAGTAAACCTAAAGTGAAGCATTGGATTCTAAAACTGGACACACAGGAGCGGTTCGAATCATAGAAAGTTAGAGTGGCAGCCCTCTTGTACTTAAGTCGGCATTGTGCCTTTTGTATTAAATTCGGATGCAATTTCTGCGCTTCATCGTCGATAAGAAGGTCCAAGTTATACAGTAATCCTGAAGTGAAGCATCGGAATCTAAAACTGGTCTCACAGGAGAGGTTCAAAACATAGAAAGTTTGAGTGTCAGTCCTTTGTACTTAAGTCGGCATTATGACTTTTGTATTTAATTCTGATGCAATTTCTGTGTTTCATCGTCAATAACAAGGACCAAGGGATACAGTAAACCTGTAGTGAAGCATCGGAATGTAAAACTGGACTCACAGGAGATGTTCAAACCATAGAAAGTTAGAGTGTCAGTCCTCTTGTACTTAAGTCGGCATTGTGCCTTTTGTATTAAATTCCGATGCAACTTCTGTATTTCATCATCAATAAGAAGGTCCACGGTATACAGTAAACCTGAAGTGAAGCATCGGAATCTAAAACATGACTCACAGGAGAGGTTCAAATCATAGAAAGTTAGAGTGTTAGTCCTCTTGTACTTACGTCGGCGTTGTGCCTTTTGTATTAAATTCGGATGCAATTTCTGTCTTTCATCGTCAATAAGAAGGTCCAAGGGATACAGTAAACCTGAAGTGAAGCATCGGAATCTAAAACTGGACTCACAGGAGAGGTTCAAATCATAGAAAAATAGAGTGTCAGTCCTCTTGTACTTAAGTCGGCAATGTGCCATTTGAATTTAATTCCGATGCAATTTCTGCGTTTCATCGTCAATAAGAATGTCCAAGGGATACAGTAAACTTAAAGTGAAGCATGGGAATCAAAAACTGGACTCTCAGGAGAGGTTCAAACCATAGAAAGTTAGAGTGTCAGTCCTCTTGTACTTAAGTCGACATTGTGGCTTTTGTATTAAATTCGGATGCAATTTCTGTGTTTCATCGTCAATAGGAAGGTCCAAGGTATACAGTAAACCTGAAGTGAAGCATCGGAATCTAAAACTGGACTCACAGGAGAGGTTCAGATCATAGAAAGTTAGAGTGTCAGTCCTCTTGTACTTATGTCGGCATTGTGCCTTTTGTATTCAATTCGGATGAAATTTCTGTGTTTCATTGTGAACAAGGAGGTCCAAGGGATACGGTAAACCTGAAGTGAAGCATTGGAATCTAAAACTGGACTCACAGGAGAGGTTCAAATCATAGGAAGTTAGAGTGTCAGTCCTCTTGTACTTAAGTCGGCATTGTGCCTTTTGTATTAAATTCGGATGCAATTTCTTTGCTTCATCGCCAATAAGTAGGTCCAAGTAATACAGTAATCCTGAAGTGAAGCATCGGAATCTAAAACTGGACTCACTGGAGATGTTCAAATCATAGAAAGTTAGATCGTCAGTCCTCTTGTACGTAAGTCGGCATTGTGACTTTTGTATTAAATTCGGATGCAATTTCTGTGTTTCATCGTCAATAAGATGGTCCAAGGGGTACTGTAAACCTGACGAGAAGCATCGGAATCTAAAACTGGACCCAGAGGAGAGGTTCTAATCAAAGAGAGTTAGAGTGTCAGTCTCTTTTACTTAAGTCGCCATTGTGCCTTTTGTATTAAATTCAGATGCAATTTCTGTGTTTCTTCGTCAATAAGAAGATCCAAGGGATAGAGTAAACCTGATGTGAAGCATCGGAATCTAAAACCGGCCTCACAGGAGAGGTTCAAATCATAGAAAGTTAGAATGTCAGTCCTCTTGTACTTCAGTCGGCATTGTGCATTTTGTATTAAATTCGGATGCAATTTCTGTGTTCCATCGTCAATAGGAAGGTCCAAGGTATATAGTAAACCTGAAGTGAAGCATCGGAATCTAAGACTGGACTCACAGGAGAGGTTCAAATCATAAAAAGTTAGAGTGTCAGTCCTCCTGTACTTAAGGTTGCAATGTGGCTTTTGAATTTAATTCCGATGCAATTTCTGTGTTTCATCGTCAATAGGAAGGTCCAAGGGATACAGTAAACCTGAAGTGAAGCATCGGAATCTAAAACTGGATTCACTGGAGAGGTACAAATCATAGAAAATTAGAGTGTCAGTCCACTTGTATTTAAGTCGGCAATGTGCGTTTGAATTTAATTCCGATGGATTTTCTGTGTTTCATCGTCAATAAGAAGGTCCAAGGGATACAGTAAACCTGAAGTGAAGCATCGGAAACTAAAACTTGACACAGAGGAAAGGTTCAAATCATAGAATTTTAGAGTGTCGGTCCTCATGTACTTGAGTCGGCATTGTGCCCTTTGTATTACATTCGGATGCAATTTCTGTGTTTCATCGTCAATAAGAAGGTCCAAGGGATACAGTAAACCTGAAGTGAAGCATCGGAATCTAAAACTGGACTCACTGGAGAGGTTCAAATCATAGAAAATTTGAGTGTCAGTCCTCTTGTACTTAAGTCGGCATTATGCCTTTTGTTTTAAATTGGGATGCAACTTCAGTGTTTCATCATCAATAAGAAGGTCTAAGGGATACAGTACACCTGAAGTGAAGCATCGGAATTCTAAAACTGGACTCACAGGAGAGGTTAAAATCATAGAAAATTAGAGTGTCAGTCCTCTTGTACTTAGGTCGGCATTGTGCATTTTGTATTAAATTCGGATGCTATTTCTGTGTTTCATCGTCAATAGGAAGGTCCAAGGTATACAGTAAACCTGAAGTGAAGCATCGGAATCTTAGACTGGACTCACAGGAGAGGTTCAAATCATAGAAAATAAGAGTGTCAGTCCTCTTGGACTTATGTCGGCATTGTGCCTCTCGTATTAAATTCGGATGTAATATCTGTGTTTCTTCGTCAATAAGAAGGTCCAAGGTATGCAGTACACCTGAAGTGAAGCCTCAGAATCTGAAACTGGACACGCAGGAGAGGTTCAAAGCATAGAAAGTTAGAGTGTCAGTCCTCTTGTACTTAAGGTTGCAATGTGGCTTTTGAATTTAATTCCGATGCAATTTCTGTGTTTCATTGTCAATAGGAAGGTCCAAGGGATACAGTAAACCTAAAGTGAAGCATCGGAATCTAAAACTGGAATCTCAGGAGAGGTTATAATCATAGAAAGTTAGAGTGTCAGTCCTCTTGTACTTAAGTATTCATTGTGCCGTTTGTATTAAATTCGGATGCAATTTCTGTGCTTCATCGCCAATAAGAAGGTCCAAGGTATAAAGTAAACCTGAAGTGAAGCATCGGAATCTAAAACTGGTCTCACAGGAGAGGTTTAAATCATAGAAAGTTAGGGTGTCAGTACTCTTGTACTTAAGTCGGCATTGTGCCTTTTGTATTGAATTCGGATGTAATATCTGTGTTTCAACGTCAATAACAAGGTCCAAGGTATACAGTATACCTGAAGTGAGGCCTCGAAATCTGAAACTGGACTCGCAGGAGAGGTTCAAAGCATAGAAATTTAGAGTGTCAGTACTCTTGTACTTAAGTCGGCATTGTGCCTTTTGTATTAAATTCGGATGGAATTTCTGTGTTTCATCGTCAATAAGAAGGTCCAAGGGATACAGTAAACCTGAAGTGAAGCATCGGAATCCAAAACTGGACTCAGAGGAAAGGTTCAAATCATAGAAAGTTAGAGTGTCGGTCCTCATGTACTTAAGTCGGCATTGTGCCTTTTGTATTACATTCGGATGCAATTTCTGTGTTTCATCGTTAATACGTAGGTCCAAGGGATACAGTAAACCTGAAGTGAAGCATCGCAATCTAAATCTGGACTCACAGGAGAGGTTATAATCAAAGAAAGTTAGAGTGTCTGTCCTCTTGTTATTCAGTCGGCATTGTGGCTTTTGTACTAAATTCGGATGCAATTTCTGTGTTTCATCGTCAATGAGATGGTCCAAGGGATACAGTAATCCTGAAGTGAAGCATCGGAATCTAAAACTGGACTCACAGGAGAGGTTCAAATCATAGAAAGTTAGAGTGTAGAGACCTCTAGTACTTAAGTCGGCATTGTGCCTTTTGTATTAAATTCGGATCCAATTTCTGTGTTTCATCGTCAATTAGAGGGTCCAAGGGATACTGTAAACCTGAAGTGAAGCATCGGAACTTAGAACTGGACTCACAGGTGAGGTTCAAATCATAGAAAGTTAGAGTGTCATTCCTCTTGTACTTAAGTAGGCATTGTGCCTTTTGTATTAAATTCGGATGCAATTTCTGTTTTTCATCATCAATGAGAAGGTCCAAGGGATACAGTAAACCTGAAGTGAAGCATTGGAATCTAAAACTGGACTCACAGCAGAGGTTCAAATCATAGAATGATAGAGTGTTAGCCCTCTTGTACTTAAGTCGGCATTGTGCCTTTTGTATTAAATTCGAATGCAATTCCTGTGCTTCATCGTCAATAAGACGGTCCAAGGTATACACTAAAACTGAAGTGAAGCATCGGAATCTAAAACTGGACTCACAGCAGAGGTTCAAATCATAGAAAGTTGGAGTGTCAGTCCTCTTGTACTTAAGTCGGCACTGTGCCTTTTGTATTAAATTCGGATGCAATTTCTGTGTTTCATCGTCAATACGAAGGTCCAAGGGATACAGTAAACCTGAAGTGAAGCATCGGAATCTAAATCTGGACTCACAGGAGAGGTTATAATCAAAGTAAGTTAGAGTGTCTGTCCTCTTGTACTTAAGTAGGCATTGTGCATTTTGTATTATATTCGGATGGATATTCTGTGTTTCATCGTCAATAAGAAGGTCCAAGGGATACAGTAAACCTGAAGTGAAGCATCGGAATCTAAAACTGGACTCACAGGAGAGGTTCAAATCGTAGAAAGCTAGAGTGTAGAGTCCCCTTGTACTTAAGTCGTCATTGTGCCTTTTGTATTAAATTCGGATGCAATTTCTGTGTTTCTTCGTCAATTCGAATGTCCAAGGGATACAGTAAACCTGTAGTGAAGCATCGGAATTTAAAACTGAAACCACATCAGATGTACAAATATTACAAAGTTAGAGTGTCAGTCATCTTGTACTTAAGTCGGCATTGTGCCTTTTGTATTATATTAGGATGCTATTTCTGTGTTCCATCGTCAAAAAGAAGTTCCAAGGGATACAGTAATCCTGAAGTGAAGCATCGGAATCTAAAACTGGACTCACGGGAGAGGTTCAAATCATAGAAAGTTAGAGTGTCAATCCTCTTGTTCTTCAGTCGGCATTGTGCCTTTTGTATTAAATTCGGATGCAAATTCTGTGTTTCATCGTCAATGAGATGGTCCGAGGGATACAGTAATCCTGAAGTGAAGCATCGGAATCTAAAACTGGACTCACAGGTGAGGTTCAAATCATAGAAAGTTAGAGTGTCATTCCTCTTGTACTTAAGTCGGCATTGTGCCTTTTGTATTAAATTCGGATGCAATTTCTGTGTTTCATCATCAATGAGAAGGTCCAAGGGATACAGTAAACCTGAAGTGAAGCATTGGAATCTAAAACTGGACTCACAGCAGAGGTTCAAATCATAGAATGATAGAGTGTCAGCCCTCTTGTACTTAAGTCGGCACTGTGCCTTTTGTATTAAATTCGGATGCAATTTCTGTGTTTCATCATCAATGACAAGGTCCAAGGGATACAGTAAACCTGAAGTGAAGCATTGGAATCTAAAACTGGACTCACAGCAGAGGTTCAAATCATAGAATGATAGAGTGTCAGCCCTCTTGTACTTAAGTCGGCACTGTGCCTTTTGTATTAAATTCGGATGCAATTTCTGTGTTTCATCGTCAATACGAAGGTCCAAGGGATATAGTAAACCTGAAGTGAAGCATCGCAATCTAAATCTGGACTCACAGGAGAGGTCATAATCAAAGAAAGTTAGAGTGCCTGTCCTCTTGTACTTAAGTCGGCATTGTGCATTTTGTATTATATTCGGATGGATATTCTGTGTTTCATCGTCAACAAGAAGGTCCAAGGGATTCATTAAACCTGAAGTGAAGCATCGGAATCTAAAACTGGACTCACAGGAGAGGTTCAAATCATAGAAATTTAGAGTGTCAATCCTCTTGTTCTTCAGTCGGCATTGTGGGTTTTGTATTAAATTCGGATGCAATTTCTGTGTTTCATCGTCAATGAGATGGTCCAAGGGATACAGTAATCCTGAAGTGAAGCATCGGAATCTAAAACTGGACTCACAGGGGAGGTTCAAATCATAGAAAGTTAGAGTGTAGAGGCCTCTAGTACTTAAGTCGGCATTGTGCCTTTTGTATTAAAGTCGGATCCAATATCTGTGTTTCATCGTCAATTAGAGGGTCCAAGGCATACAGTAAACCTGAAGTGAAGCATCGGAACTTAAAACTGGACTCACAGGTGAGGTTCAAATCATAGAAAGTTAGAGTGTCATTCCTCTTGTACTTAAGTCGGCATTGTGCCTTTTGTATTAAATTCGGATGCAAATTCTGTGTTTCATCATCAATGAGAAGGTCCGAGGGATACAGTAAACCTGAAGTGAAGCATTGGAATCTAAAACTGGACTCACAGCAGAGGTTCAAATCATAGAATGATAGAGTGTCAGCCCTCTTGTACTTAAGTCGGCATTGTGCCTTTTGTATTAAATTCGAATGCAATTTCTGTGCTTCATCGTCAATAAGACGGTCCAAGGTATACACTAAAACTGAAGTGAAGCATCGGAATCTAAAACTGGACTCACAGCAGAGGTTCAAACCATAGAAAGTTAGAGTGTCAGTCCTCTTGTACTTAATTCGGCACTGTGCCTTTTGTATTAAATTCGGATGCAATTTCTGTGTTTCATCGTCAATACGAAGGTCCAAGGGATACAGTAAACCTGAAGTGAAGCATCGCAATCTAAATCTGGACTCACAGGAGAGGTTATAATCAAAGAAAGTTAGAGTGTCTGTCCTCTTGTACTTAAGTCGGCATTGTGCAATTTGTATTATATTCGGATGGATATTCTGTGTTTCATCGTCAATAAGGAGGTCCAAGGGATACAGTAAACCTGAAGTGAAGCATCGGAATCTAAAACTGGACTCACAGGAGAGGTTCAAATCATAGAAAGTTAGAGTGTCAGTGCTCTTGTACTTCAGTCGGCATTGTGCCTTTTGTATTAAATTCGGATGCAATTTCTGTGTTCCATTGTAAATAAGAATGTCCAAGAGATACTGTAAACCTGAAGTGAAGCATCGGAATCTAAAATAGGACTCACAGGAGAAGTTCAAATCATAGGAAGTTAGAGTGTCAGTCCTCTTGTACTTAAGTCGGAATTGTGCCTTTTGTATTTTATTCGGATGGAATTTCTGTGTTTGATCATCAATAAGAAGGTCCAAGGGATACAGTAAACCTGAAGTGAAGCATCAGAATCTAAAACTGGACTCACAGGAGAGGTTCAAATCATAGAAATTTAGAGTGTCAGTCCTCTTGTATTTAAGTCGGCATTGTTCCTTTTGTATTAAATTCGGATGCAATTTCTGTGTTTCATCATCAATAAGAAGGTCTAAGGGATACAGTAAACCTGAAGAGAAGCATCGGATTATAAAACTGGACTCACAGGAGAGTTTCAAATCATTGAAAATTAGAGTGTCAGTCCTCTTGTACTTCAGTCGGCATTGTGCCTTTTGTATTAATTTCGGATGCAATTTCTGTGCTTCATCGCCAATACGAAGGTCCAAGGGATACTGTAAACTAAAAGTGAAGCATCGGAATCGAAAACTGGACTTACAGGAGAGGTTCAAATCATCGAACGTTAGAGTGTCAGTTCTCTTGTACTTAAGTCTGCATTGTGCCTTTTGTATTAAATTCGGATGCAATTTCAGTGCTTCATCGCCACTAAGAAGGTCCAAGGTATCCAGTAAACCAGAAGTAAAGCGTCGGATTCTAAAACTGGACCCACAGGAGAGGTTCATATCATAGAAAGTTAGAGTGTCAGTCCTCTTGTACTTAAGTCGGCATTGTGCCTTTTGTATTAAATTCGGATGCAATTTCTGTGTTTCATCGTCAATAAGATGGTCCATGGGGTACAGTAAACCTGAAGTGAAGCATCGGAATCTAAAGCTGGACTCACAGGAGAGGTTCAAATCGTAGAAAGCTAGAGTGTAGAGTCCCCTTGTACTTACGTCGGCATTGTGCCTTTTGTATTAAATTCGGATGCAATTTCTGTGTTTCATCGTCAATAAGAAGGTCCAAGGGATAGAGTAAACCTGAAGTGAAGCATCAGAGTCTGAAACTGGAGTCACAGGAGAGGTTCAAATCATAGAAAGTTAGAGTGTCAGTCCTCTTGTACTTAAGTCGGCATTGTGCCTTTTGTATTAAATTCGGATGCAAATTCTGTGTTTCATCATCAATAAGAAGGTCCAAAGGATACAGTAAACCTGAAGTGAAGCATCGGAATCTAAAACTGGACTCACAGGAGAGGTTCAAATCATAGAAAGTTAGTGTGTAGAGTCCCCTTGTACTGAAGTCGGCAATGTGCCTTTTGTATTAAATTCGGATGCAATTTCTGTGTTTCATCGTCAATAAGAAGGTCAAAGGGATACAGTAAACCTGAAGTGAAGCATCGGAATCTAAAACTGGACTGACGGGAGAGGTTCAAATCATAGAAAGTTAGAGTGTCAGTCCTCTTGTTCTTCAGTCGGCATTGTGCCTTTTGTATTAAATTCGGATGCAATTTCTGTGTTTCATCGTCAATAAGATGGTCCAGGGGATACAGTAAACCTGAAGTGAAGCATCGGAATCTAAAACTGGACTCACAGGAGAGGTTCAAATCATAGAACGTTAGAGTGTCAGTCCTCTTGAACTAAAGTCGGCATTGTGCCTTTTGTATTTATTTCGGATGCAAATTCTGTGTTTCATCATCAATAAGATGGTCCTAGGGATTCAGTAAACCTGAAGTGAAGCATCGGAATCTAAAACTGGACTCACAGAAGAGGTTCAAATCATAGAAAATTAAAGTGTCAGTCCTCTTGTACTTAAGTCGGCATTGTGCCTTTTGTATTAAATTCGGATGCAATTTCTGTGTTTCATCATCAGTAAGAAGGTCCAAGGGATACAGTAAACCTGAAGTGAAGCATCGGAATCTAAAACTGGACTCACAGGTGAGGTTCAAATCATTGAAAGTTAGAGTGTCAGTCCTCTTGTACTTAAGTCGGCATTGTTCCTTTTGTATGAAATTCGGATGCAAATGCTGTGTTTCATCATCAATAAGAAGGTCCAAGGGATACAGTAAACCTGAAGTGAAGCATCGGAATCAAAATCTGGACTCACAGGAGAGGTTCAAATCATAAAAAATTAGAGTGTCAGTCCTCTTGTACTTAAGTCGGCAATGTGCCTTTTGTGTTAAATTCGGATGCAATTTCTGTGTTTCATCGTCAATAAGAAGGTCCAAGGGGTACAGTAAAGCTGAAGTGTAGCATCGGAATCTAAAACTGGACTCACAGGAGAGGTTCAAATCATCGAAAGTTTGAGTGTGTGTTCTCTTGTACTTAAGTCCGCATTATGCCTTTTGTATTAAATTCGGATGCAGTTTCTGTGCTTCATAGCCAATACGAAGGTCCATGGGATACAGTAAACCTGAAGTGAAGCATTGGAATCCAAAACTGGACTCACAGGAGAGATTCAAATCATAGAAAGTTAGAGTGTCAGTCTTCTTGTACTTAAGTCGTCAATGTGAATTTTGAATTTGATCCCGATGCAGCTTCTATGTTTCGTCATCAATAAGAAGGTCCAAGGGATACAGTAAACCTGAAGTGAAGCATCGGAATCTAAAACTGGACTTATAGGAGAGGTTCAAACCATAGAAAGTTAGAGTGTCAGTCCTCTTGTACCTAAGCCGGCATTGTGAATTTTGAGTTTAATTCCTATGCAATTTCTGTGCTTCATCGTCAGTAATAAGGTCCAAGGGAAACAGTAAACTTGAAGTGAAGTATCGGAATCTGAATTGGACTCACAGGAGAGGTTCAAATCATAGAAAGTTCGAGTGTCATTCCTCTTGTACTTAAGTCGGCATTGTGCCTTTTGTATTAAATTCGGATGCAATTTCTGTGTTTCATCGTCAATACGAAGGTCCAAGGGGTATAGTAAACCTGAAGTGAAGCATCGGAACTTAAAACTGGACTCACAGGTGAGGTTCAAATCATAGAAAGTTCGAGTGTCATTCCTCTTGTACTTAAGTCACCATTGTGCCTTTTGTATTAAATTCGGATGCAATTTCTGTGTTTCATCATCAATGAGAAGGTCCAAGGGATACAGTAAACCTGAAGTGAAGCATTGGAATCTAAAACTGGACTCACAGCAGAGGTTCAAATCATAGAATGATAGTGTCAGTCCTCTTGTACTTAAGTCGGCATTGTGCCTTTTGTATTAATTTCGGATGCAATTTCTGTGTTTCATCGACAATAAGAAGGTCCAAGGGATACAGTAAACCAGAAGTGAAGCATCGGAATCTATAACTGGACTCACAGGAGAGGTTCAAATCATAGAAAGTTAGAGTGTCAGTTCTCTTGTACTTAAGTCGGCATTGTGCATTTTGTATTAAATTGGGATGGAAATTCTGTGTTACACCGTCAATATGAAGGTCCAAGGGATCCAGTAAATCTGCAGTGAAGCATCGGAATCTAAAAGTGGGCTCACAGGAGAGGTTCAAACCATACAAAGTTAGAGTGTTAGTCCTGTTGTACTTACGTCGGCATTGTGCCTTTTGTATCAAATTCGGATGCAATTTCTGTGTTTCATCGTGAATAAGAATGTACAAGGGATACAGTAAACCTGAAGTGAAGCATCGGAATTTAAAACTGGACCCACATCAGAGGTTCAAATATTACAAAGTTAGGGTGTCAGTCCTCTTGTACTTATGTCGGCATTGTGCCTTTTGTATTATATTCGGATGCAATTTCTGTGTTCCATCGTCATTAAGTAGGTCCAAGGGATACAGCAAACCTGAAGTGAAGCATCGGAATCTAAAACTGGACTCACGGGAGAGGTTCAAATCATAGAAAGTTAGAGTGTCAGTCCTCTTGTTCTTCAGTCGGCATTGTGGGTTTTGTATCAAATTCGGATGCAATTTCCGTGTTTCATCGTCAATGAGATGGTCCAAGGGATACAGTAATCCTGAAGTGACGCATCGGAATCTAAAACTGGACTCACAGGGGAGGTTCAAATCATAGAAAGTTAGAGTGTAGAGACCTCTTGTACTTAAGTCGGCATTGGGCCGTTTGTATTAAATTCGGATGCAATTTCTGTGTTTCATCGTCAATTAGAGGGTCCAAGGGATACAGTAAACCTGAAGTGAAGCATCGGAACTTAAAACTGGACTCACAGGTGAGGTTCAAATCATAAAAAGTTAGAGTGTCATTCCTCTTGTACTTAAGTCAGCATTGTGCCTTTTGTATTAAATTCGGATGCAATTTCTGTGTTTCATCATCAATGAGAAGGTCCAAGGGATACAGTAAACCTGAAGTGAAGCATTGGAATCTAAAACTGGACTCACAGCAGAGGTTCAAATCATAGAATGATAGAGTGTCAGCCCTCTTATACTTAAGTCGGCATTGTGCCTTTTGTATTAAATTCGAATGCAATTTCTGTGCTTCATCGTCAATAAGACGGTCCAAGGTATACACTAAACCTGAAGTGAAGCATCGGAATCTAAAACTGGACTTACGGGAGAGGTTCAAATCATAGAAAGTTAGAGTGTCAGTTCTCTTGTACTTCAGTCGGCATTGTGCCTTTTGTATTAAATTCGGATGCAATTTCTGTGTGCCATTGTCAATAAGAATGTCCAAGCGATACTGTAAACCTGAAGTGAAGCATCGGAATCTAAAACAGGACTCACAGGAGAAGTTCAAATCATAGGAAGTTAGAGTGTCAGTCCTCTTGCACTTAAGTCGGCATTGTGCCTTTTGAATTTAATTCCGATGCAATTTCTGTTTATCGTCGTCAATAAGAAGGTCCAAGGGATACAGTTAGCCTGAAGTGAAGCATCCGAATCTAAAACTGGACTCACAGGAGAGTTTTAAATCGTAGAAAGTTAGAGTGTAGAGTCCTCTTGTTTTTAAGCCGGCATTGTGCCTTTTGTATTAATTTCGGATGCAATTTCTGTGCATCATAGTCAATAAGACGGTCCAAGGTTTACACTAAACCTGACGTGAAGCTTCGAAATCTAAAACAGGACTCAAGGGAGAGGTTCAAATCATAGAAAGTTAGAGTGTAGAGTCCTCTTGTACTTAAGTCGGCATTGTGCCTTTTGTATTA
Source organism: Schistocerca americana (assembly GCF_021461395.2). Lineage (NCBI taxonomy): Eukaryota > Metazoa > Arthropoda > Insecta > Orthoptera > Acrididae > Schistocerca > Schistocerca americana. Next base: position 2,843,856 of record NW_025725917.1, on the reverse strand, counting down.
ATTTCGGATGCAATTTCTGTGCTTCATAGTCAATAAGACGGTCCAAGGTTTACACTAAACCTGACGTGAAGCTTCGGAATCTAAAACAGGACTCACGGGAGAGGTTCAAATCATCGAAAATTAGAGTGTCAGTCCTCTTGTCCTTCACTCAGCATTGTGCCTTTTGTATTAAATTCGGATGCAATTTCTGTGTTTCATCGTCAATAAGATGGTCCAAGGGATACAGTAAACCTGAAGTGAAGCATCGGAATCTAAATCTGGACTCGCAGGAGAGGTTCAAATCATCGAACGTTAGAGTGTCAGTTCTCTTGTACTTAAGTCGGCATTGTGCCTTTTGTATTAAATTCGGATGCAATTTCCGTGCTTCATCGCCACTAAGAAGGTCCAAGGTATACAGTAAACCAGAAGTAAAGCGTCGGATTCTAAAACTGGACCCACAGGAGAGGTTCATATCATAGAAAGTTGGAGTGTCAGTCCTCTTGTACTTAAGTCGGCATTGTGCCTTTTGAATTTAATTCCGATGCAATTTCTGTTTATCATCCTCAATAAGAAGGTCCAAGGGATACAGTAAACCTGAAGTGAAGCATCGGAATCAAAAACTGGACTCACAGGAGAGTTTTAAATCATAGAAAGTTAGAGTGTCAGACCTCTTGTACTTAAGTCGGCATTGTGCCTCTTGTATTAAAATCGGATGCAATTTCTGTGCTTCATCGCCAATACGAAGGTCCAAGGGATACAGCAAACCTAAAGTGAAGCATCGGAATCGAAAACTGGACTCACAGGAGAGGTTCAAATCATAGAAAGTTAGAGTGTCAGTCCTCTTGTTCTTCAGTCGGCATTGTGCCTTTTGAATTTAATTCCGATGCATTTTCAGTGTTTCATCGTCAATAAGATGGCCCAAGGGATACAGTAAACCTGAAGTGAAGCATCGGATTCTAAAACTGGACTCACAGGAGAGGTTCAAATCATAGAAAATTAAAGTGTCAGTCCTCTTGTACTTAAGTCGGCATTGTGCCTTTTGTATTAAATTCGGATGCAATTTCTGTGTTTCATCATCAGTAAGAAGGTCCAAGGGATACAGTAAACCTGAAGTGAAGCATCGGAATCTAAAACTGGACTCACAGGTGAGGTTCAAATCGTAGAAAGTTAGAGTGTCAGTCCTCTTGTACTTAAGTCGGCACTGTGCCTTTTGTATTAAATTCGGATGCAATTTCTGTGTTTCATCGTCAATACGAAGGTCCAAGGGATACAGTAAACCTGAAGTGAAGCATCGGAATCTTAATCTGGACTCACAGGAGAGGTTAAAATCAAAGAAAGTTAGAGTGTCAGTCCTCTTGTACTTAAGTCGGCATTGTGCATTTTGTATTATATTCGGATGGATATTCTGTGTATCATCGTCAATAAGAAGGCCCAAGGGATACAGTAAACCTGAAGTGAAGCATCGGAACCTAAAACTGGACTCACAGGAGAGGTTCAAAACATAGAAAGTTAGAGTGTCAGTCCTCTTGTACTTCAGTCGGCATTGTGCCTTTTGTATTAATTTCGGATGGAATTTCTGTGTTCCACTGTTAATAAGAATGTCCAAGGGATACTGTAAACCTGAAGTGAAGAATCGGAATCTAAAACAGGTCTCACAGGAGAAGTTCAAATCATAGGAAGTTAGAGTGTCAGTCCTCTTGTACTTAAGTCGGCATTGTGCCTTTTGTTTTAATTTCGGATGCAATTTCTGTGCTTCATAGTCAATAAGACGGTCCAAGGTTTACACTAAACCTGACGTGAAGCTTCGGAATCTAAAACAGGACTCACGGGAGAGGTTCAAATCATAGAAAGTTAGAGTGTCAGTCCTCTCGTCCTTCAGTCGGCATTGTGCCTTTTGTATTAAATTCGGATGCAATTTCTGTGTTTCATCGTCAATAAGATGGTCCAAGGGATACAGTAAACCTGAAGTGAAGCATCGGAATCTAAAGCTGGACTCACAGGAGAGGTTCAAATCATAGAAAGCTAGAGTGTAGAGTCCCCTTGTACTTAAGTCGGCATTGTGCTTTTTGTATTAAATTCGGATGCAATTTCTGTGTTTCATCGTAAATAAGATGGTCCAAGGGATACAGTAAACCTGAAGTGAAGCATCGGAATCTGAAACTGGACTCACAGGAGAGGTTCAAATCATAGAAAGTTAGAGTGTCAGTCCTCTTGTACTTAAGTCGGCATTGTGCCTTTTGTATTAATTTCGGATGCAATTTCTGTGCTTCATAGTCAATAAGACGGTCCAAGGTTTACACTAAACCTGACGTGAAGCTTCGGAATCTAAAACAGGACTCACGGGAGAGGTTCAAATCATAGAAAGTTAGAGTGTCAGTCCTCTCGTCCTTCAGTCTGCATTGTGCCTTTTGTATTAAATTCGGATGCAATTTCTGTGTTTCATCGTCAATAAGATGGTCCAAGGGATACAGTAAACCTGAAGTGAAGCATCGGAATCTAAAGCTGGACTCACAGGAGAGGTTCAAATCATAGAAAGCTAGAGTGTAGAGTCCCCTTGTACTTAAGTCGGCATTGTGCTTTTTGTATTAAATTCGGATGCAATTTCTGTGTTTCATCGTCAATAAGATGGTCCAAGGGATACAGTAAACCTGATGTGAAGCATCGGAATCTGAAACTGGATTCACAGGAGAGGTTCAAATCATAGAAAGTTAGAATGTCAGTCCTCTTGTACTTAAGTCGGCATTGTGCCTTTTGTATTAAATTCGGATGCAAATTCGGTGTTTCATCAACAATTAGAAGGTCCAAGGGATACAGTAAACCTGAACTGAATCATCGGAATCTAAAACTGGACTCACAGGAGAGGTTCAAATCATAGAAAGTTAGAGTGCAGAGTCCCCTTGTACTTAAGTCAGCAATGTGCCTTTTGTATTAAGTTCGGATGCAATTTCTGTGTTTCATCGTCAATAAGAGGGTCCAAAGGATACAGTAAACCTGAAGTGAAGCATCGGAATCTAAAACTGGACTCACAGGAGAGGTTCAAATCATAGAAAGTTAGAGTGTCAGTCCTCTTGTACTTAAGTCGGCATTGTGCTTTTTGTATTAAATTCGAATGCAATTTCTGTGTTTCATCGTCAATAAGAAGGTCCAAGGGATACAGTAAACCTGAAGTGAAGCATTGGAATCTAAAACTGGACTCACGGGAGAGGTTCAAATCATAGAAAGTTAAAGTGTCAGTCCTCTTGTACTTAAGTCGGCACTGTGCCTTTTGTATTAAATTCGGATGCAATTTCTGTGTTTCATCGTCAATACGAAGGTCCAAGGGATACAGTAAACCTGAAGTGAAGCATCGGAATCTTAATCTGGACTCACAGGAGAGGTTCAAATCAAAGAAAGTTAGAGTGTCAGTCCTCTTGTACTTAAGTCGGCATTGTGCATTTTGTATTATATTCGGATGGATATTCTGTGTTTCATCGTCAATAAGAAGGCCCAAGGGATACAGTAAACCTGAAGTGAAGCATCGGAACCTAAAACTGGACTCACAGGAGAGGTTCAAAACATAGAAAGTTAGAGTGTCAGTCCTCTTGTACTTCAGTCGGCATTGTGCCTTTTGTATTAATTTCGGATGGAATTTCTGTGTTCCATTGTTAATAAGAATGTCCAAGGGATACTGTAAACCTGAAGTGAAGAATCGGAATCTAAAACAGGTCTCACAGGAGAAGTTCAAATCATAGAAAGTTAGAGTGTCAGTCCTCTCGTCCTTCAGTCTGCATTGTGCCTTTTGTATTAAATTCGGATGCAATTTCTGTGTTTCATCGTCAATAAGATGGTCCAAGGGATACAGTAAACCTGAAGTGAAGCATCGGAATCTAAAGCTGGACTCACAGGAGAGGTTCAAATCATAGAAAGCTAGAGTGTAGAGTCCCCTTGTACTTAAGTCGGCATTGTGCCTTTTGTATTAAATTCGGATGCAATTTCTGTGTTTCATCGTCAATAAGATGGTCCAAGGGATACAGTAAACCTGAAGTGAAGCATCGGAATCTAAAGCTGGACTCACAGGAGAGGTTCAAATCATAGAAAGCTAGAGTGTAGAGTCCCCTTGTACTTAAGTCGGCATTGTGCTTTTTGTATTAAATTCGGATGCAATTTCTGTGTTTCATCGTAAATAAGATGGTCCAAGGGATACAGTAAACCTGAAGTGAAGCATCGGAATCTGAAACTGGACTCACAGGAGAGGTTCAAATCATAGAAAGTTAGAGTGTCAGTCCTCTTGTACTTAAGTCGGCATTGTGCCTTTTGTATTAATTTCGGATGCAATTTCTGTGCTTCATAGTCAATAAGACGGTCCAAGGTTTACACTAAACCTGACGTGAAGCTTCGGAATCTAAAACAGGACTCACGGGAGAGGTTCAAATCATAGAAAGTTAGAGTGTCAGTCCTCTCGTCCTTCAGTCTGCATTGTGCCTTTTGTATTAAATTCGGATGCAATTTCTGTGTTTCATCGTCAATAAGATGGTCCAAGGGATACAGTAAACCTGAAGTGAAGCATCGGAATCTAAAGCTGGACTCACAGGAGAGGTTCAAATCATAGAAAGCTAGAGTGTAGAGTCCCCTTGTACTTAAGTCGGCATTGTGCTTTTTGTATTAAATTCGGATGCAATTTCTGTGTTTCATCGTCAATAAGATGGTCCAAGGGATACAGTAAACCTGAAGTGAAGCATCGGAATCTGAAACTGGACTCACAGGAGAGGTTCAAATCATAGAAAGTTAGAATGTCAGTCCTCTTGTACTTAAGTCGGCATTGTGCCTTTTGTATTAAATTCGGATGCAAATTCGGTGTTTCATCAACAATTAGAAGGTCCAAGGGATACAGTAAACCTGAACTGAAACATCGGAATCTAAAACTGGACTCACAGGAGAGGTTCAAATCACAGAAAGTTAGAGTGCAGAGTCCCCTTGTACTTAAGTCAGCAATGTGTCTTTTGTATTAAGTTCGGATGCAATTTCTGTGTTTCATCGTCAATAAGAGGGTCCAAAGGATACAGTAAACCTGAAGTGAAGCATCGGAATCTAAAACTGGACTCACAGGAGAGGTTCAAATCATAGAAAGTTAGAGTGTCAGTCCTCTTGTACTTAAGTCGGCATTGTGCTTTTTGTATTAAATTCGAATGCAATTTCTGTGTTTCATCGTCAATAAGAAGGTCCAAGGGATACAGTAAACCTGAAGTGAAGCATTGGAATCTAAAACTGGACTCACGGGAGAGGTTCAAATCATAGAAAGTTAAAGTGTCAGCCCTCTTGTACTTAAGTCGGCATTGTGCCTTTTGTATTAAATTCGGATGCAATTTCTGTGCTTCATCGTCAATAAGACGGTCCAAGGTATACACTAAAACTGAAGTGAAGCATCGGAATCTAAAACTGGACTCACAGCAGAGGTTCAAATCTTAGAAAGTTAGAGTGTCAGTCCTCTTGTACTTAAGTCGGCACTGTGCCTTTTGTATTAAATTCGGATGCAATTTCTGTGTTTCATCGTCAATACGAAGGTCCAAGGGATACAGTAAACCTGAAGTGAAGCATCGCAATCTAAATCTGGACTCACAGGAGAGGTTATGATCAAAGAAAGTTAGAGTGTCTGTCCTCTTGTACTTAAGTCGGCATTGTGCATTTTGTATTATATTCGGATGGATATTCTGTGTTTCATCGTCAATAAGAAGGTCAAAGGGATACAGTAAACCTGAAGTGAAGCATCGGAATCTAAAACTGGACTCACAGGAGAGGTTCAAATCATAGAAAGTTAGAGTGTCAGTGCTCTTGTACTTCAGTCGGCATTGTGCCTTTTGTATTAAATTCGGATGCAATTTCTGTGTTCCATTGTAAATAAGAATGTCCAAGAGATACTGTAAACCTGAAGTGAAGCATCGGAATCTAAAATAGGACTCACAGGAGAAGTTCAAATCATAGGAAGTTAGAGTGTCAGTCCTCTTGTACTTAAGTCGGAATTGTGCCTTTTGTATTTTATTCGGATGGAATTTCTGTGTTTGATCATCAATAAGAAGGTCCAAGCGATACAGTAAACCTGAAGTGAAGCATCAGAATCTAAAACTGGACTCACAGGAGAGGTTCAAATCACAGAAATTTAGAGTGTCAGTCCTCTTGTACTTAAGTCGGCATTGTGCATTTTTTATTAAATTCGGACGCAATTTCTGTGTTTCATCATCAATAAGAAGGTCTAAGGGATACAGTAAACCTGAAGAGAAGCATCGGATTATAAAACTGGACTCACAGGAGAGTTTCAAATCATTGAAAATTAGAGTGTCAGTCCTCTTGTACTTCAGTCGGCATTGTGCCTTTTGTATTAATTTTGGATGCAATTTCTGTGCTTCATCGCCAATACGAAGGTCCAAGGGATACTGTAAACTAAAAGTGAAGCATCGGAATCGAAAACTGGACTTACAGGAGAGGTTCAAATCATCGAACGTTAGAGTGTCAGTTCTCTTGTACTTAAGTCGGCATTGTGCCTTTTGTATTAAATTCGGATGCAATTTCTGTGCTTCATCGCCACTAAGAAGGTCCAAGGTATACAGTAAACCAGAAGTAAAGCGTCGGATTCTAAAACTGGACCCACAGGAGAGGTTCATATCATAGAAAGTTAGAGTGTCAGTCCTCTTGTACTTAAGTCGGCATTGTGCCTTTTGTATTAAATTCGGATGCAATTTCTGTGTTTCATCGTCAATAAGATGGTCCATGGGGTACAGTAAACCTAAAGTGAAGCATCGGAATCTAAAGCTGGACTCACAGGAGAGGTTCAAATCGTAGAAAGCTAGAGTGTAGAGTCCCCTTGTACTTAAGTCGGCATTGTGCCTTTTGTATTAAATTCGGATGCAATTTCTGTGTTTCATCGTCAATAAGAAGGTCCAAGGGATACAGTAAACCTGAAGTGAAGCATCAGAATCTGAAACTGGAGTCACAGGAGAGGTTCAAATCATAGAAAGTTAGAGTGTCAGTCCTCTTGTACTTAAGTCGGCATTGTGCCTTTTGTATTAAATTCGGATGCAAATTCGGTGTTTCATCATCAATAAGAAGGTCCAAAGGATACAGTAAACCTGAAGTGAAGCATCGGAATCTAAAACTGGACTCACAGGAGAGGTTCAAATCATAGAAAGTTAGAGTGTAGAGTCCCCTTGTACTGAAGTCGGCAATGTGCCTTTTGTATTACATTCGGATGCAATTTCTGTGTTTCATCGTCAATAAGAAGGTCAAAGGGATACAGTAAACCTGAAGTGAAGCATCGGAATCTAAAACTGGACTGACGGGAGAGGTTCAAATCATAGAAAGTTAGAGTGTCAGTCCTCTTGTTCTTCAGTCGGCATTGTGCCTTTTGTATTAAATTCGGATGCAATTTCTGTGTTTCATCGTCAATAAGATGGTCCAGGGGATACAGTAAACCAGAAGTGATGCATCGGAATCTAAAACTGGACTCACAGGAGAGGTTCAAATAATAGAACGTTAGAGTGTCAGTCCTCTTGAACTAAAGTCGGCATTGTGCCTTTTGTATTAATTTCGGATGCAAATTCTGTGTTTCATCATCAATAAGATGGTCCTAGGGATTCAGTAAACCTGAAGTGAAGCATCGGAATCTAAAACTGGACTCACAGGAGAGGTTCAAATCATAGAAAATTAAAGTGTCAGTCCTCTTGTACTGAAGTCGGCATTGTGCCTTTTGTATTAAATTCGGATGCAATTTCTGTGTTTCATCATCAGTAAGACGGTCCAAGCGATACAGTAAACCTGAAGTGAAGCATCGGAATCTAAAACTGGACTCACAGGTGAGGTTCAAATCATTGAAAGTTAGAGTGTCAGTCCTCTTGTACTTAAGTCGGCATTGTTCCTTTTGTATGAAATTCGGATGCAAATTCTGTGTTTCATCATCAATAAGAAGGTCCAAGGGATACAGTAAACCTGAAGTGAAGCATCGGAATCAAAATCTGGACTCACAGGAGAGGTTCAAATCATAAAAATTTAGAGTGTCAGTCCTCTTGTACTTAAGTCGGCAATGTGCCTTTTGTGTTAAATTCGGATGCAATTTCTGTGTTTCATCGTCAATAAGAAGGTCCAAGGGATACAGTAAAGCTGAAGTGTAGCATCGGAATCTAAAACTGGACTCACAGGAGAGGTTCAAATCATCGAAAGTTTGAGTGTGTGTTCTCTTGTACTTAAGTCCGCATTATGCCTTTTGTATTAAATTCGGATGCAGTTTCTGTGCTTCATAGCCAATACGAAGGTCCAAGGGATACAGTTAACCTGAAGTGAAGCATTGGAATCCAAAACTGGACTCACAGGAGAGGTTCAAATCATAGAAAGTTAGAGTGTCAGTCTTCTTGTACTTAAGTCGGCAATGTGCCTTTTGAATTTAATCCCGATGCAGCTTCTATGTTTCGTCATCAATAAGAAGGTCCAAGGGATACAGTAAACCTGAAGTGAAGCATCGGAATCTAAAACTGGACTCATAGGAGAGGTTCAAACCATAGAAAGTTAGAGTGTCAGTCCTCTTGTACCTAAGTCGGCATTGTGAATTTTGAGTTTAATTCCTATGCAATTTCTGTGCTTCATCGTCTGTAATCAGGTCAAAGGGAAACAGTAAACTTGAAGTGAAGTATCGGAATCTGAATTGGACACACAGGAGTGGTTCAAATCATAGAAAGTTCCAGTTTCAGTCCTCTTGTACTTAAGTCGGCATTGTGCATTTTGTATTAAATTGGGATGGAAATTCTGTGTTTCACCGTCAATATGAAGGTCCAAGGGATCCAGTAAATCTGAAGTGAAGCATCGGAATCTAAAACAGGGCTCACAGGAGAGGTTCAAATCATAGAAAGTTAGAGTGTCAGTCCTGTTGTACTTAAGTCGGCATTGTGCCTTTTGTATCATATTTGGATGCAATTTCTGTGGTTCATCGTCAATAAGAATGTCCAAGGGATACAGTAAACCTGAAGTGAAGCATCGGAATTTAAAACTGGACCCACATCAGAGGTTCAAATATTACAAAGTTACAGTGTCAGTCCTCTTGTACTTACGTCGGCATTGTGCCTTTTGTATTATATTCGGATGCAATTTCTGTGTTCCATCGTCAATAAGAAGGTCCAAGGGATACAGTAAACCTGAAGTGAAGCATCGGAATCTAAAACTGGACTCACGGGAGAGGTTCAAATCAAAGAAAGTTAGAGTGTCAGTCCTCTTGTTCTTCAGTCGGCATTGTGGCTTTTGTATTAAATTCGGATGCAATTTCTGTGTTTCATCGTCAATGAGATGGTCCAAGGGATACAGTATTCCTGAAGTGACGCATCGGAATCTAAAACTGGACTCACAGGGGAGGTTCAAATCATAGAAAGTTAGAGTGTAGAGACCTCTTGTACTTAAGTCGGCATTGTGCCTTTTGTATTAAATTCGGATGCAATTTCTGTCTTTCATCGTCAATTAGAGGGTCCAAGGGATACAGTAAACCTGAAGTGAAGCATCGGAACTTAAAACTGGACTCACAGGTGAGGTTCAAATCATAGAAAGTTAGAGTGTCATTCCTCTTGTACTTAAGTCGGCATTGTGCCTTTTGTATTAAATTCGGATGCAATTTCTGTGTTTCATCATCAATGAGAAGGTCCAAGGAATACAGTAAACCTGAAGTGAAGCATTGGAATCTAAAACTGGACTCACAGCAGAGGTCCAAATCATAGAATGATAGAGTGTCAGCCCTCGTGTACTTAAGTCGGCATTGTGCCTTTTGTATTAAATTCGAATGCAATTTCTGTGCTTCATCGCCAATAAGACGGTCCAAGGTATACACTAAACCTGAAGTGAAGCATCGGAATCTAAAACTGGACTCACAGGAGAGGTTCAAATCATAGAAAGTTAGAGTGTCAGTCCCCTTGTACTTCAGTCGGCATTGTGCCTTTTGTATTACATTCGGATGCAATTTCTGTGTGCCATTGTCTATAAGAATGTCCAAGGGATACTGTAAACCTGTAGTGAAGCATCGGAATCTAAAACAGGACTCAATGGAGAAATTCAAATCATAGGAAGTTAGAGTGTCAGTCCTCTTGTACTTAAGTCGGAATTGTGCCTTTTGTATTAAATTCGGATGCAATTTCTGTGTTTCATCATCAATAAGAAGGTGTAAGGGATACAGTAAACCTGAAGAGAAGCATCGGATTATAAAACTGGACTCACAGGAGAGTTTCAAATCATTGAAAAATAGAGTGTCAGTCCTCTTGTACTTCAGTCGGCATTGTGCCTTTTGTAATAAATTCGGATGCAATTTCTGTGTTTCATCGTCAATAAGAATGTCCAAGGGATACAGTAAACCTGAAGTGAAGCATCGGAATCTAAAACTGGACTCACAGGAGAGGTTCAAATCATAGGAAGGTAGAGTGTCAGTCCTCTTGTACTTAAGTCAGCATTGTGCGTTTTGAATTTAATTCCGGATGCAATTTCTGTGCTTCATAGTCAATAAGACGGTCCAAGGTTTACACTAAACCTGACGTGAAGCTTCGGAACCTAAAACAGGACTCACGGGAGAGGTTCAAATCATAGAAAGTTAGAGTGTCAGTCCTCTCGACCTTCAGTCGGCATTGTGCCTTTTGTATTAAATTCGGATGCAATTTCTGTGTTTCATCGTCAATAAGATGGTCCAAGGGATACAGCAAACCTGAAGTGAAGCACCGGAATCTAAAGCTGGACTCACAGGAGAGGTTCAAATCATAGAAAGCTAAAGTGTAGAGTCCCCTTGTACTTAAGTCGGCATTGTGCTTTTTGTATTAAATTCGGACGCAATTTCTGTGTTTCATCGTCAATGAGAAGGTCCTAGGGATACAGCAAACCTGAAGTGAAGCATCGGAATCTGAAACTGGACTCACAGGAGAGGTTCAAATCATAGAAAGTTAGAGTGTCAGTCCTCTTGTACTTAAGTCGGCATTGTGCCTTTTGTATTAAATTCGGATGCAAATTCGGTGTTTCATCAACAATAAGAAGGTCCAAGGGATACAGTAAACCTGAACTGAAGCATCGGAATCTAAAACTGGACTCACAGGAGAGGTTCAAATCATAGAAAGTTAGAGTGCAGAGTCCCCTTGTATTTAAGTCAGCAATGTGCCTTTTGTATTAAATTCGGATGCAATTTCTATGTTTCATCGTCAATAAGAGGGTCCAAAGGATACAGTAAACCTGAAGTGAAGCATCGGAATCTAAAACTGGACTCACAGGAGAGGTTCAAATCATAGAAAGTTAGAGTATAGAGTCCTCATGTACTTAAGTCGGCATTGTGCCTTTTGTATTAATTTCGGATGCAATTTCTGTGCTTCATAGTCAATAAGACGGTCCAAGTTTTACACTAAACCTGACGTGAAGCTTCGGAATCTAAAACAGGACTCACGGGAGAGGTTCAAATCATAGAAAGTTAGAGTGTCAGTCCTCTCGTCCTTCAGTCGGCATTGTGCCTTTTGTATTAAATTCGGATACAATTTCTGTGTTTCATCGTCAATAAGATGGTCCAAGGGATACAGTAAACCTGAAGTGAAGCATCGGAATCTAAAGCTGGACTCACAGGAGAGGTTCAAAACATAGAAAGCTAGAGTATAGAGTCCCCTTGTACTTAAGTCGGCATTGTGCTTTTTGTATTAAATTCGGATGCAATTTCTGTGTTTCATCGTCAATAAGATGGTCCAAGGGATACAGTAAACCAGAAGTGAAGCATCGGAATCTAAATCTGGACTCACAGGAGAGGTTCAAATCATAGAAAGTTAGAGTGTCAGTCCTCTTGTACTTAAGTCGGCATTGTGCTTTTTGTATTAAATTCGAATGCAATTTCTGTGTTTCATCGTCAATAAGAAGGTCCAAGGGATACAGTAAACCTGAAGTGAAGCATTGGAATCTAAAACTGGACTCACGGGAGAGGTTCAATTCATAGAAAGTTAGAGTGTCAGTCCTCTTGTTCTTCAGTCGGCATTGTGCCTTTTGTATTAAATTCGGATGCAATTTCTATGTTTCATCGTCAATAAGATGGTCCAAGGGACACAGTAAACCTGAGGTGATGCATCGGAATCTAAAACTGGACTCACAGGAGAGATTCAAATCACAGAAAGTTAGAGTGTCAGTCCTTTTGTCCTTCAGTCGGCATTGTGCCCTTTGTATTAAATTCGGATGCAATTTCTGTGTTTCATCGTCAATGAGATGGTCCAAGGGATACAGTAAACCTGAAATGAAGCATCGGAATCTAAATCTGGACTCGCAGGAGAGGTTCAAATCATCGAACGTTAGAGTGTCAGTTCTCATGTACTTAAGTCGGCATTGTGCCTTTTGTATTAAATTCGGATGCAATTTCTGTGCTTCATCGCCACTAAGAAGGTCCAAGGTATACAGTAAACCAGAAGTAAAGCGTCGGATTCTAAAACTGGACCCACAGGAGAGGTTCATATCATAGAAAGTTAGAGTGTCAGTCCTCTTGTACTTAAGTCGGCATTGTGCCTTTTGAATTTAATTCCGATGCAATTTCTGTTTATCATCGTCAATAAGAAGGTCCAAGGAATACAGTTAACCTGAAGTGAAGCATCCGAATCTAAAACTGGACTCACAGAAGAGTTTTAAATCGTAGAAAGTTAGAGTGTAGAGTCCTCTTGTTTTTAAGTCGGCATTGTGCCTTTTGTATTAATTTCGGATGCAATTTCTGTGCATCATAGTCAATAAGACGGTCCAAGGTTTACACTAAACCTGACGTGAAGCTTCGGAATCTAAAACAGGACTCAAGGGAGAGGTTCAAATCATAGAAAGTTAGAGCGTCAGTCCTCTTGTCCTTCAGTCGGCATTGTGCCTTTTGTATTAAATTCGGATGCAATTTCTGTGTTTCATCGTCAATAAGATGGTCCAAGGGATACAGTAAACCTGAAGTGAAGCATCGGAATCTAAAGCTGGACTCACAGGAGAGGTTCAAATCATAGAAAGCTAGAGTGTAGAGTCCCCTTGTACTTAAGTCGGCATTGTGCTTTTTGTATTAAATTCGGATGCAATTTCTGTGTTTCATCGTCAATAAGAAGGTCCAAGGGATACAGTAAACCTGAAGTGAAGCATCGGAATCTGAAACTGGACTCACAGGAGAGGTTCAAATCATAGAAAGTTAGAGTGTCAGTCCTCTTGTACTTATGTCGGCATTGTGCCATTTGTATTAAATTCGGATGCAAATTCGGAGTTTCATCATCAATAAGAAGGTCCAAGGGATACAGTAAACCTGAAGTGAAGCATCGGAATCTAAAACTGGACTCACGGGAGAGGTTCAAATCATAGAAAGTTAGAGTGTCATTCCTCTTGTTCTTCAGTCGGCATTGTGCCTTTTGTATTAAATTCGGATGCAATTTCTGTGTTTCATCGTCAATAAGATGGTCCAAGGTATACAGTAAACCTGAAGTGATCCATCGGAATCTAAAACTGGACTCACAGGTGAGGTTCAAATCATAGAAAGTTAGAGTGTAGAGTCCTCTTGTACTTAAGTCGGCATTGTGCCTTTTGTATTAATTTCGGTTGCAATTTCTGTGCTTCATAGTCAATAAGACGGTCCAAGGTTTACACTAAACCTGACGTGAAGCTTCCGAATCCAAAACAGGGCTCACGGGAGAGGTTCAAATCATCGAAAGTTAGAGTGTCAGTCCTCTTGTCCTTCACTCAGCATTGTGCCTTTTGTATTAAATTCGGATGCAATTTCTGTGTTTCATCGTCAATAAGATGGTCCAAGGGATACAGTAAACCTGAAGTGAAGCATCGGAATCTAAATCTGGACTCGCAGGAGAGGTTCAAATCATCGAACGTTAGAGTGTCAGTTCTCTTGTACTTAAGTCGGCATTGTGCCTTTTGTATTAAATTCGGATGCAATTTCTGTGCTTCATCGCCACTAAGAAGGTCCAAGGGATACAGTAAACCAGAAGTAAAGCGTCGGATTCTAAAACTGGACCCACAGGAGAGGTTCATATCATAGAAAGTTGGAGTGTCAGTCCTCTTGTACTTAAGTCGGCATTGTGCCTTTTGAATTTAATTCCGATGCAATTTCTGTTTATCATCCTCAATAAGAAGGTCCAAGGGATGCAGTAAACCTGAAGTGAAGCATCGGAATCAAAAACTGGACTCACAGGAGAGTTTTAAATCATAGAAAGTTAGAGTGTCTGACCTCTTGTACTTAAGTCGGCATTGTGCCTCTTGTATTAAAATCGGATGCAATTTCTGTGCTTCATCGCCAATACGAAGGTCCAAGGGATACAGTAAACCTAAAGTGAAGCATCGGATTCGAAAACTGGACTCACAGGAGAGGTTCAAATCATAGAAAGTTAGAGTGTCAGTCCTCTTGTTCTTCAGTCGGCATTGTGCCTTTTGAATTTAATTCCGATGCATTTTCTGTGTTTCATCGTCAATAAGATGGTCCAAGGGATACAGTAAACCTGAAGTGAGGCATCGGAATCTAAAACTAGACTCACAGGAGAGGTTCACATCATAGAAAGTTAGAGTGTAGAGTCCCATTGTACTTATGTCGGCATTGTGCCTTTTGTATTAAATTCGGATGCAATATCTGTGTTTCATCGTCAATAAGAGGATCCAAGGGATACAGTAAACCTGAAGTGAAGCATCGGAATCTAAAACTGGACTCACAGGAGAGGTTCAAATTATAGAAAGTTAGAGTGTCAGTCCTCTTGCACTAAAGTCGGCATTGAGCCTTTTGTAATTATTTCGGATGCAAATTCTGTGTTTCATCATCAATAAGAAGGTCCAAGGGATACAGTAAACCTGAAGTGAAGCATCGGATTCTAAAACTGGACTCACAGGAGAGGTTCAAATCATAGAAAATTAAAGTGTCAGTCCTCTTGTACTTAAGTCGGCATTGTGCCTTTTGTATTAAATTCGGATGCAATTTCTGTGTTTCGTCATCAGTAAGAAGGTCCAAGGGATACAGTAAACCTGAAGTGAAGCATCGGAATCTAAAACTGGACTCACAGGTGAGGTTCAAATCGTAGAAAGTTAGAGTGTCAGTCCTCTTGTACTTAAGTCGGCACTGTGCCTTTTGTATTAAATTCGGATGCAATTTCTGTGTTTCATCGTCAATACGAAGTTCCAAGGGATACAGTAAACCTGAAGTGAAGCATCGGAATCTTAATCTGGACTCACAGGAGAGGTTCAAATCAAAGAAAGTTAGAGTGTCAGTCCTCTTGTACTTAAGTCGGCATTGTGCATTTTGTATTATATTCGGATGGATATTCTGTGTTTCATCGTCAATAAGAAGGCCCAAGGGATACAGTAAACCTGAAGTGAAGCATCGGAACCTAAAACTGGACTCACAGGAGAGGTTCAAAACATAGAAAGTTAGAGTGTCAGTCCTCTTGTACTTCAGTCGGCATTGTGCCTTTTGTATTAATTTCGGATGGAATTTCTGTGTTCCATTGTCAATAAGAATGTCCAAGGGATACTGTAAACCTGAAGTGAAGAATCGGAATCTAAAACAGGTCTCACAGGAGAAGTTCAAATCATAGGAAGTTAGAGTGTCAGTCCTCTTGTACTTAAGTCGGAATTGTGCCTTTTGTATTACATTCGGATGGAATTTCTGTGTTTGATCATCAATAAGAAGGTCCAAGGGATACAGTAAACCTGAAGTGAAGCATCGGAATCTAAATCTGGACTCACAGGAGAGGTTCAAATCATCGAACGTTAGAGTGTCAGTTCTCTTGTACTTAAGTCGGCGTTGTGCCTTTTGTATTAAATTCGGATGCAATTTCTGTGCTTCATCGCCACTAAGAAGGTCCAAGGTATACAGTAAACCAGAAGTAAAGCGTCGGATTCTAAAACTGGACCCACAGGAGAGGTTCGTATCATAGAAAGTTAGAGTGTCAGTCCTGTTGTACTTAAGTCGGCATTGTGCCTTTTGAATTTAATTCCGATGCAATATCTGTTTATCATCGTCAATAAGAAGGTCCAAGGGATATAGTAAACCAGAAGTGAAGCATCGGAATCTAAAACTGGACTCACAGGAGCGTTTTAAATCATAGAAAGTTAGAGTGCAGAGTCCTCTTGTACTTAAGTCGGCATTGTGGCTTTTGTATTAATTTCGGATGCAATTTCTGTGCTTCATAGTCAATAAGACGGTCCAAGGTTTACACTAAACCTGACGTGAAGCTTCGGAATCTAAAACAGGACTCACGGGAGAGGTTCAAATCATAGAAAGTGAGAGTGTCAGTCCTCTTGTCCTTCAGTCGGCATTGTGCCTTTTGTATTAAATTCGGATGCAATTTCTGTGTTTCATCGTCAATAAGATGGTCCAAGGGATACGGTAAACCTGAAGTGAAACATCGGAATCTAAAACTGGACTCACAGGAGGGTTTCAAATCATAGAAAATTAAAGTGTCAGTCCTCTTGTACTTAAGTCGGCATTGTGCCTTTTGTATTAAATTCGGATGCAATTTCTGTGTTTCATCATCAGTAAGAAGGTCCAAGGGATACAGTAAACCTGAAGTGAAGCATCGGAATCTAAAACTGGACTCACAGGTGAGGTTCAAATCATAGAATGTTAGAGTGTCAGTCCTCATGTACTTAAGTCGGCGCTGTGCCTTTTGTATTAAATTCGGATGCAATTTCTGTGTTTCATCGTCAATACGAAAGTCCAAGGGATATAGTAAACCTGCAGTGAAGCATCGGAAACTAAATCTGGACTCACAGGAGAGGTTCAAATCAAAGAAAGTTAGAGTGTCAGTCCTCTTGTACTTAAGTCGGCATTGTGCGTTTTGTTTTAAATTCGGATGCAATTTCTGTGTTTCATCATCAATAAGAAGGTCTAAGGGATACAGTAAACCTGAAGAGAAGCATCGGATTATAAAACTGGACTCACAGGAGAGTTTCAAATCATTGAAAATTAGAGTGTCAGTCCTCTTGTACTTCAGTCGGCATTGTGCCTTTTGTATTAAATTCGGATCCAATTTCTGTGTTTCATCGTCAATAAGAATGTCCAAGGGATACAGTAAACCTGAAGTGAAGAATCGGAATCTAAAACTGGACTCACAGGAGAGGTTCAAATCATAGAAAGGTAGAGTGTCAGTCCTCTTGTACTTAAGTCAGCATTGTGCGTTTTGAATTTAATTCCGATGCAATTTCTGTGTTTCTTCGTCAATAAGAAGGTCAAAGGGATACAGTAAACCTGAAGTGAAACATCGGAATCTAAAACCGGACTCACAGGAGAGGTTCAAATCATAGAAAGTTAGTGTGTCAGTCCTGTTGTACTTAAATCGCCATTGTGCCTTTTGTATTAAATTCGGATGCAATTTCTGTGCTTCATCGCCAATGAGAAGGTCCAAGGGATACAGTAATCCTGAAGTGAAGCATCGGAATCTAAATCTGGACTCACATTAGAGGTTCAAATCATCGAACGTTAGAGTGTCAGTTCTCTTGTACTTAAGTCGGCATTGTGCCTTTTGTATTAAATTCGGATGCAATTTCTGTGCTTCATCGCCACTAAGAAGGTCCAAGGTATACAGTAAACCAGAAGTAAATCGTCGGATTCTAAAACTGGACCCACAGGAGAGGTTCATATCATAGAAAGTTAGAGTGTCAGTCCTCTTGTACTTAAGTCGGCATTGTGCCTTTTGAATTTAATTCCGATGCAATATCTGTTTACCATCGTCAATAAGAAGGTCCAAGGGATACAGTAAACCTGAAGTGAAGCATCGGAATCTAAAACTGGACTCACAGGAGAGTTTCAAATCATAGAAAGTTAGAGTGTAGAGTCCTCTAGTACTTAAGTCGGCATTGTGCCTTTTGTATTAAATTCGGATGCAATTTCTGTGCTTCATAGTCAATAAGACGGTCCAAGGTTTACACTAAATCTGACGTGAAGCTTCGGAATCTAAAACAGGACTCACGGGAGAGGTTCAAATCATAGAAAGATAGAGTGTCAGTCCTCTTGTCCTTCAGTCGGCATTGTGCATTTTGTATTAAATTCGGATGCAATTTCTGTGTTTCATCGTCAATAAGATGGTCCAAGGGATACAGTAAAACTGAAGTGAAGCATCGGAATCTAAAGCTGGACTCACAGGAGAGGTTCAAATCATAGAAAGCTAGAGTGAAGAGTCCCCTTGTACTTAAGTCGGCATTGTGCCTTTTGTACTAAATTCGGAAGCAAATTCGGTGTATCATCATCAATAAGAAGGTCCAAGGATACAGTAAACCTGAAGTGAAGCATCGGAATCTAAAACTGGACTCACAGGAGAGGTTCAAATCATAGAAAGCTAGAGTGTAGAGTCCCCTTGTACTTAAGTCGGCAATGTGCCTTTTGCATTAAATTCGGATGCAATTTCTGTGTTTCATCGTCAATAAGAGGGTCCAAAGGATACAGTAAACCTGAAGTGAAGCATCGGAATCTAAAACTGGACTCACAGGTGAGGTTCAAATCATAGAAAGTTAGAGTGTCAGTCCTCTTGTACTTAAGTCGGCATTGTGCCTTTTGTATTAAATTCGGATGCAATTTCTGTGTTTCATCGTCAATAAGAAGGTCCAAGGGATACAGTAAACCTGAAGTGAAACATCGGAATCTAAAACCGGACTCACAGGAGAGATTCAAATCATAGAAAGTTAGGTGTGTCAGACCTGTTGTACTTAAATCGCCATTGTGCCTTTTGTATTAAATTCGGATGCAATTTCTGTGCTTCATCGCCAATGAGAAGGTCCAAGGGATACAGTAATCCTGAAGTGAAGCATCGGAATCTACATCTGGACTCACAGGAGAGGTTCAAATCATCGAACGTTAGAGTGTCAGTTCTCTTGTACTTAAGTCGGCATTGTGCCTTTTGTATTAAATTCGGATGCAATTTCTGTGCTTCATCGCCACTAAGAAGGTCCAAGGTATACAGTAAACCAGAAGTAAAGCGTCGGATTCTAAAACTGGACCCACAGGAGAGGTTCATATCATAGAAAGTTAGAGTGTCAGTCCTCTTGTACTTAAGTCGGCATTGAGCCTTTTGAATTTAATTCCGATGCAATATCTGTTTATCATCGTCAATAAGAAGGTCCAAGGGATACAGTAAACCTGAAGTGAAGCATCGGAATCTAAAACTGGACTCACAGGAGAGTTTCAAATCATAGAAAGTTAGAGTGTAGAGTCCTCTTGTACTTAAGTCGGCATTGTGCCTTTTGTATTAATTTCGGATGCAATTTCTGCGCTTCATAGTCAATAAGACGGTCCAAGGTTTACACTAAATCTGACGTGAAGCTTCCGAATCTAAAACAGGACTCACGGGAGAGGTTCAAATCATAGAAAGATAGAGTGTCAGTCCTCTTGTCCTTCAGTCGGCATTGTGCATTTTGTATTAAATTCGGATGCAATTTCTGTGTTTCATCGTCAATAAGATGGTCCAAGGGATACAGTAAACCTGAAGTCGAGCATCGGAGTCTAAAACTGGACTCACAGGAGAGGTTCAAATCATAGAAAGTTAGAGTGTAGAGTCCCATTGTACTTATGTCGGCATTGTGCCTTTTGTATTAGATTCGGATGCAATATCTGTGTTTCATCGTCAATAAGAGGATCCAAGGGATACAGTAAACCAGAAGTGAAGCATCGGAATCTAAAACTGGACTCACAGGAGAGGTTCAAATCATAGAAAGTTAGAGTGTCAGTCCTCTTGCACTACAGTCGGCATTGTGCCTTTTGTATTAATTTCTGATGCAAATTCTGTGTTTCATCATCAATAAGAAGGTCCAAGGGATACAGTAAACCTGAAGTGAAGCATCGGAATCTAAAACTGGACTCACAGGTGAGGTTCAAATCATAGAAAGTTAGAGTGTCAGTCCTCTTGTACTTCAGTCGGCAATGTGCCTTTTGTATTAAGTTCGGATGCAATTTCTGTGTTTCATCATCAATAAGAAGGACCAAGGGATACAGTAAACCTGAAGTGAAGCATCGGAATCTAAAACTGGACTCACAGGAGAGGTTCAAAACATAGAAAGTTAGAGTGTCAGTCCTCTTGTACTTAAGTCGGCATTGTGCCTTTTGTGTTAAATTCGGATGCAATTTCTGTGTTTCATCGTCAATAAGAAGGTCCAAGGGGTACAGTAAAGCTGAAGTGTAGCATTGGAATTTGAAACTGGACTCACAGAAGAGGTTCAAATCATAGAAAGTTAGAGTATCAGTCGTCTTGTACTTAAGTCGGCATTGTGCCTTTTGTATGAAATTCGGATGCAATTACTGTGATTCATCATCAATAAGAAGGTCCAAGAGATACAGTAAACCTGTAGTGAAGCATTGGAATCTAAAACCGGACTCACAGAAGAGGTCAAATCATAGAAAGTTAGAGTGTCAGTCCTCTTGTGTTTAAGTCGGCATTGTGCATTTTGTATTAAATTCGGATGCAATTTCTGTGTTTCATCGTCAATAAGAAGGTCCAAGGGATACAGTAAACCTGAAGTGAAGCATCGGAATGTAAAACTGGACTCACAGGAGATGTTCAAATCATAGAAAGTTAGAGTGTCAGTCCTCTTGTACTTGAGACGGCTTTGTGCCTTTTGTAATAAATTCGGACGCAATTTCTGTGTTTCATCATCAATAAGAGGGTACAAGGGATACAGTGAACCTGTAGTGAAGCATTGGAATTTAAAACTGGACTCACAGGAGAGGTTCAAATCATAGAAAGTTAGAGTGTCAGTCCTCTTGTACTTCAGTCGGCTATGTGCCTTTTGTATTAAATTTGGATGCAATTTCTGTGTTTCATCATCAATAAGAAGGTCCAAGGGATACAGTAAACCTGAAGGGAAGCATCGGAATCTAAAACTGGACTCACAGGAGAGGTTCAAAACATAGAAAGTTAGAGTGTCAGTCCTCTTGTACTTAAGTCGGCATTGTGCCTTTTGTGTTAAATTCGGATGCAATTTCTGTGTTTCATCGTCAATAAGAAGGTCCAAGGAATACAGTAATGCTGAAGTGTAGCATCGGAATCTAAAACTGGACTCACAGGAGAGGTTCAAATCATAGAAATTTAGAGTGTCAGTCGTCTTGTACATAACTCGGCATTGTGCCTTTTGTATTAAATTCGGATGCAAATTCTGTGTTTCATCATCAATAAGAAGGTCCAAGGGATACAGTAAACCTGAAGTGAAGCATCGGAATCTAAAACTGGACTTACAGGTTAGGTTCAAATCATAGAAAGTTAGAGTGTCAGTCCTCTTGTACTTAAGTCGGCATTGTGACTTTTGTATTAAATTCGGATGCAATTTCTGTGTTTCATCGTCAATAAGAAGGTCCAAGGAATACAGTAATGATGAAGTGTAGCATCGGAATCTAAAACTAGACTCACAGGAGAGGTTTAAATCATTGAAAGTTATAGTGTCAGTCCTCTTGTACTTAAGTCGGCATTGGGCCTTTTGTATTAAATTCGGATGCAATTTCTGTGTTTCATCATCAATTAGAACGTCGAAGGGTTACAGTAAACCTGAAGTGAAGCATCGGAATCGAAAACTGTACTCACAGGTGAGGTTCATATCATAGAAAGTTAGAGTGTCTGTCCTCTTGTACTTAAGTCATCATTGTGGCTTTTGTATTAAATTTGGATGCAAATTCTGTGTTTCATCGTCAATAAGAAGGTCGAAGGGATACAGTATACCTGAAGTGAAGCATCGGAATCTAAAACTGGACTCACAGGAGAGGTTCAAATATTACAAAGTTAGAGTCTTAGTCCTCTTGTACTCAAGTCGGCATTGTGCCTTTTGTATTATATTCGGATGCAATTTCTGTGTTCCATCGTCAATAAGAAGGTCCAAGGGATACAGTAAACCTGAAGTGAAGCATCGGAATCTAAAACTGGACACACGGGAGAGGTTCAAATCATATAAAGTTAGAGTGTCAGTCCTCTTGCTCTTCAGTCGGCATTGTGGCCTTTGTATTAAATTCGGATGCAATTTCTGTGTTTCATCGTTAATGAGATGGTCCAAGGGATACAGTAATCCTGATGTGAAGCATCGGAATCTAAAACTGGACTCACAGGGGAGGTTCAAATCACAGAAAGTTAGAGTGTAGAGACCTCTTGTACTCAAGTCGGCATTGTGCCTTTTGTATTAAATTCGGATGGAATTTCTGTGTTTCATCGTCAATTAGAGGGTCCAAGAGATACAGTAAACCTGATGTGAAGCATCGGAACTTAAAACTGGACTCACAGGTGAGGTTCAAATCATAGAAAGTTAGAGTGTCATTTCTCTTGTACTTAAGTCAGCATTGTGCCTTTTGTATTAAATTCGGATGCAATTTCTGTGTTTCATCATCAATGTGAAGGTCCAAGGGATACAGATAACCTGGAGTGAAGCATTGGAATCTAAAACTGGACTCACAGCAGAGGTTCAAATCATAGAATGATAGACTGTCAGCCCTCTTGTACTTAAGTCGGCATTGTGCCTGTTGTATTAAATTCGAATGCAATTTCTGTGCTTCATCGTCAATAAGACGGTCCAAGAAATACACTAAACCTGAAGTGAAGCATCGGAATCTAAAACTGGACGCACAGGAGAGGTTCAAATCAAAGAAAGTTAGAGTGTCAGTCCTCTTCTACTTAAGTCGGCATTGTGCATTTTGTATTATATTCGGATGGATATTCTGTGTTTCATCGTTAATGAGATGGTCCAAGGGATACAGTAATCCTGATGTGAAGCATCGGAATCTAAAACTGGACTCACAGGGGAGGTTCAAAACATAGAAAGTTAGGGTGTAGAGACCTCATGTACTCAAGTCGGCATTGTGCCTTTTGTATTAAATTCGGATGGAATTTCTGTGTTTCATCGTCAATTAGAGGGTCCAAGAGATACAGTAAACCTGATGTGAAGCATCGGAACTTAAAACTGGACTCACAGGTGAGGTTCAAATCATAGAAAGTTAGAGTGTCATTTCTCTTGTACTTAAGTCAGCATTGTGCCTTTTGTATTAAATTCGGATGCAATTTCTGTGTTTCATCATCAATAAGAAGGTCCAAGGGATACAGTAAACCTGAAGTGAAGCATCGGAATGTAAAACTGGACTTACAGGAGATGTTCAAATCATAGAAAGTTAGAGTGTCAGTCCTCTTGTACTTGAGACGGCTTTGTGCCTTTTGTAATAAATTCGGATGCAATTTCTGTGTTTCATCATCAATAAGAAGGTACAAAGAATACAGTGAACCTGTAGTGAAGCATTGGAATCTAAAACTGGACTCACAGGAGGGGTTCAAATCATAGAAAGTTAGAGTGTCAGTCCTCTTGTACTTCAGTCGGCAATGTGCCTTTTGTATTAAATTCGGATGCAATTTCTGTGTTTCATCTTCAATAAGAAGGTCCAAGGGATACAGTGAACCTGAAGGGAAGCATCGGAATCTAAAACTGGACTCACAGGAGAGGTTCAAAACATAGAAAGTTAGAGTGTCAGTCCTCTTGTACTTAAGTCGGCATTGTGCCTTTTGTGTTAAATTCGGATGCAATTTCTGTGTTTCATCGTCAATAAGAAGGTCCAAGGAATACAGTAATGCTGAAGTGTAGCATCGGAATCTAAAACTGGACTCACAGGAGAGGTTCAAATCATAGAAATTTAGAGTGTCAGTCGTCTTGTACTTAAGTCGGCATTGTGCCTTTTGTATGAAATTCGGATGCAAATTCTGTGTTTCATCATCAATAAGAAGGTCCAAGGGATACAGTAAACCTGAAGTGAAGCATCGGAATCTAAATCTGGACTCACAGGAGAGGTTCAAATCATAGAAAATTAGAGTGTCAGTCCTCTCGTACTTAAGTCGGCATTGTGCCTTTTGTATTAAATTCGGATGCAATTTCTGTGTTTCATCATCAATAAGAAGGGCCAAAGGATACAGTAAACCTGAAGTGAAGCATCGAAATCTAAAACTGGACTTACAGGTGAGGTTCAAATCATTGAAAGTTAGAGTGTCAGTCCTCTTGTACTTAAGTCGGCATTGTGCCTTTTGTAACAAATTCGGATGCGATCTCTGTGTTTCATCATCAATAAGAAGGTCCAAGGGATACAGTAAACCTGTAGTGAAGCATTGGAATCTAAAACTGGACTCACAGGAGAGGTTTAAATCATAGAAAGTTAGAGTGTCAGTCCTCTTGTACTTAAGTCGGCATTGTGCCTTTTGTATTAAATTCGGATGCAATTTCTGTGTTTCATCGTCAATAAGAAGGTCCAAGGGATACAGTAAACCTGAAGTGAAGCATCGGAATCTAAAACTGGACTCACAGAAGAGGTTCAAATCATAGAAAGTTAGAGTGTCTGTCCTCTTGTACTTAAGTCATCATTGTGGCTTTTGTATTAAATTTGGATGCAAATTCTGTGTTTCATTGTCAATAAGAAGGTCGAAGGGATACAGTATATCTGAAGTGAAGCATCGGAATCTAAAACTGGACTCACAGGAGAGGTTCAAATATTACAAAGTTAGAGTCTTAGTCCTCTTGTACTCAAGTCGGCATTGTGCCTTTTGTATTATATTCGGATGCAATTTCTGTGTTCCATCGTCATTAAGAAGGTCCAAGGGATACAGTAAACCTGAAGTGAAGCATCGGAATCTAAAACTGGACACACGGGAGAGGTTCAAATCATATAAAGTTAGAGTGTCAGTCCTCTTGCTCTTCAGTCGGCATTGTGGCCTTTGTATTAAATTCGGATGCAATTTCTGTGTTTCATCGTTAATGAGATGGTCCAAGGGATACAGTAATCCTGATGTGAAGCATCGGAATCTAAAACTGGACTCACAGGGGAGGTTCAAATCATAGAAAGTTAGAGTGTAGAGACCTCTTGTACTCAAGTCGGCATTGTGCCTTTTGTATTAAATTCGGATGGAATTTCTGTGTTTCATCGTCAATTAGAGGGTCCAAGAGATACAGTAAACCTGATGTGAAGCATCGGAACTTAGAACTGGACTCACAGGTGAGGTTCAAATCATAGAAAGTTAGAGTGTCATTTCTCTTGTACTTAAGTCAGCATTGTGCCTTTTGTATTAAATTCGGATGCAATTTCTGTGTTTCATCATCAATGTGAAGGTCCAAGGGATACAGATAACCTGAAGTGAAGCATTGGAACCTAAAACTGGACTCACAGCAGAGGTTCAAATCATAGAATGATAGAGTGTCAGCCCTCTTGTACTTAAGTCGGCATTGTGCCTTTTGTACTAAATTGGAATGCAATTTCTGTGCTTCATCGTCAATAAGACGGTCCAAGGTATAAACTAAACCTGAAGTGAAGCATCGGAATCTAAAACTGGGCACACAGGAGAGGTTCAAATCAAAAAAGTTAGAGTGTCAGTCCTCTTGTACTTAAGTCGGCATTGTGCATTTTGTATTATATTCGGATGGATATTCTGTGTTACATCGTCAATAAGAAGGTCCAAGGGATACAGTAAACCTGAAGTGAAGCATCGGAATCTAAAACTGGACTCACAGGAGAGGTTCAAATCATAGAAAGTTAGAGTGTCAGTCCTCTTGTACTTCAGTCGGCATTGTGCCTTTTGTATTAAATTCGGATGCAATTTCTGTGCTCCATTGTCAATGAGAATGTCCAAGGGATACTGTAAAGCTGAAGTGAAGCACCGGAATCTAAAACAGGACTCACAGGAGAAGTTCAAATCATAGGAAGTTAGAGTGTCAGTCCTCTTGTACTTGAGACGGCTTTGTGCCTTTTGTAATAAATTCGGATGCAATTTCTGTGTTTCATCATCAATAAGAGGGTACAAGGAATACAGTGAACCTGTAGTGAAGCATTGGAATCTAAAACTGGACTCACAGGAGGGGTTCAAATCATAGAAAGTTAGAGTGTCATTCCTCTTGTACTTCAGTCGGCAATGTGCCTTTTGTATTAAATTCGGATGCAATTTCTGTGTTTCATCATCAATAAGAAGGTCCAAGGGATACAGTGAACCTGAAGGGAAGCATCGGAATCTAAAACTGGACTCACAGGAGAGGTTCAAAACATAGAAAGTTAGAGTGTCAGTCCTCTTGTACTTAAGTCGGCATTGTGCCTTTTGTGTTAAATTCAGATGCAATTTCTGTGTTTCATCGTCAATAAGAAGGTCCAAGGAATACAGTAATGCTGAAGTGTAGCATCGGAATCTAAAACTGGACTCACAGGAGAGGTTCAAATCATAGAAATTTAGAGTGTCAGTCGTCTTGTACTTAAGTCAGCATTGTGCCTTTTGTATGAAATTCGGATGCAAATTCTGTGTTTCATCATCAATAAGAAGGTCCAAGGGATACAGTAAACCTGAAGTGAAGCATCGGAATCTAAATCTGGACTCACAGGAGAGGTTCAAATCATACAAAATTAGAGTGTCAGTCCTCTCGTACCTAAGTCGGCATTGTGCCTTTTGTATTAAATTCGGATGCAATTTCTGTGTTTCATCATCAATAAGAAGGGCCAAAGGATACAGTAAACCTGAAGTGAAGCATCGAAATCTACAACTGGACTTACAGGTGAGGTTCAGATCATAGAAAGTTAGAGTGTCAGTCCTCTTGTACTTCAGTCGGCATTGTGCCTTTTGTAACAAATTCGGATGCGATCTCTGTGTTTCATCATCAATAAGAAGGTCCAAGGGATACAGTAAACCTGTAGTGAAGCATTGGAATCTAAAACTGGACTCACAGGAGAGGTTCAAATCATAGAAAGTTAGAGTGTCAGTCCTGTTGTACTTAAGTCGGCATTGTGCCTTTTGTATTAAATTCGGCTGCAATTTCTGTGTTTCATCGTCAATAAGAAGGTCCAAGGGATACAGTAAACCTGAAGTGAACCATCGGAATCTAAAACTGGACTCACAGAAGAGGATCAAATCATAGAAAGTTAGAGTGTCTGTCCTCTTGTACTTAAGTCATCATTGTGGCTTTTGTATTAAATTTGGATGCAAATTCTGTGTTTCATTGTCAATAAGAAGGTCGAAGGGATACAGTATACCTGAAGTGAAGCATCGGAATGTAAAACTGGACTCACAGGAGAGGTTCAAATATTACAAAGTTAGAGTCATAGTCCTCTTGTACTTAAGTCGGCATTGTGCCTTTTGTATTATATTCGGATGCAATTTCTGTGTTTCATCGTCAATGAGATGGTCCAAGGGATACAGTAATTCTGAAGTGAAGCATCGGAATCTAAAACTTGACTCACAGAGGAGGTTCAAATCATTGAAAGTTAGAGTGTAGAGACCTCTTGTACTCAAGTCGGCATTGTGCCTTTTGTATTAAATTCGGATGGAATTTCTGTGTTTCATCGTCAATTGGAGGGTCCAAGAGATACAGTAAACCTGAAGTGAAGCATCGGAACTTAAAACTGGACTCACAGGTGAGGTTCAAATCATAGAAAGTTAGAGTGTCATTTCTCTTGTACTTAAGTCAGCATTGTGCCTTTTGTATTAAATTCGGATGCAATATCTGTGTTTCATCATCAATGTGAAGGTCCAAGGGATACAGATAACCTGAAGTGAAGCATTGGAATCTAAAACTGGACTCACAGCAGAGGTTCAAATCATAGAATGATAGAGTGCCAGCCCTCTTGTACTTAAGTCGGCATTGTGCCTTTTGTATTAAATTCGAATGCAATTTCTGTGCTTCATCGTCAATAAGACGGTCCAAGGTAAACACTAAACCTGAAGTGAAGCATCGGAATCTAAAACTGGACTCACAGGAGAGGTTCAATTCAAAGGAAGTTAGAGTGTCAGTCCTCTTGTACTTAAGTCGGCATTGTGCATTTTGTATTATATTCGGATGGATATTCTGTGTTTCATCGTCAATAAGAAGGTCCAAGGAATACAGTAAACCTGAAGTGAAGCATCGGAATCTAAAACTGGACTCACAGGAGAGGTTCAAATCATAGAAAGTTAGAGTGTCAGTCCTCTTGTACTTCAGTCGAAATTATGCCTTTTGTATTAAATTCGGATGCAATTTCTGTGTTCCATTGTCAATAAGAATGTCCAAGGGATACTGTAAACCTGAAGTGAAGCATCGGAATCTAAAACAGGACTCACAGGAGAAGTTCAAATCATAGGAAGTTAGAGTGCCAGTCCTCTTGTACTTAAGTCGGAATTGTGCCTTTTGTATTATATTCGGATGGAATTTCTGTGTTTCATCATCAATACGAAGGTCCAAGGGATACAGTAAACCCGAAGTGAAGCATCGGAATCTAAAACAGGACTCTCAGGAGAGGTTCAAATCAAGAAATTTAGAGTGTCAGTCCTCTTGTACTTAAGTCGGCATTGTGCCTTTTGTATTAACTTCGGATGCAATTTCTGTGTTTCATCATCAATAAGAAGGTCTAAGGGATACAGTAATCCTGAAGAGAAGCATCGGATTATAAAACTGGACTCACAGGAGGGTTTCAAATCATTGAAAATTAGAGTGTCAGTCCTCTTGTACTTCAGTCGGCATTGTGCGTTTTGTATTAAATTCGGATGCAATTTCTGTGTTTCATCGTCAATAAGAATGTCCAAGGGATACAGTATACATGAAGTGAAGCATCGGAATCTAAAACTGGACTCACAGGAGAGGTTCAAATCATAGAAAGGTAGAGTGTCAGTCCTCTTGTACTTAAGTCAGCATTGTGCGTTTTGAATTTAATTCCGATGCAATATCTGTGTTTCATCGTCAATAAGAAGGTCAAAGGGATACAGTAAACCTGAAGTGAAGTAACGGAATCTAAAACCGGACTCACAGGAGAGGTTTAAATCATAAAAAGTTAGAAAGTCAGTCCTGTTGTACTTGAATCGCCGTTGTGCCTTTTGTATTAAATTCGGATACAATTTCTGTGCTTCATCGCCAATGAGAAGGTCCAAGGGATACACTAATCCTGAAGTGAAGCATCGGAATCTAAATCTGGACTCACAGGAGAAGTTCAAATCATCGAAACTTAGAGTGTCAGTTCTCATGTACTTAAGTCGGCGTTGTGCCTTTTGTATTAAATTCGGATGCAATTTCTGCGCTTCATCGCCACTAAGAAGGTCCAAGGTATACAGTAAACCAGAAGTAAAGCGTCGGATTGTAAAACTGGACCCACAGGAGAGGTTCATATCATAGAAAGTTAGAGTGTCAGTCCTTTTGTACTTAAGTCGGCATTGTGCCTATTGAATTTAATTCTGATGCAATTTCTGTTTTTCATCGTCAATAAGAAGGTTCAATGGATACAGTAAACCTGAAGTGAAGCATCGGAATCTAAAACTGGACTCACAGGAGAGCCTTAAATCATAGAAAGTTAGAGAGTCAGACCTCTTGTACTTAAGTCGGCATTGTGCCTTTTGTATTAAATTCGGATGCAATTTCTGTGCTTCATCGCCAATACGAAGGTCCAAGGGATACAGTAAACCTAAAGTGAAGCATCGGAAACGAAAACTGGACTCACAGGAGAGGTCCAAATCATAGAAATTTAGAGTGTCAGTCCTCTTGTACTTCAGTCGGCATTGTGCCTTTTGTATTAAATTCGGATGCAATTTCTGTGATTCATCATCAATAAGAAGGTCTAAGGGATACAGTTATCCTGAAGAGAAGCATCGGATTATAAAACTGGACTCACAGAAGAGTTTCAAATCTTTGAAAATTAGAGGAACAGTCCTCTTGTACTTCAGTCGGCATTGTGCCTTTTGTATTAAATTCGGATGCAATTTCTGTGTTTCATCGTCAATAAGAATGTCCAAGGGATACAGTAAACCTGAAGTGAAGCATCGGAATCTAAAACTGGACTCACAGGAGAGGTTCAAATCATAGAAATGTAGAGTGTCAGTCCTCTTGTACTTAAGTCAGCATTGTGCGTTTTGAATTTAATTCCGATGCAATTTCTGTGTTTCATCGTCAATAAGAAGGTCAAAGGGATACAGTAAACCTCAAGTGAAGTATCGGAATCTAAAACCGGACTCACAGGAGGGGTTCAAATCATAGAAAGTTAGAAAGTCAGTCCTGTTGTACTTAAATCGCCATTGTGCCTTTTGTATTAAATTCGGATGCAATTTCTGTGCTTCATCGCCAATACGAAGGTCCATGGGATACAGTAAACCTACGGTGAAGCATCTGAATCGAAAACAGGACTCACAGGAGAGGTTCAAATCATAGAAAGTTAGAGTGTCAGTTCTCTTGTACTTAAGTCGGCATTGCGCCTTTTGAATTTCATTCCGATGCAGTATCTGTGTTTCATCGTCAATAAGAAGGTCCAAGGGATACAGTAAACATGAAGTGATGCATCGGAATCTAAAACTGGACTCACAGGAGAGGTTCAAATCATAGAAAGTTAGAGTGTAGAGTCCTTTTGTACTTAAGTCGGCATTGTGCCTTTTGTATTAATTTCGGATGCAATTTCTGTGCTTCATAGACAATAAGACGGTCCAAGGTATACACTAAACCTGACGTGAAGCTTCGGAATCTAAAACAGAACTCACGGGAGAGGTTCAAATCATAGAAAGTTAGAGTGTCAGTCCTCTTGTCCTTCAGTCGGCATTGTGCCTTTTGTATTACATTTGGATGCAATTTCTGTGTTTCATCGTCAATAAGAAGGTCCAAGGGATACAGTAACCCTGAAGTGAAGCATCGGAATCTGAAACTGGACTCACAGGGGAGGTTCAAATCATAGAAAGTTAGAGTGTCAGTCCTCTTGTACTTAAGTCGGCATTGTGCCTTTTGTATTAAATTCGGACGCAAATTCGGTGTTTCATCATGAATAAGAAGGTCCAAGGGATACAGTAAACCTGAAGTGAAGCATCGGAATCTAAAACTGGACTCACAGGAGAGGTTCAAATCATAGAAAGTCAGAGTGTCAGTCCTCTTGTACTTCAGTCGGCAATGTGCATTTTGTATTAAATTCGGATGCAATTTCTGTGTTTCATCGTCAATAAGAAGGTCCAAGGGATACAGTAAACCTGAAGTGAAGCATCGGAATCTAAAACTGGTCTCACAGGAGAGGTTCAAATCATAGAAAGTTAGAGTGTCAGTCCTCTTGTACTTAATTCGGCATTGTGTCTTTTGTGCTAAATTCGGATGCAATTTCTGTGTTTCATCGTCAATAAGAAGGTCCACGGAATACAGTAAAGCTGAAGTGTAGCATCGGAATCTAAAACTGGACTCACAGGAGAGGTTCAAATCATAGAAAGTTAGAGTGTCAGTCGTCTTGTACTTAAGACAGCATTGTGCCTTTTGTATGAAATTCGGATGCAAATTCTGTGTTTCATCATCAATAAGAAGGTCCAAGGGATACAGTAAACCTGAAGTGAAGCATCGGAATCTGAATCTGGACTCACAGGGGAGGTTCGAATCATAGAAATTTAGAGTGTCAGTCCTCTTGTACTTCAGTCGGCATTGTGCCTTTTGTAATAAATTCGAATGCAATTTCTGTGTTTCATCATCAATAAGAAGGTCCAAGGGATACCGTAAACCTGTAGTGAAGCATTGGAATCTAAAACTGGACTCACAGGAGAGGTTTAAATCATTGAAAGTTAGAGTGTAAGTCCTCTTGTACTTAAGTCGGCATTGTGCCTTTTGTATTAAATTCGGATGCAATTTCTGAGTTGCATCATCAATAAGAAGGTCGAAGGGATACAGTAAACCTAAAGTGAAGCATCGGAAACGAAAACTGGACTCACAGGAGAGGTTCAATTCAAAGGAAGTTAGAGTGTCAGTCTTCTTGTACTTAAGTCGGCATTGTGCATTTTGTATTATATTCGGATGGATATTCTGTGTTTCATCGTCAATAAGAAGGTCCAAGGAATACAGTAAACCTGAAGTGAAGCATCGGAATCTAAAACTGGACTCACAGGAGAGGTTCAAATCATAGAAAGTTAGAGTGTCAGTCCTCTTGTACTTCAGTCGAAATTATGCCTTTTGTATTAAATTCGGATGCAATTTCTGTGTTCCATTGTCAATAAGAATGTCCAAGGGATACTGTAAACCTGAAGTGAAGCATCGGAATCTAAAACAGGACTCACAGGAGAAGTTCAAATCATAGGAAGTTAGAGTGCCAGTCCTCTTGTACTTAAGTCGGAATTGTGCCTTTTGTATTATATTCGGATGGAATTTCTGTGTTTCATCATCAATACGAAGGTCCAAGGGATACAGTAAACCTGAAGTGAAGCATCGGAATCTAAAACAGGACTCTCAGGAGAGGTTCAAATCAAGAAATTTAGAGTGTCAGTCCTCTTGTACTTAAGTCGGCATTGTGCCTTTTGTATTAAATTCGGATGCAATTTCTGTGTTTCATCATCAATAAGAAGGTCTAAGGGATACAGTAATCCTGAAGAGAAGCATCGGATTATAAAACTGGACTCACAGGAGGGTTTCAAATCATTGAAAATTAGAGTGTCAGTCCTCTTGTACTTCAGTCGGCATTGTGCGTTTTGTATTAAATTCGGATGCAATTTCTGTGTTTCATCGTCAATAAGAATGTCCAAGGGATACAGTATACATGAAGTGAAGCATCGGAATCTAAAACTGGACTCACAGGAGAGGTTCAAATCATAGAAAGGTAGAGTGTCAGTCCTCTTGTACTTAGGTCAGCATTGTGCGTTTTGAATTTAATTCCGATGCAATATCTGTGTTTCATCGTCAATAAGAAGGTCAAAGGGATACAGTAAACCTGAAGTGAAGTAACGGAATCTAAAACCGGACTCACAGGAGAGGTTTAAATCATAAAAAGTTAGAAAGTCAGTCCTGTTGTACTTGAATCGCCATTGTGCCTTTTGTATTAAATTCGGATACAATTTCTGTGCTTCATCGCCAATGAGAAGGTCCAAGGGATACAGTAATCCTGAAGTGAAGCATCGGAATCTAAATCTGGACTCACAGGAGAGGTTCAAATCATCGAAACTTAGAGTGTCAGTTCTCATGTACTTAAGTCGGCGTTGTGCCTTTTGTATTAAATTCGGATGCAATTTCTGTGCTTCATCGCCACTAAGAAGGTCCAAGGTATACAGTAAACCAGAAGTAAAGCGTCGGATTGTAAAACTGGACCCACAGGAGAGGTTCATATCATAGAAAGTTAGAGTGTCAGTCCTCTTGTAGTTAAGTCGGCATTGTGCCTATTGAATTTAATTCTGATGCAATTTCTGTTTTTCATCGTCAATAAGAAGGTCCAATGGATACAGTAAACCTGAAGTGAAGCATCGGAATCTAAAACTGGACTCACAGGAGAGCCTTAAATCAAAGAAAGTTAGAGAGTCAGACCTCTTGTACTTAAGTCGGCATTGTGCCTTTTGTATTAAATTCGGATGCAATTTCTGTGCTTCATCGCCAATACGAAGGTCCAAGGGATACAGTAAACCTAAAGTGAAGCATCGGAAACGAAAACTGGACTCACAGGAGAGGTTCAAATCATAGAAATTTAGAGGGTCAGTCCTCTTGTACTTAAGTCGGCATTGTGCCTTTTGTATTAAATTCGGATGCAATTTCTGTGATTCATCATCAATAAGAAGGTCTAAGGGATACAGTAATCCTGAAGAGAAGCATCGGATTATAAAACTGGACTCACAGGAGAGTTTCAAATCTTTGAAAATTAGAGGTACAATCCCTTTGTACTTCAGTCGGCATTGTGCCTTTTGTATTAAATTCGGATGCAATTTCTGTGTTTCATCGTCAATAAGAATGTCCAAGGGATACAGTAACCCTGAAGTGAAGCATCGGAATCTGAAACTGGACTCACAGGAGAGGTTCAAATCACAGAAAGTTAGAGTGTCAGTCCTCTTGTACTTAAGTCGGCATTGTGCCTTTTGTATTAAATTCGGATGCAAATTCGGTGTTTCATCATCAATAAGAAGGTCCAAGGGTTACAGTAAACCTGAAGTGAAGCATCGGAATCTAAAACTGGACTCACAGGAGAGGTTCAAATCATAGAAAGTCAGAGTATCAGTCCTCTTGTACTTCAGTCGGCAATGTGCATTTTGTATTAAATTCGGATGCAATTTCTGTGTTTCATCGTCAATAAGAAGGTCCAAGGGAGACAGTAAACCTGAAGTGAAGCATCGGAATCTAAAACTGGTCTCACAGGAGAGGTTCAAATCATAGAAAGTTAGAGTGTCAGTCCTCTTGTACTTAATTCGGCATTGTGTCTTTTGTGCTAAATTCGGATGCAATTTCTGTGTTTCATCGTCAATAAGAAGGTCCACGCAATACAGTAAAGCTGAAGTGTAGCATCGGAATCTAAAACTGGACTCACAGGAGAGGTTCAAATCATAGAAAGTTAGAGTGTCAGTCGTCTTGTACTTAAGTCAGCATTGTGCCTTTTGTATGAAATTCGGATGCAAATTCTGTGTTTCATCATCAATAAGAAGGTCGAAGGGATACAGTAAACCTGAAGTGAAGCATCGCAATCTAAAACTGGACTCACAGGAGAGGTTCAAATCGTGGAAAGTTAGAGTGTCAGTCCCCTTGTTCTTCAGTCGGCATTGTGCCTTTTGTATTAAATTCGGATGCAATTTCTGTGTATCATCGTCAATAAGAGGGTCCAAGGGATACAGCAAACCTGAAGTGAAGCATCGGAACTTAAAACTGGACTCACAGGTGATGTTCAAATCACAGAAAGTTAGAGTGTCAGTCCTCTTGTACTTAAGTCGGCTTTGTGCCATTTGTATTAAATTCGGATTCAATTTCTGTGTTTCATCAGCAATAAGAAGGTCCAAGGGATACAGAAAACCTGAAGTGAAGCATTGGAATCTAAAACTGGACTCACGGCAGAGGTTCAAATCATAGAATGATAGAGTGTCAGTCCTCTTGTACTATAGTCGGCATTGTGCCTTTTGTATTAAATTTGGTTGCAATTTCTGTGCTTCATCGTCAATAAGATGGTCCAAAGTATACTCTAAACCTGAAGTGAAGCATCGGAATCTAAAACTGGAGTCACAGGAGAGGTTCAAATCATAGAAAGTTAGAGTGTCAGTCCTCTTGTAAAGTCGGCATTGTGCCGTTTGTATTATATTCGGATGCAATTTCTGTGTTTCATCGTCAATAAGAAGGTCCAAGGGATACAGTATACCTGAAGTAAAGCGTCGGAATGTAAAACTGGACTCACAGGAGGGGTTCAAATTATAGAAAGTTAGGGTGGCAGTCCTCTTGTACTTCAGTCGGCATTGTGCCTTTTGTATTAAATTCGGATGCAATTTCTGTGTTTCATCGTCAAAAAGACGGTCCAAGGGATACAGTAAACCTGAAGTGAGGCATCGGAATCTAAAACTAGACTCACAGGAGAGGTTCAAATCATAGAAAGTTAGAGTGTAGAGTCCTCTTGTACTTAAGTCGGCATTGGGCCTTTTGTAATAAATTCGGATGCAATTTCTGTGTTTCATCGTGAATAAGAGGGTCCAAGGGATACAGTAAACCTGAAGTGAAGCATCGGAATCCAAAACTGGACTCACAGGTGAGGTTCAAATCATAGAAATTTAGAGCGTCTGTCCTCTTGTACTGAAGTCCTCATTGTGGGTTTTGTATTAAACTCGGATGCAATTTCTGTGTTTCATCGTCAATAAGAAGGTCGAAGGAATACAGTAAACCTGAAGTGAGGCATCGGAATCTAAAACTGGACTCACAGGAAAGGTTCAAATCATAGAAAGATAGAGTGTCAGTCCTCTTGTACTTAAGTCGGCATTGTGCCTTTGTATTATATTCGGATCCAATTTCTGTGTTTCATCGTCAATAATAAGGTCCAAGGGATACAGTAAACCTGAAGTGAAGCATCGGAATCTAAAACTGGACTCACAGGAGAGGTTTAAATCATAGAAAATTAGAGTGCCAGTCCTCTCGTACTTAAGCCGGCATTGTGCCTTTTGTATTAAATTAGGATGCAATTTCTGTGTTTCATCATCAATAAGAAGGTCCAAAGTATACAGTAAACCTGAAGTGAAGCATCGGAATCTAAAACTGGACTTACAGGTGAGGTTCAAATCATAGAAAGTTAGAGTGTCAGTCCACTTGTACTTCAGTCGGCATTGTGCCTTTTGTAATAAATTCGGATGCAATTTCTGTGTTTCATCATCAATAAGAAGGTCCAAGGGATACAGAAAACCTGTAGTGAAGCATTGGAATCTAAAACTGGACTCACAGGAGAGGTTCAAATCATAGAAAGTTAGAGTGTCAGTCCTCTTGTACTTAAGTCGGCATTGTGCTTTTGTATTAAATTCGGATGCAATTTCTGTGTTTCATCGTCAATAAGAAGGTCCAAGGGATACAGTAAACCTGAAGTGAAGCATCGGAATATAAAACTGGACTCACAGGAGAGGTTCAAATCATAGAAAGTTATAGTAACAGTCCTCTTGTACATGAGACGGCATTGTGCCTTTGTATTATATTCGGATCCAATTTCTGTGTTTCATCATCAATAAGAAGGTCCAAGGGATACAGTATACCTGAACTGAAGCATCGGAATCTAAAACTGGACTCACAGCAGAGGCTAAAATCGTAGAATGATAGAGTATCAGTCCTCTTGTCCTTAAGTCGGCATTGTGCCTTATGTATTAAATTCGGATGCAACTTCTGTGTTTCATCATCAATTAGAACGTCCAAGGGATACAGTAAACCAGAAGTTAAGCATCGGAATCTAAAACTGTACTCACAGGTGAGGTTCATATCATACAAAGTTGAAGTGTCTGTCCTCTTGAACTTAAGTCATCATTGTGGCTTTTGTATTAAATTCGGATGCAAAATCTGTGTTTCATCGTCAATAAGAAGGTCGAAGGGATACAGTAAACCTGAAGTGAAGCATCGGAATCTAAAACTGGAGTCACATGAGAGGTTCAAATCATGGAAAGTTAGAGTGTCATTCCCCTTGTTCTTCAGTCGGCATTGTGCCTTTTGTATTAAATTCGGATGCAATTTCTGTGTTTCATCGTCAATAAGAGGGTCCAAGGGATACAGTAAACCTGAAGTGAAGCATCGGAACTTAAAACTGGACTCACAGGTGATGTTCATGTCATAGAAAGTTAGAGAGTCAGTCCTCTTGTGCTTAAGCCGGCTTTGTGCCTTTTGTATTAAATTCGGATTCAATTTCTGTGTTTCATCATCAATGAGAAGGTCCAAGGGATACAGAAAACCTGAAGTGAAGCATTGGAATATAAAACTGGACTCACGGTAGAGGTTCAAATCATAGAATGATAGAGTGTCAGTCCTCTTGTTCTTAAGTCGGCATTGTGCCTTTTGTATTAAATTCGGTTGCAATTTCTGTGCTTCATCGTCAATAAGATGGTCCAGGGTATACACTAAACCTGAAGTGAAGCACGGGAATCTAAAACTGGAGTCACAGGAGAGGTTCAAATCGTAGAAAGTTAGAGTGTCAGTCCTCTTGTACTTAAGTCGGCATTGTGCCGTTTGTATTATATTCGGATGCAATTTCTGTGTTTCATCGTCAATAAGAAGGTCCAAGGGATACAGTATACCTGAAGTGAAGCGTCGGAATCTAAAACTGGAATCACAGGAGAGGTTCAAATTATACAAAGTTAGGGTGTCAGTCCTCTTGTACTTCAGTCGACATTGTGGCTTTTGTATTAAACTCGGATGCAATTTCTGTGTTTCATCGTCAATAAGAAGGTCGAAGGAATACAGTAAACCTGAAGTGAGATATCGGAAGCAAAAACTGGACTCACAGGAGACGTTCAAATCATAGAAAGTTAGAGTGTCAGTCCTCTTGTTCTTCAGTCGGCATCGTGCCTTTTGTATTAAATTCGGATGCAATTTCTGTGTTTCATCATCAATAAGAAGGTCGATGGGATACAGTAAACCTGAAGTGAAGCATCGGAATCTAAAACTGGACTCACAGGAGTGGTTCAAATCATAGAAAGTTAGAGTGTACAGCCCTCTTGTACTTAAGTCGGCATTGTGCCTTTTGTATTAAATTCGGATGCAATATCTGTGTTTCATCGTGAATAAGAGGGTCCAAGGGACACAGTAAACCTGAAGTGAAGCATCCGAACCTAAAACTGGACTAACAGGTGAGGTTCAAATCATAGAATGATAGGGTGTCAGTCCTCTTGTTCTTCAGTCGGCATTGTGCCTTTTGTATTAAATTCGGATGCAATTTCTGTGTTTCATCATCAATAACAAGGTCCAAGGGATACAGTTAACCCGTAGTGAAGCATCGGAATCTAAACCTGCACTCACAGGAGAGGTTCAAATCATAGAAAGTAAGGGTGTAAGTCCTCTTGTACTTAAGTCGGCATTGTGCGTTTTCTATGAAATTCGGATGCAAATTCTGTGTTTCATCATTAATAAGATGGTCCAAGGGATACAGTTAACCTGAAGTGAAGCATCGGAATCTAAAACTGGACTCACAGGACAGGTTCAAATCATAGAAAATTAGAGTGTCACTCCTCTCGTACTTAAGTCGGCATTGTGACTTTTGTATTAAATTCGGATGCAAATTCTGTGTTTCATCATCAATGAGAAGGTCCAAGGGATGCAGTAAACCTGAAGTGAAGCATCGGATTCTAAAACTGGACTCACGGGTGAGGTTCAAATCATAGAAAGTTAGAGTGTCAGTCCACTTGTACTTAAGTCGGCATTTTCTCTTTTTATTAAATTCGGATGCAATTTCTGTGCTTCATCGTCAATAAGAAGGTCCAAGGTATACACTAAACCTGAAGTGAAGCATCGGAATCTAAAACTGGACTCACACGAGAGGTTCAAATCATAGAAAGTTAGAGTGTCAGTCGTCTTGTACTGAAGTCGGCATTGTGCATTTTGTATTAAATTCGGATGGAAATTCTGTGTTTCATCATCAATAAGAAGCTCCAAGGGATACAGTAAACCTGAAGTGAAGCATCGGAATCTAAAACTGGACTCACAGGAGAGGTTCAAATCATAGAAAATTAGAGTGTCAGTCCTCTTGTACTGAAGTTGGCATTGTGCATTTTGTATTAAATTCGTATGGAAATTCTGTGTTTCATCATCAATAAGAAGGTCCAAGGGATACAGTAAACCTGAAGAGAAGCATCGGAATCTAAAACTGGATTCACAGGTGAGGTTCAAATCATAGAAAGTTAGAGTGTCCGTCCTCTTGTACCTAAGTCGGCATTGTTCTTTTTGTATTAAATTCGGATGCAATTTCTGTGTTTCATCGTCAATAAGAAGGTCCAAGGGATACAGTACACCTGAAGTGAAGCATCGGAATCTAAAACTGGACTCACGGGAGAGGTTCAAATCATAGAAAGTTAAAGTGTCAGTCCTCTTGTTCTTCAGTCGGCATTGTGACTTTTGTATTAAATTCGTATGCAATTTCTGTGTTTCATCGTCAATAAGATGTTCCAAGGGATACAGTAAACCTGAAGTGAAGCATCGGAATCTAAAACTGGACTCACAGTAGAGGTTCAAATCATAGAAAGTTAGAGTGTAGAGTCCCATTGTACTTATGTCGGCATTGTGCCTTTTGTATTAAATTCGGATGCAATTTCTGTGTTTCATCTTCAGTAAGAGGATCCAAGGGATACAGTAAACCTGAAGTGAAGCATCGGAATCTAAACTGGACTCACAGGAGAGGTTCAAATCATAGAAAGTTAGAGTGTCAGTCCTCTTGCACTAAAGTCGGCATTATGACTTTTGTATTAATTTCGGATGCAAATTCTGTGTTTCGTCATCAATACGAAGGTCCAAGGGATACAGTAAACCTGAAGTGAAGCATCGGAATCTAAAACTGGACTCACAGGAGGGGTTCAAAACATAGAAAGTTAGAGTGTCAGTCCTCTTGTACTTAAGTCGGCATTGTGCCTTTTGTGTTAAATTCGGATGCAATTTCTGTGTTTCATCGTCAATAAGAAGTACCAAGGGATACAGTAAAGCTGAAGTGTAGCATCGGAATCTAAAACTGGACTCACAGGAGAGGTTCAAATCAGAGAAAGTTAGAGTGTCAGTCGTCTTGTACTTAAGTCGGCATTGTGCCTTTTGTATGAAAATCAGATGCAATTTCTGTGTTTCATCATCAATACGAAGGTCCAAGGGATACAGTAAACCTGACGTGAAGCATCGGAATCTAAATCTGGACTCACAGGAGAGGTTCAAATCATAGAAAATTAGAGTGTCAGTCCTATCGTACTTAAGTCGGCATTGTGCCTTTTGTATTAAATTCGGATGCAATTTCTGTGTTTCATCATCAATAAGAAGGTCCAAAGGATACAGTAAACCTGAAGTGAAGCATCGGAATCTAAAACTGGACTTACAGGTTAAGTTCAAATCATAGAAAGTTAGAGTGTCAGTCCTCTTGTACTTCAGTCGGCATTGTGCCTTTTGTAATAAATTAGGATGCAATTTCTGTGTTTCATCAGCAATAAGAAGGGCCAAGGGATACAGTAAACCTGTAGTGAAGTATTGGAATCTAAAACTGGACTCACAGGAGAGGTTCAAATCATAGAAAGTTAGAGTGTCAGTCCTCTTGTACTTAAGTTGGCATTGTGCCTTTGTATTAAATTCGGATCCAATTTCTGTGTTTCATCGTCAATAAAAAGGTCCAAGGGATACAGTAAACATGAAGTGAAGCATCGGAATCTAAAACTGGTCTCACAGGAGAGGTTCAAATCATAGAAAGTTAGAGTGTCAGTCCTCTTGTACTTAATTCGGCATTGTGTCTTTTGTGCTAAATTCGGATGCAATTTCTGTGTTTCATCGTCAATAAGAAGGTCCACGGAATACAGTAAAGCTGAAGTGTAGCATCGGAATCTAAAACTGGACTCACAGGAGAGGTTCAAATCATAGAAAGTTAGAGTGTCAGTCGCCTTGTACTTAAGTCAGCATTGTGCCTTTTGTATGAAATTCGGATGAAAATTCTGTGTTTCATCAGCAATAAGAAGGTCCAAGGGATACAGTAAACCTGAAGTGAAGCATCGGAATCTGAATCTGGACTCACAGGAGAGGTTCGAATCATAGAAATTTAGAGTGTCAGTCCTCTTGTACTTCAGTCGGCATTGTGCCTTTTGTAATAAATTCGGATGCAATTTCTGTGTTTTATCATCAATAAGACGGTCCAAGGGATACCGTAAACCTGTAGTGAAGCATTGGAATCTAAAACTGGAGTCACAGGAGATGTTCAAATCATAGAAAGTTAGAGTGTCAGTACTCTTGTACTTAAGTCGGCATTGTGCCGTTTGTATTATATTCGGATGCAATTTCTGTGTTTCATCGTCAATAAGAAGGTCCAAGGGATACAGTATACCTGAAGTGAAGCATCGGAATCTAAAACTGGACTCACAGGAGAGGTTCGAATCATAGAAATTTAGAGTGTCAGTCCTCTTGTACTTCAGTCGGCATTGTGCCTTTTGTATTAAATTAGGATGCAATTTCTGTGTTTCATCGTCAATAAGAGGGTCCAAGGGATACAGTAAACCTGAAGTGAAGCATCGGAACTTAAAACTGGACTCACAGGTGATGTTCAAATCATAGAAAGTTAGAGTGTCAGTCCTCTTGTACTTAAGTCGGCTTTGTGCCTTTTGTATTAAATTCGGATTCAATTTCTGTGTTTCATCAGCAATAAGAAGGTCCAAGGGATACAGAAAACCTGTAGTGAAGTATTGGAATCTAAAACTGGACTCGCAGGAGAGGTTCAAATCATAGTAAGTTAGAGTGTCAGTCGTCTTGTACTTAAGTCGGCATTGTGCCTTTTGTATGAAAATCGGATGCAAATTCTGTGTTTCATCGTCAATACGAAGGTCCAAGGGATACAGTAAACCTGACGTGAAGCATCGGAATCGAAATCTGGACTCACAGGAGAGGTTCAAATCATAGAAAATTAGAATGTCAGTCCTCTTGTACTTAAGTCGGCATTGTGCCTTTTGTATTAAATTCGGATGCAATTTCTGTGTTTCATCATCAATAAGAAGGTCCAAAGGTTACAGTAAACCTGAAGTGAAGCATAGGAATCTAAAACTGGACTTACAGGTTAAGTTCAAATCATAGAAAGTTAGAGTGTCAGTCCTCTTGTACTTCAGTCGGCATTGTGCCTTTTGTAATAAATTAGGATGCAATTTCTGTGTTTCATCATCAATAAGAAGGGCCAAGGGATACAGTAAACCTGTAGTTAAGTATTGAAATCTAAAAATGGACTCACAGGAGAGATTCAAATCATAGAAAGTTAGAGTGTCAGTCGTCTTGTACTTAAGTCAGCATTGTGCCTTTTGTATGAAATTCGGATGCAAATTCTGTGTTTCATCAGCAATAAGAAGGTCCAAGGGATACAGTAAACCTGAAGTGAAGCATCGGAATCTGAATCTGGACTCACAGGAGAGGTTCAAATCATAGAAAATTAGAGTGTCAGTCCTCTCGTACTTAAGTCGGCATTGTGCCTTTTGTATTAAATTCGGATGCAATTTCTGTGTTTCATCATCAATAAGAAGGTCCAAAGGATACAGTAAACCTGAAGTGAAGCATCGGAATCTAAAACTGGACTTACAGGTTAAGTTCAAATCATAGAAAGTTAGAGTGTCAGTCCTCTTGTACTTCAGTCGGCATTGTGCCTTTTGTAATAAATTAGGATGCAATTTCTGTGTTTCATCATCAATAAGAAGGACCAAGGGATACAGTAAACCTGTAGTGAAGTATTGGAATCTAAAACTGGACTCACAGGAGAGGTTCAAATCATAGAAAGTTAGAGTGTCAGTCGTCTTGTACTTAAGTCAGCATTGTGCCTTTTGTATGAAATTCGGATGCAAATTCTGTGTTTCATCAGCAATAAGAAGGTCCAAGGGATACAGTAAACCTGAATTGAAGCATCGGAATCTGAATCTGGACTCACAGGAGAGGTTCAAATCATAGAAAATTAGAGTGTCAGTCCTCTCGTACTTAAGTCGGCATTGTGCCTTTTGTATTAATTTCGGATGCAAATTCTGTGTTTCATCATCAATACGAAGGTCCAAGGGATACAGTAAACCTGAAGTGAAGCATCGGAATCTAAAACTGGACTCACAGGAGAGGTTCAAATCATAGAAAGTCAGAGTGTCAGTCCTCTTGTACTTCAGTCGGCAATGTGCATTTTGTATTAAATTCGGATGCAATTTCTGTGTTTCATCATCAATAAGAAGGTCCAAGGGATACAGTAAACCTGAAGTGAAGCATCGGAATCTAAAACTGGACTCACAGGAGGGGTTCAAAACATAGAAAGTTAGAGTGTCAGTCCTCTTGTACTTAAGTCGGCATTGTGCCTTTTGTGTTAAATTCGGATGCAATTTCTGTGTTTCATCGTCAATAAGAAGTACCAAGGGATACAGTAAAGCTGAAGTGT
This sequence comes from Schistocerca americana, assembly GCF_021461395.2. Taxonomy (NCBI): domain Eukaryota; kingdom Metazoa; phylum Arthropoda; class Insecta; order Orthoptera; family Acrididae; genus Schistocerca; species Schistocerca americana. The sequence goes on along the minus strand of NW_025725917.1, from coordinate 2,800,676 downwards.
AGCATCGGAATCTAAAACTGGACTCACAGGAGAGGTTCAAATCAGAGAAAGTTAGAGTGTCAGTCGTCTTGTACTTAAGTCGGCATTGTGCCTTTTGTATGAAAATCGGATGCAAATTCTGTGTTTCATCATCAATACGAAGGTCCAGGGGATACAGTAAACCTGACGTGAAGCATCGGAATCTAAATCTGGACTCACAGGAGAGATTCAAATCATAGAAAATTAGAGTGTCAGTCCTCTCGTACTTAAGTCGGCATTGTGCCTTTTGTATTAAATTCGGATGCAATTTCTGTGTTTCATCATCAATAAGAAGGTCCAAAGGATACAGTAAACCTGAAGTGAAGCATCGGAATCTAAAACTGGACTTACAGGTTAAGTTCAAATCATAGAAAGTTAGAGTGTCAGTCCTCTTGTACTTCAGTCGGCATTGTGCCTTTTGTAATAAATTAGGATGCAATTTCTGTGTTTCATCATCAATAAGAAGGGCCAAGGGATACAGTAAACCTGTAGTGAAGTATTGGAATCTAAAACTGGACTCACAGGAGAGGTTCAAATCATAGAAAGTTAGAGTGTCAGTCCTCTTGTACTTAAGTTGGCATTGTGCCTTTGTATTAAATTCGGATCCAATTTCTGTGTTTCATCGTCAATAAAAACGTCCAAGGGATACAGTAAACCTGAAGTGAAGCATCGGAATCTAAAACTGGTCTCACAGGAGAGGTTCAAATCATAGAAAGTTAGAGTGTCAGTCCTCTTGTACTTAATTCGGCATTGTGTCTTTTGTGCTAAATTCGGATGCAATTTCTGTGTTTCATCGTCAATAAGAAGGTCCACGGAATACAGTAAAGCTGAATTGTAGCATCGGAATCTAAAACTGGATTCACAGGAGAGGTTCAAATCATAGAAAGTTAGAGTGTCAGTCGTCTTGTACTTAAGTCAGCATTGTGCCTTTTGTATGAAATTCGGATGCAAATTCTGTGTTTCATCAGCAATAAGAAGGTCCAAGGGATACAGTAAACCTGAAGTGAAGCATCGGAATCTGAATCTGGACTCACAGGAGAGGTTCGAATCATTGAAATTTAGAGTGTCAGTCCTCTTGTACTTCAGTCGGCATTGTGCATTTGTAATAAATTCGGATGCAATTTCTGTGTTTTATCATCAATAAGAAGGTCCAAGGGATACCGTAAACCTGTAGTGAAGCATTGGAATCTAAAACTTAAGTCACAGGAGAGGTTCAAATCATAGAAAGTTAGAGTGTCAGTCCTCTTGTACTTAAGTCGGCATTGTGCCGTTTGTATTATATTCGGATGCAATTTCTGTGTTTCATCGTCAATAAGAAGGTCCAAGGGATACAGTATACCTGAAGTGAAGCATCGGAATCTAAAACTGGACTCACAGGAGAGGTTCGAATCATAGAAATTTAGAGTGTCAGTCCTCTTGTACTTAAGTCAGCATTGTGCCCTTTGTATGAAATTCGGATGCAAATTCTGTGTTTCATCAGCAATAAGAAGGTCCAAGGGATACAGTAAACCTGAAGTGAAGCATCGGAATCTGAATCTGGACTCACAGGGGAGGTTCAAATCATAGAAAATTAGAGTGTCAGTCCTCTCGTACTTAAGTCGGCATTGTGCCTTTTGTATTAAATTCGGATGCAATTTCTGTGTTTCATCATCAATAAGAAGGTCCAAAGGATACAGTAAACCTGAAGTGAAGCATCGGAATCTAAAACTGGACTTACAGGTTAAGTTCAAATCATAGAAAGTTAGAGTGTCAGTCCTCTTGTACTTCAGTCGGCATTGTGCCTTTTGTAATAAATTAGGATGCAATTTCTGTGTTTCATCATCAATAAGAAGGTCCAAGGGATGCAGAAAACCTGAAGTGAAGCATTGGAATCTAAAACTGGACTCACGGCAGAGGTTCAAATCATAGAATGATAGAGTGTCAGTCCTCTTGTACTTATGTCGGCATTGTGCCGTTTGTATTAAATTTGGTTGCAATATCTGTGCTTCATCGTCAATAAGATGGTCCAAGGTATACTCTAAACCTGAAGTGGAGCATCGGAATCTAAAACTGGAGTCACAGGAGAGGTTCAAATCATAGAAAGTTAGAGTGTCAGTCCTCTTGTACTTAAGTCGGCATTGTGCCGTTTGTATTATATTCGGATGCAATTTCTGTGTTTCATCGTCAATAACAAGGTCCAAGGGATACAGTATACCTGAAGTAAAGCGTCGGAATGTAAAACTGGACTCAGAGGAGAGGTTCAAATTATAGAAAGTTAGGGTGTCAGTCCTCTTGTACTTCAGTCGGCATTGTGCCTTTTGTATTAAATTCGGATGCAATGTCTGTGTTTCATCGTCAAAAAGATGGTCCGAGGGATACAGTAAACCTGAAGGGAAGCATCGGAATCTAAAACTAGACTTACAGGAGAGGTTCAAATCATAGAAAGTTAGAGTGTAGAGTCCTCTTGTACTTAAGTCGGCATTGGGCCTTTTGTATTAAATTCGGATGCAATTTCTGTGTTTCATCGTGAATAAGAGGGTCCAAGGGATACAGTAAACCTGAAGTGAAGCATCGGAATCCAAAACTGGACTTACAGGTGAGGTTTAAATAATAGAAAATTAGAGTGCCAGTCCTCTCGTACTTAAGTCGGCATTGTGCCTTTTGTATTAAATTCGGATGCAATTTCTGTGTTTCATCGTCAATAAGAAGGTCGAAGGAATACAGTAAACCTGAAGTAAGGCATCGGAATCTAAAACTGGACTCACAGGAGAGGTTCAAATCATAGAAAGTTAGAGTGTCAGTCCTCTTGTACTTAAGTCGGCATTGTGCCTTTGTATTAAATTCGGATCCATTTTCTGTGTTTCATAGTCAATAAGAAGGTCCAAGGGATACAGTAAACCTGTAGTGAAGCATTGGAATCTAAAACTGGACTCACAGGAGAGGTTCAAATCATGGAAAGTTAGAGTGTCAGTCCTCTTGTACTTAAGTCGGCATTGTGCTTTTGTATTAAATTCGGATGCAATTTCTGTGTTTCATCGTCAATAAGAAGGTCCAAGGGATACAGTAAACCTGAAGTGAAGCATCGGAATATAAAACTGGACTCACAGGAGAGCTTCAAATCATAGAAAGTTAGAGTGTCAGTCCTCTTGTACATGAGACGGCATTGTGCCTTTTGTATTAAATTCGGATGCTATTTCTGTGCTTCATCGCCAATAAGAAGGTCCAAGGTATACATTAAACCTGATGTGAAGCATCGGAATTCAAAACTGGACTCACAGAAGAGGTTTAAATCATTGAAAGTTAGAGTGTCAGTCCTCTTGTACTTAAGTCGGCATTGTGCCTTTTGTATTAAATTCGGATCCAATTTCTGAGTTTCATCATCAATAAGAAGGTCCAAGGGATACAGTAAACCTGAAGTGAAGCATCGGAATCTAAAACTGGACTCACAGGAGAGGTTTAAATCATAGAAAATTAGAGTGCCAGTCCTCTCGTACTTAAGTCGGCATTGTGCCTTTTGTATTAAATTCGGATGCAATTTCTGTGTTTCATCATCAATAAGAAGGTCCAAAGTATACAATAAACCTGAAGTGAAGCATCGGAATCTAAAACTGGACTTACAGGGGAGGTTCAAATCATAGAAAGTTAGAGTGTCAGTCCACTTGTACTTAAGTCGGCATTGTGCTTTTGTATTAAATTCGGATGCAATTTCTGTGTTTCATCGTCAATAAGAAGGTCCAAGGGATACAGTAAACCTGAAGTGAAGCATCGGAATATAAAACTGGACTCACAGGAGAGGTTCAAATCATAGAAAGTTAGAGTGTCAGTCCTCTTGTACATGAGACGGCATTGTGCCTTTTGTATTAAATTCGGATGCTATTTCTGTGCTTCATCGCCAATAAGAAGGTCCAAGGTACACATTAAACCTGAAGTGAAGCATCGGAATTCAAAACTGGACTCACAGGAGAGGTTTAAATCATTTGAAAGTTAGAGTGTCAATCCTCTTGTACTTAAGTCGGCATTGTGCCTTTTGTATTAAATTCGGATCCAATTTCTGAGTTTCATCATCAATAAGAAGGTCCAAGGTATACATTAAACCTGAAGTGAAGCATCGGAATTCAAAACTGGACTCACAGGAGAGGTTTAAATCATTGAAAGTTAGAGTGTCAGTCCTCTTGTACTTAAGTCAGCATTGTGCCTTTTGTATTAAATTCGGATCCAATTTCTGAGTTTCATCATCAATAAGAAGGTCCAAGTTATACAGTAATCCTGAAGTGAAGCATCGGAATCTAAAACTGGACTCACAGGAGAGGTTCAAAGCATAGAAAGTTAAAGTGTCAGTCCTCTTGTACTTAAGTTGGCATTCTGCCTTTGTATTAAATTCGGATCCAATTTCTGTGTTTCATCGTCAATAAGAAGGTCCAAGGGATACAGTAAACCTGAAGTGAAGCATCGGAATCTAAAACTGGTCTCACAGGAGAGGTTCAAATCATAGAAAGTTAGAGTGTCAGTCCTCTTGTACTTAATTCGGCATTGTGTCTTTTGTGCTAAATTCGGATGCAATTTCTGTGTTTCATCGTCAATAAGAAGGTCCACGGAATACAGTAAAGCTGAAGTGTAGCATCGGAATCTAAAACTGGACTCACAGGAGAGGTTCAAATCATAGAAAGTTAGAGTGTCAGTCGTCTTGTACTTAAGTCAGCATTGTGCCTTTTGTATGAAATTGGGATGCAAAATCTGTGTTTCATCATCAATATGAAGGTCCAAGGGATACAGTAAACCTGAAGTGAAGCATCGGAATCTGAATCTGGACTCACAGGAGAGGTTCGAATCATAGAAATTTAGAGTGTCAGTCCTCTTGTGCTTCAGTCGGCATTGTGCCTTTTGTAATAAATTCGGATGCAATTTCTGTGTTTTATCATCAATAAGAAGGTCCAAGGGATACCGTAAACCTGTAGTGAAGCATTGGAATCTAAAACTGGACTCACAGGAGAGGTATAAATCATTGAAAGTTAGTGTGTCAGTCCTCTTGTACTTAAGTCGGCATTGTGCCTTTGTATTAAATTCGGATGCAATTTCTGAGTTGCATCATCAATAAGAAGGTCGAAGGGATACAGTAAACCTGAAGTGAAGCATCGCAATCTAAAACTGGACTCACAGGAGAGGTTCAAATCATGGAAAGTTAGAGTGTCAGTCCCCTTGTTCTTCAGTCGGCATTGTGCCTTTTGTATTAAATTCGGATGCAATTTCTGTGTTTCATCGTCAATAAGAGGGTCCAAGGGATACAGTAAACCTGAAGTGAAGCATCGGAACTTAAAACTGGACTCACAGGTGATGTTCAAATCATAGAAAGTTAGAGTGTCAGTCCTCTTGTACTTAAGTCGACTTTGTGCCTTTTGTATTAAATTCGGATTCAATTTCTGTGTTTCATCAGCAATAAGAAGGTCCAAGGGATACAGAAAATCTGAAGTGAAGCATTGGAATCTAAAACTGGACTCACGGCAGAGGTTCAAATCATAGAATGATAGAGTGTCAGTCCTCTTGTACTTAAGTCGGCATTGTGCCTTTTGTATTAAATTTGGTTGCAATATCTGTGCTTCATCGTCAATAAGATGGTCCAAGGTATACTCTAAACCTGAAGTGAAGCATCGGAATCTAAAACTGGAGTCACAGGAGAGGTTCAAATCATAGAAAATTAGAGTGCCAGTCCTCTCGTACTTAAGTCGGCATTATGCCTTTTGTAATAAATTCGGATGCAATTCCTGTGTTTCATCATCAATAAGAAGGTGCAAAGTATACAGTAAACCTGAAGTGAAGCATCGGAATCTAAAACTGGACTTACAGGTGAGGTTCAAATCATAGAAAGTTAGAGTGTCAGTCCACTTGTACTTCAGTCGGCATTGTGCTTTTTGTAATAAATTCGGATGCAATTTCTGTGTTTCATCATCAATAAGAAGGTCCAAGGGATACTGTAAACCTGTAGTGAAGCATTGGAATCTAAAACTGGACTCACAGGAGAGGTTCAAATCATAGAAAGTTAGAGTGTCAGTCCTCTTGTACTTAAGTCGGCATTGTGCTTTTGTATTAAATTCGGATGCAATTTCTGTGTTTCATCGTCAATAAGAAGGTCCAAGGGATACAGTAAACCTGAAGTGAAGCATCGGAATATAAAACTGGACTCACAGGAGAGGTTCAAATCATAGAAAGTTAGAGTGTCAGTCCTCTTGTACATGAGACGGCATTGTGCCTTTTGTATTAAATTCGGATGCAATGTCTGTGTTTCATCGTCAAAAAGATGGTCCGAGGGATACAGTAAACCTGAAGTGAAGCATCGGAATCTAAAACTAGACTTACAGGAGAGGTTCAAATCATAGAAAGTTAGAGTGTAGAGTCCTCTTGTACTTAAGTCGGCATTGGGCCTTTTGTATTAAATTCGGATGCAATTTCTGTGTTTCATCGTGAATAAGAGGGTCCAAGGGATACAGTAAACCTGAAGTGAAGCATCGGAATCCAAAACTGGACTTACAGGTGAGGTTTAAATAATAGAAAATTAGAGTGCCAGTCCTCTCGTACTTAAGTCGGCATTGTGCCTTTTGTATTAAATTCGGATGCAATTTCTGCGTTTCATCGTCAATAAGAAGGTCGAAGGAATACAGTAAACCTGAAGTAAGGCATCGGAATCTAAAACTGGACTCACAGGAGAGGTTCAAATCATAGAAAGTTAGAGTGTCAGTCCTCTTGTACTTAAGTCGGCATTGTGCCTTTGTATTAAATTCGGATCCATTTTCTGTGTTTCATCGTCAATAAGAAGGTCCAAGGGATACAGTAAACCTGTAGTGAAGCATTGGAATCTAAAACTGGACTCACAGGAGAGGTTCAAATCATAGAAAGTTAGAGTGTCAGTCCTCTTGTACTTAAGTCGGCATTGTGCTTTTGTATTAAATTCGGATGCAATTTCTGTGTTTCATCGTCAATAAGAAGGTCCAAGGGATACAGTAAACCTGAAGTGAAGCATCGGAATATAAAACTGGACTCACAGGAGAGGTTCAAATCATAGAAAGTTAGAGTGTCAGTCCTCTTGTACATGAGACGGCATTGTGCCTTTTGTATTAAATTCGGATGCTATTTCTGTGCTTCATCGCCAATAAGAAGGTCCAAGGTATACATTAAACCTGAAGTGAAGCATCGGAATTCAAAACTGGACTCACAGAAGAGGTTTAAATCATTGAAAGTTAGAGTGTCAGTCCTCTTGTACTTAAGTCGGCATTGTGCCTTTTGTATTAAATTCGGATCCAATTTCTGAGTTTCATCATCAATAAGAAGGTCCAAGGGATACAGTAAACCTGAAGTGAAGCATCGGAATCTAAAACTGGACTCACAGGAGAGGTTTAAATCATAGAAAATTAGAGTGCCAGTCCTCTCGTACTTAAGTCGGCATTGTGCCTTTTGTATTAAATTCGGATGCAATTTCTGTGTTTCATCATCAATAAGAAGGTCCAAAGTATACAATAAACCTGAAGTGAAGCATCGGAATCTAAAACTGGACTTACAGGGGAGGTTCAAATCATAGAAAGTTAGAGTGTCAGTCCACTTGTACTTCAGTCGGCATTGTGCCTTTTGTAATAAATTCGGATGCAATTTCTGTGTTTCATCATCAATAAGAAGGTCCAAGGGATACAGTAAACCTGTAGTGAAGCATTGGAATCTAAAACTGGACTCACAGGAGAGGTTCAAATCATAGAAAGTTAGAGTGTCAGTCCTCTTGTACTTAAGTCGGCATTGTGCTTTTGTATTAAATTCGGATGCAATTTCTGTGTTTCATCGTCAATAAGAAGGTCCAAGGGATACAGTAAACCTGAAGTGAAGCATCGGAATATAAAACTGGACTCACAGGAGAGGTTCAAATCATAGAAAGTTAGAGTGTCAGTCCTCTTGTACATGAGACGGCATTGTGCCTTTTGTATTAAATTCGGATGCTATTTCTGTGCTTCATCGCCAATAAGAAGGTCCAAGGTACACATTAAACCTGAAGTGAAGCATCGGAATTCAAAACTGGACTCACAGGAGAGGTTTAAATCATTTGAAAGTTAGAGTGTCAATCCTCTTGTACTTAAGTCGGCATTGTGCCTTTTGTATTAAATTCGGATCCAATTTCTGAGTTTCATCATCAATAAGAAGGTCCAAGGTATACATTAAACCTGAAGTGAAGCATCGGAATTCAAAACTGGACTCACAGGAGAGGTTTAAATCATTGAAAGTTAGAGTGTCAGTCCTCTTGTACTTAAGTCGGCATTGTGCCTTTTGTATTAAATTCGGATCCAATTTCTGAGTTTCATCATCAATAAGAAGGTCCAAGTTATACAGTAATCCTGAAGTGAAGCATCGGAATCTAAAACTGGACTCACAGGAGAGGTTCAAAGCATAGAAAGTTAAAGTGTCAGTCCTCTTGTACTTAAGTTGGCATTCTGCCTTTGTATTAAATTCGGATCCAATTTCTGTGTTTCATCGTCAATAAGAAGGTCCAAGGGATACAGTAAACCTGAAGTGAAGCATCGGAATCTAAAACTGGTCTCACAGGAGAGGTTCAAATCATAGAAAGTTAGAGTGTCAGTCCTCTTGTACTTAATTCGGCATTGTGTCTTTTGTGCTAAATTCGGATGCAATTTCTGTGTTTCATCGTCAATAAGTAGGTCCACGGAATACAGTAAAGCTGAAGTGTAGCATCGGAATCTAAAACTGGACTCACAGGAGAGGTTCAAATCATAGAAAGTTAGAGTGTCAGTCGTCTTGTACTTAAGTCAGCATTGTGCCTTTTGTATGAAATTGGGATGCAAATTCTGTGTTTCATCATCAATAAGAAGGTCCAAGGGATACAGTAAACCTGAAGTGAAGCATCGGAATCTGAATCTGGACTCACAGGAGAGGTTCGAATCATAGAAATTTAGAGTGTCAGTCCTCTTGTACTTCAGTCGGCATTGTGCCTTTTGTAATAAATTCGGATGCAATTTCTGTGTTTTATCATCAATAAGAAGGTCCAAGGGATACCGTAAACCTGTAGTGAAGCATTGGAATCTAAAACTGGACTCACAGGAGAGGTATAAATCATTGAAAGTTAGAGTGTCAGTCCTCTTGTACTTAAGTCGGCATTGTGCCTTTGTATTAAATTCGGATGCAATTTCTGAGTTGCATCATCAATAAGAAGGTCGAAGGGATACAGTAAACCTGAAGTGAAGCATCGCAATCTAAAACTGGACTCACAGGAGAGGTTCAAATCATGGAAAGTTAGAGTGTCAGTCCCCTTGTTCTTCAGTCGGCATTGTGCCTTTTGTATTAAATTCGGATGCAATTTCTGTGTTTCATCGTCAATAAGAGGGTCCAAGGGATACAGTAAACCTGAAGTGAAGCATCGGAACTTAAAACTGGACTCACAGGTGATGTTCAAATCATAGAAAGTTAGAGTGTCAGTCCTCTTGTACTTAAGTCGGCTTTGTGCCTTTTGTATTAAATTCGGATTCAATTTCTGTGTTTCATCAGCAATAAGAAGGTCCAAGGGATACAGAAAATCTGAAGTGAAGCATTGGAATCTAAAACTGGACTCACGGCAGAGGTTCAAATCATAGAATGATAGAGTGTCAGTCCTCTTGTACTTAAGTCGGCATTGTGCCTTTTGTATTAAATTTGGTTGCAATATCTGTGCTTCATCGTCAATAAGATGGTCCAAGGTATACTCTAAACCTGAAGTGAAGCATCGGAATCTAAAACTGGAGTCACAGGAGAGGTTCAAATCATAGAAAATTAGAGTGCCAGTCCTCTCGTACTTAAGTCGGCATTGTGCCTTTGTATTAAATTCGGATGCAATTCCTGTGTTTCATCATCAATAAGAAGGTCCAAAGTATACAGTAAACCTGAAGTGAAGCATTCGGAATCTAAAACTGGACTTACAGGTGAGGTTCAAATCATAGAAAGTTAGAGTGTCAGTCCACTTGTACTTCAGTCGGCATTGTGCTTTTTGTAATAAATTCGGATGCAATTTCAGTGTTTCATCATCAATAAGAAGGTCCAAGGGATACAGTAAACCTGTAGTGAAGCATTGGAATCTAAAACTGGACTCACAGGAGAGGTTCAAATCATAGAAAGTTAGAGTGTCAGTCCTCTTGTACTTAAGTCGGCATTGTGCTTTTGTATTAAATTCGGATGCAATTTCTGTGTTTCATCGTCAATAAGAAGGTCCAAGGGATACAGTATACCTGAAGTGAAGCATCGGAATATAAAACTGGACTCACAGGAGAGGTTCAAATCATAGAAAGTTAGAGTGTCAGTCCTCTTGTACATGAGACGGCATTGTGTCTTTTGTATTAAATTCGGATGCTATTTCTGTGCTTCATCGCCAATAAGAAGGTCCAAGGTATACATTAAACTTGAAGTGAAGCATCGGAATTCAAAACTGGACTCACAGGAGAGGTTTAAATTATTGAAAGTTAGAGTGTCAGTCCTCTTGTACTTAAGTCGGCATTGTGCCTTTTGTATTAAATTCGGATCCAATTTCTGAGTTTCATCATCAATAAGAAGGTCCAAGGGATACAGTATACCTGAACTGAAGCATCGGAATCTAAAACTGGACTCACAGCAGAGGCTAAAATCGTAGAATGACAGAGTATCAGTCCTCTTGTCCCTATGTCGGCATTGTGCCTTTTGTATTAAATTCGGATGCAATTTCTGTGCTTCATCGTCAATAAGACGGTCCAAGGTATACACTAAACCTGAAGTGAAGCATCGGAAGCTAAAACTGGACTCACAGGAGAGGTTCAAATCATAGAAAATTAGAGTGTCAGTCCTCTTGTACTTAAGTTGGCAATGTGCCTTATGTATTAAATTCGGATGCAATTTCTGTGTTTCATCATCAATTAGAACGTCCAAGGGATACAGTAAACCAGAAGTTAAGCATCGGAATCTAAAACTGTACTCACAGGTGAGGTTCATATCATACAAAGTTGAAGTGTCTGTCCTCTTGAACTTAAGTCATCATTGTGGCTTTTGTATTAAATTCGGATGCAAAATCTGTGTTTCATCGTCAATAAGAAGGTCGAAGTGATACAGTAAACCTGAAGTGAAGCATCGGAATCTAAAACTGGACTCACAGGAGAGGTTCAAATCATGGAAAGTTAGAGTGTCATTCCCCTTGTTCTTCAGTCGGCATTGTGCCTTTGGTATTAAATTCGGATGCAATTTCTGTGTTTCATCGTCAATAAGAGGGTCCAAGGGATACAGTAAACCTGAAGTGAAGCATCGGAACTTAAAACTGGACTCACAGGTGATGTTCAAGTCATAGAAAGTTAGAGTGTCAGTCCTCTTGTGCTTAAGCCGGCTTTGTGCCTTTTGTATTAAATTCGGATTCAATTTCTGTGTTTCATCATCAATGAGAAGGTCCAAGGGATACAGAAAACCTGAAGTGAAGCATTGGAATGTAAAACTGGACTCACGGCAGAGGTTCAAATCATAGAATGATAGAGTGTCAGTCCTCTTGTACTTAAGTCGGCATTGTGCCTTTTGTATTAAATTCGGTTGCAATTTCTGTGCTTCATCGTCAATAAGATGGTCCAAGGTATACACTGAACCTGAAGTGAAGCATCGGAATCTAAAACTGGAGTCACAGGAGAGGTTGAAATCGTAGAAAGTTAGAGTGTCAGTCCTCTTGTACTTAAGTCGGCATTGTGCCGTTTGTATTATATTCGGATGCAATTTCTGTGTTTCATCGTCAATAAGAAGGTCCAAGGGATACAGTATACCTGAAGTGAAGCGTCGGAATCTAAAACTGGAATCACAGGAGAGGTTCAAATTATAGAAAGTTAGGCTGTCAGTCCTCTTGTACTTCAGTCGACATTGTGCCTTTTGTATTAATTTCGGATGCAATTTCTGTGTTTCATCGTCAAAAAGATGGTCCAAGGGATACAGTAAACCTGAAGTGAATCATCGGAATCTAAAACTAGACTCACAGGAGAGGTTCAAATCATAGAAAGTTAGAGTATCAGTCCTCTTGTACTTAAGTCGGCATTGTTCCTTTTGTATTATATTCGGATGCAATTTCTGTGTTTCATCGTGAATAGGAGGGTCCAAGGGATACAGTAAACCTGAAGTGAAGCATCGGAATCCAAAACTGGACTCACAGGTGAGGTTCAAATCATAGAAAGTTAGAGCGTCTGTCCTCTTGTACTGAAGTCCTCATTGTGGCTTTTGTATTACATTCGGGTGCAATTTCTGTGTTTCATCGTCAATATGTAGGTCCAAGGGATACAGTAAACCTGAAGTGAAGCATCGGAATCGAAAACTGGACTCACAGGAGAGGTTCAAATCATAGAAAGTTAGAGTGTCTGTTCTCTTGTACTTAAGTCATCATTGTGGCTTTTGTATTAAACTCGGATGCAATTTCTGTGTTTCATCGTCAATAAGAAGGTCGAAGGAATACAGTAAACCTGAAGTGAGGCATCGGAAGCTAAAACTGGACTCACAGGAGACGTTCAAATCATAGAAAGTTAGAGTGTCAGTCCTCTTGTTCTTCAGTCGGCATCGTGCCTTTTGTATTAAATTCGGATGCAATTTCTGTGTTTCATCGTCAATAAGATGGTCAAAGGGATACAGATAATTTGAAGTGAAGCATCGGAATCTAAAACTGGACTCACAGGAGAGGTTCAAATCATAGAAAGTTAGAGTGTAGAGTCCTCTTGTACTTAAGTCGGCATTGTGCCTTTTGTGTTAAATTCGGATGCAAAATCTGTGTTTCATCAACAACAAGAAGGTCCAAGGGATACAGTAAACCTGTAGTGAAGCATCGGAATCTAAAACTCAACTCACAGGAGAGGTTCAAATCATAGAAGATTAGAGTGTCAGTCCTCTTGTACTTAAGTCGTCATAGTGCCTTATGTATTAAATTCGGATGCAATTTCTGTGTTTCATCATCAATAAGAAGGTCCAAGGGATACAGTAAACCTGAAGTGAAGCATCGGAATCTAAAACTGGACTCACAGGAGTGGTTCAAATCATAGAAAGTTAGAGTGTACAGTCCTCTTGTACTTAAGTCGGCATTGTGCCTTTTGTATTAAATTCGGATGCAATATCTGTGTTTCATCGTGAATAAGAGGGTCCAAGGGACACAGTAAACCTGAAGTGAAGCATCCGAACCTAAAACTGGACTAACAGGTGAGGTTCAAATCATAGAATGATAGAGTGTCAGTCCTCTTGTTCTTCAGTCGGCATTGTGCCTTTTGTATTAAATTCGGATGCAATTTCTGTGTTTCATCATCAATAACAAGGTCCAAGGGATACAGTTAACCCGTAGTGAAGCATCGGAATCTAAAACTGGACTCACAGGAGAGGTTTAAATCATAGAAAGTAAGGGTGTAAGTCCTCTTGTACTTAAGTCGGCATTGTGCGTTTTCTATGAAATTCGGATGCAAATTCTGTGTTTCATCATCAATAAGAAGGTCCAAGGGATACAGTAAACCTGAAGTGAAGCATCGGAATCTAAAACTGGACTCACAGGACAGGTTCAAATCATAGAAAGTTAGAGTGTCAGTCCTCTTGTACTGAAGTTGGCATTGTGCATTTTGTATTAAATTCGGATGGAAATTCTGTGTTTCATCATCAATAAGAAGGTCCAAGGGATACAGTAAACCTGAAGTGTAGCATCGGAACCTAAAACAGAACTCACAGGAGATGTTCAAATCATAGAATATTAGAGTGTCAGTCCTCTTGTACTTAAGTCGTCATAGTGCCTTTTGTATTAAATTCGGATGCATTTGCTGTGTTTCATCAATAAGAAGGTCCAAGGGATACAGTAAACCTGAAGTGAAGCATCGGAATCTAAAACTGGACTCACAGGACAGGTTCAAATCATAGAAAATTAGAGTGTCACTCCTCACGTACTTTTGTCGGCATTGTGACCTTTGTATTAAATTCGGATGCAATTTCTATGTTTCATCATCAATAAGAAGGTCCAAGGGATACAGTAAACCTGAAGTGAAGCATCGGAATCTAAAACTGGTCTCACAGGAGAGGTTCAAATCATAGATAGTTATAGTGTCAGTCCTCTTGTTCTTCATTCGGCATTGTGCCTTTTTTATCAAATTCGGATGCAATTTCTGTGTTTCATCATCAATAAGAAGGTCCAAGGGATACAGTAAACTCGAAGTGAAGCATCGGAATCTAAAACTGGACTCACAGGAGAGGTTCAAATCATACAAATTTAGAGTGTCAGTCCTCATGTTGGCGTTGTGCCTTTTGTATTAAATTCGGATGCAATTTCTGTGTTTCATCGTCAATAAGAAAGTCCAGGGAATACAGTAAACCTGAAATGTAGCATCGGAATCTAAAACTGGACTCACAGGGAGGTTCAAATCATAGAAAGTTAGAGTGTCAGTCCTCTTGTACTTGAGACGGCATTGTGCCTTTTGTATTAAATTCGGATGCAATTTCTGTTCTTCATCGCCAATAAGAAGGTCCAACGTATACAGTAAACGTGAAGTGAAGCGTCGGAATCTAAAACTGGTCTCACAGGAGAAGTTCAAATCATAGAAAGTGAGAGTGTCAGTCCTCTTGTACTTAAGTCGGCATTGTGCCTTTTAAATTTAATTCCGATGCAATTTCTGTGTTTCATCGTTAATAAGAAGGTCCAAGGGATACATTAAACCTGAAGTGAAGCATCGGAATCTAAAACTGGACACACAGGAGAGGTTCAAATCATAGAAAATTAGAGTGTCAGTCCTCTTGTACTGAAGTCGGCATTGTGCATTTTGTATTAAATTCGGATGGAAATTCTGCGTTTCATCATCAATAAGAGGGTCCAAGGGATACAGTAAACCTGAAGTGAAGCATCGGAATCTAAATCTGGACTCACGGGTGAGGTTCAAATCATAGAAAGTTAGAGTGTCAGTCCTCTTGTACTTCGGTCGGCATTGTGCCTTTTGTATTAAATTCGGATGCAATTTCTGTGTTTCATCATCAATAAGAAGGTCCAAGGGATACAGTAACCTGAAGTGAAGCATCGGAATCTAAAACTGGACTCACAGGAAAGGTTCAAATCATAGAAAATTAGAGTGTCAGTCCTCATGTTGGCATTGTGCCTTTTGTATTAAATTCGGATGCAATTTCTGTGTTTCATCGTCAAAAAGAAGGTCCAGGGAATACAGTAAACATGAAGTGTAGCATCGGAATCTAAAACTGGACTCACAGGAGAGGTTCAAATCATAGAAATTTAGAGTGACAGTCCTCTTGTACTTGAGACGGCATTGTGCCTTTTGTATTAAATTCGGATGCAATTTCTGTTCTTCATCGCCACTAAGAAGGTCCAACGTATACAGTAAACCTGAAGTGAAGCGTCGGAATCTAAAACTGGACTCACAGGAGAGGTTCAAATCATAGAAAGTGAGAGTGTCAGTCCTCTTTTACTTAAGTCGGCATTGTGCCTTTTAAATTTAATTCCGATGCAATTTCTGTGTTTCATCGTCAACAAGAAGGTCCAAGGGATACATTAAACCTGAAGTGAAGCATCGGAATCTAAAACTGGACTCACAGGAGAGGTTAAAATCATTGAAAGTTAGAGTGTCAGTCCTCTTGTACTTAAGTCGGCATTGTGCCTTTTGTATTATATTCGGATGCAATTTCTGTGTTTCATCATCAATTAGAGGGTCCAAGGGATACAGTAAACCTGAAGTGAAGCTACGGAAGCTAAAACTGGACTCACAGGAGAGGTTCAAATCATAGAAAGTTAGAGTGTCAGTCCTCTTGTACTTAAGTCGGCATTGTACTTTTGTATTAAATTCGGATGCAATATCTGTGTTTCATCGTGAATAAGAGGGTCTAAGGGATACAGTAAACCAGAAGTGAAGAATCGCAATCTAAAACTGGACTCACCGGAGAAGTTCAAATCATAGAAAGTTAGAGTGTCAGTCCTCTTGTACTGAAGTCGGCATTGTGCATTTTGTATTAAATTCGGATGGAAATTCTGTGTTTCATCATCAATAAGAAGGTCCAAGGGATACAGTAATCCTGAAGTGAAGCATCGGAATCTAAAAACTGGATTCACAGGTGAGGTTCAAATCATAGAAAGTTAGAGTGTCTGTCCTCTTGTACTTAGGTCATCATAGTGGCTTTTGTATTAAATTCGGATGCAATTTCTGTGTTTCATCGTCAATAAGAAGGTCCAAGGAATACAGTAAACCTTAAGTGATGCATCGGAATCTAAAACTGGAATCACAGGAGAGGCTCAAATCATAGATAGTTATAGTGTCAGTCCTCTTGTTCTTCGGTCGGCATTGTGCCTTTTGTATTAAATTCGGATGCAATATCTGTGTTTCATCATCAATAAGAAGGTCCAAGGGATACAGTAAACCTGAACAGAAGCATCGGAATCTAAACTGGACTCACAGGAGAGGTTCAAATCATAGTAAGTGAGAGTGTCAGTTCACTTGTACTTAAGTCGGCATTGTGCCTTTTAAATTTAATTCCGATGCAATTTTTAGTGTTTCATCATCAATCAGAAGGTCCAAGGGATACATTAAACCTGAAGTGAAGCATCGGAATCTAAAACTGGACTCACAGGAGAGGTTAAAATCATTGAAAGTTAGAGTGTCAGTCCTCTTGTACTTAAGTCGGCTTTGTGCCTTTTGTATTAAATTCGGATGTAATTTCTGTGTTTCATCATCAATAAGAAGGTCCAAGGGATACAGAAAACCTGAAGTGAAGCATTGGAATCTAAAACTGTACTCACAGCAGAGGCTCAAATCGTAGAATGATAGAGTGTCAGTCCTCTTGTACTTAAGTCGGCATTGTGCCTTTTGTAATAAATTCGGATGCAATTTCTGTGCTTCATCGTCAATAAGACGGTCCACGGTATACACTAAACCTGAAGTGAAGCATCGGAAGCAAAAACAAGACTCACAGGAGAGGTTCAAATCATAGAAAGTTAGAGTGTATGTCCTCTGGTACTTATGTCGGCATTGTGCTTTTTGTATTAAATTCGGATGCATTTTCTGTGTTTCATCATAAATAAGAAGGTCCAGGGGATATAGTAAACCTGAAGTGAAGCATCGGAATCTAAAACTGGACTCACAGGAGTGGATCAAATCACAGAAAATTAGAGTGTCAGTCCTCTTGTACTTAAGCCGGCAATGTGCCTTTTGTATCAAATTCGGATGCAATTACTGTGTTTCATCATGAATAAGAATGTCCAAGGGATACAGTAAACCTGAAGTGAAGCATCGGAATCTTTAACTGGACTCACAGGAGAAGTTCAAATCGTAGATTGTTAGAGTGTCAAACCTCTTGTACTTCGGTCGGCATTGTGCCTTTTGTATTAAATTCGGATGCAATATCTGTGTTTCATCATCAATAAGAAGGTCCAAGGGATACAGTAAACCTGAACAGAAGCATCGGAATCTAAACTGGACTCACAGGAGAGGTTCAAATCATAGTAAGTGAGAGTGTCAGTCCACTTGTACTTAAGTCGGCATTGTGCCTTTTAAATTTAATTCCGATGCAATTTTAGTGTTTCATCATCAATCAGAAGGTCCAAGGGATACATTAAACCTGAAGTGAAGCATCGGAATCTAAAACTGTACTCACAGGAGAGGTTAAAATCAATGAAAGTTAGAGTGTCAGTCCTCTTGTACTTAAGTCGGCTTTGTGCCTTTTGTACTAAATTCGGATGTAATTTCTGTGTTTCATCATCAATAAGAAGGTCCAAGGGATACAGAAAACCTGAAGTGAAGCATTGGAATCTAAAACTGTACTCACAGCAGAGGCTCAAATCGTAGAATGATAGAGTGTCAGTCCTCCTGTACTTAAGTCGGCATTGTGCCTTTTGTAATAAATTCGGATGCAATTTCTGTGCTTCATCGTCAATAAGACGGTCCACGGTATACACTAAACCTGAAGTGAAGCATCGGAAGCAAAAACAAGACTCACAGGAGAGGTTCAAATCATAGAAAGTTAGAGTGTATGTCCCACTGGTACTTATGTCGGCATTGTGCTTTTTGTATTAAATTCGGATGCATTTTCTGTGTTTCATCATAAATAAGAAGGTCCAGGGGATTTAGTAAACCTGAAGTGAAGCATCGGAATCTAAAACTGGACTCACAGGAGTGGATCAAATCATACAAAATTAGAGTGTCAGTCCTCTTGTACTTAAGCCGGCAATGTGCCTTTTGTATCAAATTCGGATGCAATTACTGTGTTTCATCATGAATAAGAATGTCCAAGGGATACAGTAAACCTGAAGTGAAGCATCGGAATCTTTAACTGGACTCACAGGAGAAGTTCAAATCATAGAAAGTTAGAGTGTCAGTCCTCTTGTACTTAAGTCGGCATTGTGCCTTTTCTATTATATTCGGATGCAATTTCTGTGTTTCATCATCAATAAGAGGGTCCAAGGGATACAGTAAACCTGAAGTGAAGCATCGGAATCTAAAACTGGACTCACAGGAGAGGTTCAAATCATAGAAAGTTAGAGTGTCAGTCAACTTGTACTTAAGTCGACATTGTGCCTTTTGTATTAAATTCGGATGCAATTTCTGTGCTTCATCATCAATAAGATGGTCCAAGCGATACAGTAAACCTGAAGTGAAGCATCGGAATCTAACACTGGACTCACAGATGAGGTTCAAACCATAAAAACTTAGAGTGTCTGTCCTCTTGTACTTAAGTCATCATTGCGGCTTTTGTATTAAATTCGGATGCACTTTCTGTGTTTCATCGTCAATAAGAAGGTCGAAGGGATACAGTAAACCTGAAGTGAAGCATCGGAATCTAAAATTAACTTACAGGAGAGGTTCATTTCATAGAAAGTTAGAGTGTCAGACCTCTTGTTCTTCAGTCGGCATTGTGCCTATGTATTAAATTCGGATGCAATTTCTGTGCTTCATCGTCAATAAGAAGGTCCAAGGTATACACTAAACCTGAAGTGAAGCATCGGAATCTAAATCTGTTCTCACAGGAGAGGTTCAAATCATAGAAAGTTAGAGTGTCAGTGCTCTTGTACTTGAGTCGGCATTGTGCCTTTTGTATTAAATTCGGATGCAAGTTCTGTGTTTCATCGTCAATAAGAAAGTCCAAGGGATACAGTAAACCCGAAGTGAAGCATCAGAATCTAAAACTATACTCACAGGAGAGGTTCAAATCATAGAAAGTTAGAGAGTCAGTCCTCTTGTACTTAAGTCGGCATTGTGCATGTTGTATTAAATTCGGATGGAAATTCTGTGTTTCCTCATTAATAAGAAGGTCCAAGGGATACAGTAAACCTGAAGTGAAACATTGGAATCTAAAACCGGACTCACAGGAGAGGTTCAATTCATAGAAAATTAGAGTATCAGTCCTCTTGCACTTAAGCCGGCATTGTGCCTTTTGTATGAAATTCGGATGCAATTTCTGAGTTTCATCATCAATGAGAAGGTTTTAGGGATACAGTAAACCTGAAGTGAAGCATCGGAACTTAAGACTGGACTCACAGGTGAGGTTCAAATCATAGAAATTTAGAGTGTCAGTCCTCTTGTACTTAAGTGGGCATTGTGCCTTTTGTATTAAATTCGGATGCAATTTCTGTGTTTCATCATCAATAAGAAGGTACAAGGGATACAGTAAACCTGATGTTTAGCATTGGAATCTAAAACTGGACTCACAGCAGAGATTCAAATCGTAGAATGATAGAGTGTCAGTCCTCTTGTACTTAAGTCGGCATTGTGCCTTTTGTATAAAATTCGGATGCAATTTCTGTTCTTCATCGTCAATAAGAAGGTCCAACGTATACAGTAAACCTGAAGTGAAGCGTCAGAATCTAAACTGGACTCACAGGAGAGGTTCAAATCATAGTAAGTGAGAGTGTCAGTCCTCTTGTACTTAAGTCGGCATTGTGCCTTTTAAATTTAATTCCGATGCAATTTCTGTGTTTCATCGTCAATAAGAAGGTCCATGGGATACATTAAACCTGAAGTGAAGCATCGGAATCTAAAACTGGACTCACAGGAGAGGTTGAAATCATTGAAAGTTAGAGTGTCAGTCCTCTTGTACTTAAGTCGGCTTTGTGCTTTTTGTATTAAATTCGGATGTAATTTCTGTGTTTCATCATCAATAAGAATAACCAAGGGATACAGAAAACCTGAAGTGAAGCATTGGAATCTAAAACTGGACTCACAGCAGAGGCTCAAATCGTAGAATGATAGTCAGTCCTCTTGTACTTAAGTCGGAATTGTGCCTTTTGTAATAAATTCGGATGCAATTTCTGTGCTTCATCGTCAATACGGCGGTCCACGGTATACGCTAAACCTGAAGTGAAGCATCGGAAGCTAAAACAAGACTCACAGGAGAGGTTCAAATCATAGAAAGTTAGAGTGTATGTCCTCTGGTACTTTTGTCGGCAATGTGCGTTTTGTATTAAATTCGGATGCATTTTCTGTGTTTCATCATCAATAAGAAGGTCCAAGGGATATAGTAAACCTGAAGTGAAGCATCGGAATCTAAAACTGGACTCACAGGAGTGGTTCAAATCATAGAAAATTAGAGTGTCAGTCGTCTTGTACTTAAGTCGGCAATGTGCCTTTTGTATCAAATTCGGATGCAATTACTGTGTTTCATCATGAATAAGAATGTCCAAGGGATACAGTAAGCCTGAAGTGAAGCATCGGAATCTTTAACTGGACTCACAGGAGATGTTCAAATCATAGAAAGTTAGAGTGTCAGTCCTCTTGTACTTAAGTCGGCATTGTGCCTTTTCTATTATATTCGGATGCAATATCTGTGTTTCATCATCAATAAGAGGGTCCAAGGGATACAGTAAACCTGAAGTGAAGCATCGGAATCTAAAACTGGACTCACAGGAGAGGTTCAAATCATAGAAAATTAGAGTGTCAGTCAACTTGTACTTAAGTCGACATTGTGCCTTTTGTATTAAATTCGGATGCAAATTCTGTGTTTCATCAACAACAAGAGGGTCCAAGGGATAGAGTAAACCTGAAGTGAAGCATCGGAATCTAAAACTGGACTCAAAGGAGAGGTTCAAATCGTAGAAAATTAAAGTGTCAGTCCTCTTGTACTTAAGTCGGCATTGTGCCTTTTGTATTAAATACGGATGCAATTTCTGTGCTTCATCATCAATAAGATAGTCCAAGCGATACAGTAAACCTAAAGTGAAGCATCGGAATCTAAAACTGGACTCACAGATGAGGTTCAAACCATAAAAAGTTAGTGTGTCTGTTCTCTTGTACTTAAGTCATCATTGCGGCTTTTGTATTAAATTCGGATGCAATTTCTGTGTTTCATCGTCAATAAGAAGGTCGAAGGGATACAGTAAACCTGAAGTGAAGCATCGGAATCTAAAATTAACTCACAGGAGAGGTTCAAATCATAGAAAGTTAGAGTGTCAGACCTCTTGTTCTTCAGTCGGCATTGTGCCTATGTGTTAAATTCGTATGCAATTTCTCTGTTTCATCGTCAATAAGATGGTCCAAGGGATACAGTAAACCTGAAGTGAAGCATTGGAATCTAAAACTGGACTCACAGCAGAGGTTCAAATCATTGATTGATAGAGTGTCAGTCCTCTTGTACTTCAGTCGGCATTGTGCGTTTTGTATTAAATTCGGATGCAAATTCTGTGTTTCATCAACAACAAGAAGGTCAAGGGATAGAGTAAACGTGAAGTGAAGCATCGGAATCTAAAACTGGACTCACAGGAGAGGTTCAAATCATAGAAAATTTGAGTGTCAGTCCTCTTGTACTGAAGTCGGCATTGTGCCTTTTGTATTAAATTCGGATGCAATTTCTGTGTATCATCATCAATAAGAAGGTCCAAGGGATACAGTGAACCTGAAGTGAAGCATCGGAATCTGAAACTGTACTCACAGGTGAGGTTCAAATCATGGAGAGTTAGAGTGTCTGTCCTCTTCTACTTAAGTCATCATTGTGGCTTTTGTATTAAATTCGGATGCAATTTCTGTGTTTCATCGTCAATAAGAAGGTCGTAGGGACACAGTAAACCTGAATTGATGCATCGGAATCTAAAACTGGACTCACAGGAGAGGTTCAAATCAAAGAAAGTTAGAGTGTCAGTCCTCTTGTTCTTCATTCGGCATTGTGCCTTTTGTATTAAATTCCGATGCAATTTCTGTGTTTCATCCTCAATAAGATGGTCCAAGGGATACAGTAAACCTGAAGTGAAGCATCGGAATCTAAAACTGGACTCACAGGAGAGGTTCAAATCATAGAAATTTCGAGTGTAGTGTCCTCTTGTACTTATGTCGGCATTGTGCCTTTTGTATTAAATTCGGATGCAATTTCTGTGTTTCATCGTGAATAAGAGGGTCCAAGGGATACAGTAAACCTGAAGTGAAGCATCGGAACTTAAAACTGGACTCACTGATGTGGTTCAAATCATAGAAAGTTAGAGTGTCAGTCCTCTTGTAATTAAGTCGGCATTGTGCATTTTTTATTAAATTCGGATGCAATTTCTGTGTTTCATCATCAATAAGAAGTTCCAAGTGATACAGTAAACCTGAAGTGAAGCATTGGAATCTAAAACTGGGCTCACAGCAGAGGTTAAAATCATAGAATGATAGAGTGTCAGTCCTCTTGTACTTAAGTCGGCATTGTGCCTTTTGTATTAAATTCGTATGCAATTTCTGTGCTTCATCGTCAATAAGAAGGTCCAAGGTATACACTAAACCTGAAGTGAAGCATCGGAATCTAAAACTGTTCTCACAGGAGAGGTTCAAATCATAGAAAGTTAGAGTGTCAGTCCTCTTGTACTTGAGTCGGCATTGTGCCTTTTGTATTAAATTCGGATGCAAGTTCTGTGTTTC
Source organism: Schistocerca americana (assembly GCF_021461395.2). NCBI lineage: Eukaryota > Metazoa > Arthropoda > Insecta > Orthoptera > Acrididae > Schistocerca > Schistocerca americana. The sequence continues at coordinate 2,777,844 of NW_025725917.1, read as the reverse complement.
ATCGTCAATAAGAAAGGCCAAGGGATACAGTAAACCTGAAGTGAAGCATCGGAATCTTAAACTATACTCACAGGAGAGTTTCAAATCATAGAAAGTTAGAGAGTCAGTCCTCTTGTACTTAAGTCGGCATTGTGCATGTTGTATTAAATTGGGATGGAAATTCTGTGTTTCCTCATCAATAAGAAGGTCCAAGGGATACAGTAAACCTGAAGTGAAACATTGGAATCTAAAACTGGACTCACAGGAGAGGTTCAATTCATAGAAAATTAGAGTATCAGTCCTCTTGCACTTAAGCCGGCATTGTGCCTTTTGTATGAAATTCGAATGCAATTTCTGTGTTTCATCATCAATGAGAAGGTCTTCGGGATACAGTAAACCTGAAGTGAAGCATCGGAACTTAAGACTGGACTCACAGGTGAGGTTCAAAGCATAGAAATTTAGAGTGTCAGTCCTCTTGTACTTAAGTGGGCATTGTGCCTTTTGTATTAAATTCGGATGCAATTTCTGTGTTTCATCATCAATAAGAAGGTACAAGGGATACAGTAAACCTGATGTTTAGCATTGGAATCTAAAACTGGACTCACAGCAGAGATTCAAATCGTAGAATGATAGAGTGTCAGTCCTCTTGTACTTAAGTCGGCATTGTGCCTTTTGTATTAAATTCGGATGCAATATCTGTGTTTCATCGTGAATAAGAGGGTCTAAGGGGTACAGTAAACCAGAAGTGAAGAATCGGAATCTAAAACTGGACTCACCGGAGAAGTTCAAATCATAGAAAGTTAGAGTGTCAGTCCTCTTGTACTGAAGTCGGCATTGTGCATTTTGTATTAAATTCGGATGGAAATTCTGTGTTTCATCATCAATAAGAAGGTCCAAGGGATACAGTAATCCTGAAGTGAAGCATCGGAATCTAAAACTGGATTCACAGGTGAGGTTCAAATCATAGAAAGTTAGAGTGTCTGTCCTCTTGTACTTAGGTCATCATTGTGGCTTTTGTATTAAATTCGGATGCAATTTCTGTGTTTCATCGTCAATAAGAAGGTCCAAGGGATACAGTTAACCTGAAGGGAAGCATCGGAATCTAAAACTGGACTCACTGGAGAGGTTCAAATCATAGAAAGTTAGAGTGTCAGTCCTCTTGTTTTTAAGTCGGCATTGTGCCTTTTGTATTAAATTCGGATGCAATTTCTGTATTTCATTATCATTAAGAATGTCCAAGGGATACAGTAAACCTGAAGTGAATCATCGGAATCTAAAACTGGACTCACAGGAGAGGTTCAAATCATCGAAAATTAGAGTGTCAGTCCTCTTGTACTTAATTTGGCATTGTGCCTTTTGTATTGAATTCGGATGCAATTTCTGTGTTTCATCATCAATAAGAAGGTCCAAGGAATACAGTAAACCAGAAGTGAAGCATCGGAATCTAAAACTGGACTCACAGGAGAGGTTCAAATCACAGAATGTTAGACTGTCAGTCCTCTTGTACTTAAGTCGGCATTGTGCCTTTTGTATTAAATTCGGATGCAATTTCTGTAATTCATTATCATTAAGAATGTCCAAGGGATACAGTAAACCTGAAGTGAAGCTTCAGAATCTAAAACTGGACTCACAGGAGAGGTTCAAGTTATAGAAAATTAGAGTGTCAGTCCTCTTGTACTTAATTTGGCAATGTGCCTTTTGTATTAAATTCGGATGCAATTTCTGTGTTTCATCATCAATAAGAAGGTCCAAGGGATACAGTAAACCAGAAGTGAAGCATCGGAATCTAAAACTGGACTCACAGGAGAGGTTCAAATGATAGAAAGTTAGAGTGTCAGTCCTCTTGTACTTATGTCGGCATTGTGCCTTTTGTATTAAATTCGGATGCAATTTCCGTGTTTCATCGTCAATAAGAAAGTCCAAGGGATACAGTAAACCTGAACTGAAGCATCGGAATGTAAAACTATACTCACAGGAGAGGTTCAAATTAAAGAAAGTTAGAGAGTCAGTCCTCTTGTACTTAAGTCGACATTGTGCATTTTGTATTAAATTGGGATAAAAATTCTGTGTTTCTTCATCAATATGAAGGTCCAAGGGATACAGTAAACCTGAAGTGAAACATCGGAATCTAAAACTGGACTCACAGGAGAGGTTCAAATCATAGAAAGTAAGAGTATCAGTCCTCTTGCACTTAAGCCGGCATTGTTTCTTTTGTATTAACTTCGGATGCAATTTCTGTGTTTCATCATCAATGAGAAGGTCCAAGGGATACAGTAAACCTGAAGTGAAGCATCGGAACTTAAGACTGGACTCACAGGTGAGGTTCAAATCATAAAAATTTAGAGTGTCAGTCCTCTTGTACTTAATTGGGCATTGTTTCTTTTGTACTAAATTCGGATGCAATTTCTGTGTTTCATTATCAATAAGAAGGTACAAGGGAGACAGTAAACCTGATGTTTAGCATTAGAATCAAAAACTGGACTCACAGCAGATATTCAAATCGTAGAATGATAGAGTGTCAGTCCTCTTGTACTTAAGTCGGCATTGTGCCTTTTGTATTAAATTCGTATGCAATTTCTGTGCTTCATCGTCAATAAGAAGGTCCAAGGTATACAGTAAACCTGAAGTGAAGCATCGGAATCTAATACTGGACTCACAGGAGAGGTTCAAATCATCGAAAATTAGAGTATCAGTCCTCTTGTACTTTATTTGGCATTGTGCCTTTTGTATTAAATTCGGATGCAATTTCTGTGTTTCATCATTAATAAGAAGGTCCAAGGGATACAGTGAACCAGAAGTGAAGCATCAGAATCTAAAACTGGACTCACAGGAGAGGTTCAAATCATAGAAAGTTAGACTGTCAGTCCTCTTGTACTTAAGTCGGCATTGGGCCTTTTGTATTAAATTCGGATGCAATATCTGTGTTTCATTATCATTAAGAATGTCCAAGGGATACAGTAAACCTGAAGTAAAGCATCGGAATCTAAAACTGGACTCACAGGAGAGGTTCAAATCATCGAAAATTAGAGTGTCAGTCCTCTTGTACTTAATTTGGCATTGTGCCTTTTGTATTAAATTCGGATGCAATTTCTGTGTTCCATCATCAATAAGAAGGTCCAAGGGATTCAGTAAACCAGAAGTGAAGCATCGGAATCTAAAACTGGACTCACAGGAGAGGTGCAAATCATAGAATGTTAGACTGTCAGTCCTCTTGTACTTAATTCGGCATTGTGCGGTTTGTATTAATTTCGGATGCAATTTCTGTGTTTCATTATCATTAAGAATGTCCAAGGGATACAGTAAACCTGAAGTGAAACATCGGAATCTAAAACTGGACTCACAGGAGAGGTTCAAATCATAGAAAGTTGGAGTATCAGTCCTCTTGCACTTAAGCCGGCATTGTGTCTTTTGTATTAAATTCGGATGCAATTTCTGTGTTTCATCATCAATGAGAAGTTCCAAGGGATACCGTAAACCTGAAGTGAAGCATCGGAACTTAAGACTGGACTCACAGGTGAGGTTCAAATCATAGAAATTTAGAATGTCAGTCCTCTTGTACTTAAGTCGGCATTGTGCCTTTTGTGTTAAATTCGGATGCAATTTCTGTGTTTCATCATCAGTAAGAAGGTACAAGGGATACAGTAAACCTGATGTTAAGCATTGGAATCTAAAACTGGACTCACAGCAGAGGTTCAAATCGTAGATTGATAGAATGTCAGTCCTCTTGTACTTAAGTCGGCATTGTGCCTTTTGTATTAAATTCGGATGCAATTTCTGTGCTTCATCGTCAATAAGACGGTCCAAGGTATAGTCCAAACCTGAAGTGAAGCATCGGAATCTAAAACTCTACTCTCATGAGAGGTTCAAATCATAGAAAGTTAGAGTGTCCGTCCTCTTGTATTTAAGTCGGCATTGTGCCTTTTGTATTAAATTCGGATGCAATTTCTGTGTCTCATTACCATTAAGAATGTCCAAGGGATACTAAAAACCTGAAGTGAAGCATCGGAATCTAATACTGGACTCACAGGAGAGGTTCAAATCATCGAAAATTAGAGTGTCAGTCCTCTTGTACTTTATTTGGCATTGTGCCTTTTATATTAAATTCGGATGCAATATCTGTGTTTCATCATCAATAAGAAGGTCGAAGGGATACAGAAAACCAGAAGTGAAGCATCGGAATCTAAAACTGGACTCACAGGAGAGGTTCAAATCATAGAATGTTAGACTGCCAGTCCTCTTGTACTTAAGTCGGCATTGGGCCTTTTGTATTAAATTCGGATGCAATATCTGTGTTTCATTATCATTAAGAATGTCCAAGGGATACAGTAAACCTGAAGTGAAGCATCGGAATGTAAAACTGGACTCACATGAGAGGTTCAAATCATAGAAAATTAGAGTGTCAGTCCTCTTGTACTTAATTTGGCATTCTGCCTTTTGTAATAAATTCGGATGCAATTTCTGTGTTTCATCATCAATAAGAAGGTCCAAGGGATACAGTAAACCAGAAGTGAAGCATCGGAATCTAAAACTGGACTCACAGGAGAGGTTCCAATCATAGAATGTTAGAGTGTCAGTCCTCTATAACTTAAGTCGGCATTGTGCCTTTTGTATTAAATTCGGATGCAATTTCTGTGTTTCATCATCAATAAGATGGTCCAAGCGATACAGTAAACCTGATGTGAAGCATCGGAATGTAAAACTGGACTCACAGGTGTGGTACCAATCATAGTAAGTTAGAGTGTCAGTCCTCTTGTATTTAAGTCGGCATTGTGCCTTTTGTATTAAATTCGGATGCAATTTCTGTGTTTCATCATCAATAAGATGGTCCAAGGGATACAGTAAACCTGAAGTGAAGCATTGGAATCTAAAACTGGACTCACAGCAGAGGTTCAAATCACAGAATGATAGAGTGTCAGTCCTCTTGTACTAAAGTCGGCATTGTGCCTTTTGTATTAAATTCGGATGCAAATTCTGTGTTTCATCAACAACAAGAAGGTTCAAGGGATAGAGTAAACCTGAAGTGAAGCATTGGAATCTAAAACTGGACTCACAGCAGAGGTTCAAATCACAGAATGATAGAGTGTCAGTCCTCTTGTACTTAAGTCGGCATTGTGCATTTTGTATTAAATTCGGATGCAAATTCTGTGTTTCATTATCTTTAAGAATGTCCAAGGGATACAGTAAACCTGAAGTGAAGCATCGGAATCTAATACTGGACTCACAGGAGAGGTTCAAATCATCGAAAATTAGAGTGTCAGTCCTCTTGTACTTTATTTGGCATTGTGCCTTTTGTATTAAATTCGGATGCAATTTCTGTGTTTCATCATCAATAAGAAGGTCCAAGGGATACAGTAAACCTGAAGTGAAGCATCGGAATCTAAAACTGGACTCACAGGAGAGGTTCAAATCATAGAAAGTTAGAGTGTCAGTCCTCTTGTACTTATGTCAGCATTGTGCATTTTGTATTAAATTCGGATGGAAATGCTGTGTTTCATCGTCAATAAGAAGGTCCAAGGGATACAGTTAACCTGAAGGGAAGCATCGGAATCTAAAACTGGACTCACTGGAGAGGTTCAAATCATAGAATGTTAGAGTGTCAGTCCTCTTGTATTTAAGTCGGCGTTGTGCCTTTTGTATTAAATTCGGATGCAATTTCTGTGTTTCATTATCATTAAGAATGTCCAAGGGATACAGTAAACCTGAAGTGAAGCATCGGAATCTAAAACTGGACTCACAGGAGAGGTTCAAATCATCGAAAATTAGAGTGTCAGTCCTCTTGTACTTAATTTGGCATTGTGCCTTTTGTATTGAATTCGCATGCAATTTCTGTGTTTCATCATCAATGAAAAGGTCCAAGGGATACAGTAAACCTGAAGTGAAGCATCGGAACTTAAGACTGGACTCACAGGTGATTCAAATCATAGAAATTTAGTGTCAGTCCTCTTGTACTTAAGTTGGCATTGTGCATTTTGTATTAAATTCGGATGCAATTTCTGTGTTTCATCATCAGTAAGAAGGTACAAGGGATACAGTAAACCTGATGTTAAGCATTGGAATCTAAAACTGGACTCACAGCAGAAGTTCACATCGTAGAATGATAGAGTGTCAGTCCTCTTGTACTTAAGTCGGCATTGTGCCTTTTGTATTAAATTCGTATGCAATTTCTGTGCTTCATCGTCAATAAGACGGTCCAAGGTATACTCTAAACCTGAAGTGAAGCATCGGAATCTAAAACTCTACTCACATGAGAGGTTCATATCATAGAAAGTTAGAGAGTTAGTCCTCTTGTACTTATGTCGGCATTGTGCCTTTTGTATTAAATTCGGATGCAATTTCTGTGTTTCTTCGTCAATAAGAAGGTCCAAGGGATACAGTGAACCAGAAGTGAAGCATCAGAATCTAAAACTGGACTCACAGGAGTGGTTCAAATCATAGAAAGTTACACTGTCAGTCCTCTTGTACTTAAGTCGGCATTGGGCCTTTTGTATTAAATTCGGATGCAATATCTGTGTTTCATTATCATTAAGAATGTCCAAGGGATACAGTAAACCTGATGTAAAGCATCGGAATCTAAAACTGGACTCACAGGAGAGGTTCAAATCATCGAAAATTAGAGTGTCAGTCCTCTTGTACTTAATTTGGCATTGTGACTTTTGTATTAAATTCGGATGCAATTTCTGTGTTTCATCATCAATAAGAAGGTCCAAGGGATTCAGTAAACCAGAAGTGAAGCATCGGAATCTAAAACTGGACTCACAGGAGAGGTTCAAATCGTAGAATGTTAGACTGTCAGTCCTCTTGTACTTAATTCGGCATTGTGCGGTTTGTATTAATTTCGGATGCAATTTCTGTGTTTCATTATCATTAAGAATGTCCAAGGGATACAGTAAACCTGAAGTGAAACATCGCAATCTAAAACTGGACTCACAGGAGAGGTTCAAATCATAGAAAGTTAGAGTATTAGTCCTCTTGCACTTAAGCCGGCATTGTGCCTTTTGTATTAAATTCGGATGCAATTTCCGTGTTTCATCATCAATGAGAAGTTCCAAGGGATACCGTAAACCTGAAGTGAAGCATCGGAACTTAAGACTGGACTCACAGGTGAGGTTCAAATCATAGAAATTTAGAATGTCAGTCCTCTTGTACTTAAGTCGGCATTGTGCCTTTTGTGTTAAATTCGGATGCAATTTCTGTGTTTCATCATCAGTAAGAAGGTACAAGGGATACAGTAAACCTGATGTTAAGCATTGGAATCTAAAACTGGACTCACAGCAGAGGTTCAAATAGTAGATTGATAGAAAGTCAGTCCTCTTGTACTTAAGTCGGCATTGTGCCTTTTGTATTAAATTCGGATGCAATTTCTGTGCTTCATCGTCAATAAGACGGTCCAAGGTATACTCCAAACCTGAAGTGAAGCATCGGAATCTAAAACTCTACTCACATGAGAGGTTCAAATCATAGAAAGTTAGAGTGTCCGTCCTCTTGTATTTAAGTCGGCATTGTGCCTTTTGTATTAAATTCGGATGCAATTTCTGTGTTTCATTATCATTAAGAATGTCCAAGGGATACTAAAAACCTGAAGTGAAGCATCGGAATCTAATACTGGACTCACAGGAGAGGTTCAAATCATCGAAAATTAGAGTGTCAGTCCTCTTGTACTTTATTTGGCATTGTGCCTTTTATATTAAATTCGGATGCAATATCTGTGTTTCATCATCAATAAGAAGGTCGAAGGGATACAGAAAACCAGAAGTGAAGCATCGGAATCTAAAACTGGACTCACAGGAGAGGTTCAAATCATAGAATGTTAGACTGTCAGTCCTCTTGTACTTAAGTCGGCATTGGGCCTTTTGTATTAATTTCGGATGCAATATCTGTGTTTCATTATCATTAAGAATGTCCAAGGGATACAGTAAACCTGAAGTGAAGCATCGGAATGTAAAACTGGACTCACATGAGAGGTTCAAATCATAGAAAATTAGAGGGCCAGTCCTCTTGTACCTAAATTGTCATTGTGCCTTTTGTATTAAATTCGGATGCAATTTCTGTGTTTCATCATCAATAAGAAGGTCCAAGGGATACAGTAAACCAGAAGTGAAGCATCGGAATCTAAAAGTGGACTCACAGGAGAGGTTCCAATCATAGAATGTTAGAGTGTCAGTCCTCTATAACTTAAGTCGGCATTGTGCCTTTTGTATTAAATTCCAATGCAATTTCTGTGCATAATCGCCAAGAAGAAGGTCCAACGTATACAGTAATCCTGAAGTGAAGCATCGGAATCTAAAACTGGACTCACAGGAGAGGTTCAAATCATAGAAAGTTAGAGTGTCAGTCCTCTTGTACTTAAGTCGGCATTGTGCTTTTGTATTAAATTCGGATGCAATTTCTGTGTTTCATCATCAATTATAAGGTGCAAGGGATACTGTAAACCAGAAGTGAAGCATCGGAATCTAAAACTGGACTCACAGGAGAGGTTCAAATCATAGAAAGTTAGAGTGTCAGTCCTCTTGCATTTAAGTCGGCATTGCACTTTTGTATTAAATTCGTATGCAATTTATGTGTTTCATTATCATTAAGAATGTCCAAGGGATAGAGTAAACCTGAAGTGAAGCATCGGAATCTAAAACTGGACTCACAGGAGAGGTTTAAATCATAGAAAATTAAAGTGTCAGTCCTCTTGTACTTAAGTCGGCATTGTGCCTTTTGTATTAAATTCGGATGCAATTTCTGTGTTTCATCATCAATAAGATGGTCCAAGCGATACAGTAAACCTGATGTGAAGCATCGGAATGTAAAACTGGACTCACAGGTGTGGTACCAATCATAGTAAGTTAGAGTGTCAGTCCTCTTGTATTTAAGTCGGCATTGTGGCTTTTGTATTAAATTCGGATGCAATTTCTGTGTTTCATCATCAATAAGATGGTCCAAGGGATACAGTAAACCTGAAGTGAAGCATTGGAGTCTAAAACTGGACTCACAGCAGAGGTTCAAATCACAGAATGATAGAGTGTCAGTCCCCTTGTACTAAAGTCGGCATTGTGCCTTTTGTATTAAATTCGGATGCAAATTCTGTGTTTCATCAACAACAAGAAGGTTCAAGGGATAGAGTAAACCTGAAGTGAAGCATTGGAATCTAAAACTGGACTCACAGCAGAGGTTCAAATCACAGAATGATAGAGTGTCAGTCCTCTTGTACTTATGTCGGCATTGTGCATTTTGTATTAAATTCGGATGCAATTTCTGTGTTTCATTATCTTTAAGAATGTCCAAGGGATACAGTAAACCTGAAGTGAAGCATCGGAATCTAATACTGGACTCACAGGAGAGGTTCAAATCATCGAAAATTAGAGTGTCAGTCCTCTTGTACTTTATTTGGCATTGTGCCTTTTGTATTAAATTCGGATGCAATTTCTGTGTTTCATCATCAATAAGAAGGTCAAAGGGATACAGTAAACCTGAAGTGAAGCATCGGAATCTAAAACTGGACTCACAGGAGAGGTTCAAATCATAGAAAGTTAGAGTGTCAGTCCTCTTGTACTTATGTCAGCATTGTGCATTTTGTATTAAATTCGGATGGAAATTCTGTGTTTCATCGTCAATAAGAAGGTCCAAGGGATACAGTTAACCTGAAGGGAAGCATCGGAATCTAAAACTGGACCCACTGGAGAGGTTCAAATCATAGAATGTTAGAGTGTCAGTCCTCTTGTATTTAAGTCGGCGTTGTGCCTTTTGTATTAAATTCGGATGCAATTTCTGTGTTTCATTATCATTAAGAATGTCCAAGGGATACAGTAAACCTGAAGTGAAGCATCGGAATCTAAAACTGGACTCACAGGAGAGGTTCAAATCATCGAAAATTAGAGTGTCAGTCCTCTTGTACTTAATTTGGCATTGTGCCTTTTGTATTGAATTCGGATGCAATTTCTGTGTTTCATCATCAATGAAAAGGTCCAAGGGATACAGTAAACCTGAAGTGAAGCATCGGAACTTAAGACTGGACTCACAGGTGATTCAAATCATAGAAATTTAGTGTCAGTCCTCTTGTACTTATGTCGGCATTGTGCATTTTGTATTAAATTCGGATGCAATTTCTGTGTTTCATCATCAGTAAGAAGGTACAAGGGATACAGTAAACCTGATGTTAAGCATTGGAATCTAAAACTGGACTCACAGCAGAGGTTCAAATCGTAGCATGATAGAGTGTCAGTCCTCTTGTACTTAAGTCGGCATTGTGCCTTTTGTATTAAATTCGTATGCAATTTCTGTGCTTCATCGTCAATAAGACGGTCCAAGGTATACTCTAAACCTGAAGTGAAGCATCGGAATCTAAAACTCTACTCACATGAGAGGTTCATATCATAGAAAGTTAGAGAGTTAGTCCTCTTGTACTTATGTCGGCATTGTGCCTTTTGTATTAAATTCGGATGCAATTTCTGTGTTTCATCGTCAATAAGAAGGTCCAAGGTATACAGTAAACCTGAAGTGAAGCATCGGAATCTAATACTGGACTCACAGGAGAGGTTCAAATCATCGAAAATTAGAGTATCAGTCCTCTTGTACTTTATTTGGCATTGTGCCTTTTGTATTAAATTCGGATGCAACTTCTGTGTTTCATCATCAATAAGAAGGTCCAAGGGATACAGTGAACCAGAAGTGAAGCATCAGAATCTAAAACTGGACTCACAGGAGAGGTTCAAACCATAGAAAGTTAGACTGTCAGTCCTCTTGTACTTAAGTCGGCATTGGGCCTTTTGTATTAAATTCGGATGCAATATCTGTTTTTCATTATCATTAAGAATGTCCAAGGGATACAGTAAACCTGAAGTGAAGCATCGGAATCTAAAACTGGACTCACAGGAGAGGTTCAAATCATCGAAAATTAGAGTGTCAGTCCTCTTGTACTTAATTTGGCATTGTGCCTTTTGTATTAAATTCGGATGCAATTTCTGTGTTTCATCATCAATAAGAAGGTCAAAGGGATACAGTAAACCTGAAGTGAAGCATCGGAATCTAAAACTGGACTCACAGGAGAGGTTCAAATCATAGAAAGTTAGAGTGTCAGTCCTCTTGTACTTATGTCAGCATTGTGCATTTTGTATTAAATTCGGATGGAAATTCTGTGTTTCATCGTCAATAAGAAGGTCCAAGGGATACAGTTAACCTGAAGGGAAGCATCGGAATCTAAAACTGGACCCACTGGAGAGGTTCAAATCATAGAATGTTAGAGTGTCAGTCCTCTTGTATTTAAGTCGGCGTTGTGCCTTTTGTATTAAATTCGGATGCAATTTCTGTGTTTCATTATCATTAAGAATGTCCAAGGGATACAGTAAACCTGAAGTGAAGCATCGGAATCTAATACTGGACTCACAGGAGAGGTTCAAATCATCGAAAATTAGAGTGTCAGTCCTCTTGTACTTTATTTGGCATTGTGCCTTTTGTATTAAATTCGGATGCAATTTCTGTGTTTCATCATCAATAAGAAGGTCAAAGGGATACAGTAAACCTGAAGTGAAGCATCGGAATCTAAAACTGGACTCACAGGAGAGGTTCAAATCATAGAAAGTTAGAGTGTCAGTCCTCTTGTACTTATGTCAGCATTGTGCATTTTGTATTAAATTCGGATGGAAATTCTGTGTTTCATCGTCAATAAGAAGGTCCAAGGGATACAGTTAACCCGAAGGGAAGCATCGGAATCTAAAACTGGACCCACTGGAGAGGTTCAAATCATAGAATGTTAGAGTGTCAGTCCTCTTGTATTTAAGTCGGCGTTGTGCCTTTTGTATTAAATTCGGATGCAATTTCTGTGTTTCATTATCATTAAGAATGTCCAAGGGATACAGTAAACCTGAAGTGAAGCATCAGAATCTAAAACTGGACTCACAGGAGAGGTTCAAATCATCGAAAATTAGAGTGTCAGTCCTCTTGTACTTAATTTGGCATTGTGCCTTTTGTATTGAATTCGGATGCAATTTCTGTGTTTCATCATCAATGAAAAGGTCCAAGGGATACAGTAAACCTGAAGTGAAGCATCGGAACTTAAGACTGGACTCACAGGTGATTCAAATCATAGAAATTTAGTGTCAGTCCTCTTGTACTTATGTCGGCATTGTGCATTTTGTATTAAATTCGGATGCAATTTCTGTGTTTCATCATCAGTAAGAAGGTACAAGGGATACAGTAAACCTGATGTTAAGCATTGGAATCTAAAACTGGACTCACAGCAGGGGTTCAAATCGTAGAATGATAGAGTGTCAGTCCTCTTGTACTTAAGTCGGCATTGTGCCTTTTGTATTAAATTCGTATGCAATTTCTGTGCTTCATCGTCAATAAGACGGTCCAAGGTATACTCTAAACCTGAAGTGAAGCATCGGAATCTAAAACTCTACTCACATGAGAGGTTCATATCATAGAAAGTTAGAGAGTTAGTCCTCTTGTACTTATGTCGGCATTGTGCCTTTTGTATTAAATTCGGATGCAATTTCTGTGTTTCATCGTCAATAAGAAGGTCCAAGGTATACAGTAAACCTGAAGTGAAGCATCGGAATCTAATACTGGACTCACAGGAGAGGTTCAAATCATCGAAAATTAGAGTATCAGTCCTCTTGTACTTTATTTGGCATTGTGCCTTTTGTATTAAATTCGGATGCAACTTCTGTGTTTCATCATCAATAAGAAGGTCCAAGGGATACAGTGAACCAGAAGTGAAGCATCAGAATCTAAAACTGGACTCACAGGCGAGGTTCAAACCATAGAAAGTTAGACTGTCAGTCCTCTTGTACTTAAGTCGGCATTGGGCCTTTTGTATTAAATTCGGATGCAATATCTGTGTTTCATTATCATTAAGAATGTCCAAGGGATACAGTAAACCTGAAGTGAAGCATCGGAATCTAAAACTGGACTCACAGGAGAGGTTCAAATCATAGAAAGTTAGAGTATCAGTCCTCTTGCACTTAAGCCGGCGTTGTGCCTTTTGTATTAAATTCGGATGCAATTTCTGTGTTTCATCATCAATGAGAAGTTCCAAGGGATACCGTAAACCTGAAGTGAAGCATCGGAACTTAAGACTGGACTCACAGGTGAGTTTCAAATCATAGAAATTTTGAATGTCAGTCCTCTTGTACTTAAGTCGGCATTGTGCCTTTTGTGTTAAATTCGGATGAAATTTCTGTGTTTCATCATCAGTAAGAAGGTACAAGGGATACAGTAAACCTGATGTTAAGCATTGGAATCTAAAACTGGACTCACAGCAGAGGTTCAAATCGTAGAGTGATAGAAAGTCAGTCCTCTTGTACTTCAGTCGGCATTGTGCCTTTTGTACTAAATTCGGATGCAATTTCTGTGCTTCATCGTCAATAAGACGGTCCAAGGGATACAGTAAACCAGAAGTGAAGCATCGGGATCTAAAACTGAACTCACAGGAGAGGTTCAAATCATCGAAAATTAGAGTGTCAGTCCTCTTGTACTTTATTTGGCATTGTGCCTTTTATATTAAATTCGAATGCAATATCTGTGTTTCATCATCAATAAGAAGGTCGAAGGGATACAGAAAACCAGAAGTGAAGCATCGGAATCTAAAACTGGACTCACAGGAGAGGTTCAAATCATAGAATGTTAGACTGTCAGTCCTCTTGTACTTAAGTCGGCATTGGGCCTTTTGTATTAAATTCGGATGCAATATCTGTGTTTCATTATCATTAAGAATGTCCAAGGGATACAGTAAACCTGAAGTGAAGCATCGGAATCTAAAACTGGACTCACAGGAGAGGTTCAAATCATAGAAAATTAGAGTGTCAGTCCTCTTGTACTTAATTTGGCATTGTGCCTTTTGTATTAAATTCGGATGCAATTTCTGTGTTTCATCATCAATAAGAAGGTCCAAGGGATACAGTAAACCAGAAGTGAAGCATCGGAATCTAAAACTGGACTCACAGGAGAGGTTCCAATCATAGAATGTTAGAGTGTCAGTCCTCTATAACTTAAGTCGGCATTGTGCCTTTTGTATTAAATTCGAATGCAATTTCTGTGCATAATCGCCAATAAGATGGTCCAACGTATACAGTAATCCTGAAGTGAAGCATCGGAATCTAAAACTGGACTCACAGGAGAGGTTCAAATCATAGAAAGTTAGAGTGTCATTCCTCTTGTACTTAAGTCGGCATTGTGCTTTTGTATTAAATTCGGATGCAATTTCTGTGTTTCATCATCAATTATAAGGTGCAAGGGATACTGTAAACCAGAAGTGAAGCATCGGAATCTAAAAGTGGACTCACAGGAGAGGTTCAAATCATAGAAAGTTAGAGTGTCAGTCCTCTTGCATTTAAGTCGGCATTGCACTTTTGTACTAAATTCGTATGCAATTTCTGTGTTTCATTATCATTAAGAATGTCCAAGGGATAGAGTAAACCTGAAGTGAAGCATCGGAATCTAAAACTGGACTCACAGGAGAGGTTCAAATCATAGAAAATTAAAGTGTCAGTCAGCTTGTACTTAAGTCGGCATTGTGCCTTTTGTATTAAATTCGGATGCAATTTCTGTGTTTCATCATCAATAAGATGGTCCAAGCGATACAGTAAACCTGAAGTGAAGCATCGGAATCTAAAACTGGACTCACAGGTGTGGTACAAATCATAGTAAGTTAGAGTGTCAGTCCTCATGTACTTAAGTCGGCATTGTGCCTTTTGTATTAAATTCGGATGCAATTTCTGTGTTTCATCATCAATAAGATGGTCCAAGGGATACAGTAAACCTGAAGTGAAGCATTGGAATCTAAAACTGGACTCACAGCAGAGGTTCAAATCACAGAATGATAGAGTGTCAGTCCTCTTGTACTTAAGTCGGCATTGTGCCTTTTGTATTAAATTCGGATGCAAATTCTGTGTTTCATCAACAACAAGAAGGTTCAAGGGATAGAGTAAACCTGAAGTGAAGCATTGGAATCTAAAACTGGACTCACAGCAGAGGTTCAAATCACAGAATGATAGAGTGTCAGTCCTCTTGTACTTAAGTCGACATTGTGCATTTTGTATTAAATTCGGATGCAATTTCTGTGTTTCATTATCTTTAAGAATGTCCAAGGGATACAGTAAACCTGAAGTGAAGCATCGGAATCTAATACTGGACTCACAGGAGAGGTTCAAATCATCGAAAATTAGAGAATCAGTCCTCTTGTACTTTATTTGGCATTGTGCCTTTTGTATTAAATTCGGATGCAATTTCTGTGTTTCATCATCAATAAGAAGGTCCAAGGGATACAGTAAACCTGAAGTGAAGCATCGGAATCTCAAACTGGACTCACAGGAGAGGTCCAAATTATAGAAAGTTAAAGTGTCAGTCCTCTTGTACTTAAGTCGGCATTGTGCATTTTGTATTAAATTCGGATGGAAATTCTGTGTTTCATCGTCAATAAGAAGTTCCAAGGGATACAGTTAACCTGAAGTGAAGTATCGGAATCTAAAACTGGACTCACTGGAGAGGTTCAAATCATAGAAAGTTAGAGTGTCCGTCCTCTTGTATTTAGGTCGGCATTGTGCCTTTTGTATTAAATTCGGATGCAATTTCTGTGTTTCATTATCATTAAGAATGTCCAAGGGATACAGTAAACCTGAAGTGAAGCATCGGAATCTAATACTGAACTCACAGGAGAGGTTCAAATCATCTTAAATTAGAGTGTCAGTCCTCTTGTACTTTATTTGGCATTGTGCCTTTTGTATTAAATTCGGATGCAATTTCTGTGTTTCATCATCAATAAGAAGGTCCAAGGGATACAGTAAACCAGAAGTGAAGCATCGGAATCTAAAACTGGACTCACAGGAGAGGTTCAAATCGTAGAATGTTAGACTGTCAGTCCTCTTGTACTTAATTCGGCATTGTGCGGTTTGTATTAATTTCGGATGCAATTTCTGTGTTTCATTATCATTAAGAATGTCCAAGGGATAAAGTAATCCTGAAGTGAAACATCGCAATCTAAAACTGGACTCACAGGAGAGGTTCAAATAATAGAAAGTTAGAGTATCAGTCCTCTTGCACTTAAGCCGGCATTGTGCCTTTTGAATTAAATTCGGATGCAATTTCTGTGTTTCATCATCAATGAGAAGTTCCAAGGGATACCGTAAACCTGAAGTGAAGCATCGGAACTTAAGACTGGACTCACAGGTGAGGTTCAAATCATAGAAATTTAGAATGTCACTCCTCTTGTACTTAAGTCGGCATTGTGCCTTTTGTGTTAAATTCGGATGCAATTTCTGTGTTTCATCATCAGTAAGAAGGTACAAGGGATACAGTAAACCTGATGTTAAGCATTGGAATCTAAAACTGGACTCACAGCAGAGGTTCAAATAGTAGATTGATAGAAAGTCAGTCCTCTTGTACTTAAGTCGGCATTGTGCCTTTTGTATTAAATTCGGATGCAATTTCTGTGCTTCATCGTCAATAAGACGGTCCAAGGTATACTCCAAACCTGAAGTGAAGCATCGGAATCTAAAACTCTACTCACATGAGAGGTTCAAATCATAGAAAGTTAGAGTGTCCGTCCTCTTGTATTTAAGTCGGCATTGTGC
Source organism: Schistocerca americana (assembly GCF_021461395.2). Taxonomy (NCBI): domain Eukaryota; kingdom Metazoa; phylum Arthropoda; class Insecta; order Orthoptera; family Acrididae; genus Schistocerca; species Schistocerca americana. The sequence continues at coordinate 2,761,309 of NW_025725917.1, read as the reverse complement.
CTTTTGTATTAAATTCGGATGCAATTTCTGTGTTTCATTATCATTAAGAATGTCCAAGGGATACTAAAAACCTGAAGTGAAGCATCGGAATCTAATACTGGACTCACAGGAGAGGTTCAAATCATCGAAAATTGGAGTGTCAGTCCTCTTGTACTTTATTTGGCATTGTGCCTTTTATATTAAATTCGGATGCAATATCTGTGTTTCATCATCAATAAGAAGGTCGAAGGGATACAGAAAACCAGAAGTGAAGCATCGGAATCTAAAACTGGACTCACAGGAGAGGTTCAAATCATAGAATGTTAGACTGTCAGTCCTCTTGTACTTAAGTCGGCATTGGGCCTTTTGTATTAAATTCGGATGCAATATCTGTGTTTCATTATCATTAAGAATGTCCAAGGGATACAGTAAACCTGAAGTGAAGCATCGGAATGTAAAACTGGTCTCACATGAGAGGTTCAAATCATAGAAAATTAGAGTGTCAGTCCTCTTGTACTTAATTTGGCATTGTGCCTTTTGTATTAAATTCGGATGCAATTTCTGTGTTTCATCATCAATAAGAAGGTCCAAGGGATACAGTAAACCAGAAGTGAGGCATCGGAATCTAAAACTGCACTCACAGGAGAGGTTCCAATCATAGAATGTTAGAGTGTCAGTCCTCTATAACTTAAGTCGGCATTGTGCCTTTTGTATTAAATTCGAATGCAATTTCTGTGCATAATCGCCAATAAGAAGGTCCAACGTATACAGTAATCCTGAAGTGAAGCATCGGAATCTAAAACTGGACTCACAGGAGAGGTTCAAATCATAGAAAGTTAGAGTGTCAGTCCTCTTGTACTTAAGTCGGCATTGTGCTTTTGTATTAAATTCGGATGCAATTTCTGTGTTTCATCATCAATTATAAGGTGCAAGGGATACTGTAAACCAGAAGAGAAGCATCGGAATCTAAAACTGGACTCACAGGAGAGGTTCAAATCATAGAAAGTTAGAGTGTCAGTCCTCTTGCATTTAAGTCGGCATTGCACTTTTGTATTAAATTCGTATGCAATTTATGTGTTTCAATATCATTAAGAATGTCCAAGGGATAGAGTAAACCTGAAGTGAAGCATCGGAATCTAAAACTGGACTCACAGGAGAGGTTCAAATCATAGAAAATTAAAGTGTCAGTCCTCTTGTACTTAAGTCGGCATTGTGCCTTTTGTATTAAATTCGGATGCAATTTCTGTGTTTCATCATCAATAAGATGGTCCAAGCGATACAGTAAACCTGATGTGAAGCATCGGAATGTAAAACTGGACTCACAGGTGTGGTACCAATCATAGTAAGTTAGAGTGTCAGTCCTCTTGTATTTAAGTCGGCATTGTGGCTTTTGTATTAAATTCGGATGCAATTTCTGTGTTTCATCATCAATAAGATGGTCCAAGGGATACAGTAAACCTGAAGTGAAGCATTGGAATCTAAAACTGGACTCACAGCAGAGGTTCAAATCACAGAATGATAGAGTGTCAGTCCTCTTGTACTAAAGTCGGCATTGTGCCTTTTGTCTTAAATTCGGATGCAAATTCTGTGTTTCATCAACAACAAGAAAGTTCAAGGGATAGAGTAAACCTGAAGTGAAGCATTGGAATCTAAAACTGGACTCACAGCAGAGGTTCAAATCACAGAATGACAGAGTGTCAGTCCTCTTGTACTTATGTCGGCATTGTGCATTTTGTATTAAATTCGGATGCAATTTCTGTGTTTCATTATCTTTAAGAATGTCCAAGGGATACAGTAAACCTGAAGTGAAGCATCGGAATCTAATACTGGACTCACAGGAGAGGTTCAAATCATCGAAAATTAGAGTGTCAGTCCTCTTGTACTTTATTTGGCATTGTGCCTTTTGTATTAAATTCGGATGCAATTTCTGTGTTTCATCATCAATAAGAAGGTCCAAGGGATACAGTAAACCTGAAGTGAAGCATCGGAATCTAAAACTGGACTCACAGGAGAGGTTCAAATCATAGAAAGTTAGAGTGTCAGTCCTCTTGTACTTATGTCAGCATTGTGCATTTCGTATTAAATTCGGATGGAAATTCTGTGTTTCATCGTCAATAAGAAGGTCCAAGGGATACAGTTAACCTGAAGGGAAGCATCGGAATCTAAAACTGGACCCACTGGAGAGGTTCAAATCATAGAATGTTAGAGTGTCAGTCCTCTTGTATTTAAGTCGGCGTTGTGCCTTTTGTATTAAATTCGGATGCAATTTCTGTGTTTCATTATCATTAAGAATGTCCAAGGGATACAGTAAACCTGAAGTGAAGCATCGGAATCTAAAACTGGACTCACAGGAGAGGTTCAAATCATCGAAAATTAGAGTGTCAGTCCTCTTGTACTTAATTTGGCATTGTGCCTTTTGTATTGAATTCGGATGCAATTTCTGTGTTTCATCATCAACGAAAAGGTCCAAGGGATACAGTAAACCTGAAGTGAAGCATCGGAACTTAAGACTGGAAACACAGGTGATTCAAATCATAGAAATTTAGTGTCAGTCCTCTTGTACTTAAGTCGGCATTGTGCATTTTGTATTAAATTCGGATGCAATTTCTGTGTTTCATCATCAGTAAGAAGGTACAAGGGATACAGTAAACCTGATGTTAAGCATTGCAATCTAAAACTGGACTCACAGCAGAGGTTCAAATCGTAGAATGATAGAGTGTCAGTCCTCTTGTACTTAAGTCGGCATTGTGCCTTTTGTATTAAATTCGTATGCAATTTCTGTGCTTCATCGTCAATAAGACGGTCCAAGGTATACTCTAAACCTGAAGTGAAGCATCGGAATCTAAAACTCTACTCACATGAGAGGTTCATATCATAGAAAGTTAGAGAGTTAGTCCTCTTGTACTTATGTCGGCATTGTGCCTTTTGTATTAAATTCGGATGCAATTTCTGTGTTTCATCGTCAATAAGAAGGTCCAAGGTATACAGTAAACCTGAAGTGAAGCATCGGAATCTAATACTGGACTCACAGGAGAGGTTCAAATCATCGAAAATTAGAGTATCAGTCCTTTTGTACTTTATTTGGCATTGTGCCTTTTGTATTAAATTCGGATGCAACTTCTGTGTGTCATCATCAATAAGAAGGTCCAAGGGATACAGTGAACCAGAAGTGAAGCATCAGAATCTAAAACTGGACTCACAGGAGAGGTTCAAATCATAGAAAGTTAGACTGTCAGTCCTCTTGTACTTAAGTCGGCATTGGGCCTTTTGTATTAAATTCGGATGCAATATCTGTGTTTCATTATCATTAAGAATGTCCAAGGGATACAGTAAACCTGAAGTGAAGCATCGGAATCTAAAACTGGACTCACAGGAGAGGTTCAAATCATCGAAAATTAGAGTGTCAGTCCTCTTGTACTTAATTTGGCATTGTGCCTTTTGTATTAAATTCGGATGCAATTTCTGTGTTTCATCATCAATAAGAAGGTCCAAGGGATTCAGTAAACCAGAAGTGAAGCATCGGAATCTAAAACTGGACTCACAGGAGAGGTTCAAATCATAGAATGTTAGACTGTCAGTCCTCTTGTACTTATGTCGGCATTGTGCGGTTTGTATTAATTTCGGGTGCAATTTCTGTGTTTCATTATCATTAAGAATGTCCAAGGGATACAGTAAACCTGAAGTGAAACATCGGAATCTAAAACTGGACTCACAGGAGAGGTTCAAATCATAGAAAGTTAGAGTATCAGTCCTCTTGCACTTAAGCCGGCGTTGTGCCTTTTGTATTAAATTCGGATGCAATTTCTGTGTTTCATCATCAATGAGACGTTCCAAGGGATACCGTAAACCTGAAGTGAAGCATCGGAACTTAAGACTGGACTCAAAGGTGAGTTTCAAATCATAGAAATTTTGAATGTCAGTCCTCTTGTACTTAAGTCGGCATTGTGCCTTTTGTGTTAAATTCGGATGAAATTTCTGTGTTTCATCATCAGTAAGAAGGTACAAGGGATACAGTAAACCTGATGTTAAGCATTGGAATCTAAAACTGGACTCACAGCAGAGGTTCAAATCGTAGAGTGATAGAAAGTCAGTCCTCTTGTACTTAAGTCGGCATTGTGCCTTTTGTATTAAATTCGGATGCAATTTCTGTGCTTCATCGTCAATAAGACGGTCCAAGGGATACAGTAAACCAGAAGTGAAGCATCGGAATCTAAAACTGGACTCACAGGAGAGGTTCAAATCATCGAAAATTAGAGTGTCAGTCCTCTTGTACTTTATTTGGCATTGTGCCTTTTATATTAAATTCGATTGCAATATCTGTGTTTCATCATCAATAAGAAGGTCGAAGGGATACAGAAAACCAGAAGTGAAGCACCGGAATCTAAAACTGGACTCACAGGAGAGGTTCAAATCATAGAATGTTAGACTGTCAGTCCTCTTGTACTTAAGTCGGCATTGGGCCTTTTGTATTAAATTCGGATGCAATATCTGTGTTTCATTATCATTAAGAATGTCCAAGGGATACAGTAAACCTGAAGTGAAGCATCGGAATCTAAAACTGGACTCACAGGAGAGGTTCAAATCATAGAAAATTAGAGTGTCAGTCCTCTTGTACTTAATTTGGCATTGTGCCTTTTGTATTAAATTCGGATGCAATTTCTGTGTTTCATCATCAATAAGAAGGGCCAAGGGATACAGTAAACCAGAAGTGAAGCATCGGAATCTAAAACTGGACTCACAGGAGAGGTTCCAATCATAGAATGTTAGAGGGTCAGTCCTCTATAACTTAAGTCGGCATTGTGCCTTTTGTATTAAATTCGAATGCAATTTCTGTGCATAATCGCCAATAAGAAGGTCCAACGTATACAGTAATCCTGAAGTGAAGCATCGGATTCTAAAACTGGACTCACAGGAGAGGTTCAAATCATAGAAAGTTAGAGTGTCAGTCCTCTTGCATTTAAGTGGGCATTGCACTTTTGTACTAAATTTGTATGCAATTTCTGTGTTTCATTATCATTAAGAATGTCCAAGGGATAGAGTAAACCTGAAGTGAAGCATCGGAATCTAAAACTGGACTCACAGGAGAAGTTCAAATCATAGAAAATTAAAGTGTCAGTCCTCTTGTACTTAAGTCGGCATTGTGCCTTCTGTATTAAATTCGGATGCAATTTATGTGTTTCATCATCAATAAGATGGTCCAAGCGATACAGTAAACCTGAAGTGAAGCATCGGAATCTAAAACTGGACTCACAGGTGTGGTACAAATCATAGTAAGTTAGAGTGTCAGTCCTCTTGTACTTAAGTCGGCATTGTGCCTTTTGTATTAAATTCGGATGCAATTTCTGTGTTTCATCATCAATAAGATGGTCCAAGGGATACAGTAAACCTGAAGTGAAGCATTGGAATCTAAAACTGGACTCACAGCAGAGGTTCAAATCACAGAATGATAGAGTGTCAGTCCTCTTGTACTAAAGTCGGCTTTGTGCCTTTTGTATTAAATTCGGATGCAAATTCTGTGTTTCATCAACAACAAGAAGGTTCAAGGGATAGAGTAAACCTGAAGTGAAGCATTGGAATCTAAAACTGGACTCACAACAGAGGTTCAAATCACAGAATGATAGAGTGTCAGTCCTCTTGTACTTAAGTCGACATTGTGCATTTTGTATTAAATTCGGATGCAATTTCTGTGTTTCATTATCTTTAAGAATGTCCAAGGGATACAGTAAACCTGAAGTGAAGCATCGGAATCTAATACTGGACTCACAGGAGAGGTTCAAATCATCGAAAATTAGAGAGTCAGTCCTCTTGTACTTTATTTGGCATTGTGCCTTTTGTATTAAATTCGGATGCAATTTCTGTGTTTCATCATCAATAAGAAGGTCCAAGGGATACAGTAAACCTGAAGTGAAGCATCGGAATCTCAAACTGGACTCACAGGAGAGGTTCAAATCATAGAAAGTTAGAGTGTCCGTCCTCTTGTATTTAGGTCGGCATTGTGCCTTTTGTATTAAATTCGGATGCAATTTCTGTGTTTCATTATCATTAAGAATGTCCAAGGGATACAGTAAACCTGAAGTGAAGCATCGGAATCTAATACTGAACTCACAGGAGAGGTTCAAATCATCTTAAATTAGAGTGTCAGTCCTCTTGTACTTTATTTGGCATTGTGCCTTTTGTATTAAATTCGGATGCAATTTCTGTGTTTCATCATCAATATGAAGGTCCAAGGGATACAGTAAACCAGAAGTGAAGCATCGGAATCTAAAACTGGACTCACAGGAGAGGTTCAAATCATAGAATGTTAGACTGTCAGTCCTCTATAACTTAAGTCGGCATTGTGCATTTTGTATCAAATTCGAATGCAATTTCTGTGCATAATCGCCAATAAGAAGGTCCAACGTATACAGTAATCCTGAAGTGAAGCATCGGAATCTAAAACTGGACTCACAGGAGAGGTTCAAATCATAGAAAGTTAGAGTGTCAGTCCTTTTGTACTTAAGTCGGCATTGTGCTTTTGTATTAAATTCGGATGCAATTTCTGTGTTTCATCATCAATAAGAAGTTCCAAGGGATACAGTTAACCTGAAGTGAAGTATCGGAATCTAAAACTGGACTCACTGGAGAGGTTCAAATCATAGAAAGTTAGAGTATCCGTCCTCTTGTATTTAGGTCGGCATTGTGCCTTTTGTATTAAATTCGGATGCAATTTCTGTGTTTCATTATCATTAAGAATGTCCAAGGGATACAGTAAACCTGAAGTGAAGCATCGGAATCTAATACTGAACTCACAGGAGAGGTTCAAATCATCTTAAATTAGAGTGTCAGTCCTCTTGTACTTTATTTGGCATTATGCCTTTTGTATTAAATTCGGATGCAATTTCTGTGTTTCATCATCAATAGGAAGGTCCAAGGGATACAGCAAACTAGAAGTGAAGCATCGGAATCTAAAACTGGACTCACAGGAGAGGTTCAAATCATAGAATGTTAGAGTGTCAGTCCTCTATAACTTAAGTTGGCATTGTGCCTTTTGTATTAAATTCGAATGCAATTTCTGTGCATAATCGCCAATAAGAAGGTCCAACGTATACAGTAATCCTGAAGTGAAGCATCGGAATCTAAAACTGGACTCACAGGAGAGGTTCAAATCATAGAAAGTTAGAGTGTCAGTCCTCTTGCATTTAAGTCGGCATTGCACTTTTGTATTAAATTCGTATGCAATTTCGGTGTTTCATTATCATTAAGAATGTCCAAGGGATAGAGTAAACATGAAGTGAAGCATCGGTATCTAAAACTGGACTCACAGGAGAGGTTCAAATCATAGAAAATTAAAGTGTCAGTCCTCTTGTACTTAAGTCGGCATTGTGCCTTTTGTATTAAATTCGGATGCAAATTCTGTGTTTCATCATCAATAAGATGGTCCAAGCGATACAGTAAACATGAAGTGAAGCATCGGAATCTAAAACTGGACTCACAGGTGAGGTACAAATCATAGTAAGTTAGAGTGTCAGTCCCCTTGTACTTAAGTCGGCATTGTACCTTTTGTATTAAATTCGGATACAATTTCTGTGTTTCATCATCATAAGAAGGTCCAAGGGATACAGTAACCTGAAGTGAAGCATTGGAATCTAAAACTGGACTCACAGCAGAGGTTCAAATCATAGAATGATAGAGTGTCAGTCCTCTTGTACTAAAGTCGGCATTGTGCCTTTTGTATTAAATTCGGATGCAAATTCTGTGTTTCATCAACAACAAGAAGGTTCAAGGGATAGAGTAAACCTGAAGTGAAGGATCGGAATCTAAAACTGGACTCACAGGAGAGGTTCAAATCATAGAAAGTTAGAGTGTCAGTCCTCTTGTACTTAAGTCGGCATTGTGCATTTTGTATTAAATTCGGATGCAATTTCTGTGTTTCATTATCTTTAAGAATGTCCAAGGGATACAGTAAACCTGAAGTGAAGCATCGGAATCTAATACTGGACTCACAGGAGAGGTTCAAATCATCGAAAATTAGAGTGTCAGTCCTCTTGTACTTTATTTGGCATTGTGCATTTTGTATTAAATTCGGATGCAATTTCTGTGTTTCATCATCAATAAGAAGGTCCAAGGGATACAGTAAACCTGAGGTGAAGCATCGGAATCTAAAACTGGACTCGCAGGAGAGGTTCAAATCATAGAAAGTTAGAGTGTCAGTCCTCTTGTACTTAAGTCGGCATTGTGCATTTTGTATTAAATTCGGATGGAAATTCTGTGTTTCATCGTCAATAAGAAGGTCCAAGGGATACAGTTAAGCTGAAGTGAAGCATCGGAATCTAAAACTGGACTCACTGGAGAGGTTCAAATCATAGAAAGTTAGAGTGTCCGTCCTCTTGTATTTAGGTCGGCATTGTGCCTTTTGTATTAAATTCGGATGCCATTTCTGTGTTTCATTATCATTAAGAATGTCCAAGGGATACAGTAAACCTGAAGTGAAGCATTGGAATCTAATACTGGACTCACAGGAGAGGTTCAAATCATCGAAAATTAGAGTTTTAGTCCTCTTGTACTTTATTTGGCATTGTGCCTTTTGTATTAAATTCGGATGCAATTTCTGTGTTTCATCATCAATAAGAAGGTCCAAGGTATACAGTAAACCAGAAGTGAAGCATCGGAATCTAAAACTGGACTCACAGGAGAGGTTCAAATCATAGAATGTTAGACAGTCAGTCCTCTTGTACTTAAGTCGGCATTGGGCCTTTTGTATTAAATTTGGATGCAATATCTGTGTTTCATTATCATTAAGAATGTCCAAGGGATACAGTAAACCTGAAGTGAAGCATCGGAATCTGAAACTGGACTCACAGGAGAGGTTCAAATTATAGAAAATTAGAGTGTCAGTCCTCTTGTACTTAATTTGGTATTGTGCCTTTTGTATTAAATTCGGATGCAATTTCTGTTTTTCATCATCAATAAGAAGGTCCAAGGGATACAGTAAACCGGAGGTGAAGCATCGGAATCTAAAACTGGACTCACAGGAGAGGTTCCAATCATAGACAGTTAGAGTGTCATTCCTCTATAACTTAAGTCGGCATTTTGCCTTTTGTTTTAAATTCGAATGCAATTTCTGTGCATAATCGCTAATAAGAAGGTCCAACGTATACAGTAATCCTGAAGTGAAGCATCGGAATCTAAAACTGGACTCACAGGAGAGGTTCAAATCATAGAAAGTTAGAGTGTCAGTCCTCTTGTACCTAAGTCGGCATTGTGCCTTTTGTATTACATTCGGATGCAATTTCTGTGTTTCATCGTCAATAAGAAAGTCCAAGGGATACAGTAAACCTGAACTGAAGCATCGGAATCTAAAACTATACTTACAGGAGAGGTTCAAATTATAGAAAGTTAGAGAGTCAGTAATCTTATACTTAAGTCGACATTGTGCATTTTGTATTAAATTCGGATGGAAATTCTGTGTTTCTTCATCAATAAAAAGGTCCAAGGGATACAGTAAACCTGAAGTGAAGCATCGGCATCCAAAACTGGACTCACAGGCGAGGTTCAAATCATAGAAAGTTAGAGTGTCAGTCCTCTTGTACTTAATTTGGCATTGTGCCTTTTGTATTGAATTCGGATGCAATTTCGGTGTTTCATCATCAATAAGAAGGTCCAAGGGATACAGTAAACCAGAAGTGAAGCATTGGAATCTAAAACTGGACTCACAGGAGAGGTTCAAATCATAGAATGTTAGACTGTCAGTCCTCTTGTACTCAAGTCGGCATTGTGCCTTTTGTATTAAATTCGGATGCAATTTCTGTGTTTCATTATCATTAAGAATGTCCAAGGGATACAGTAAACCTGAAGTGAAGCATCAGAATCTAAAACTGGCCTCACAGGAGAGGTTCAAATTATAGATAATTAGATCGTCATTCCTCTTGTACTTAATTTGGCATTGTGCCTTTTGTATTAAATTCGGATGCAATTTCTGTGTTTCATCATCAATAAGAAGGTCCAAGGGATACAGTAAACCTGAAGTGAAGCATCGGAATCTAAATTTGGACTCACAGGACAGGTTCAAATCATAGAAAATTAGAGTGTCAGTCCTCTTGTACTTAATTTGGCATTGTGCCTTTTGTATTGAATTCGGATGCAATTTCTGTGTTTCATCATCAATAAGAAGGTCCAAGGGATACAGTAAACCAGAAGTGAAGCATCGGAATATAAAACTGGACTCACAGGACAGGTTCAAATCATAGAAAGTTAGAGAGTCAGTCCTTTTGTACTTAAGTCGACATTGTGCATTTTGTATTAAATTGGGATGGAAAATCTGTGTTTCTTCATCAATAAGAAGGTCCAAGGGATACAGTAAACCTGAAGTGAATCATCGGAATCTAAAACTGGACTCACAGGAGAGGTTCAAATCATAGAAAGTTAGAGTATCAGTCCTCTTGCACTTAAGCCGGCATTCTGCTCTTTGTATTAAATTCGGATGCAATTTCTGTGTTCACCATCAATGAGAAGGTCCAAGGGATACAGTAAACCTGAAGTGAAGCATCGGAACTTAAGACTGGACTCACAGGTGAGATTCAAATCATAGAAATTTAGAGTGTCAGTCCTCTGGTACTGAAGTCGGCATAGTGCATTTTGTATTAAATTCGGATGCAATTTCTGTGTTTCATCATCAGTAAGAAGGTACAAGGGATACAGTAAACCTGATGTTAAGCATTGGAATCTAATACTGGACTCACAGCAGAGGTTCAAATCGTAGAATGATAGAGTGTCAGTCCTCTTGTACTTAAGTCGGCATTGTGCCTTTTGTATTACATTCGGATGCAATTTCTGTGCTTCATCGTCAATAAGACGGTCCAAGGTATACTCTAAACCTGAAGTGAAGCATCGGAATCTAAAACTCTACTCACATGAGAGGTTCAAATCATAGAAAGTTAGAGTGTCAGTCCTCCTGTACTTAAGTCGGCATTGTGCCTTTTGTATTAAATTCGGATGCAATTTCTGTGTTTCATCGTCAATAAGAAGGTCCAAGCGATACAGTAAACCTGAAGTGAAGCATCGGAATCTAATACTGGACTCACAGGAGAGGTTCACATCATCGAAAATTAGAGTGTCAGTCCTCTTGTACTTTATTTGGCATTGTGCCTTTTGTATTAAATTCGGATGCAATTTCTGTGTTTCATCATCAATAAGAAGGTCCATGGGATACAGTAAACGCGAAGTGAAGCATCAGAATCTAAAACTGGACTCGCAGGAGAGGTTCAAATCATAGAATGTTAGACTGTCAGTCCTCTTGTACTTAAGTCGGCATTGTGCCTTTTGTATTAAATTCGGATGCAATTTCTGTGTTTCATTATCATTAAGAATGTCCAAGGGATACAGTAAACCTGAAGTGAAACATCGGAATCTAAAACTGGACTCACAGGAGAGGTTCAAATCATAGAAAGTTAGAGTATCAGTCCTCTTGCACTTAAGCCGGCATTGTGCCTTTTGTATTAAATTCGGATGCAATTTCTGTGTTTCATCATCAAAGAGAAGGTCCAAGGGATACAGTAAACCTGAAGTGAAGCATCGGAACTTAAGACTGGACTCACAGGTGAGGTTCAAATCATAGAAATTTAGAGTGTCAGTCCTCTTGTACTTATGTCGGCATTGTGCCTTTTGTGTTAAATTCGGATGTAATTTCTGTGTTTCATCATCAGTAAGAAGGTACAAGGGATACAGTAAACCTGATGTTAAGCATTGGAATCTAAAACTGGACTCACAGCAGGGGTTCAAATCGTATAATGATAGAGTGTCACTCCTCTTGTACTTAAGTCGGCATTGTGCCTTTTGTATGAAATTCGGATGCAATTTCTGTGCTTCATCGTCAATAAGACGGTCCAAGGTACACTCTAAACCTAAAGTGAAGCATCAGAATCTAAAACTCTACCCACATGAGAGGTTCAAATCATAGAAAGTTAGAGTGTCAGTCCTCTTGTACTTAAGTCGGCATTGTGCCTTTTGTATTAAATTCGGATGCAATTTCTGTGTTTCATCGTCAATAAGAAGGTCCAAGGGATACAGTAAACCTGAAGTGAAGCATCGGAATCTAATACTGGACTCACAGGAGAGGTTCAAATCATCGAAAATTAGAGTGTCAGTCCTCTTGTACTTTATTTGGCATTGTGCCTTTTGTATTAAATTCGGATGCAATTTCTGTGTTTCATCGTCAATAAGAAGGTCCAAGGGATACAGTTAAGCTGAAGTGAGGCATCGGAATCTAATACTGGACTCACTGGAGAGGTTCAAATCATAGTAAGTTAGTGTGTCCGTTATCTTGTACTTAAGTCGGCATTGTGCCTTTTGTATTAAATTCGGATGCAATTTCTGTGTTTCATTATCATTAAGAATGTCCAAGGGATACAGTAAACCTGAAGTGAAGCAGCGGCATCTAATACTGGACTCACAGGAGAGGTTCAAATCATCGAAAATTAGAGTGTCAGTCCTCTTGTACTTTATTTGGCATTGTGCCTTTTGTATTAAATTCGGATGCAATTTCTGTGTTTCATCATCAATAAGAAAGTCCATGGGATACAGTAAACTAGAAGTGAAGCATCAGAATCTAAAACTGGACTCGCAGGAGAGGTTCAAATCATAGAATGTTAGACTGTCAGTCCTCTTGTACTTAAGTCGGCATTGTGCCTTTTGTATTAAATTCTGATGCAATTTCTGTGTTTCATTATCATTAAGAATGTCCAAGGGATACAGTAAACCTGAAGTGAAACATCGGAATCTAAAACTGGACTCACAGGAGAGGTTCAAATCATAGAAAGTTAGAGTATCAGTCCTCTTGCACTTAAGCCGGCATTGTGCCTTTTGTATTAAATTCGGATGCAATTTCTGTGTTTCATCATCAAAGAGCAGGTCCAAGGGATACAGTAAACCTGAAGTGAAGCATCGGAACTTAAGACTGGACTCACAGGTGAGGTTCAAATCATAGAAATTTAGAGTGTCAGTCCTCTTGTACTTAATATGGCATTGTGCCTTTTGTATTGAATTCGGATGCAATTTCTGTGTTTCATCATCAATAAGAAGGTCCAAGGGATACAGTAAACCAGAAGTGAAGCATCGGAATATAAAACTGGACTCACAGGACAGGTTCAAATCATAGAAAGTTAGAGAGTCAGTCCTCTTGTACTTAAGTCGACATTGTGCATTTTGTATTAAATTGGGATGGAAAATCTGTGTATCTTCATCAATAAGAAGGTCCAAGGGATACAGTAAACCTGAAGTGAATCATCGGAATCTAAAACTGGACTCACAGGAGAGGTTCATATCATAGAAAGTTAGAGTATCAGTCCTCTTGCACTTAAGCCGGCATTCTGCTCTTTGTATTAAATTCGGATGCAATTTCTGTGTTTCACCATCAATGAGAAGGTCCAAGGGATACAGTAAACCTGAAGTGAAGGATCGGAACTTAAGCCTGGACTCACAGGTGAGATTCAAATCATAGAAATTTAGAGTGTCAGTCCTCTTGTACTTAAGTCGGCATTGTGCCTTTTGTGTTAAATTCGGATGCAATTTCTGTGTTTCATCATCAATAAGAAGGTCCAAGGGATACAGTAAACCAGATGTGAAGCATCGGAATCTAAAACTGGACTCACAGGAGAGGTTCAAATCATAGAATGTTAGACTGTCAGTCCTCTTGTACTTAAGTCGGCATTGAGCCTTTTGTATTAAATTCGGATGCAATATCTGTGTTTCATTATCATTAAGAATGTCCAAGGGATACAGTAAACCTGAAGTGAAGCATCGGAATCTAAAACTGGACTCACAGGAGAGGTTCAAATCATAGAAAATTAGAGTGTCAGTCCTCTTGTACTTAATTTGGCATTGTGCCTTTTGTATCAAATTCGGATGCAATTTCTGTGTTTCATCATCAATAAGAAGGTCCAAGGGATAGAGTAAACCAGAAGTGAAGCATCAGAATCTAAAACTGGACTCACTGGAGAGGTTCCAATCATAGAAAGTTAGAGTGTCAGTCCTCTATAACTTAAGTCGGCATTGTGCCTTTTGTATTAAATTCGAATGCAATTTCTGTGCATAATCGCCAATAAGAAGGTCCAACGTATACAGTAATCCTGAAGTGAAGCATCGGAATCTAAAACTGGACTCACAGGAGAGGTTCAAATCATAGAAAGTTAGAGTGTCAGTCCTCTTGTACTTAAGTCGGCATTGTGCTTTTGTATTAAATTCAGATGCAATTTCTGTGGTACATCATCAATAAGAAGGTCCAAGGGATACAGTAAACCTGAAGTGCAGCATCGGAATCTAAAACTGGACTCACAGGAGAGGTTCAAATCATAGAAAATTAGAGTGTTACTCCTCTTGTACTTAATTTGGCATTGTGCCTTTTGTATTAAGATCGGATGCAATTTCTGTGTTTCATCATCAATTATAAGGTGCAAGGGATACAGTAAACCAGAAGTGAAGCAACGGAAACAAAAACTGGACTCACAGGAGAGGTTCAAATCATAGAAAATTAAAGTGTCAGTCCTCTTGTACATAAGTCGGCATTGTGCCTTTTGTATTAAATTCGGATGCAATTTCTGTGTTTCACCATCAATAAGAAGGTCCAAGGGATACAGTAAACCTGAAGTGGAGCATTGGAATCTAAAACTGGACTCACAGCAGAGGTTCAAATCATAGAATGATAGAGTGACAGTCCTCTTGTACTTAAGTCGGCATTGTGCTTTTGTATTAAACTCGGATGCAATTTCTGTGTTTCATCAACAACAAGAAGGTTCAAGGGATAGAGTAAACCTGAAGTGAAGCATCGGAATCTAAAACTGGACTCACAGGAGAGGTTCAAATCATAGAATGTTAGACTGTCATTCCTCTTGTACTTAAGTCGGCATTGTGCCTTTTGTATTAAATTCGGATGCAATTTCTGTGTTTCATCGTCAATAAGAAAGTCCAAGGGATACAGTAAACCTGAACTGATGCATAGGAATCTGAAACTATACTCACAGGAGAGGTTCAAATTATAGAAAGTTAGAGAGTCAGTCCTCTTGTACTTAAGTCGACATTGTGCATTTTGTATTAAATTCGGATGGAAATTCTGTGTTTCTTCATCAATAAAAAGGTCAAAGGGATACAGTAAACCTGAAGTGAAACATCGGAATCTAAAACTGGACTCACAGGAGAGGTTCAAATCATAAAAAGTTAGAGTATCAGTCGTCTTGAACTTAAGCCGGCATTGTGCCTTTTGTATTAAATTCGGATGCAATTTCAGTGTTTCATCATCAATGAGAAGGTCCAAGGCATACAGTAAACCTGAAGTGAAGCATCGGAACTTAAGACTGGACTCACAGGTGAGGTTCAAATCATAAAAATTTAGAGTGTCAGTCCTCTTGTACTTAAGTCGGCATTGTGCCTTTTGTATTAAATTCGGATGCAATTTCTGTGTTTCATCATCAGTAAGAAGGTACAAGGGATACAGTAAACCTGATGTTAAGCATTGGAATCTAAAACTGGACTCACATCAAAGGTTCATATCGTAGAATGATTGAGTGTCAGTCCTCTTGTACTTATGTCGGCATTGTGCCATCTGTATTAAATTCGGATGCAATTTCTGTGCTTCATCGTCAATAAGACGGTCCAAGGTATACTCTAAACCTGAAGTGAAGCATCGGAATCTAAAACTCTACTCACATGAGAGGTTCAAATCATAGAAAGTTGGAGTGTCAGTCCTCTTGTACTTAAGTCGGCATTGTGCCTTTTGTATTAAATTCGGATGCAAGTTCTGTGTTTCATCGTCAATAGGAAGGTCCAAGGGATACAGTAAACCTGAAGTGAAGCATCGGAATCTAAAACTGGACTAACAGGAGAGGTTCAATTCATAGAAAGTTAGAGTGTCAGTCCTCTTGTACTTAAGTCGGCATTGTGCATTTAGTATTAAATTCGGATGGAAATTCTGTGTTTCATCGTCAATAAGAAGGTCCAAGGGATACAGTTAACCTGAAGTGAAGCATCGGAATCTAAAACTGGACTCACTGGAGAGGTTCAAATCATAGAAAGTTAGAGTGTCGGTCCTCTTGTATTTAAGTCAGCATTGTGCCTTTTGTATTAAATTCGGATGCGATTTCTGTGTTTCATTATCATTAAGAATGTCCAAGGGATACAGTAAACCTGAAGTGAAGCATCGGAATCTAATACTGGACTCACAGGAGAGGTTCAATTCATCGAAAATTAGAGTGTCAGTCCTCTTGTACTTAATTTGGCATTGTGCCATTTGTATTAAATTCGGATGCAATTTCTGTGTTTCATCAACAATAAGAAGGTCCAAGGGATACAGTAAACCACAAGTGAAGTATCAGAATCTAAAACTGGACTCACAGGAGAGGTTCAAATCATAGAAAGTTAGACTGTCAGTCCTCTTGTACTTAAGTCGGCATTGGGCCTTTTGTATTAAATTCGGATGCAATATCTGTGTTTCATTATCATTAAGAATGTCCAAGGGATACAGTAAACCTGAAGTGAAGCATCGGCATCTAAAACTGGACTCACAGGAGAGGATCAAACAATAGAAAATTAGAGTGTCAGTCCTCTTGTACTTAATTTGGCATTGTGCCTTTTGTATTAAATTCGGATGCAATTTCTGTGTTTCATCATCAATAGGAAGGGTCAAGGGATACAGTAAACCAGAAGTGAAGCATCGGAATCTAAAACTGGACTCACAGGAGAGGTTCAAATCATAGAAAGACTGTCAGTCCTCTATAACTTAAGTCGGCATTGTGCCTTTTGTATTAAATTCGAATGCAATTTCTGTGCTTCATCGCCAATAAGAAGGTCCAACGTATACAGTAATCCTGAAGTGAAGCATCGGAATCTAAAACTGGACTCACAGGAGAGGTTCAAGCCATAGAAAGTTAGAGTGTCATTCCTCTTGTACTTAAGTCGGCATTGTGCGTTTTGTATTAAATTCGGATGCAATTTCTGTGTTTCATCATCAATAAGATGGTCCAAGCGATACAGTAAACCTGAAGTGAAGCATCGGAATCTAAAACTGGACTCACAGGTGAGGTTCAAATCATAGAAAGTTAGAGTGTCAGTCCTCTTGTACTTAAGTCGGCATTGTGCCTTTTGTATTAAATTCGGATGCAATTTCTGTGTTTCATCATAATTAAGAAGGTCCAAGGGATACAGTAAACATGAAGTGAAGCATTGGAATCTAAAACTGGACTCACGTCAGAGGTTCAAATCATAGAATGATAGAGTGTCAGTCCTCTTGTACTTAAGTTGGCATTGTGCCTTTTGTATTCAATTCGGATGCAAATTCTGTGTTTCATCAACAACAAGTTGGTTCAAGGGATAGACTAAACCTGAAGTGAAGCATCGGAATCTAAAACTATACTCACAGGAGAGGTTCAAATCATAGAAAGTTAGAGAGTCAGTCCTCTTGTACTTAAGTCAGCATTGTGCATTTTGTATTAAATTCGGATGGAAGTTCTGTGTTTCTTCATCAATAAGAAGGTCCAAGGGATACAGTAAACCTGAAGTGAAACATCGGAATCTAAAACTGGACTCACAGGAGAGGTTCAAATTATAGAAAGTTAGAGTATCATTCCTCTTGCACTTAAGCCGACATTGTGCCTTTTGTATTAAATTCGGATGCAATTTCTGTGTTTCATCATCAATGAAAAGGTCCAAGGGATACAGTAAACCTGCAGTGAAGCATCGGAACTTAAGACTGGTCTCACAGGTGAGGTTCAAATCATAGAAATTTAGAGTGTCAGTCCTCTTGTACTTCAGCCAGCATTGTGCCTTTTGTATTAAATTCGGATGC
The DNA here is from genome assembly GCF_021461395.2 of Schistocerca americana. Taxonomy (NCBI): domain Eukaryota; kingdom Metazoa; phylum Arthropoda; class Insecta; order Orthoptera; family Acrididae; genus Schistocerca; species Schistocerca americana. The sequence continues at coordinate 2,743,521 of NW_025725917.1, read as the reverse complement.
AATTTCTGTGTTTCATCATCAATAAGGAGGTACAAGGGATACAGTAAACCTGATGTTTAGCATTGGAATCTAAAACTGGCTCACAGCAGAGTTTCAAATCATAGAAAGTTAGAGAGTCAGTCCTCTTGTACTTAAGTCGGCATTGTGCATTTTGTATTAAATTCGGATGGAAATTCTGTGTTTCTTCATCAATAAGAAGGTCCAAGGGATACAGTAAACCTGAAGTGAAACATCGGAATCTAAAACTGGACTCACAGGAGAGGTTCAAATCATAGAAAATTAGAGTATAAGTCCTCTTGAACTTAAGCCGGCATTGTGCTTTTTGTGTCAAATTCGGATGCAATTTCTGTGTTTCATCATCAATGAGAAGGTCCAAGGGATACAGTAAACCTGAAGTGAAGCATCGGAACTTAAGACTGGGCTCACAGGTGAGGTTCAAATCATAGAAATTTAGAGTGTCAGTCCTCTTGTACTTAAGTCGGCATTGTGCCTTTTGTATTAAATTCGGATGCAATTTCTGTGTTTCATCGTCAAAAAGAAAGTCCAAGGGATACAGTAAACCTGAAGTGAAGCATCGGAATCCAAAACTGGACTCACAGGAGAGGTTCAAATCATTGAAAGTTAGAGTGTCGGTCCTCATGTACTTAAGTCGGCATTGTGCATTTTTTTTAAAAATTCGGATGGAAATTCTGTGTTTCATCGTCAATAAGAAGGTCCAAGGAATAAGTTAACCTGAAGTGAGGCATCGGAATCTAAAACTGGACTCACTGGAGAGGTTCTAATTATAGAGAGTTAGAGTGTCAGTCCTCTTGTCTTTATGTCGGAATTGTGCCTTTTGTATTAAATTGGGATGCAATTTCTGTGTTTCATTATCATTAAGAATGTCCAAGGGATACAGTAAACCTGAAGTGAAGCATCGGAATCTAAAACTGGACTCACAGGAGAGGTTCAAATCATCGAAAATTAGAGTGTCAGTCCTCTTGAACTTAATTTGGCATTGTGCCTTTTGTATTAAATTCGGATGCAATTTCTGTGTTTCATGATCATTAAGATTGTCCAAGGGATACAGTAAACCTGAAGTGATGCATCGGAATCTAAAACTGGACTCACAGGAGAGGTTCAAATCATAGACCATTAGAGTGTCATTCCTCTTGTACTTAATTTGGCATTGTGCCTTTTGTATTAAATTCGGATGCAATTTCTGTGTTTCGTCATCAATAAGAAGGTCCAAGGGATACAGTAAACCGGAAGTGAAGCATCGGAATCTAAAACTGGAGTCACAGGAGAGGTTCAAATCATAGAAAGTTAGAGTGTCAGTCCTCTTGTATTTAAGTCGGTATTGTGCCTTTTGTATTAAATTCGGATGCAATTTCTGTGTTTCATCGTCAATAAGAATGTCACGGGATACAGTAAACCTGAAGTGAAGCATCGGAATCTAAAACTATACTCACAGGAGAGGTTCAAATCATAGAAAGTTAGAGAGTCAGTCCTCTTGTACTTAAGTCGGCATTGTGCATTTTATATTAAATTTGGATGGAAATTCGGTGTTTCTTCATCAATAAGAAGGTCCAAGGGATACAGTAAACCTGAAGTGAAACATCGGAATCTAAAACTGGACTCACAGGAGAGGTTCAAATCATAGAAAGTTTGAGTATCAGTCGTCTTGCACTTAAGCCGGCATTGTGCCTTTTGTATTAAATTCGGATGCAATTTCTGTGTTTCATCATCAATGAGAAGGTCCAAGGGATACAGTAAACCTGAGGTGAAGCATCGGAACTGAAGACTGGACTCACAGGTGAGGTTCAAATCATAAAAATTTAGAGTGTCAGTCCTCTTGTACCTAAGTCGGCATTGTGCCTTTTGTATTAAATTCGGATGCAATTTCTGTGTTTCATCATCAGTAAGAAGGTACAAGGGATACAGTAAACCTGATGTTAAGCATTGCAATCTAAAACTGGACTCACATCAAAGGTTCATATCGTAGAATGATTGAGTGTCAGTCCTCTTGTACTTATGTCGGCATTGTGCCATTTGTATTAAATTCGGATGCAATTTCTGTGCTTCATCGTCAATAAGACGGTCCAAGGTATACTCTAAACCTGAAGTGAAGCATCGGAATCTAAAACTCTACTCACATGAGAGGTTCAAATCATAGAAAGTTATAGTGTCAGTCCTCTTGTACTTAAGTCGGCATTGTGCCTATTGTATTAAATTCGGATGCAATTTCTGTGTTTCATCGTCAATAGGAAGGTCCAAGGGATACAGTAAACCTGAAGTGAAGCATCGGAATCTAATACTGGACTCACAGGAGAGGTTCAAATCATTGAAAATTAGAGTGTCAGTCCTCTTGTACTTAATTTGGCATTGTGCCATTTGTATTAAATTCGGATGCAATTTCTGTGTTTCATCAACAATAAGAAGGTCCAAGGGATACAGTAAACCAGAAGTGAAGTATCGGAATCTAAAACTGGACACACAGGAGAGGTTCAAATCATAGAATGTTAGACTGTCAGTCCTCTTGTACTTAAGTCGGCATTGGGCCTTTTGTATTAAATTCGGATGCAATATCTGTGTTTCATTATCATTAAGAATGTCCAAGGGATACAGTAAACCTGAAGTGAAGCATCGGAATCTAAAACTGGACTCACAGGAGAGGTTCAAATCATCGAAAATTAGAGTGTCAGTCCTCTTGAACTTAATTTGGCATTGTGCCTTTTGTATTAAATTCGGATGCAATTTCTGTGTTTCATGATCATTAAGATTGTCCAAGGGATACAGTAAACCTGAAGTGATGCATCGGAATCTAAAACTGGACTCACAGGAGAGGTTCAAATCATAGACCATTAGAGTGTCATTCCTCTTGTACTTAATTTGGCATTGTGCCTTTTGTATTAAATTCGGATGCAATTTCTGTGTTTCGTCATCAATAAGAAGGTCCAAGGGATACAGTAAACCGGAAGTGAAGCATCGGAATCTAAAACTGGAGTCACAGGTGAGGTTCAAATCATAGAAAGTTAGAGTGTCAGTCCTCTTGTATTTAAGTCGGTATTGTGCCTTTTGTATTAAATTCGGATGCAATTTCTGTGTTTCATCGTCAATAAGAAAGTCACGGGATACAGTAAACCTGAAGTGAAGCATCGGAATCTAAAACTATACTCACAGGAGAGGTTCAAATCATAGAAAGTTAGAGAGTCAGTCCTCTTGTACTTAAGTCGGCATTGTGCATTTTATATTAAAATTGGATGGAAATTCGGTGTTTCTTCATCAATAAGAAGGTCCAAGGGATACAGTAAACCTGAAGTGAAACATCGGAATCTAAAACTGGACTCACAGGAGAGGTTCAAATCATAGAAAGTTTGAGTATCAGTCGTCTTGCACTTAAGCCGGCATTGTGCCTTTTGTATTAAATTCGGATGCAATTTCTGTGTTTCATCATCAATGAGAAGGTCCAAGGGATACAGTAAACCTGAGGTGAAGCATCGGAACTGAAGACTGGACTCACAGGTGAGGTTCAAATCATAAAAATTTAGAGTGTCAGTCCTCTTGTACCTAAGTCGGCATTGTGCCTTTTGTATTAAATTCGGATGCAATTTCTGTGTTTCATCATCAGTAAGAAGGTACAAGGGATACAGTAAACCTGATGTTAAGCATTGCAATCTAAAACTGGACTCACATCAAAGGTTCATATCGTAGAATGATTGAGTGTCAGTCCTCTTGTACTTATGTCGGCATTGTGCCATTTGTATTAAATTCGGATGCAATTTCTGTGCTTCATCGTCAATAAGACGGTCCAAGGTATACTCTAAACCTGAAGTGAAGCATCGGAATCTAAAACTCTACTCACATGAGAGGTTCAAATCATAGAAAGTTAGAGTGTCAGTCCTCTTGTACTTAAGTCGGCATTGTGCCTATTGTATTAAATTCGGATGCAATTTCTGTGTTTCATCGTCAATAGGAAGGTCCAAGGGATACAGTAAACCTGAAGTGAAGCATCGGAATCTAATACTGGACTCACAGGAGAGGTTCAAATCATTGAAAATTAGAGTGTCAGTCCTCTTGTACTTAATTTGGCATTGTGCCATTTGTATTAAATTCGGATGCAATTTCTGTGTTTCATCAACAATAAGAAGGTCCAAGGGATACAGTAAACCAGAAGTGAAGTATCGGAATCTAAAACTGGACACACAGGAGAGGTTCAAATCATAGAATGTTAGAGTGTCAGTCCTCTTGTACTTAATTTGGCATTGTGCCTTTTGTATTAAATTCGGATGCAATTTCTGTGCTTCATCATCAATAAGAAGGGTCAACGGATACAGTAAACCAGAAGTAAAGCATCGGAATCTAAAACTGGACTCACAGGAGAGGTTCAAATCATAGAAAGAGTGTCAGTCCTCTATAACTTAAGTCGGCATTGTGCCTTTTGTATTAAATTCGAATGCAATTTCTGTGCTTCATCGCCAATAAGAAGGTCCAACGTATACAGTAATCCTGAAGTGAAGCATCGGAATCTAAAACTGGACTCACAGGAGAGGTTCAAGCCATAGAAAGTTAGAGTGTCATTCCTCTTGTACTTAAGTCGGCATTGTGCGTTTTGTATTAAATTCGGATGCAATTTCTGTGTTTCATCATCAATAATATGGTCCAAGCGATACAGTAAACCTGAAGTGAAGCATCGGAATCTAAAACTGGACTCACAGGTGAGGTTCAAATCATAGAAAGTTGGAGTGTCAGTCCTCTTGTACTTAAGTCGTCATTGCGCCTTTCGTATTAAATTCGGATGGAAATTCTGTGTTTCTTCATCAATAAGAAGGTCCAAGGGATACAGTAAACCTGAAGTGAAACATCGGAATCTAAAACTGGACTCACAGGAGAGGTTCAAATCATAGAAAATTAGAGTATAAGTCCTCTTGAACTTAAGCCGGCATTGTGCTTTTTGTGTTAAATTCGGATGCAATTTCTGTGTTTCATCATCAATAAGAAGGTACAAGGGATGCAGTAAACCTGATGTTTAGCATTGGAATCTAAAACTGGCTCACAGCAGAGTTTCAAATCATAGAAAGTTAGAGAGTCAGTCCTCTTGTACTTAAGTCGGCATTGTGCATTTTGTATTAAATTCGGATGGAAATTCTGTGTTTCTTCATCAATAAGAAGGTCCAAGGGATACAGTAAACCTGAAGTGAAACATCGGAATCTAAAACTGGACTCACAGGAGAGGTTCAAATCATAGAAAATTAGAGTATAAGTCCTCTTGAACTTAAGCCGGCATTGTGCATTTTGTGTTAAATTCGGATGCAATTTCTGTGTTTCATCATCAATGAGAAGGTCCAAGGGATACACTAAACCTGAAGTGAAGCATCGGAACTTAAGACTGGACTCACAGGTGAGGTTCAAATCATAGAAATTTAGAGTGTCAGTCCTCTTGTACTTAAGTCGGCATTGTGCCTTTTGTATTAAATTCGGATGCAATTTCTGTATTTCATCATCAATAAGAAGGTACAAGGGATACAGTAAACCTGATGTTTAGCATTGGAATCTAAAACTGGACTCACAGCAGAGGTTCAAATCGTAGAATGATAGAGTGTCAGTCCTCTTGTACATAAGTCTTCATTGTGCCTTTTGTATTAAATTCGGATGCAATTTCTGTGTTTCATCGTCAAAAAGAAAATCCAAGGGATACAGTAGACCTGAAGTGAAGCATCGGAATCCAAAACTGCACTCACAGGAGAGGTTGAAATCATAGAAAGTTAGAGTGTCAGTCCCCATGTACTTAAGTCGGCATTGTGCATTTTTTTTTAAAATTCGGATGGAAATTCTGTGTTTCATCGTCAATAAGAAGGTCCAAGGGATACAGTTAACCTGAAGTGAAGCATCGGAATCTAAAACTGGACTCACTGGAGAGGTTCTAATTATAGAGAGTTAGAGTGTCAGTCCTCTTGTTTTTATGTCGGAATTGTGCCTTTTGTATTAAATTGGGATGCAATTTCTGTGTTTCATTATCATTAAGAATGTCCAAGGGATACAGTAAACCTGAAGTGAAGCATCGGAATCTAAAACTGGACTCACAGGAGAGGTTCAAATCATCGAAAATTAGAGTGTCAGTCCTCTTGAACTTAATTTGGCATTGTGCCTTTTGTATTAAATTCGGATGCAATTTCTGTGTTTCATTATCATTAAGATTGTCCAAGGGATACAGTAAACTGGAAGTGAAGCATCGGAATCTAAAACTGGACTCACAGGAGAGGTTCAAATCATAGAAAGTTAGAGTGTCAGTCCTCTTGTATTTAAGTCGGTATTGTGTCTTTTGTATTAAATTCGGATGCAATTTCTGTGTTTCATCGTCAATAAGAAAGACACGGGATACAGTAAACCTGAAGTGAAGCATCGTAATCTAAAACTATACTCACAGGAGAGGTTCAAATCATAGAAAGTTAGAGAGTCAGTCCTCTTGTACTTAAGTCGGCATTGTGCATTTTATATTAAATTCGGATGGAAATTCGGTGTATCTTCATCAATAAGAAGGTCCAAGGGATACAGTAAACCTGAAGTGAAACATCGGAATCTAAAACTGGACTCACAGGAGAGGTTCAAATCATAGAAAGTTTGAGTATCGGTCCTCTTGCACTTAAGCCGGCACTGTACCTTTTGTATTAAATTCGGATGCAATTTCTGTGTTTCATCATCAATGAGAAGGTCCAAGGGATACAGTAAACCTGAAGTGAAGCATTCGAACTTAAGACTGGACTCACAGGTGAGGTTCCAATCATAGATATTTAGAGTGTCATCCCTCTTGTACTTAAGTCGGCATTGTGCCTTTTGTATTAAATTCGGATGCAATTTCTGTGTTTCATCATCAATAAGAAGGCACAAGGGATACAGTAAACCTGATGTGAAGCATTGGAATCTAAAACTGGACTCACGGCAGAGGTTCAAATCGTAGAATGATAGAGTGTCAGTCATCTTGTACTTAAGTCGGCATTGTGACTTTTGTATTAAATTCGGATGCAATTTCTGTATTTCATCGTCAATAAGAAAGTCACGGGATACAGTAAACCTGAAGTGAAGCATCGGAATCTAAGACTATACTCACAGGAGAGGTTCAAATCATTGAAAGTTAGAGAGTCAGTCCTCTTGTACTTAAGTCGGCATTGTGCATTTTGTATTAAATTCGGATTTAAATTCTGTGTTTCATCGTCAATAAGAAGGTCCAAGGTATACAGTAAACCAGAAGTGAAGCATCGGAATCTAAAACTGGACTCACTAAGAGGTTCAAATCATAGAAAGTTAGAGTGTCAGTCCTCTTGTATTTAAGTCGGCATTGTGCCTTTTGTATTAAATTCGGAAGCAATATCCGCGTATCATTATCATTAACAATGTCCAAGGGATACAGTAAACGCGAAGTGAAGCATCGGAATCTAATACTGGACTCACAGGAGAGTTCCAAATCATCGAAAATTAGAGTGTCAGTCCTCTTGTACTTAATATGACATTTTGCCTTTTGTATTAATTTCGGATGCAATTTCTGTGTTTCATCATCAATGAGAAGGTCCAAGGGATACAGTAAACCTGATGTTAAGCATTGGAATCTAAAACTGGACTCACATCAAAGGTTCATATCGTAGAATGATTGAGTGTCAGTCCTCTTGTACTTATGTCGGCATTGTGCCATTTGTATTACATTCGGATGCAATTTCTGTGCTTCATCGTCAATAAGACGGTCCAAGGTATACTCTAAACCTGAAGTGAAGCATCGGAATCTAAAACTCTACTCACATGAGAGGTTCAAATCATAGAAAGTTAGAGAGTCAGTCCTCTTGTACTTAAGTCGGCATTGTGCATTTTGTATTAAATTCGGATTTAAATTCTGTGTTTCATCGTCAATAAGAAGGTCCAAGGTATACAGTAAACCAGAAGTGAAGCATCGGAATCTAAAACTGGACTCACTAAGAGGTTCAAATCATAGAAAGTTAGAGTGTCAGTCCTCTTGTATTTAAGTCGGCATTGTGCCTTTTGTATTAAATTCGGAAGCAATTTCTGCGTATCATTATCATTAACAATGTCCAAGGGATACAGTAAACGCGAAGTGAAGCATCGGAATCTAATACTGGACTCACAGGAGAGTTCCAAATCATCGAAAATTAGTGTGTCAGTCCTCTTGTACTTAAATTGACATTTTGCCTTTTGTATTAATTTCGGATGCAATTTCTGTGTTTCATCATCAATAAGGAGGTCCAAGGGATACAGTAAACCAGAAGTGAAGGATCGGAATCTAAAACTGGACTCATAGGAGAGGTTCAAATCATAGAATGTTAGACTGTCAGTCCTCTTGTACTTAAGTCGGCATTGTGCCTTTTGTATTACATTCGGATGCAATTTCTGTGTTTCTTTATCATTACGAATGTCCAAGGGATACAGTAAACCTGAAGTGAAGCATCGGAATCTAAAACTGGACTCACAGGAGAGGTTCAAATCATAGAAAATTACAGTTCCAGTCCTCTTGTACTTAATTTAGCATTGTGCCTTTTGTATTAAATTCGGATGCAATTTCTGTGCTTCATCATCAATAAGAAGGTGCAAGGGATACAGTAAACCTGAAGTTAAGCATCGGAATCTAAAACTGGACTCACAGGAGAGGTTCAAATCATAGAAAGTTAGACTGTCAGTCCTCTTGTACTTAAGTCGGCATTGTGCCTTTTGTATTAAATTCGGATGCAAATTCTGTGTTTCATCGTCAATAAGAAGGTCCAAGGGATACAGTAAACCTGAAGTGAAGCATCGGAATCTAAAACTGTACCCACAGGTGAGGTTCAAATCATAGAAAGTGAGAGTGTCAGTCCTCTTGTACTTAAGTCGGCATTATGCATTTTGTATTAAATTCGGATGGAAATTCTGTGTTTCATCATCAATAAGAAGGTCCAAGGGATACAGTAAACCATGAAGTGAAACATCGGAATCTAAAACTGGACTCACGGCAGAGGTTCAAATCGTAGAATGATAGAGTGTCAGTCATCTTGTACTTAAGTCGGCATTGTGACTTTTGTATTAAATTCGGATGCAATTTCTGTATTTCATCGTCAATAAGAAAGTCAAGGGATACAGTAAACCTGAAGTGAAGCATCGGAATCTAAAACTATACTCACAGGAGAGGTTCAAATCATAGAAAGTTAGAGAGTCAGTCCTCTTGTACTTAAGTCGGCATTGTGCATTATGTATTAAATTCGGATTTAAATTCTGTGTTTCATCGTCAATAAGAAGGTCCAAGGTATACAGTAAACCAGAAGTGAAGCATCGGAATCTAAAACTGGACGCACTAAGAGGTTCAAATCATAGAAAGTTAGAGTGTCAGTCCTCTTGTATTTAAGTCGGCATTGTGCCTTTTGTATTAAATTCGGAAGCAATTTCTGCGTATCATTATCATTAACAATGTCCAAGGGATACAGTAAACGCGAAGTGAAGCATCGGAATCTAATACTGGACTCACAGGAGAGTTCCAAATCATCGAAAATTAGAGTGTCAGTCCTCTTGTACTTAATTTGACATTTTGCCTTTTGTATAAATTTCGGATGCAATTTCTGTGTTTCATCATCAATAAGGAGGTCCAAGGGATACAGTAAACCAGAAGTGAAGGATCGGAATCTAAAACTGGACTCATAGGAGAGGTTCAAATCATAGAATGTTAGACTGTCAGTCCTTTTGTACTTAAGTCGGCATTGTGCCTTTTGTATTACGTTCGGATGCAATTTCTGTGTTTCATTATCATTACGAATGTCCAAGGGATACAGTAAACCTGAAGTGAAGCATCGGAATCTAAAACTGGACTCACAGGAGCGGTTCAAATCATAGAAAATTAGAGTTTCAGTCCTCTTGTACTTAATTTAGCATTGTGCCTTTTGTATTAAATTCGGATGCAATTTCTGTGTTTCATCATCAATAAGAAGGTGCAAGGGATACAGTGAACCTGAAGTGAAGCATCGGAATCTAAAACTGGACTCACAGGAGAGGTTCAAATCATAGAAAGTTAGACTGTCAGTCCTCTTGTACTTAAGTCGGCATTGTGCCTTTTGTATTAAATTCGGATGCAAATTCTGTGTTTCATCGTCAATAAGAAGGTCCAAGGGATACAGTAAACCTGATGTGAAACATCGGAATCTAAAACTGGACTCACAGGAGAGGTTCAAATCATAGGAGTTTAGAGTATCAGTCCTCTTGTACTTAAGCCGGCATTTTGTGCCTTTTGTATTTAATTCGGATGCAGTTTTTGTGTTTCATCATCAATGAGAATGTCCAAGGGATACAGTAAACCTGAGGTGAAGCATCGGAACTTAAAACTGGACTCACAGGTGAGGTTCAAAACATAGAAATTTAGAGTGTCAGTCCTCTTGTACTTAAGTCGGAATTGTGCCTTTTGTACTAAATTCGGATGGAAATTCTGTGTTTCATCATCAATAAGAAGGTCCAAGGGATACAGTAAACCTGAAGTGAAACATCGGAATCTAAAACTGGACTCACAGGAGAGGTTCAAATCATAGAAATTTAGAGTATCAGTCCTTTTGTACTTAAGCCGGCATTTTGTGCCTTTTGTATTAAATTCGGATGCAATTTTTGTGTTTCATCATCAATGAGAAGGTCCAAGGGATACAGTAAACCTGAGGTGAAGCATCGGAACTTAAAACTGGACTCACAGGTGAGGTTCAAAACATAGAAATTTAGAGTGTCAGTCCTCTTGTACTTAAGTCGGAATTGTGCCTTCTGTATTAAATTGGGAAGCAATTTCTGTGTTTCATTATCATTAAGAATGTCCAAGGGATACAGTAAACCTGAAGTGAAGCATCGGAATCTAAAACTGGACTCACAGGAGAGGTTCAAATCATAGAAAGTTAGAGTGTCAGTCCTCTTGCACTTAAGCCGGCATTGTGCCTTTTGTATTAAATTCGGATGCAATTTCTGTGTTTCATCATCAATGAGAAGGTCCAAGGGATACAGTAAACCTGAAGTGAAGCATCGGAACTTAAGACTGGACTCACAGGTGAGGTTCAAATCATAAAAATTTAGTGTGTCAGTCCTCTTGTACTTAAGTCGGCATTGTGCCTTTTGTATTAAATTCGGATGCAATTTCTGTGTTTCATCATCAGTAAGAAGGTACAAGGGATACAGTAAACCTGATGTTAGGCATTGGAATCTAAAACTGGACTCACATCAAAGGTTCATATCGTAGAATGATTGAGTGTCAGTCCTCTTGTACTTATGTCGGCATTGTGCCATTTGTATTAAATTCGGATGCAATTTCTGTGCTTCATCGTCAATAAGACGGTCCAAGGTATACTCTAAACCTGAAGTGAAGCATCGGAATCTAAAACTCTACTCACATGAGAGGTTCAAATCATAGAAAGTTAGAGTGTCAGTCCTCTTGTACTTAAGTCGGCATTGTGCCTTTTGTATTAAATTCGGATGCAATTTCTGTGTTTCATCGTCAATAGGAAGGTCCAAGGGATACAGTAAACCTGAAGTGAAGCATCGGAATCTAAAACTGGACTAACAGGAGAGGTTCAAATCATAGAAAGTTAGAGTGTCAGTCCTCTTGTACTTAAGTCGGCATTGTGCATTTTGTATTAAATTCGGATGAAAATTTTGTGTTTCATCGTCAATAAGAAGGTCCAAGGGATACAGTTAACCTGAAGTGAAGCATCAGAATCTAAAACTGGACTCACTGGAGAGGTTCAAGTCATAGAAAGTTAGAGTGTCCGTCCTCTTGTATTTAAGTCAGCATTGTGCCTTTTGTATTAAATTCGGATGCAATTTCTGTGTTTCATTATCATTAAGAATGTCCAGGGATACAGTAAACCTGAAGTGAAGCATCGGAATCTAATACTGGACTCACAGGAGAGGTTCAAATCATTGAAAATTAGAGTGTCAGTCCTCTTGTACTTAATTTGGCATTGAGCCATTTGTATTAAATTCGGATGCAATTTCTGTGTTTCATCAACAATAAGAAGGTCCAAGGGATACAGTAAACGAGAAGTGAAGTATCGGAATCTAAAACTGGACTCACAGGAGAGGTTCAAATCATAGAATGTTAGACTGTCAGTCCTCTTGTACTTAAGTCGGCATTGGGCCTTTTGTATTAAATTCGGATGCAATATCTGTGTTTCATTATCATTAAGAATGTCCAAGGGATACAGTAAACCTGAAGTGAAGCATCGGAATCTAAAACTGGACTCACAGGAGAGGTTCAAATAATAGAAAATTAGAGTGTCAGTCCTCTTGTACTTAATTTGGCATTGTGCCTTTTGTATTAAATTCGGATGCAATTTCTGTGTTTCATCATCAATAAGAAGGGTCAACGGATACAGTAAACCAGAAGTGAAGCATCGGAATCTAAAACTGGACTCACAGGAGAGGTTCAAATCATAGAAAGAGTGTCAGTCCTCTATAACTTAAGTCGGCATTGTGCCTTTTGTATTAAATTCGAATGCAATTTCTGTTCTTCATCGCCAATAAGAAGGTCCAACGTATACAGTAATCCTGAAGTGAAGCATCGGAATCTAAAACTGGACTCACAGGAGAGGTTCAAGCCATAGAAAGTTAGAGTGTCTTTCCTCTTGTACTTAAGTCGGCATTGTGCGTTTTGTATTAAATTCGGATGCAATTTCTGTGTTTCATCATCAATAAGATGGTCCAAGCGATACAGTAAACCTGAAGTGAAGCATCGGAATCTAAAACTGGACTCACAGGTGAGGTTCAAATCATAGAAAGTTAGAGTGTCAGTCCTCTTGTACTTAAGTCGGCATTGTGCCTTTTGTATTAAATTCGGATGCAATTTCTGTGTTTCATCATAAATAAGAAGGTCCAAGGGATACAGTAAACCTGAAGTGAAGCATTGGCATCTAAAACTGGACTCACGTCAGAGGTTCAAATCATAGAATGATAGAGTGTCAGTCCTCTTGTACTTAAGTCGGCATTGTGCCTTTTGTATTAAATTCGGATGCAAATTCTGTGTTTCATCAACAACAAGATGGTTCAAGGGATAGACTAAACCTGAAGTGAAGCATCGGAATCTAAAACTATACTCACAGGAGAGGTTCAAATCATAGAAAGTTAGAGAGTCAGTCCTCTTGTACTTAAGTCAGCATTGTGCATTTTGTATTAAATTCGGATGGAAATTCTGTGTTTCTTCACCAATAAGAAGGTCCAAGGGATACAGTAAACCTGAAGTGAAGCATCGGAACTTAAGACTGGTCTCACAGGTGAGGTTCAAATCATAGAAATTTAGAGTGTCAGTCCTCTTGCACTTCAGCCAGCATTGTGCCTTTTGTATTAAATTCGGATGCAATTTCTGTGTTTCATCATCAATAAGAAGGTACAAGGGATACAGTAAACCTGATGTTTAGCATTGGAATCTAAAACTGGCTCACAGCAGAGTTTCAAATCATAGAAAGTTAGAGAGTCAGTCCTCTTGTACTTAAGTCGGCATTGTGCCTTTTGTATTACATTCGGATGCAATTTCTGTGTTTCATCATCAATAAGAAGGCACAAGGGATACAGTAAACCTGATGTGAAGCATTGGAATCTAAAACTGGACTCACGGCAGAGGTTCAAATCATAGAAATTTAGAGTGTCATCCCTCTTGTACTTAAGTCGGCATTGTGCCTTTTGTATTACATTCGGATGCAATTTCTGTGTTTCATCATCAATAAGAAGGCACAAGGGATACAGTAAACCTGATGTGAAGCATTGGAATCTAAAACTGGACTCACGGCAGAGGTTCAAATCGTAGAATGATAGAGTGTCAGTCATCTTGTACTTAAGTCGGCATTGTGACTTTTGTATTAAATTCGGATGCAATTTCTGTATTTCATCGTCAATAAGAAAGTCAAGGGATACAGTAAACCTGAAGTGAAGCATCGGAATCTAAAGCTATACTCACAGGAGAGGTTCAAATCATAGAAAGTTAGAGAGTCAGTCCTCCTGTACTTAAGTCTGCATTGTGCATTTTGTATTAAATTCGGATTTAAATTCTGTGTTTCATCGTCAATAAGAAGGTCCAAGGTATACAGTAAACCAGAAGTGTAGCATCGGAATCTAAAACTGGACTCACTAAGAGGTTCAAATCATAGAAAGTTAGAGTGTCAGTCCTCTTGTATTTAAGTCGGCATTGTGCCTTTTGTATTAAATTCGGAAGCAATTTCTGCGTATCATTATCATTAACAATGTCCAAGGGATACAGTAAACGCGAAGTGAAGCATCGGCATCTAATACTGGACTCACAGGAGAGTTCCAAATCATCGAAAATTAGAGTGTCAGTCCTCTTGTACTTAATTTGACATTTTGCCTTTTGTATTAATTTCGGATGCAATTTCTGTGTTTCATCATCAATAAGGAGGTCCAAGGGATACAGTAAACCAGAAGTGAAGGATCGGAATCTAAAACTGGACTCATAGGAGAGGTTCAAATCATAGAATGTTAGACTGTCAGTCCTCTTGTACTTTAGTCGGCATTGTGCCTTTTGTATTAAATTCGGATGCAATTTCTGTGTTTCTTTATCATTACGAACGTCCAAGGGATACAGTAAACCTGAAGTGAAGCATCGGAATCTAAAACTGGACTCACAGGAGAGGTTCAAATCATAGAAAATTAGAGTTTCAGTCCTCTTGTACTTAATTTAGCATTGTGCCTTTTGTATTAAATTCGGATGCAATTTCTGTGTTTCATCATCAATAAGAAGGTGCAAGGGATACAGTAAACCTGAAGTGAAGCATCGGAATCTAAAACTGGACTCACAGGAGAGGTTCAAATCATAGAAAGTTAGACTGTCAGTCCTCTTGTACTTAAGTCGGCATTGTGCCTTTTGTATTAAATTCGGATGCAAATTCTGTGTTTCATCGTCAATAAGAAGGTCCAAGGGATACAGTAAACCTGAAGTGAAGCATCGGAATCTAAAACTGTACCCACAGGTGAGGTTCAAATCATAGAAAGTTAGAGTGTCTGTCCACTTGTACTTCAGTCGGCATTGTGCCTTTTGTATTAAATTCGGATGCAAATTCTGTGCTTCATCGTCAATAAGAAAGTCAAGGGATACAGTAAACCTGAAGTGATGCATCGGAATCTAAAACTATACTCACAGGAGAGGTTCAAATCATAGAAAGTTAGAGTGTCAGTCCTCTTGTACTTAAGTCGGCATTGTGAATTTTGTATTAAATTCGGATGCAGTTTTTGTGTTTCATCATCAATGAGAAGGTCCAAGGGATACAGTAAACCTGAGGTGAAGCATCGGAACTTAAAACTGGACTCACAGGTGAGGTTCAAAACATAGAAATTTAGAGTGTCGGTCCTCTTGTACTTAAGTCGGAATTGTGCCTTCTGTATTAAATTGGGAAGCAATTTCTGTGTTTCATTATCATTAAGAATGTCCAAGGGATACAGTAAACCTGAAGTGAAGCATCGGAATCTAAAACTGGACTCACAGGAGAGGTTCAAATCATCGAAAATTAGAGTGTCAGTCCTGTTGAACTTAATTTGGCATTGTGCCTTTTGTATTAAATTCGGATGCAATTTCTGTGTTTCATTATCATTAAGATTGTCCAAGGGATACAGTAAACCTGAGGTGAAGCATCGGAATCTAAAACTGGACTCACAGGAGAGGTTCAAATCATAGAAAGTTAGAGTGTCAGTCCTCTTGTACTTAAGTCGGCATTGTGCCTTTTGTATTAAATTCGGATGCAATTTCTGTGTTTCATCGTCAATAAGAAAGACAAGGGATACAGTAAACCTGAAGTGAAGCATCGGAATCTAAAACTGGACCCACAGGTGAGGTTCAAATCATAGAAAGTTAGAGTGTCTGTCCTCTTGTACTTCAGTCAGCATTGTGCCTTTTGTATTAAATTCGGATGCAATTTCTGTGTTTCATCGTCAATAAGGAGGTCCAAGGGATACATTAAACCTGAAGTGAAGCATCGAATCTAAAACTGGACTCACAGGAGAGGTTCAAATCATAGAAAGTGAGAGTGTCAGGCCTCTATTACTGAAGTCGGCATTGTGCCTTTTGTAGTAAATTCGGATGCAATTTCTGTGCTTCATCGCCAATAAGAAGGTCCAACGTATACAGTAATCCTGAAGTGAAGCATCGGAATCTAAAACTGGACTCACAGGAGAGGTTCAGATCATAGAAAGTTAGAGTGTCAGTCCTCTTTTACTTAAGTCGGCATTGTGCCTTTTGTATTAAATTCGGATGCAATTTCTGTGTTTCATCGTCAATAAGAAAGTCCAAGGGATACAGTAATTCTGAAGTGAAGCATCGGAATCTAAAACTATACTCACAGGAGAGGTTCAAATCATAGAAAGTTAGAGTGTCAGTCCTCTTGTAATTAAGCCGGAATTGTGCATTTTGTATTAAATTCGGATGGAAATTCTGTGTTTCATCATCAATAAGAAGGTCCAAGGGATACAGTAAACCTGAAGTGAAACATCGGAATGTAAAACTGGACTCACAGGAGAGGTTCAAATCATAGAAATTTAGAGTATCAGTCCTCTTGTACTTAAGCCGGAATTTTGTGCCTTTTGTATTAAATTTGGATGCAATTATTGTGTTTCATCATCAATGAGAAGGTCGAAGGGATACAGTAAACCTGAGGTGAAGCATCGGAGCTTAAAACTGGACTCACAGGTGAGGTTCAAAACATAGAAATTTAGAGTGTCAGTCCTCTTGTACTTAAGTCGGCATTGTGCCTTTTGTATTAAATTCGGATGCAATTTTTGTGTTTCATCATCAATAAGAAGGTACAAGATATACAGTAAACTTGAAGTGATGCATTGGAATCTAAAACTGGACTCACAGCAGAGGTTCAAATCATAGAATGATAGAATGTTAGTCCTCTTGTACTTAAGTCGCTATTGATCCTTTTGTATTAAATTCGGATGCAATTTCTGTGCTTCATCGAGAATAAGACGGTCCAAGGTATACACTAAACCTGAAGTGAAGCATCGGAATCTAAAACTGGACCCACAGGAGAGGTTCAAATCATAGAAAGTTTGCGTGTCAGTCCTCTTGTACTTAAGTCGGCATTGTGCCTTTTGTATTAAATTCGGATGCAATTTCTGAGTTTCATCGTCAAAAAGAAGGTCCAAGGGATACAGTAAACCTGAAATGAAGCATCGGAATCTAAAACTGGACTCAAAGGAGAGGTTCAAATCATAGAAAGTTAGAGTGTCAGTCCTCTTGTACTTAAGTCGGCATTGTGAATTTTGTATTAAATTCGGATGGAAATTCTGTGTTTCATCGTCAATATGAAGATCCAAGGGATACAGTTAACCTGAAGTGAAGCATCGGAGTCTATAACTGGACTCACTGGAGAGGTTCATATCATAGGAAGTTAGAGTGTCAGTCCTCTTGTATTTAATTCGGCATTGTGCCTTTAGTATTAAATTCGGATGCAATTTTTGTGTTTCATTATCATTAAGAATGTCCAAGGGATACAGTAAACCTGAAGTGAAGGATCGGAATCTAAAACTGGACTCACAGGAGAGGTTCAAATCATAGAAAATTAGTGTGTCAGTCCTCTTGTACTTAATTTGGCATTGTGCCTTATGTATTACATTCGGATGCAATTTCTGTGTTTCATCATCAATAAGAAGGTACAAGGGATACAGTAAACCAGAAGTGAAGCATCGGAATCTAAAACTGGACTCACAGGAGAGGTTCAAATCATAGATAGTTTGAGTATCGATCCTCTTGCACTTAAGCCGGCACTGTGCCTTTTGTTTAAATTCGGATGCAATTTCTGTGTTTCATCATCAATGAGAAGGTCCAAGGGATACAGTAAACCTGAAGTGAAGCATCGGAACTTAAGACTGGACCCACAGGTGAGGTTCAAATCATAGAAATTTAGAGTGTCAGCCTTCTTGTACTTAATCGGCATTGTGCCTTTTGTATTAAATTCGGATGCAATTTCTGTGTTTCATCATCAGTAAGAAGGTACAGGGGATACAGTAAACCAGAAGTGAAGCATCGGAATCTAAAACTGGACTCATAGAAGAGGTTCAAATCATAGAATATTAGACTGTCAGTCCTCTTGTACTTAAGTCGGCATTGTGCCTTTTGTATTAAATTCGGATGCAATTTCTGTAATTCATTATCATTACGAATGTCCAAGGGATACAGCAAACCTGAAGTGAAACATCGGAATCTGAAACTGGAGTCACAGGAGAGGTTCAAATCATAGAAAGTTAGAGTGTCAGTCCTCTTGTACTTAATTTGGCATTGTGCCTTTTGTATTAAATTCGGATGCCATTTCTGTGTTTCATCGTCAATAAGGAGGTCCACGGGATACAGTAAACCTGAAGTGAAGCATCGGAATCTAAAACTATACTCACAGGAGAGGTTCAAATCATAGAAAGTTAGAGTGTCAGTCCTCTTGTACTTAAGTCGGCATTGTGCATTTTGTATTAAATTCGGATGGAAATTCTGTGTTTCATCATCAATAAGAAGGTCCAAGGGATACAGTAAACCTGAAGTGAAACATCGGAATCTAAAACTGGACTCACAGGACAGGTTCAAATCATAGAAATTTAGAGTATCAGTCCTCTTGTACTTAAGCCGGCATTTTGTGCCTTTTGTATTAAATTCGGATGCAATTATTGTGTTTCATCATCAATGAGAATGCCTAAGGGATACAGTAAACCTGAGGTGAAGCATCGGAGCTTAAAACTGGACTCACAGGTGAGGTTCAAAACATAGAAATTTAGAGTGTCAGTCCTCTTGTACTTAAGTCGGCATTGTGCCTTTTGTATTAAATTCGGATGCAATTTCTGTGTTTCATCATCAATAAGAAGGTACAAGGGATACAGTAAACTTGAAGTGATGCAATGGAATCTAAAACTGGACTCACAGCAGAGGTTCAAATCATAGAATGATAGAATGTTAGTCCTCTTGTACTTAAGTCGCTATTGAGCCTTTTGTATTAAATTCGGATGCAATTTCTGTGCTTCATCGAGAATAAGACGGTCCAAGGTATACACTAAACCTGAAGTGAAGCATCGGAATCTAAAACTGGACTCACAGGAGAGGTTCAAATCATAGAAAATTAGAGTATCAGTCCTCTTGTACTTAAGCCGGCATTTTGTGCCTCTTGTATTAAATACGGATGCAATTTCTGTGTTTCATCATCAATGAGAAGGTCCAAGGGATACAGTAAACCCGAGGTGAAGCATCGGAACTTAAAACTGGACTCACAGGTGAGGTTAAAATCACTGAAATTTAGAGTGTCAGTCCTCTTGTAGTTAAGTCGGCATTGAGCCTTTTGTATTAAATTCGGATGCAATTTCTGTGTTTCATCATCAATAAGAAGGTTCAAGGGATACAGTAAACCTGAAGTGAAGCATTGGAATCTAAAACTGGACACACAGCAGAGGTTCAAATCATAGAATGACAGAATGTCAGTCCTCTTGTACTTAAGTCGGCATTGTGCCTTTTGTATTAAATTCGGATGCAATTTCTGTGCTTCATTGTGAATAAGACGGTCCAAGGTATACACTAAACCTGAAGTGAAGCATCGGAATCTAAAACTGGACCCACAGGAGAGGTTTAAATCATAGAAAGTTAGAGTGTCAGTCCTCTTGTACTTAAGTCGGCATTGTGCCTTTTGTATTAAATTCGGAAGCAATTTCTGTGTTTCATCGTCAAAAAGAAGGTCCAAGGGATACAGTAAACCAGAAGTGAAGCATCGGAATCTCAAAACTGGACTCACAGGAGAGGTTCATATCATAGAATGTTAGTCTATCAGTCCTCTTGTACTTAAGTCGGCATTGTGCCTTTTGTATTAAATTCGGATGCAATTTCTGTGTTTCATTATCATTAAGAATGTCCAAGGGATACAGTATACTTGAAGTGAAGCATCGGAATCTAAAACTGGACTCACAGGAGAGGTCCAAATCATAGAAAATTAGAGTGTCAGTCCTCTTGTACATAATTTGCCATTGTGCCTTTTGTATTAAATTCGGATGCAATTTCTGTGTTTCATCATCAATAAGAAATTCCAAGGGATACAGTAAACCAGAAGTGAAGCATCGGAATCTGTAACTGGACTCACAGGAGAGGTTCAAATCATAGAAAGTTAGAGTGTCAGTCCTCTTGTACTTAAGTCGGCATTGTGCCTTTTGTATTAAATTCGGATGCAATTTCTGTGTTTCATCGTCAATAGGAAAGTCCAAGGGATACAGTAATTCTGAAGTGAAGCATCGGAATCTAAAACTATACTCACAGGAGATGTTCAAATCATAGAAAGTTAGAGTGTCAGTCCTCTTGTACTTAAGTCGGCATTGTGCATTTTGTATTAAATTCGGATGGAAATTCTGTGTTTCATCATCAATTAGAAGGTCCAAGGGATACAGTAAACCTGAAGTGAAACATCGGAATCTAAAACTAAACTCACAGGAGAGGTTCAAATCATAGAAAATTAGAGTATCAGTCCTCTCGTACTTAAGCCGGCATTTTGTGCCTTTTGTATTAAATTCGGATGCAATTTCTGTGTTTTATCATCAATGAGAAGGTCCAAGGGATACAGTAAACCTGAGGTGAAGCATCGGAACTTAAAACTGGACTCACAGGTGAGGTTCAAATCATAGAAATTTAGAGTGTCAGTCCTCTTGTACTTAAGTCGGCATTGAGCCTTTTGTATTAAATTCGGATGCAATTTCTGTGTTTCATCATCAATAAGAAGGTACAAGGGATACAGTAAACCTGAAGTGAAGCATTGGAATCTAAAACTGGACACACAGCAGAGGTTCAAATCATAGAATGATAGAATGTCAGTCCTCTTGTACTTAAGTTGGCATTGTGCCTTTTGTATTAAATTCGGATGCAATTTCTGTGCTTCATCGTGAATAAGACGGTAAAAGGTATACACTAAACCTGATGTGAAGCATCGGATCTAAAACTGGACTCACAGGAGAGGTTCAAATCATAGAAAGTTAGAGTGTCAGTCCTCTTGTACTTAAGTCGGCATTGTGCCTTTTGTATTAAATTCGGATGCAATTTCTGTGTTTCATCGTCAAAAAGAAGGTCCAAGGGATACAGTAAACCTGAAGTGAAGCATCGGAATCTAAAACTGGACTCACAGGAGAGGTTTAAATCATAGAATGTTAGAGTGTCAGTCCTCTTGTACTTAAGTCGGCATTGTGCATTTTGTATTAAATTCGGATGGAAATTCTGTGTTTCATCGTAAATAAGAAGGTCCAAGGGATACAGTTAACCTGAAGTGAAGCATCGGAATCTAAAAGTGGACCCACTGGAGAGGTTCTAATCATAGGAAGTTAGAGTGTCAGTCCTCTTGTATTTAAGTCGGCATTGTGCCTTTTGTATTAAATTCGGATGCAATTTCTGTGTTTCATTATCATTAAGAATGTCCAAGGGATACAGTAAACCTGAAGTGAAACATCGGAATCTAAAACTAAACTCGCAGGAGAGGTTCAAATCATAGAAATTTAGAGTGTCAGTCCTCTTGTACTTAATTTGGCTTTATGCTTTTGTATTAAATTCGGATGCAATGTCTGTGTTTCATCATCAATAAGAAGGTCGAAGGGATACAGTAAACCAGAAGTGAAGCATCGGAATCTAAAACTGGACTCACAGGAGAGGTTCAAATCATAGAAAGTTAGACTGTCAGTACTCTTGTACTTAAGTCGGCATTGTGCCTTTTGTATTAAATTGGGATGCAAATTCTGTGTCTCATCGTCAAAAGAAGGTCCATGGGATACAGTAAACCTGAAGTGAAGCATCGGAACACAAAACTGGACTCACAGGTGAGGTTCAAATCCTAGAAACTTAGAGTGTCAGTCCCCTTGTACTTCTGTCGGCATTGTGCCTTCTGTATTACGTTCGGATGCAATTTCTGTGTTTCATCGTCAAAAAGAAGGTCCAAGGGATACAGTAAACCTCAAGTGAAGCATCGGAATCTAAAACTGGACTCACAGGAGAGGTTCAAATCACAGAAAGTTAGAGTGTCAGTCCCCTTGTACTTAAGTCGGCATTGTGCAATTTGTATTAAATTCGGATGGAAATTCTGTGTTTCATCGTCAATAAGAAGGTCTAAGGGATACAGTTAACCTGAAGTGAAGCATCGGAATCTAAAACTGGACTCACTGGAGAGGTTCATATCATAGGAAGTTAAAGTGTCAGTCCTCTTGTATTTAAGTCGGCATTGTGCCTTTTGTATTAAATTCGGATGCAATTTCTTTGTTTCATTATCATTAAGAATGTCCAAGGGATACAGTAAACCTGAAGTGTAGCATCGGAATCTAAAACTGGACTCACAGGAGAGGTTCAAATCATAGAAAAATAGAGTGTCAGTCCTCTTGTACTTAATTTGGCATTGTGCCTTTTGTATTAAATTCAGATGCAATTTCTGTGTTTCATCATCAAAAAGAAGGTGCAAGGGATACAGTAAACCAGAAGTGAAGCATCGGAATCTAAAACTGGACTAACAGGAGAGGTTCAAATCATAGAAAATTAGACTGTCAGTCTTCTTGTACTTAAGTCGGCATTGTGCCTTTTGTATTAAATATGGATCCAAATTCTGTGTTTCATCGTCAATAAGAAGGTCCAAGGGATACAGTTAACCTGAAGTGAAGCATCGGAATCTAAAACTGGACTCTCTGGAAAGGTTCAAATCATAGAAAGTTAGAGTGTCAGTCCTCTTGTATTTAAGTCGGCATTGTGCCTTTTGTATTAAATTCGGATGCAATTTCTGTGTTTCATTATCATTAAGAATGTCCAAGGGATACAGTAAACCTGAAGTGAAGTATCGGAATCTAAAACTGGACTCACAGGAGAGGTTCAAATAATAGAAAATTAGAGTGTCAGTACTCTTGTACTTAATTTGGCATTATGCTTTTGCATTAAATTCGGTAGCAATGTCTGTGTTTCATCATCAATAAGAAGGTCCAAGGGATACAGTAAACCAGAAGTGAAGCATCGGAATCTGATACTGGACTCACAGGAGAGGTTCAAATCTTAAAAAGTTAGACTGTCAGCCCTCTTGTACTTAAGTCGGCATTGTGCCTTTTGTATTAAATTCGGATGCAAATTCTGTGTCTCATCGACAATAAGAAGTTCCAAGGGATACAGTAAACCTGAAGTGAAGCATCGGAATCTAAAATTGGACTCACAGCAGAGGTTCAAATCATAGAATGATAGAGTGTCAGTCCTCTTGTACTTAAGTCGGCATTGTGCCTTTTGTATGAAATTCGGATGCAATTTCTGTGCTTCATCGTCAATAAGACGGTCCAATTTATACACTAAACCGGAAGTGAAGCATCGGAACCTAAAACTGGACTCACAGGAGAGGTTCAAATCATAGAAAGTTAGAGTGTCAGTCCTCTTGTTTTTAAGTCGGCATTTTGCCTTTTGTATTAATTTCGGGTGCAATTTCTACGTTTCATCGTCAAAAAGAAGGTCCAAGGGATACAGTAAACCTGAAGTGAAGCATCGGAATCTAAAACTGGACTCGCAGGAGTGGTTCAAAACACAGAAAGTTAGACTGTCAGTCCACTTGTGCTTAAGTCGGCATTGTGCCTTTTGTATTAATTTCGGATGCAAATTGTGTGTTTCATCGTCAATAATAAGGTCCAAGGGATACAGTAAACCTGAAGTGAAGCATCGGAATCTAAAACTGGATTCACAGGTGAGGTTCAAATCATAGAAAGTTAGAGTGTCAGTCCCCTTGTACTTCAGTCGGCATTGTGCCTTTTCTATTAAATTCCGATGCAATTTCTGTGTTTTATCATCAATAAGAAGGTCGAAGGGATATAGTAAACCTGAAGTGAAGCATCGGAATCTAAAACAGGACTCACAGGAGAGGTTCAAATCATAGAAATTTCGAGTGTCAGTCCTCTTGTACTTAAGTCGGCATTGTGCGTTTTGTATTAAATTAGGATGCAAATTCTGTGTTACATCGTCAATAAGAAGGTCCAAGGGATACAGTAAACCTGAAGTGAAGCATCGGAACCTAAAACTGGACTCACAGGTGAGGTTCAAATCCTAGAGAGTTAGAGTGTCAGTCCCCTTGTACTTCTGTCGGCATTGTGCCTTTTGTATTACGTTCGGATGCAATTTCTGTGTTTCATCGTCAATAAGGAGGTCCAAGGGATACAGTAAACATGAAGTGAAACATCGAATCTAAAACTGGACTCTCAGGAGAGGTTCAAATCATAGAAAGTTAGAGTGTCAGTCCTCTTGTACTTAAGTCGGCATTGTGCCTTTTGTATTAAATTCGGATGCAATTTCTGTGTTTCATCATCGATAAGAAGGTACAAGGGATACAGTAAACCTGAAGTGAAGCATTGGAATCTAAAACTGGACTCACAGCAGAGGTTCAAATCATAGAAAGTTAGAGTGTCAGTCCCCCTGTACTTAAGTCGGCATTGTGCCTTTTGTATTAAATACGGATGCAAATTCTGTGTTTCATCGTCAATAAGAAGGTCCAAGGGATACAGTTAACCTGAAGTGAAGCATCGGAATCTAAAACTGGACTCACTGGAGAGGTTCAAATCATAGAAAGTTTGAGTGTCAGTCCTCTTGTATTTAAGTCGGCATTGTGCCTTTTGTATTAAATTCGGATTCAATTTCTGTGTTTCATTATCATTAAGAATGTCCAAGTGATACAGTAAACCTGAAGTGAAGTATCGGAATCTAAAACTGGACTCACAGGAGAGGTTCAAATAATAGAAAATTAGAGTGTCAGTCCTCTTGTACTTAATTTGGCATTATGCTTTTGTATTAAATTCGGTAGCAATGTCTGTGTTTCATCATCAATAAGAAGGTCCAAGGGATACAGTAAACCAGAAATGAAGCATCGGAATCTGATACTGGACTCACAGGAGAGGTTCAAATCATAGAAAGTTAGACTGTCAGTCTTCTTGTACTTAAGTCGGCATTGTGCCTTTTGTATTAAATTCGGATGCAAATTCTGTGTTTCATCGACAATAAGAAGTTCCAAGGGATACAGTAAACCTGAAGTGAAGCATCGGAATCTAAAACTGGACTCACAGCAGAGGTTCAAATCATAGAATGATAGAGTGTCAGTCCTCTTGTACTTAAGTCGGCATTGTGCCTTTTGTATGAAATTCGGATGCAATTTCTGTGCTTCATCGTCAATAAGACGGTCCAGTTTGTACACTAAACCAGAAGTGAAGCATCGGAATCTAAAACTGGACACACAGGAGAGGTTCAAATCATAGAAAGTTAGAGTGTCAGTCCTCTTGTACTTAAGTCGGCATTTTGCCTTTTGTATTAATTTCGGATGCAATTTCTACGTTTCATCGTCAAAAAGAAGGTCCAAGGGATACAGTAAACCTGAAGTGAAGCATCGCAACCTAAAACTGGACTCGCAGGAGAGGTTCAAAACATAGAAAGTTAGACTGTCAGTCCCCTTGTACTTAAGTCGGCATTAGGCCTTTTGTATTATATTCGGATGCAAATTCTGTGTTTCATCATCAATAAGAAGGTCGAAGGGATACAGTAAATCTGAAGTGCAGCATCGGAATCTAAAACTGGACTCACAGGAGAGTTTCAAATCATAGAAAGTTCGAGTGTCAGTCCTCTTGTACTTAAGTCGGCATTGTGCCTTTTGTATTAAATTCGGATGCAAATTCTGTGTTTCATCGTCAATAAGAAGGTCCAAGGGATACAGTAAACCTGAAGTGAAGCATCGGAACCTAAAACTGGACTGACAGGTGAGGTTCAAATCCTAGAGAGTTAGAGTGTCAGTCCCCTTGTACTTCTGCCGGCATTGTGCCTTTTGTATTACGTTCGGATGCAATTTCTGTGTTTCATCGTCAATAAGGAGGTGCAAGGGATACAGTAAACCTGAAGTGAAGCATCGAATCTAAAACTGGACTCACAGGAGAGGTCCAAATCATAGAAAGTTAGAGTGTCAGTCCTCTTGTACTTAAGTCGGCATTGTGCCTTTTGCATTAAATTCGAATGCAATTTCTGTGTTTCATCCTCGATAAGAAGGTACAAGGGATACAGTGAACCTGAAGTGAAGCATTAGAATCTAAAACTGGACTCACAGCAGAGGTTAAAATCATAGAAAGTTAGAGTGTCAGTCCCCTTGTACTTCAGTCGGCATTGTGCCTTTTCTATTAAATTCCGATGCAATTTCTGTGTTTCATCATCAATAAGAAGGTCCAAGGGATACAGTAAACCTGAAGTGAAGTATCGGAATCTAAAACTGGACTCATAGGAGAGGTTCAAATCATAGAAAATTAGAGTGTCAGTCCTCTTGTACTTGATTTGGCATTGTGCTTTTGTATTAAATTCGGTAGCAATGTCTGTGTTTCATCATCAATAAGAAGGTCCAAGGGATACAGTAAACCAGAAGTGAAGCATCGGAATCTAATACTGGACTCACAGGAGAGGTTCAAATCATAGAAAGTTAGACTGTCAGTCCTCTTGTACTTAAGTCGGCATTGTGCATTTTGTATTAAATTCGGATGCAAATTCTGTGTTTCATCGACAATAAGAAGTTCCAAGGGATACAGTAAACCTGAAGTGAAGCATAGGAATCTAAAACTGGACTCACAGCAGAGGTTCAAATCATAGAATGATAGAGTGTCAGTCCTCTTGTACTTAAGTCGGCATTGTGCTTTTTGTATGAAATTCGGATGCAATTTCTGTGCATCATCGTCAATAAGACGGTCCAATTTATACACTAAACCTGAAGTGAAGCATCGGAATCTAAAACTGGACTCACAGGAGAGGTTCAAATCATAGAAAATTAGACTGTCAGTCCTCTTGTACTTAAGTCGGCATTGTGCCTTTTGTATTAAATACGGATGCAAATTCTATGTTTCATCGTCAATAAGAAGGTCCAAGGGATACAGTTAACCTGAAGTGAAGCATCAGAATCTAAAACTGGACCCACTGGAGAGGTTCAAATCATAGAAAGTTAGAGTGTCAGTCCTCTTGTATTTAAGTCGGCATTGTGCCTTTTGTATTAAATTCGGATGCAATTTCTGTGTTTCATTATCATAAAGAATGTCCAAGGGATACAGTAAACCTGAAGTGAAGTATCGGAATCTAAAACTGGACTCACAGGAGAGGTTCAAATAATAGAAAATTAGAGTGTCAGTCCTCTTGTACTTAATTTGGCATTATGCTTTTGTATTAAATTCGGTAGCAATGTCTGTGTTTCATCATCAATAAGAAGGTCAAAGGGATACAGTAAACCAGAAGTGAATCATCGGAATCTGATACTGGACTCACAGGAGGGGTTCAAATCATAGAAAGTTAGACTGTCAGTCTTCTTGTACTTAAGTCGGCATTGTGCCTTTTGTATTAAATTCGGATGCAAATTCTGTGTTTCATCGACAGTAAGAAGTTCCAAGGGATACAGTAAACCTTAAGTGAAGCATCGGAATCTAAAACTGGACTCACAGCAGAGGTTCAAATCATAGAATGATAGAGTGTCACTCCTCTTGTACTTAAGTCGGCATTGTGCCTTTTGTATGAAATTCGGATGCAATTTCTGTGCTTCATCGTCAATAAGACGGTCCAATTTATACACTAAACCTGAAGTGAAGCATCGGAATCTAAAACTGGACTCAGAGGAGAGGTTCAAATCATAGAAAGTTAGAGTGTCAGTCCTCTTGTACTTAAGTCGGCATTTTGCCTTTTGTATTAATTTCGGATGCAATTTCTACGTTTGATCGTCAAAAAGAAGGTCCAAGGGATACAGTAAACCTGAAGTGAAGCATCGGAACCTAAAACTGGACTCGCAGGAGAGGTTCAAAACATAGAAAGTTAGACTCTCAGTCCACTTGTACTTAAGTCGGCATTAGGCCTTTTGTATTATATTCGGATGCAAATTCTGTGTTTCATCATCAATAAGAAGATCGAAGGGATACAGTAAACCTGAAGTGAAGCATCGGAATCTAAAACTGGACTCACAGGAGAGGTTCAAATCATAGAAAGTTCGAGTGTCAGTCCTGTTGTACTTAAGTCGGCATTGTGCCTTTTGTATTAAATTCGGATGCAAATTCTGTGTTTCATCGTCAATAAGAAGGTCTAAGGGATACAGTAAACCTGAAGTGAAGCATCGGAACCTAAAAATGGACTCACAGGTGGGGTTCAAATCCTAGAGAGTTAGAGTGTCAGTCCCCTTGTACTTCTGCCGGCATTGTGCCTTTTGTATTACGTTCGGATACAATTTCTGTGTTTCATCGTCAATAAGGAGGTGCAAGGGATACAGTAAACCTGAAGTGTAGCATCGAATCATAGAAAGTTAGAGTGTCAGTCCTCTTGTACTTAAGTCGGCATTGTGCCTTTTGTATTAAATTCGGATGCAATTTCTGTGTTTCATCCTCGTGAAGAAGGTACAAGGGATACAGTAAACCTGAAGTGAAGCATTAGAATCTAAAACTGGACTCACAGCAGAGGTTCAAATCATAGAAAGTTAGAGTGTCAGTCCCCTTGTACTTCAGTCGGCATTGTGCCTTTTCTATTAAATTCCGATGCAATTTCTGTGTTTCATCATCAATAAGAAGGTCCAAGGGATACAGTAAACCTGAAGTGAAGCATCGGAATCTAAAACTGGACTCACAGGAGAGGTTCAAATCATAGAAAGTTAGAGTGTCATTCCTCTTGTACTTACGTCGGCATTGTGCCTTTTGTATTAAATTCGGATGCAATTTCTGTGTTTCTTCGTCAAAAAGATGGTCCAAGGGATACAGTAAACCTGAAGTGAAGCATCGGAATCTTAACCTGGACTCACAGGAGAGGTTCAAATCATAGAAAGTTAGAGTGTCAGTCCTCTTGTACTTAAGTCGGCATTGTGCATTTTGTATTAAATTCGGATGGAAATTCTGTGTTTCATCGTCAATAAGAAGGTCTAAGGGATACAGTTAACCTGAAGTGAAGCATCGGAATCTAAAACTGGACTCACTGGAGAGGTTCATATCATAGGAAGTTAGAGTGTCAGTCCTCTTGTATTTAAGTCGGCATTGTGCCTTTTGTATTAAATTCGGATGCAATTTCTGTGTTTCATTATCATTAAGAAGGTCCAAGGGATACAGTACACCTGAAGTGTAGCATGGGAATCTAAAACTGGACTCACAGGAGAGGTTCAAATCATAGAAAATTAGAGTGTCAGTCCTCTTGTACTTAATTTGGCACTGTGCCTTTTGTATTAAATTCTTATGCAATTTCTGTGTTTCATCATCAATAAGAAGGTGCAAGGGATACAGTAAACCAGAAGTGAAGCATCGGAATCTAAAACTGGACTCACAGGAGAGGTTCAAATCATAGAAAATTAGACTGTCAGTCCTCTTGTACTTAAGTCGGCATTGTGCCTTTTGTATTAAATACGGATGCAAATTTTGTGTTTCATCGTCAATAAGAAGGTCCAAGGGATACAGTTAACCTGAAGTGAAGCATCGGAATCTAAAACTGGACTCACTGGAGAGATTCAAATCATAGAAAGTTAGAGTGTCAGTCCTCTTGTATTTAAGTCGGCATTGTGCCTTTTGTATTAAATTCGGATGCAATTTCTGTGTTTCATTATCATTAAGAATGTCCAAGGGATACAGTAAACCTGATGTGAAGTATCGGAATCTAAAACTGGACTCACAGGAGAGGTTCAAATCTTAGAAAATTAGAGTGTCAGTCCTCTTGTACTTAATTTGGCATTATGCTTTTGTATTAAATTCGGTAGCAATGTCTGTGTTTCATCATCAATAAGAAGGTCCAAGGGATACAGTAAACCAGAAGTGAAGCATCGGAATCTGATACTGGACTCATAGGAGAGGTTCAAATCATAGAAAGTTAGACTGTCAGTCCTCTTGTACTTAAGTCGGCATTGTGCCTTTTGTATTATATTCGGATGCAAATTCTGTGTTTCATCGACAATAAGAAGTTCCAAGGGATACAGTAAACCTGAAGTGTAGCATCGGAATCTAAAACTGGACTCACAGCAGAGGTTCAAATCATAGAATGATAGAGTGTCAGTCCTCTTGTACTTAAGTCGGCATTGTGCCTTTTGTATGAAATTCGGATGCAATTTCTGTGCTTCATCGACAATAAGACGGTCCAATTTATACACTAAACCTGAAGTGAAGCATCGGACTCTAAAACTGGACTCAAAGGAGAGGTTCAAATCATAGAAAATTAGAGTGTCAGTCCTCTTGTACTTAAGTCGGCATTTTGCCTTTTGTATTAATTTCGGATGCAATTTCTACGTTACATCGTCAAAAAGAAGGTCCAAGGGATACAGTAAACCTGAAGTGAAGCATCGGAATCTAAAACTGGACTCGCGGGAGAGGTTCAAAACATAGAAAGTTAGACTATCAGTCCCTTTGTACTTAAGTCGGCATTGTGCCTTTTGTATTAAATTCGAATGCAAATTCTTTGTATCATCTTCAATAAGAAGTTCCAAGGGATACAGTAAACCAGAAGTGAAGCATCGGAATCTAAAACTGGACTCACTGGAGAGGTTCAAATCATTGAAAGTTAGAGTGTCAGTCCTCTTGTATTTAAGTCGGCATTGTGCCTTTTGTATTAAATTCGGATGCAATTTCTGTGTTTCATTATCATTAAGAATGTGCAAGGGATACAGTAAACCTGATGTGAAGTATCGGAATCTAAAACTGGACTCACAGGAGAGGTTCAAATCATAGAAAATTAGAGTGTCAGTCCTCTTGTACTTAATTTGGCATTATGCTTTTGTATTAAATTCGGTAGCAATGTCTGTGTTTCACCATCAATAAGAAGGTCCAAGGGATACAGTAAACCAGAAGTGAAGCATCGGAATCTGATACTGGACTCACAGGAGAGGTTCAAATCATAGAAAGTTAGACTGTCAGTCCTCTTGTACTTAAGTCGGCATTGTGCCTTTTGTATTAAATTCGGATGCAAATTCTGTGTTTCATCGACAATGAGAAGTTCCAAGGGATACAGTAAACCAGAAGTGAAGCATCGGAATCTAAAACTGGACTCACAGCAGAGGTTCAAATCATAGAATGATAGAGTGTCAGTCCTCTTGTACTTAAGTCGGCATTGTGCCTTTTGTATGAAATTCGGATGCAATTTCTGTGCTTCATCGACAATAAGACGGTCCAATTTATACACTAAACCTGAAGTGAAGCATCGGACTCTAAAACTGGACTCAAAGGAGAGGTTCAAATCATAGAAAATTAGAGTGTCAGTCCTCTTGTACTTAAGTCGGCATTTTGCCTTTTGTATTAATTTCGGATGCAATTTCTACGTTACATCGTCAAAAAAAAGGTCCAAGGGATACAGTAAACCAGAAGTGAAGCATCGGAATCTAAAACTGGACTCACAGGTGAGGTTCAAATCATAGAAAGTTAGAGTGTCAGTCCCCTTGTACTTCAGTCGGCATTGTGCCTTTTCTATTAAATTCCGATGCAAAATCTGTGTTTCATCTTCAATAAGAAGTTCCAAGGTATACAGTAAACCTGAAGTGAAGCATCGGAATCTAAAACTGGTCTCACTGGAGAGGTTCAAATCATAGAAAGTTAGAGTGTCAGTCCTCTTGTATTTAAGTCGGCATTGTGCCTTTTCTATTAAATTCCGATGCAATTTCTGTGTTTCATCATCAATAAGAAGGTCCAAGGGATACAGTAAACCTGAAGTGAAGTATCGGAATCTAAAACTGGACTCATAGGAGAGGTTCAAATCATAGAAAATTAGAGTGTCAGTCCTCTTGTACTTAATTTGGCATTATGCTTTTGTATTAAATTCGGTAGCAATGTCTGTGTTTCATCATCAATAAGAAGGTCCAAGGGATACAGTAAACCAGAAGTGAAGCATCGGAATCTAATACTGGACTCACAGGAGAGGTTCAAATCATAGAAAGTTAGACTGTCAGTCCTCTTGTACTTAAGTCGGCATTGTGCCTTTTGTATTAAATTCGGATGCAAATTCTGTGTTTCATCGACAATAAGAAGTTCCAAGGGATACAGTAAACCTGAAGTGAAGCATAGGAATCTGAAACTGGACTCACAGCAGAGGTTCAAATCATAGAATGATAGAGTGTCAGTCCTCTTGTACTTAAGTCGGCATTGTGCTTTTTGTATGAAATTCGGATGCAATTTCTGTGCATCATCGACAATAAGACGGTCCAATTTATACACTAAACCTGAAGTGAAGCATCGGAATCTAAAACTGGACTCACAGGAGAGGTTCAAATCATAGAAAGTTAGAGTGTCAGTCCCCTTGTACTTCTGTCGGCATTGTGCCTTTTGTATTACGTTCGGATGCAATTTCTGTGGTTCATCGTCAATGAGGAGGTCCAAGGGATACAGTAAACGTGAAGTGTAACATCGAATCTAAAACTGGACTCTCAGGAGAGGTTCAAATCATAGAAAGTTAGAGTGTCAGTCCTCTTGTACTTAAGTCGGCATTGTGCCTTTTGTATTAAATTCGGATGCAATTTCTGTGTTTCATCATCGATAAGAAGGTACAAGGGATACAGTAAACCTGAAGTGAAGCATTGGAATCTAAAACTGGACTCACAGCAGAGGTTCAAATCATAGAAAGTTAGAGTGTCAGTCCCCTTTTACTTCAGTCGGCATTGTGCCTTTTCTATTAAATTCCGATGCAATTTCTTTGTTTCATCATCAATAAGAAAGTCCAAGGGATACAGTAAACCAGAAGTGAAGCATCGGAATCTAAAACTGGACTCACAGGAGAGGTTCAAATCATAGAAAATTAGACTGTCAGTCCTCTTGTACTTAAGTCGGCATTGTGCCTTTTGTATTAAATACGGATGCAAATTCTGTGTTTCATCGTCAATAAGAAGGTCCAAGGGATACAGTTAACCTGAAGTGAAGCATCGGAATCTAAAACTGGACTCACTGGAGAGGTTCAAATCATAGAAAGTTAGAGTGTCAGTCCTCTTGTATTCAAGTCGGCATTGTGCCTTTTGTATTAAATTCGGATGCAATTTCTGTGTTTCATTATCATAAAGAATGTCCAAGGGATACAGTAAACCTGAAGTGAAGTATCGGAATCTAAAACTGGACTCACAGGAGGGGTTCAAATAATAGAAAATTAGAGTGTCAGTCCTCTTGTACTTAATTTGGCATTATGCTTTTGTATTAAATTCGGTAGCAATGTCTGTGTTTCATCATCAATAAGAAGGTCCAAGGGATACAGTAAACCAGAAGTGAATCATCGGAATCTGATACTGGACTCACAGCAGAGGTTCAAATCATAGAAATTTAGAGTATCAGTCCTCTTGTACTTAAGCCGGCATTTTGTGCCTTTTGTATTAAATTCGGATGCAATTATTGTGTTTCATCATCAATGAGAATGTCCAAGGGATACAGTAAACCTGAGGTGAAGCATCGGAGCTTAAAACTGGACTCACAGGTGAGGTTCAAAACATAGAAATTTAGAGTGTCAGTCCTCTTGTACTTAAGTCGGCATTGTGCCTTTTGTATTAAATTCGGATGCAAATTCTGTGTTTCATCGACAATGAGAAGTTCCAAGGGATACAGTAAACCTGAAGTGAAGCATCGGAATCTAAAACTGGACTCACAGCAGAGGTTCAAATCATAGAATGATAGAGTGTCAGTCCTCTTGTACTTAAGTCGGCATTGTGCCTTTTGTATGAAATTCGGATGCAATTTCTGTGCTTCATCGACAATAAGACGGTCCAATTTATACACTAAACCTGAAGTGAAGCATCGGACTCTAAAACTGGACTCAAAGGAGAGGTTCAAATCATAGAAAATTAGAGTGTCAGTCCTCTTGTACTTAAGTCGGCATTTTGCCTTTTGTATTAATTTCGGATGCAATTTCTACGTTACATCGTCAAAAAGAAGGTCCAAGGGATACAGTAAACCTGAAGTGAAGCATCGGAATCTAAAACTGGACTCACAGGTGAGGTTCAAATCATAGAAAGTTAGAGTGTCAGTCCCCTTGTACTTCAGTCGGCATTGTGCCTTTTCTATTAAATTCCGATGCAAAATCTGTGTTTCATCTTCAATAAGAAGTTCCAAGGGATACAGTAAACCTGAAGTGAAGCATCGGAATCTAAAACTGGTCCCACTGGAGAGGTTCAAATCATAGAAAGTTAGAGTGTCAGTCCTCTTGTATTTAAGTCGGCATTGTGCCTTTTCTATTAAATTCCGATGCAATTTCTGTGTTTCATCATCAATAAGAAGGTCCAAGGGATACAGTAAACCTGAAGTGAAGTATCGGAATCTAAAACTGGACTCATAGGAGAGGTTCAAATCATAGAAAATTAGAGTGTCAGTCCTCATGTACTTAATTTGGCATTATGCTTTTGTATTAAATTCGGTAGCAATGGCTGTGTTTCATCATCAATAAGAAGGTCCAAGGGATACAGTAAACCAGAAGTGAAGCATCGGAATCTAATACTGGACTCACAGGAGAGGTTCAAATCATAGAAAGTTAGACTGTCAGTCCTCTTGTACTTAAGTCGGCATTGTGAATTTTGCATTAAATTCGGATGCAAATTCTGTGTTTCATCGACAATAAGAAGTTCCAAGGGATACAGTAAACCTGAAGTGAAGCATAGGAATCTGAAACTGGACTCACAGCAGAGGTTCAAATCATAGAATGATAGAGTGTCAGTCCTCTTGTACTTAAGTCGGCATTGTGCTTTTTGTATGAAATTCGGATGCAATTTCTGTGCATCATCGTCAATAAGACGGTCCAATTTATACACTAAACCTGAAGTGAAGCATCGGAATCTAAAACTGGACTCACAGGAGAGGTTCAAATCATAGAAAGTTAGAGTGTCAGTCCCCTTGTACTTCTGTCGGCATTGTGCCTTTTGTATTACGTTCGGATGCAATTTCTGTGGTTCATCGTCAATGAGGAGGTCCAAGGGATACAGTAAACATGAAGTGTAACATCGAATCTAAAACTGGACTCTCAGGAGAGGTTCAAATCATAGAAAGTTAGAGTGTCAGTCCTCTTGTACTTAAGTCGGCATTGTGCCTTTTGTATTAAATTCGGATGCAATTTCTGTGTTTCATCACCGATAAGAAGGTACAAGGGATACAGTAAACCTGAAGTGAAGCATTGGAATCTAAAACTGGACTCACAGCAGAGGTTCAAATCATAGAAAGTTAGAGTGTCAGTCCCCTTTTACTTCAGTCGGCATTGTGCCTTTTCTATTAAATTCCGATGCAATTTCTTTGTTTCATCATCAATAAGAAAGTCCAAGGGATACAGTAAACCAGAAGTGAAGCATCGGAATCTAAAACTGGACTCACAGAAGAGGTTCAAATCATAGAAAATTAGACTGTCAGTCCTCTTGTACTTAAGTCGGCATTGTGCCTTTTGTATTAAATACGGATGCAAATTCTGTGTTTCATCGTCAATAAGAAGGTCCAAGGGATACAGTTAACCTGAAGTGAAGCATCGGAATCTAAAACTGGACTCACTGGAGAGGTTCAAATCATAGAAAGTTAGAGTGTCAGTCCTCTTGTATTTAAGTCGGCATTGTGCCTTTTGTATTAAATTCGGATGCAATTTCTGTGTTTCATTATCATAAAGAATGTCCAAGGGATACAGTAAACCTGAAGTGAAGTATCGGAGTCTAAAACTGGACTCACAGGAGAGGTTCAAATAATAGAAAATTAGAGTGTCAGTCCTCTTGTACTTAATTTGGCATTATGCTTTTGTATTAAATTCGGTAGCAATGTCTGTGTTTCATCATCAATAAGAAGGTCCAAGGGATACAGTAAACCAGAAGTGAATCATCGGAATCTGATACTGGACTCACAGGAGAGGTTCAAATCATAGAAAGTTAGACTGTCAGTCTTCTTGTACTTAAGTCGGCATTGTGCCTTTTGTATTAAATTCGGATGCAAATTCTGTGTTTCATCGACAGTAAGAAGTTCCAAGGGATACAGTAAACCTTAAGTGAAGCATCGGAATCTAAAACTGGACTCACAGCAGAGGTTCAAATCATAGAATGATAGAGTGTCACTCCTCTTGTACTTAAGTCGGCATTGTGCCTTTTGTATGAAATTCGGATGCAATTTCTGTGCTTCATCGTCAATAAGACGGTCCAATTTATACACTAAACCTGAAGTGAAGCATCGGAATCTAAAACCGGACTCACAGGAGAGGTTAGAATCATAGAAAGTTAGAGTGTCAGTCCTCTTGTACTTAAGTCGGCTTTTGCCTTTTGTATTAATTTCGGATGCAATTTCTACGTTTGATCGTCAAAAAGAAGGTCCAAGGGATACAGTAAACCTGAAGTGAAGCATCGGAACCTAAAACTGGACTCGCAGGAGAGGTTCAAAACATAGAAAGTTAGACTGTCAGTCCACTTGTACTTAAGTCGGCATTAGGCCTTTTGTATTATATTCGGATGCAAATTCTGTGTTTCATCATCAATAAGAAGATCGAAGGGATACAGTAAACCTGAAGTGAAGCATCGGAATCTAAAACTGGACTCACAGGAGAGGTTCAAATCATAGAAAGTTCGAGTGTCAGTCCTGTTGTACTTAAGTCGGCATTGTGCCTTTTGTATTAAATTCGGATGCAAATTCTGTGTTTCATCGTCAATAAGAAGGTCCAAGGGATACAGTAAACCTGAAGTGAAGCATCGGAACCTAAAACTGGACTCACAGGTGGGGTTCAAATCCTAGAGAGTTAGAGTGTCAGTCCCCTTGTACTTCTGCCGGCATTGTGCCTTTTGTATTACGTTCGGATACAATTTCTGTGTTTCATCGTCAATAAGGAGGTGCAAGGGATACAGTAAACCTGAAGTGAAGCTTCGAATCTAAAACTGGACTCACAGGAGAGGTTCAAATCATAGAAAGTTAGAGCGTCAGTCCTCTTGTACTTAAGTCGGCATTGTGCCTTTTGTATTAAATTCGGATGCAATTTCTGTGTTTCATCCTCGTGAAGAAGGTACAAGGGATACAGTAAACCTGAAGTGAAGCATTAGAATCTAAAACTGGACTCACAGCAGAGGTTCAAATCATAGAAAGTTAGAGTGTCAGTCCCCTTGTACTTCAGTCAGCATTGTGCCTTTTCTATTAAATTCCGATGCAATTTCTGTGTTTCATCATCAATAAGAAGGTCCAAGGGATACAGTAAACCTGAAGTGAAGCATCGGAATCTAAAACTGGACTCACAGGAGAGGTTCAAATCATAGAAAGTTAGAGTGTCATTCCTCTTGTACTTACGTCGGCATTGTGCCTTTTGTATTAAATTCGGATGCAATTTCTGTGTTTCATCGTCAAAAAGAAGGTCCAAGGGATACAGTAAACCTGAAGTGAAGCATCGGAATCTTAACCTGGACTCACAGGAGAGGTTCAGATCATAGAATGTTAGAGTGTCAGTCCTCTTGTACTTAAGTCGGCATTGTGCATTTTGTATTAAATTCGGATGGAAATTCTGTGTTTCATCGTCAATAAGAAGGTCTAAGGGATACAGTTAACCTGAAGTGAAGCATCGGAATCTAAAACTGGACTCACTGGAGAGGTTCATATCATAGGAAGTTAGAGTGTCAGTCCTCTTGTATTTAAGTCGGCATTGTGCCTTTTGTATTAAATTCGGATGCAATTTCTGTGTTTCATTATCATTAAGAATGTCCAAGGGATACAGTAAACCTGAAGTGTAGCATCGGAATCTAAAACTGGACTCACAGGAGAGGTTCAAATCATAGAAAATTAGAGTGTCAGTCCTCTTGTACTTAATTTGGCACTGTGCCTTTTGTATTAAATTCTTATGCAATTTCTGTGTTTCATCATCAATAAGAAGGTCCAAGGGATACAGTAAACCAGAAGTGAAGCATCGGAATCTGATACTGGACTCACAGGAGAGGTTCAAATCATAGAAAGTTAGACTGTCAGTCCTCTTGTACTTAAGTCGGCATTGTGCCTTATGTATAAATTCGGATGCAAATTCTGTGTTTCATCGACAATAAGAAGTTCCAAGGGATACAGTAAACCTGAAGTGAAGCATCGGAATCTAAAACTGGACTCACAGCAGAGGTTCAAATCATAGAATGATAGAGTGTCAGTCCTCTTGTACTTAAGTCGGCATTGTGCCTTTTGTATGAAATTCGGATGCAATTTCTGTGCTTCATCGACAATAAGACGGTCCAATTTATACACTAAACCTGAAGTGAAGCATCGGAATCTAAAACTGGACTCAAAGGAGAGGTTCAAATCATAGAAAATTAGAGTGTCAGTCCTCTTGTACTTAAGTCGGCATTTTGCCTTTTGTATTAATTTCGGATGCAATTTCTACGTTACATCGTCAAAAAGAAGGTCCAAGGGATACAGTAAACCTGAAGTGAAGCATCGGAATCTAAAACTGGACTCGCAGGAGAGGTTCAAAACATAGAAAGTTAGACTGTCAGTTCCTTTGTACTTAAGTCGGCATTGTGCCTTTTGTATTAAATTCGAATGCAAATTCTGTGTTTCATCTTCAATAAGAAGTTCCAAGGGATACAGTAAACCAGAAGTGAAGCATCGGAATCTAAAACTGGACTCACTGGAGAGGTTCAAATCATAGAAAGTTAGAGTGTCAGTCCTCTTGTATTTAAGTCGGCATTGTGCCTTTTGTATTGAATTCGGATGCAATTTCTGTGTTTCATCATCATTAAGAATGTCCAAGGGATACAGTAAACCTGAAGTGAAGTATCGGAATCTAAAACTGGACTCACAACAGAGGTTCAAATCATAGAAAGTTAGAGTGTCAGTCCTCTTGTACTTAAGTCGGCATTTTGCCTTTTGTATTAATTTCGGATGCAATTTCTACGTCACATCGTCAAAAAGAGGGTCCAAGGGATACAGTAAACCTGAAGTGAAGCATCGGAATCTAAAACTGGACTCACAGCAGAGGTTCAAATCATAGAATGATAGAGTGTCAGTCCTCTTGAACTTAAGTCGGCATTGTGCCTTTTGTATGAAATTCGGATGCAATTTCTGTGCTTCATCGACAATAAGACGGTCCAATTTTTACACTAAACCTGAAGTGAAGCATCGGAATCTAAAACTGGACTCAAAGGAGAGGTTCAAATCATAGAAAATTAGAGTGTCAGTCCTCTTGTACTTAAGTCGGCATTTTGCCTTTTGTATTAATTTCGGATGCAATTTCTACGTTACATCGTCAAAAAGAAGGTCCAAGGGATACAGTAAACCTGAAGTGAAGCATCGGAATCTAAAACTGGACTCGCAGGAGAGGTTCAAAACATAGAAAGTTAGACTGTCAGTTCCTTTGTACTTAAGCCGGCATTGTGCCATTTGTATTAAATTCGAATGCAAATTCTGTGTTTCATCTTCAATAAGAAGTTCCAAGGGATACAGTAAACCAGAAGTGAAGCATCGGAATCTAAAACTGGACTCACTGGAGAGGTTCAAATCATAGAAAGTTAGAGTGTCAGTCCTCTTGTATTTAAGTCGGCATTGTGCCTTTTGTATTGAATTCGGATGCAATTTCTGTGTTTCATCATCATTAAGAATGTCCAAGGGATACAGTAAACCTGAAGTGAAGTATCGGAATCTAAAACTGGACTCACAACAGAGGTTCAAATCATAGAAAGTTAGAGTGTCAGTCCTCTAGTACTTAAGTCGGCATTTTGCCTTTTGTATTAATTTCGGATGCAATTTCTACGTTACATCGTCAAAAAGAGGGTCCAAGGGATACAGTAAACCTGAAGTGAAGCATCGGAATCTAAAACTGGACTCACAGGTGAGGTTCAAATCATAGAAAGTTAGAGTGTCAGTCCCCTTGTACTTAAGTCGGCATTGTGCCTTTTGTATTAAATTCCGATGCAATATCTGTGTTTCATCTTCAATAAGAAGTTCCAAGGGATACAGTAAACCTGAAGTGAAGCATCGGAATGTAAAACTGGTCTCACTGGAGAGGTTCAAATCATAGAAAGTTAGAGTGTCAGTCCTCTTGTATTTAAGTCGGCATTGTGCCTTTTGTATTAAATTCGGATGCAATTTCTGTGTTTCATTATCATTAAGAATGTCCAAGGGATACAGTAAACCTGAAGTGAAGTATCGGAATCTAAAACTGGACTCACAGGAGAGGTTCATATCATAGAAAATTAGAGTGTCAGTCCTCTTGTACTTAATTTGGCAT
The DNA here is from genome assembly GCF_021461395.2 of Schistocerca americana. Taxonomy (NCBI): domain Eukaryota; kingdom Metazoa; phylum Arthropoda; class Insecta; order Orthoptera; family Acrididae; genus Schistocerca; species Schistocerca americana. Next base: position 2,703,425 of record NW_025725917.1, on the reverse strand, counting down.
TATGCTTTTGTATTGAATTAGGTAGCAATGTCTGTGTTTCATCATCAATAAGAAGGTCCAAGGGATACAGTAAACCAGAAGTGAAGCATCGGAATCTGATACTGGACTCACAGGAGAGGTTCAAATCATAGAAAGTTAGACTGTCAGTCCTCTTGTACTTAAGTCGGCATTTTGCCTTTTGTATTAAATTCGGATGCAAATTCTGTGTTTCATCGACAATAAGAAGTTCCAAGTGATACAGTAAACCGGAAGTGAAGCATCGGAATCTAAAACTGGACTCACAGGAGAGGTTCAAATCATAGAAAGTGTGAGTGTCAGTCATATTGTACTTAAGACGGCATTGTGCCTTTTGTATTAAATTCGGACGCAAATTCTGTGTTTCATCGTCAATAAAGAGGTCCACGGGATACAGTAAACCTGAAGTGCAGCATCGAACCTAAAACTGGACTCACAGGAGAGGTTCGAATCATAGAAAGTTAGAGTGTCAGTCCTCTATTACTTAAGTCGGCATTGTGCCTTTTGTATTAAATTCGGATGCAATTTCTGTGTTTCATCATCAATGAGAAGGTCCAAGGGATAGAGTAACCTGAAGTGAAGCATCGGAACTTAAAACTGAACTCACAGGTGAGGTTCTAATCATAGAAATTTAGAGTGTCAGTCCTCTTGTACTTATGTCGGCATTGTGCCCTTTGTATTAAATTCGGATGCAATTTCTGTGTTTCAACATCAATAAGAATGTACAAGGGATACAGTAAACCTCAAGTGATGCATTGGAATCTAAAACTGGACTCACAGCAGAGGTTCAAATCATAGAAAGTTAGACTGTCAGTCTTCTTGTACTTATGTCGGGATTGTGCCTTTTGTATTAAATTCGGATGCAAATTCTGTGTTTCATCGACAATAAGAAGTTCCAAGGGATACAGTAAACCTGAAGTGAAGCATCGGAATCTAAAACTGGACTCACAGCAGAGGTTCAAATCATTGAATGATAGAGTGTCAGTCCTCTTGTACTTAAGTCGGCATTGTGCCTTTTGTATGAAATTCGGATGCATATTTTGTGCTTCATCGTCAATAAGACGGTCCAATTTATACACTAAACCTGAAGTGAAGCATCGGAATCTAAAACTGGACTCACAGGAGAGGTTCAAATCATAGAAAGTTAGAGTGTCAGTCCTCTTGTACTTAAGTCGGCATTTTGCCTTTTGTATTAATTTCGGATGCAATTTCTACTTTTGATCGTCAAAAAGAAGGTCCAAGGGATACAGTAAACCTGAAGTGAAGCATCGGAACCTAAAACCGGACTCGCAGGAGAGGTTCAAAACATAGAAAGTTAGACTGTCAGTCCACTTGTACTTAAGTCGGCATTAGGTCTTTTGTATTATATTCGGATGCAAATTCTGTGTTTCATCATCAATAAGAAGGTCGAAGGGATACAGTAAACCTGAAGTGGAGCATCGGAATCTAAAACTGGACTCACAGGAGAGGTTCAAATCATAGAAAGTTCGAGTGCCAGTCCTCTTGTACTTAAGTCGGCATTGTGCCTTTTGTATTAAATTCGGATGCAAATTCTGTGTTTCATCGTCAATAAGAAGGTCCAAGGGATACAGTAAATCTGAAGTGAAGCATCGGAACCTACAACTGGACTCACAGGTGAGGTTCAAATCCTAGAGAGTTAGAGTGTCAGTCCCCTTGTACTTCTGCCGGCATTGTGCCTTTTGTATTACGTTCGGATGCAATTTCTGTGTTTCATCGTCAATAAGGAGGTGCAAGGGATACAGTAAACCTGAAGTGAAGCATCGAATCTAAAACTGGACTCACAGGAGAGGTTCAAATCATAGAAAGTTAGAGTGTCAGTCCTCTTGTACTTAAGTCGGCATTGTGCCTTTTGTATTAAATTTGGATGCAATTTCTGTGTTTCATCCTCGATAAGAAGGTACAAGGGATACAGTAAACCTGAAGTGAAGCATTAGAATCTAAAACTGGACTCACAGCAGAGGTTCAAATCATAGAAAGTTAGAGTGTCAGTCCCCTTGTACTTCAGTCGGCATTGTGGCTTTTCTATTAAATTCCGATGCAATTTCTGTGTTTCATCATCAATAAGAAGGTCCAAGGGATACAGTAAACCGGAAGTGAAGCATCGGAATCTAAAACTGGACTCAGAGGAGAGGTTCAAATCATAGAAAGTTAGAGTGTCATTCCTCTTGTACTTACGTCGGCATTGTGCCTTTTGTATTAAATTCGGATGCAATTTCTGTTTTTCATCGTCAAAAAGAAGGTCCAAGGGATACAGTAAACCTGAAGTGAAGCATCGGAATCTTAACCTGGACTCACAGGAGAGGTTCAAATCATAGAAAGTTAGAGTGTCAGTCCTCTTGTACTTAAGTCGGCATTGTGCCTTTTGTATTAAATTCGGATGCAAATTCTGTGTTTCATCGTCAATAAGAAGGTCCAAGGGATACAGTAAATCTGAAGTGAAGCATCGGAACCTAAAACTGGACTCACAGGTGAGGTTCAAATCCTAGAGAGTTAGAGTGTCAGTCCCCTTGTACTTCTGCCAGCATTGTGCCTTTTGTATTACGTTCGGATGCAATTTCTGTGTTTCACCGTCAATAAGGAGGTGCAAGGGATACAGTAAACCTGAAGTGAAGCATCGAATCTAAAACTGGACTCACAGGAGAGGTTCAAATCATAGAAAGTTAGAGCGTCAGTCCTCTTGTACTTAAGTCGGCATTGTGCCTTTTGTATTAAATTCGGATGCAATTTCTGTGTTTCATCCTCGATAAGAAGGTACAAGGGATACAGTAAACCTGAAGTGAAGCATTAGAATCTAAAACTGGACTCACAGCAGAGGTTCAAATCATAGAAAGTTAGAGTGTCAGTCCCCTTGTACTTCAGTCGGCATTGTGGCTTTTCTATTAAATTCCGATGCAATTTCTGTGTTTCATCATCAATAAGAAGGTCCAAGGGATACAGTAAACCGGAAGTGAAGCATCGGAATCTAAAACTGGACTCACAGGAGAGGTTCAAATCATAGAAAGTTAGAGTGTCATTCCTCTTGTACTTACGTCGGCATTGTGCCTTTTGTATTAAATTCGGATGCAATTTCTGTTTTTCATCGTCAAAAAGAAGGTCCAAGGGATACAGTAAACCTGAAGTGAAGCATCGGAATCTTAACCTGGACTCACAGGAGAGGTTCAAATCATAGAAAGTTAGAGTGTCAGTCCTCTTGTACTTAATTTGGCACTGTGCCTTTTGTATTAAATTCGGGTGCAATTTCTGTGTTTCATCATCAATAAGAAGGTGCAAGGAATACAGTAAACCAGAAGTGAAGCATCGGAATCTAAAACTGGACTCACAGGAGAGGTTCAAATCATAGAAAATTAGAGTGTCAGTCCTCTTGTACTTAAGTCGGCATTGTGCCTTTTTTATTAAATACGGATGCAAATTCTGTGTTTCATCGTCAATAAGAAGGTCCAAGGGATACAGATAACCTGAAGTGAAGCATCGGAATCTAAAACTGGACTCACAGGAGAGGTTCAAATCGTAGAAAATTAGTGTGTCAGTCCTCTTGTACTTAATTTGGCATTATGCTTTTGTATTAAATTCGGTAGCAATGTCTGTGTTTCATCATCAATAAGAAGGTCCAAGGGATACAGTAAACCAGAAGTGAAGCATCGGAATCTGATACTGGACTCACAGGAGAGGTTCAAATCATAAAAAGTTAGACTGTCAGTCCTCTTGTACTTAAGTCGGCATTGTGCCTTTTGTTTTAAATTCGGATGCAAATTCTGTGTTTCATCGACAATAAGAAGTTCCAAGGGATACAGTAAACCTGAAGTGAAGCATCGGAATCTAAAACTGGACTCACAGGAGTGGTTCAAATCATAGAAATTTAGAGTGTCAGTCCTTTTGTACTTAAGACGGCATTGTGCCTTTTGTATTAAATTCGGATGCAATTTCTGTGTTTCATCGTCAATAAGAAGGTCCAAGGGATACAGTAAACCTGAAGTGAACCATCGGAATCTAAAACTGGACTTACTGGAGAGGTTCAAATCATAGAAGGTTAGAGTGTCAGTCCCCTTGTACTTCAGTCGGCATTGTGCCTGTTGTATTACGTTCGGATGCAATTTCTGTGTTTCATCGTCAATAAGGAGGTCCAAGGGATACAGTAAACCTGAAGTGAAGCATCGAATCTAAAACTGGACTCACAGGAGAAGTTCAAATCATAGAAAGTTAGAGTGTCAGTCCTCTTTACTTAAGTCGGCATTGTGGCTTCTGTATTAAATTCGGATGCAATTTTTGAGTTTCATCATCAATTAGAAGGTACAAGGGATACAGTAAACCTGAAGTGAAGCATTGGAATCTAAAACTGGACTCACAGCAGAGGTTCAAATCATAGAAAGTTAGAGTGTCAGTCCCCTTGTACCTCAGTCGGCATTGTGCCTTTTCTATTAAATTCCGATGCAATTTCTGTGTTTCATCATCAATAAGAAGGTCCAAGGGATACATTAAACCTGAAGTGAATCATCGGAATCTAAAACTGGACTCACAGGAGAGGTTCACATCATAGAAAGTTAGAGTGTCAGTCCTCTTGTACTTAAGTCGGCATTGTGCCTTTTGTATTAAATTCGGATGCAATTTTTGTGTTTCATCGTCAAAAAGAAGGTCCAAGGGATACAGTAAACCTGAAGTGAAGCATCGGAATCTAAAACTGGACTCACAGGAGAGGTTCAAATCATAGAAAGTTAGAGTGTCAGTCCTCTTGTACTTAAGTCGGCATTGTGCATTTTGTATTAAATTCGGATGGAAATTCTGTGTTTCATCGTCAATAAGAAGGTCTAAGGGATACAGTTATCCTGAAGTGAAGCATCGGAATCTAAAACTGGACTCACAGGAGAGGTTCAAATCAAAGAAAGTTAGAGTGTCAGTCCTCTTGTACTTAAAACGGCATTGTGCCTTTTGTATTAAATACAGATGCAAATTCTGTGTTTCATCGTCAATAAGAAGGTCCAAGGGATAAAGTTACCCTGAAGTGAAGCATCGGAATCTAAAACTGGACTCACTGGAGAGGTTCAAATCATAGAAAGTTAGAGTGTCAGTCCTCTTGTATTTAAGTCGGCATTGTGCCTTTTGTATTATATTCGTGTGCAATTTCTGTGTTTCATTTTCATTAAGAATGTCCAAGAGATACAGTAAACCTGAAGTGAAGTATCGGAATCTAAAACTGGACTCACAGGAGAGGTTCAAATCATAGAAAATTAGAGTGTCAGTCCTCTTGTACTTAATTTGGCATTATGCTTTTGTATTAAATTCGGATGCAATGTCTGTGTTTCATCATCAATAGGAAGTTCCAAGGGATACAGTAAACCAGAAGTGAAGCATCGGAATCTAAAACTGGACTCACAGGAGAGGTTCAAATCATAGAAAGTTAGAGTGTCAGTCCTCTTGTACTTAAGTCGGCATTGTGCATTTTGTATTAAATTCGGATGGAAATTCTGTGTTTCATCGTCAATAAGAAGGTCTAAGGGATACAGTTATCCTGAAGTGAAGCATCGGAATCTAAAACTGGACTCATAGGAGAGGTTCAAATCATAGAAAGTGTGAGTGTCAGTCCTATTGTACTTAAGTCGGCATTGTGCCTTTTGTATTAAATTCGGACGCAAATTCTGTGTTTCATCGTCAATAAAGAGGTCCACGGGATACAGTAAACCTGAAGTGCAGCATCGAACCCAAAACTGGACTCACTGGAGAGGTTCGAATCATAGAAAGTTAGAGTGTCAGTCCTCTATTACTTAAGTGGGCATTGTGCCTTTTGTATTAAATTCGGATGCAATTTCTGTGTTTCATCATCAATGAGAAGGTCCAAGGGATACAGTAACCTGAAGTGAAGCATCGGAACTTAAAACTGAACTCACAGGTGAGGTTCTAATCATAGAAATTTAGAGTGTCAGTCCTCTTGTACTTAAGTCGGCATTGTGCCCTTTGTATTAAATTCGGATGCAATTTCTGTGTTTCAACATCAATAAGAATGTACAAGGGATACAGTAAACCTGAAGTCAAGCATTGGAATCTAAAACTGGACTCACTGGAGAGGTTCAAATCATAGAAAGTTAGAGTGTCCGTCTTCTTGTATTTAAGTCATCATTGTGCCTTTTGTATTAAGTTCGGATGCAATTTCTGTGTTTCATTATCATTAAGAATGTCCAAGGGATCCAGTAAACCTGAAGTGAAGCATCGGAATCTAAAACTGGACTCACGGGAGAGGTTCAAATCATAGAAAATTAGAGTGTCAGTCCTATTGTACTTAATTTGGCATTGTGCCTTTTGTATTAAATTCGGATGCAATTTCTGTGTTTCATCATCAATAAGAAGGTCCAAGGGATACAGTAAACCAGAAGGGAAGCATCGGAATCTAAAACTGGACTCATAGGAGAGGTTCAAATCATAGAAAGTTAGATTGTCAGTCCTCTATTACTTAAGTCGGCATTGTGCTTTTGTATTAAATTCGGATGCAATTTCAATGCTTCATCGCCAATAAGAAGGTCCAAGGTATACAGTAAACCTGAAGTGAAGCATCGGAATCTAAAACTGGACTCACAGGAGTGGTTCAAATCATAGAAAGTTAGAGTGTCAGTCCTTTTGTACTTAAGACGGCATTGTGCCTATTGTATTAAATTCGGATGCAATTTCTGTGTTTCATCGTCAATAAGAAGGTCCAAGGGATACAGTAAACCTGAAGTGAACCATCGGAATCTAAAACTGGACTTATGGAGAGGTTCAAAACATTGAAAGTTAGAGTGTCATTTCTCTTGTACTTAAGACGGCATTGTGACTTTCGTATTAAATTTGGATGCAATATCTATGTTTCATCGTCAATAAGAAAGTCCAAGGGATACCGTAAACCTGAAGTGAAGCATCGGTATATAAAACTATACTCACAGGAGAGGTTCAAATCACAGAAAGTTAGAGTGTCATTCCTCTTGTACTTAAGTCGGCATTGTGCATTTTGTATTAAATTCGGATGGAAATTCTGTGTTTCATCATCAATAAGAAGGTCCAAGGGAAACAGTAAACCTGAAGTGAAACATCGGTATCTAAAACTGGACTCAAAGGAGAGGTTCAAATCATAGAAAATTAAAGTATCAGTCCTCTTGTACTTAAGCCGGCATTGTGCCTTTTGTATTAAATTCGGATGCAATTTCTGTGTTTCATCATCAATGGGAAGGTCCAAGGGATACAGTAAACCTGAAGTGAAGCATCGGAACTTAAAACTGGACTCACAGGTGATGTTCTAATCGTAGAAATTTAGAGTGTCAGTCCTCCTGTACTTAAGTCGGCATTGTGACTTTTGTATTAAATTAGGATGCAATTTCTGTGTTTCATTATCATTAAGAATGTCCAAGGGATCCAGTAAACCTGAAGTGAAGCATCGGAATCTAAAACTGGACTCACAGGAGAGGTTCAAATCATAGAAAAATAGAGTGTCAGTCCTCTTGTACTTATTTTGCCATTGTGCCTTTTGTATTAAATTCGGATGCAATTTCAGTGTTTCATCATCAATAAGAAGGTCCAAGGGATACAGTAAACCAGAAGTGAAACATCGGAATCTAAAACTGCACTCACAGGAGAGGTTCAAATCATAGAAAATTGGAGTGTCAGACCTCTTGTACTTAAGTCGACATTGTGTCTTTTGTATTAAATTCGGATGCAATTTCTGTGTTTCATCATCAATAAGAAGGTCCAAGGGTTACAGTAAACCTGAAGTGAAGCATTGGAATCTAAAACTGGACTCACAGCAGAGGTTCAAATCATAGAATGATAGAGTGTCAGTCCTCTTGTACTTAAGTCGGCATTGTGCCTTTTGTATTAAATTCGGATGCAATTTCTGTGCTTCATCGTCAATAAGACGGCCCAATGTATACAGTAAACCTGAAGTGAAGCATCGGAATCTAAAACTGGACTAACAGGTGAGGCCCAAATCGTAGAAAGTTAGAGTGTCAGTCCTCTTGTACTTAAGTCGGCATTTTGCCTTTTGTATTAATTTCGGATGCGATTTCTGTGTTTCATCGTCAATAAGATGGTCCAAGGGATACAGTAAACCTGAAGTGAAGCATCGGAATCTAAAACTGGACTCACAGTAGAGGTTCAAATCATAGAAAGTTAGAGTGTCAGTCCTCTTGTAATTAAGTCGGCATTGTGCTTTTTGTATTAAATTCGGATGCAATTTCTGTGCTACAACGCCAATAAGAAAGTCCAAGTTATGCAGTAAACCTGAAGTGAAGCGTCGGAATCTAAAATCCTGACTCACAGGAGAGGTTCAAATCATAGAAAGTTAGAGTGTCAGTCCTTTTGTACTTAAGTCGGCATTGTGCGTTTTGAATTTAATTCCGATGCAATTTCTGTGCTTCATCGGCAATAAGAAGGTCCAAGGGATACATTAAACCTGAAGTGAAGCATCGAAATCTAAAAGTGGACTCACAGGAGAGATTTAAATCATAGAAAGTTAGAGTGTGAGTCCTCTTGTACTTAAGTCGGCATTGTGCCTTTTGTATTAAATTCGGATGCAATTTCTGTGTTTCATCGTCAATAAGATGGTCCAAGGGATACAGTAAACCTGAATTGAAGCATCGGAATCTAAAACAGGACTCACAGGAGAGGCTCAAGTCATAGATAGTTAGAGTGTAATTCCTCTTGTACTTAAGTCGGCATTGTGCCTTTTGTAATTAATTCGGATGCAATTTCTTAGTATCATCGTTAATAAGAAGGTCCAAGGGATACAGTAAACCTGAAGTGATGCATCGGAATCTAAAACTGGACTCACAGGAGAGGTTCAAATCATAGAGAGTTGGAGTGTCAGTCCTCTTGTACTTAAGTCGGCATTGTGCCTTTTGTATTAAATTCGGATGCAATTTCCGAGTTTCTTCATCAATAAGAAGGTCCAAGGGATACAGTAAACCTGAAGTGAAGCTTCGGAATCTAAAACTGGACTCACAGGAGTGGTTCAAATCATAGAAAGTTAGAGTGTCAGTCCTCTTGTACTTAAGTCGGCATTGTGCCTTTTGTATTAAATTTGGATGCAGGTTCTGTGTTTCATCGTCAATAAGATGGTCCAAGGGATACAGTAAACCTGAAATGAAGGATCGGAATCTAAAACTTGACTCACAGGATAGGTTCAAATCATAGAAAGTTAGAGTGTCAGTCCTCTTGTACTTAAGTCGGCATTGTGCCTTTTGTATTAAATACGGATGCAACTTCTGTGCTACATCGCCAATAAGAAGGTCCAAGGTATGCAGTAAACCTGAAGTGAAGCGTGGGAATCTAAAACCCTGTGTCACAGGAGAGGTTCAAATCATAGCAAGTTAGAGTGTCAGTCCTTTTGTACTTAAGTCGGCATTGTGCGTTTTGAATTTAATTCCGATGCAGTTTCTGTGTTTCATCATCAATAAGAAGGTCCAAGGGATACATTAAACCTGAAGTGAAGCATCGGAATCTAAAACTGGACTCACAGGAGAGGTTGAAATCATAGCAAGTTAGAGTGTGAGTCCTCTTGTACTTAAGTCGGCATTGTGCCTTTTGTCTTACATTCGGATGTAAATTCAGTGTTTCATTGTCAATAAGAAGGTCCAAGGGATACAGTAAAACTGAAGTGAAGCATAGGAATCTAAATCTGGACTCACAGGAGAGGTTCAAATCATAGGAAGTAAGTGTGTCTGTTCTCTTGTACTTAAGTCGGCATTGTGCCTTTCGAATTAAATTCGGATGCAAATTCTGTGTTTCATCGTCAATAAGAAGGTCCAAGGGATACAGTAAACCCGAAGTGAAACATCGGAATCTATAACTGGACTCACAGGAGAGAATCTAATAATAGAAAGTTAGAGTGTCAGTCCTCTTGTACTTAAGTCGGCATTGTGCCTTTTGTATTAAATTCGGATGCAATTTCTGTGTGTTTCATCGTCAATAAGATAGTCCAAGGGATACAGTAAACCTGAAGTGAAGCATCGGAATCTAAAACTGGACTTACAGAAGAGGCTCAAATCATAGAAAGTTAGAGTGTAAATACTCTTGTTCTTAAGTCGGCATTGTGCCTTTTGTAATTAATTCGGATGCAATTTCTTTGTATCATCGTTAATAAGAAGGTCCAAGGGATACAGTAAACCTGAAGTGATGCATCGGAATCTAAAACTGGACTCACAGGAGAGGTTCAAATCATAGAAAGTTGGAGTGTCAGTCCTCTTGTACTTAAGTCGGCATTGTGCCTTTTGTATTAAATTCGGATGCAATTTCTGAGTTTCTTCATCAATAAGAAGGTCCAAGGGATACAGTAAACCTGAAGTGAAGCATCGGAATCTAAAACTGGACTCACAGGAGAGGTTCAAATCATAGAAAGTTAGAGTGTCAGTCCACTTGTACTTAAGTCGGCATTGTGCCTTTTGTATTAAATTCGGATGCAATATCTGTGTTTCATCGTCAATAAGATGGTCCAAGGGATACAGTAAACCTGAAATGAAGCATCGGAATCTAAAACTGGACTCACAGGAGAGGTTCAAATCATAGAAAGTTAGAGTGTCAGTCCTTTTGTACTTAAGTCGGCATTGTGCGTTTTGAATTTAATTCCGATGCAATTTCTGTGTTTCATCGTCAATAAGAAGGTCCAAGGGATACAGTAAACCTAAAGTGAAGCATCAGAATCTAAAACTGGACTCACAGAAGAGTGTCAAATCGTAGTAAGATAGAGTGTCAGTCCTCTTGTACTTAAGTCATCATTCTGGCTTTTGTATTAGATTCGGATGCAATTTTTGTGTTTCATCGTCAATAAGCAGGTCCAAGGGATACAGTAAACCTGAAGTGAAGCATCGGAATCTAAAACTGGACTCACAGGAGAGGTTCAAATCATAAGATGTTAGAGTGTCAGTCCTCTTGTTCTTCAATCGGCATTGTGCCTTTTGTATTAAATTCGGATGCAATTTCTGTGCTTCATCGTCAATAAGACGGTCCAATGTATACAGTAAACCTGAAGAGAAGCATCGGTATCTAAAACTGGACTAACAGGTGTGGCTCAAATCATAGAAAGTTAGAGTGTCAGTCCTCTTGTACTTTAGTCGGCATTGTGCCTTTTGTATTATATTCGAATGCAATTTCTGTGTTTCATCGTCAATAAGATGGTCCAAGGTTTACAGTAAACCTGAAGTAAGGCATCGGAACCTAAAACCGGACTCACAGGAGAGGTTCAAATCATAGATAGTTAGAGTGTCACTCCTCTCGTACTTAAGTCGGCATTGTGCCTTTTGTATTAAATTCGGATGCAATTTCTGTGCTACATCGCCAATAAGAAAGTCCAAGGTATGCAGTAAACCTGAAGTGAAGCGTCGGAATCTAAAACCCTAACTCACAGGAGAGGTTCAAATCATAGAAAGTTAGAGTGTCGGTCCTTTTGTACTTAAGTCGGCATTGTGCGTTTTGAATTTAATTCCGATGCAATTTCTGTGTTTCATTGGCAATAAGAAGGTCCAAGGGATACAGTAAACCTGAAGTGAAGCATCGGAATCTAAAACTGGACTCACAGGAGAGGCTCAAATCATAGAACGTTAGAGTGAAAATCCTCTTGCACTTAAGTCGGCATTGTGCCTTTTGTAGTTATTTCGGATGCAATTTCTTTGTATCATCGTTAATAAGAAGGTCCAAGGGATACAGTAAACCTGAAGTGAAGCATCGGAATCTAAAACTGGACTTACAGGAGAGGCTCAAATCATAGAAAGTTAGAGTGTAAATCCTCTTGTTCTTATGTCGGCATTGTGCCTTTTGTAATTAATTCGGATGCAATTTCTTTGTATCATCGTTAATAAGAAGGTCCAAGGGATACAGTAAACCTGAAGTGATGCATCGGAATCTAAAACTGGACTCACAGGAGAGGTTCAAATCATAGAAAGTTGGAGTGTCAGTCCTCTTGTACTTAAGTCGGCATTGTGCCTTTTGTATTAAATTCGGATGCAATTTCTGAGTTTCTTCATCAATAAGAAGGTCCAAGGGATTCAGTAAACCTGAAGTGAAGCATCGGAATCTAAAACTGGACTCACAGGAGAGGTTCAAATCATAGAAAGTTAGAGTGTCAGTCCACTTGTACTTAAGTCGGCATTGTGCCTTTTGTATTAAATTCGGATGCAATATCTGTGTTTCATCGTCAATAAGATGGTCCAAGGGATACAGTAAACCTGAAATGAAGCATCGGAATCTAAAACTGGACTCACAGGAGAGGTTCAAATCATAGAAAGTTAGAGTGTCAGTCCTTTTGTACTTAAGTCGGCATTGTGCGTTTTGAATTTAATTCCGATGCAATTTCTGTGTTTCATCGTCAATAAGAAGGTCCAAGGGATACAGTAAACCTAAAGTGAAGCATCAGAATCTAAAACTGGACTCACAGAAGAGTGTCAAATCGTAGTAAGATAGAGTGTCAGTCCTCTTGTACTTAAGTCATCATTCTGGCTTTTGTATTAGATTCGGATGCAATTTTTGTGTTTCATCGTCAATAAGCAGGTCCAAGGGATACAGTAAACCTGAAGTGAAGCATCGGAATCTAAAACTGGACTCACAGGAGAGGTTCAAATCATAAGATGTTAGAGTGTCAGTCCTCTTGTTCTTCAATCGGCATTGTGCCTTTTGTATTAAATTCGGATGCAATTTCTGTGCTTCATCGTCAATAAGACGGTCCAATGTATACAGTAAACCTGAAGAGAAGCATCGGTATCTAAAACTGGACTAACAGGTGTGGCTCAAATCATAGAAAGTTAGAGTGTCAGTCCTCTTGTACTTTAGTCGGCATTGTGCCTTTTGTATTATATTCGAATGCAATTTCTGTGTTTCATCGTCAATAAGATGGTCCAAGGTTTACAGTAAACCTGAAGTAAGGCATCGGAACCTAAAACCGGACTCACAGGAGAGGTTCAAATCATAGATAGTTAGAGTGTCACTCCTCTCGTACTTAAGTCGGCATTGTGCCTTTTGTATTAAATTCGGATGCAATTTCTGTGCTACATCGCCAATAAGAAAGTCCAAGGTATGCAGTAAACCTGAAGTGAAGCGTCGGAATCTAAAACCCTAACTCACAGGAGAGGTTCAAATCATAGAAAGTTAGAGTGTCGGTCCTTTTGTACTTAAGTCGGCATTGTGCGTTTTGAATTTAATTCCGATGCAATTTCTGTGTTTCATTGGCAATAAGAAGGTCCAAGGGATACAGTAAACCTGAAGTGAAGCATCGGAATCTAAAACTGGACTCACAGGAGAGGCTCAAATCATAGAACGTTAGAGTGAAAATCCTCTTGCACTTAAGTCGGCATTGTGCCTTTTGTAGTTATTTCGGATGCAATTTCTTTGTATCATCGTTAATAAGAAGGTCCAAGGGATACAGTAAACCTGAAGTGAAGCATCGGAATCTAAAACTGGACTTACAGGAGAGGCTCAAATCATAGAAAGTTAGAGTGTAAATCCTCTTGTTCTTATGTCGGCATTGTGCCTTTTGTAATTAATTCGGATGCAATTTCTTTGTATCATCGTTAATAAGAAGGTCCAAGGGATACAGTAAACCTGAAGTGATGCATCGGAATCTAAAACTGGACTCACAGGAGAGGTTCAAATCATAGAAAGTTGGAGTGTCAGTCCTCTTGTACTTAAGTCGGCATTGTGCCTTTTGTATTAAATTCGGATGCAATTTCTGAGTTTCTTCATCAATAAGAAGGTCCAAGGGATTCAGTAAACCTGAAGTGAAGCATCGGAATCTAAAACTGTACTCACAGGAGAGGCTCAAATCATAGAACGTTAGAGTGTAAATCCTCTTGTACTTAAGTCGGCATTGTGCCTTTTGTAATTAATTCGGATGCAATTTCTTTGTATCATCGTTAATAAGAAGGTCCAAGGGATACAGTAAACCTGAAGTGATGCATCGGAATCTAAAACTGGACTCACAGGAGAGGTTCAAATCATAGAAAGTTGGAGTGTCAGTCCTCTTGTACTTAAGTCGGCATTGTGCCTTTTGTATTAAATGCGGATGCAAATTCTGAGTTTCTTCATCAATAAGAAGGTCCAAGGGATACAGTAAACCTGAAGTGAAGCTTCGGAATCTAAAACTGGACTCACAGGAGAGGTTCAAATCAGAGAAAGTTGGAGTGTCAGTCCTCTTCTACTTAAGTCTGCGTTGTGCCTTTTGTATTAAATTCGGATGCAATTTCTGTGTTTCATCGTCAATAAGATGGTCCAAGGGATACAGTAAACCTGAAGTGAAGCATCGGAATCTAAAACTGGACTCACAGGAGAGGCTCAAATCATAGAAAGTTAGAGTGTAAATCCTCTTGTACTTAAGTCGGCATTGTGCCTTTTGTAATTAATTCGGATACAATTTCTTTGTATCATCGTTAATAAGAAGGTCCAAGGGATACAGTAAACCTGAAGTGATGCATCGGAATCAAAAACTGGACTCACAGGAGAGGTTCAAATCATAGAAAGTTAGAGTGTCAGTCCTCTTGTACTTAAGTCGCCATTGTGCCTTTTGTATTAAATTCGGATGCAATTTCTGTGCTACATCGCCAATAAGAAGATCCAAGGTATGCAGTAAACCTGAAGTGAAGCGTCGGAATCTAAAACCCTGACTCACAGGAGAGGTTCATATCGTAGAAAGTTAGAGTGTCAGTCCTCTTGCACTTAAGTCCTCATTGTGCCTTTTGTATTAAATTCGGATGCAATTTCTGTGTTTCATCATCAATAAGAAGGTCCAAGGGATACAGTAAACCTGAAGTGAAGCATCGGAATCTAAAACTGGACTCCCAGGTGAGGTTCAAATCATAGAAAGTCAGAGTGTCAGTCCACATGTACTTCAGTCGGCATTGTGCCTTTTGTATTAAATTCGGATGCAATTTTTGTGTTTCATCATCAATAAGAAGGTCCAAGGGATACAGTAAACCTGAAGTGAAGCATCGGAATCTAAAACTGGACTCACAGGAGAGGTTAAAATCATAGAAAATTAGAGTGTCTGTCATCTTGTACTTAAGTCGGCATTGTGCCTTTTGTATTAAATTCGGATGCAATTTCTGTGTTTCATCCTCAATAAGAAGGTCCAAGGGATACAGTAAACATAAAGTGAAGCATCGGAATCTAAAACTGGACTCACAGGAGAGGTTCGAATCATAGAATGTTAGAGTGTCAGTCCTCTTGTTATTCAATCGGCATTGTGCCTTTTGTATTAAATTCGAATGCAATTTCTGTGCTTCATCGTCAAAAAGACGGTTCAAGGTATATACTAAACCTGAAGTGAAGCATCGGAATCTAAAACTGGACTCACAGGAGAGGTTCAAATCATAGAAAGTATGAGTGTGTGGCCTCTTGTACTTAAGTCGGCATTGTGCCTTTTGTATTGAATTCGGATGCAATTTCTGTGTTTTATCCTCAATAAAAAGGTCCAAGGGATACAGTAAACATGAAGTGAAACATCGGAATCTAAAACTGGACTCACAGGAGAGGTTCAAATCATAGAAAATTAGAGTGTCAGTCCTCTTGCACTTAAGTCATCATTGTGCCTTTTGTATTAAATTCGGATGCAATTTCTGTGTTTCATCATCAATAAGAAGGTCCAAGGGATACAGTAAACCTGAAGTGAAGCATCGGAATCTAAAACTGGACTCCCAGGTGAGGTTCAAATCATAGAAAGTCAGAGTGTCAGTCCTCATGTACTTCAGTCGGCATTGTGCCTTTTGTATTAAATTCGGATGCAATTTTTGTGTTTCATCATCAATAAGAAGGTCCAAGGGATACAGTAAACCTGAAGTGAAGCATCGGAATCTAAAACTGGACTCACAGGAGAGGTTAAAATCATAGAAAATTAGAGTGTCTGTGATCTTGTACTTACGTCGGCATTGTGCCTTTTGTATTAAATTCGGATGCAATTTCTGTGTTTCATCATCAATATGAAGGTCCAAGGGTTACAGTAAACCTGAAGTGAAGCATAGGAATCTAAATCTGGACTCACAGGTGAGGTTCAAATCATTGAAAGTTAGAGTGTCAGTCCTCTTAAACTTAAGTCGGCATTGTGCATTTTGTATTAAAATCGGATGCAATTTCTGTCTTTCATCATCAATAAGAAGGTCCAAGGGATATAGTAAACCTGAAGTGAAGCAGCGCAATCTAAAACTGGACTCACAGAAGAGGTTCAAATCATAGAAAGTTAGTGTGTCAGTCTTCTAGTACTTATGTCCGCATTGTGCCTTTTGTATTAAATTCCCATGCAAATTCTGTGTTTCATCGTAAATAAGAAGATACAAGGGATACAGTAAACCTGAAGTGAAGCATCGGAATTTAAAACAGGAGTCACAGGAGAGGTTCAAATCATAGAAAGTTAGAGTGTCAGTCCTCTTGTACTTATGTTGGCATTGTGACTTTTGTATTAAATTGGGATGCAATTTCTGTGTTTCATCGTCAATAAGAAGGTCCAAGGGATACAGTAAACCTGAAGGGAAGCATCGGAATTTGAAACAGGAGTCACCGGAGAGGTTCAAATCGTAGAAAGTTAGAGTGTGAGTCCTCTTGTACTTAAGTCGGCATTGTGCTTTTAGAATTTAATTCCGATGCAATTTCTGTGTTTCATCGTCAATACGAAAGCCCAAGGAAAACAGTAAATCTGAAGTGAAGCATCTGAATCTAAAACTGGACTCACATGAAAGGTTCAAATCATAGAAAGTTAGAGTGTCAGTCCTCTTGTACTTAAGTCGGCATTGTGCCTTTTGTATTAAATTTGGATGCAATTTCTGTGCTTCATCGCCAATAAGAAGGTCCAATGTATACAGTAAACGTGAAGTAAAGCATCGGAATCTAAAGCTGGACTCACAGGAGAGGTTCACATCATAGAAAGTTAGAGTGTCAGTCCTCTTGTACTTATGTCGGCATTGTGCCTTTTGTATTAAATTGGGATGCAATTTCTGTGTTTCATCGTCAACAAGAAGGTCCAAGGGATACAGTAAACCTGAAGTGAAGCATCGGAATTTGAAACAGGAGTCACCGGAGAGGTTCAAATCATAGGAAGTTAGAGTGTCAGTCCTCTTGTACTTAAGTCGGCATTGTGCCTTTTGAATTTCATTCCGATGCAATTTCTGTGTTTCATCGTCAATAAGAAGGTCCAAGGGATACAGTAGACCTAAGGTGAAGCATCGGAATCTAAAACTGGCCTCACAGGAAAGGTTCAAATCATAGAAAGTTAGAGTGTCAGTCCGCATGTACTTAAGTCGGCATTGTGCCTATTGAATTTAATTCCAAAGCAATTTATGTGCTTCATCGTCAACAAGAAGGTCCAAGGGATACAGTAAACCTGAAGCAAAGCATCGGAATCTAAAACTGAACTCACAGGAGAGGTTCAAATCATAGAAAGTTAGAGTGTCAGTCCGTTTTGTACTTAAGTTGGCATTGTGCCTTTTGAATTTAATTCCGATGCAATTTCTCTGTTTCATCGTCAATATGAAGGTCCAGGGGAGGCAGTAAACCTGAAGTGAAGCATCGGAATCTAATACTGGACTCACAGGAGGGGTTCAAATCGTAGAAAGTTAGAGTGTCAGTCCTCTGGTACTTAAGTCGGCATTGTGCCTATTGAATTTAATTCCGAAGCAAGTTTTGTGCTTCATCGTCAATAAGAAGGTCCCAGGGATACAGTAAACCTGAAGTTAATCATCGGAATCTAAAGCTGGACTCACAGGAGAGGTTCAAATCATACAAAGTTAGAGTGTCAGTCCTCTTGTACTTAAGTCGGCATAGTGCCTTTTGAATTTCATTCCGATGCAATTTCTGTGTTTCATCGCCAATAAGGAGGTCCAAGGTATACAGTAAACCTGAAGTGAAGCATCGGAATCGAAAACTGGACTCACAGGAGAGGTACAAATTATAGAACGTTAGAGCGTCATTCCTCTTGTACTTAAGTCGGCATTGTGCCTTTAGTATTAAATTCGGATGCAATTTCTGTGTTTCATCGTCAATAAGAAGGTCCAAGGGATACAGTAAGCCTGAAGTGAAGCATTGTAATCTAAAACTGGACTCACAGGAGAGGTTCAAATCATAGAAAGTTAGAGTGTCAGTCCTTTTGTACTTCAGTCGGTATTGTGCCTTTTGTATTAAATTCGGATGCAGTTTCTGTGTTTCATCATCAATAAGAAGGTGCAAGGGAAACAGTAAAACTGAAGTGAGGCATCGGAATCTAAAACTGGACTCACAGGAGAGGTTAAAATCATAGAAAGTTAGAGTGTCAGTCGTCTTGTACTTACGTCGTCATTGTGCCTTTAGAATTTAATTCCGATGCAGTTTCTGTGTTTCATCGTCAATAAGAAGGTCCAAGGGATACAGTAAACCTAAGGTGAAGCATCGGAATCTAAAACTGGACTCACAGGAGAGGTTCAAATCATAGAAAGATAGAGTGTCAGTGCTCTTGTACTTAAGTCGGCATTTTGCCTTTTGAATTTAATTCCAATGCAATTTCTGTGCTTCATCGTCAATAAGAAGGTCACAGGGGTACAGTAAACCTAAAGTGAAGCATCAGAATCTAAAACTGGACTCACAGGAGAGGTTCAAATCATAGAAAGTTAGCGTGTCAGTCAGTTTTGTACTTAAGTCGGCATTGTGCCTTTTGAATGTAATTCCGATGCAGTTTCTGTGTTTCATCGTCAATAAGAAGGTCCAAGGGATACAGTAAACGTGTAGTGAAGCATCGGAATCTAAAACTGGACTCAAAGGAGAGGTTCAAATCGTAGAAAGTTAGTGTGTCAGTCCTCTGGTACTTAAGTCGCCAATGTGCCTTTTGAATTTAATTCCGATGCAATTTCTGTGCTTCATCGTCAATAAGTAGGTCCCAGGGATACAGTAAACCTGAAGTGAAGCATCGGAATCTAAAGCTGGACTCACAATAGAGGTTCATATCATAGAAAGTTAGAGAGTCAGTCCTCTTGTACTTAAGTCGGCATTGTGCCTTGTGTATTAAATTCGGATGCAATTTCTGGGCTTCATCGTCAATGAGAAGGTCCAATGTATACAGTAAACCTGATGTGAAGCATCGGAATCTAAAGCAGGACTCACAGGAGAGGTTCAAATCATAGAAAGTTGGAATGTCAGTCCTCTTGTATTTAAGTCGGCATTGTGCCTTTAGAATTTAATTCCGATGCAATTTCTGTGTTTCATCGTCAATAAGAAGGTCCGAGGGAAACATTAAACCTAAAGTGAAGACTCGGATTCTAAAACTGGACTCACAGGAGTGGTTGCAATCATAGAAAGTTAGAGTGTCAGTCCTCTTGTACTTAAGTCGGCATTATGCCTTTTGAGTTTAATTTCGATGCAGTTTCTGTGTTTCATCGTCAATAAGAAGGTCCAAGGGATACAGTAAACCTAAAGTGAAGCATCGGAATTTAAAACTGGACTCACAAGAGATGTTCAAATCATAGAAAGTTAGAGAGTCAGTCCACTTGTACTTAAGTCGGCATTGTGCCTTTGGAATTTAATTCCAATGCAATTTCTGTGCTTCACCGTCGATAAGAAGGTCCAAGGGCAGTAAACGTGAAGTGATGCATAGGAATCTAAAACTGGACTCACAGGAGAGGTTCAAATCATAGAAATTTAGAGTATCAGTCCTCTTGTACTTGTGTCGGCATTGTGCCTTTTGAATTTAATTCCAATGCAATATCAGTGCTTCACCGTCGATAAGAAGGTCCAAGGGATACAGTAAACGTGATGTGAAGCATAGGAATCTAAAACTGGACTCACAGGAGAGGTTCAAATCGTAGAAAGTAAGAGTGTCAGTCCTCTTGTACTTAAGTCGGCATTGTGCCTTTTGAATTTAATTCCGTTGCAATTTCCGTGTTTCATCGTGAATAAGAAGGTCCAAGGGATACAGTAAACCTGAAGTGAAGCATCGGAATCTAAAACTGGACTCACAGGAGAGGTTCAAATCTTAGAAAGTTAGAGTGTCAGTCCTCTGGTACTTAAGTCGGCATTTTGACTTTTGAATTTAATTCCAATGCAATTTCTGTGCTTCATCGTCAATAAGAAGGTCCAAAGGGTACAGTAAACCTGAAGTGAGGCATCAAAATCTAAAACTGGACTCACAGGAGAGGTTCAAATCATAGAAAGTTAGAGTGTCAGTCAGTTTTGTACTTAAGTCAGCATTGTGCCTCTTGAATGTAATTCCGATGCAATTTCTGTGCTTCATCGTCAATAAGAAGGTCCCAGGGATACAGTAAACCTGAAGTGAAGCATCGGAATCTAAAGCTGGACTCACAGGAGAGGTTCAAATCATAGAAAGTTAGAGTGTCAGTCGTCTTGTACTTAAGTCGGCATTGTGCCTTTTGTATTAAATTCGGATGCAATTTCTGGGCTTCATCGTCAATAAGAAGGTCCAATGTATACAGTAAACCTGATGTGAAGCATCGGAATCTAAAGCTGGACTCACAGGAGAGGTTCAAATCATAAAAAGTTGGAATGTCAGTCCTCTTGTATTTAAGTCGGCATTGTGCCTTTAGAATTTAATTCCAATGCAATTTCTGTGTTTCATCGTCAATAAGAAGGTCCAAGGGAAATAATAAACCTGAAGTGAAGACTCGGAATCTAAAACTGGACTCACAGGAGAGGTTGAAATCATAGAAAGTTAGAGTGTCAGTCCTCTTGTACTTAAGTCGGCATTATGCCTTTTGAATTTAATTTCGATGCAGTTTCTGTGTTTCATCGTCAATAAGAAGGTCCAAGGGATACAGTAAACCTAAAGTGAAGCATCGGAATCCAAAACTGGACTCACAGAAGAGGTTCAAATCATAGAAAGTTAGAGTGTCAGTCCTCTTGTACTTAAGTCGGCATTGTGCCTTAAGAATTTAATTCCAATGCAATTTCTGTGCTTCACCGTCAATAAGAAGGTCCAATGGATACAGTAAACGTGAAGTGAAGCATAGGAATCTAAAACTGGACTCACAGGAGAGGTTCAAATCGTAGAAAGTTAGAGTGTAAGTCCGTTTTGTACTTAAGTCGGCATTGTGCCTTTTGAATTTCATTCCGATGCAATTTCAGTGTTTCATCGTCAATAACAAGGTCCAAGGGATACAGTAAACCTAAAGTGAAGCATCGGAATCTAAAACTGTACTCACAGGAGAGGTTCAAATCATAGAAAGTTGGAGTGTCAGTCCTCTTGTACTTAAGTCGGCATTGTGCCTTTTGTATTAAGGTCGAATGCAATTTTTGTGCTTCATCGCCAATAAGAAGGTCCACGGTATACAGTAAACCTGAAGTGAAGCATCGGAATCTAAAACTGGACTCACGGGAGAGGTTCAAATCATAGAAAGTTAGAGAGTCAGTCCTCTTGTACTTAAGTCGGCATTGTGCCTTTTGAATTTAATTCCAATGCAATATCTGTGCTTCACCGTCGATAAGAAAGTCCAAGGGATACAGTAAACGTGAAGTGAAGCATAGGAATCTAAAACTGGACTCACAGGAGATGTTCAAATCATAGAAAGTTAGAGTGTCAGTCCTCTTGTACTTAAGTCGGCATTGTGCCTTTTGAATTTAATTCCGTTGCAATTTCTGTGTTTCATCGTGAATAAGAAGGTCCAAGGGATACTGTAAACCTGAAGTGAAGCATCGGAATGTAAAACTGGACTCACAGGAGCGGTTTACATCATAGAAAGTTAGAGTGTCAATCCTCTTTTACTTAAGTCGGCATTGAGCCTTTTGTATTAAATTCGAATGCAATTTCTGTGCTTCATCGCCAATAAGAAGGTCCTAGGTATACAGTAAACCGGAAGTGAAGCATCGGAATCTAAAACTGGACTCACGGGAGAGGTTCAAATCATAGAAATTTAGAGAATCAGTCCTCTTGTACTTAGGTCGGCATTGTGCCTTTTGTATTCAATTCGGATGCAATTTCTGTGTTTCATCGTCAATAAGAAGGTTCAAGGGATACAGTATACCTGAAGTGAAGCATCGTAATCTAAAACTGTACCCAGAGGAGAGGTTCAAATCAAGGAAAGTTAGAGTGTAGGTCCTCTTGTACTTAAGTCGGTATTGTGCCTTTTGTATTAAATTCGAATGCAATTTTTGTGATTCATCGTCAATGAGAAGGTCCAAGGGATTCAGTAAACCTAAAGTGAAGCATCGGAATCTAAAACTGACCTCGCAGGAGAGGTTCAAATCATAGAAAGTTAGAGTGTCAGTCAGTTTTGTACTTAAGTCGGCATTGTGCCTTTTGAATGGAATTCCGATGCAGATTCTATGTTTCATCGTCAAGAAGAAGGTCCAAGGGATACAGCAAACCTGAAGTGAAGCATCGGAATCTAAAACTGGACTCACAGGAGAGGTTCAAATCGTAGAAATTTAGAGTGTCTGTCCCCTGGTACTTAAGTCGGCATTTTGCCTTTTGAATTTAATTCCAATGCAATTTCTGTGCTTCATCGTCAATAAGAAGGTCCAAGGGGTACAGTAGACCTGAAGTGAAGCATCAGAATCTAAAACTGGACTCACAGGAGAGGTTCAAATCATAGAAAGTTAGAGTGTCAGTCAGTTTTGCACTTAAGTCGGCATTGTGCCTTTTGAATGTAATTCCGATGCAATTTCTGTGCTTCATCGTCAATAAGAAGGTCCCAGGGATACAGTAAACCTGAAGTGATGCATCGGAATCTAAAGCTGGACTCACAGGAGAGGTTCAAATCATAGAAAGTTGGAATGTCAGTCCTCTTGTACTTAAGTCGGCATTGTGCCTTTAGAATTTAATTCCGATGCGATTTCTGTGTTTCAGCGTCAATAAGAAGGTCCAAGAGAAACATTAAACCTGAAGTGAAGACTCGGAATCTAAAACTGGACTCACAGGAGAGGTTGAAATCATAGAAAGTTAGAGTGTCAGTCCTCTTGTACTTAAGTCGGCTTTATGCCTTTTGATTTTAATTTCGATGCAGTTTCTGTGTTTCATCGTCAATAAGAAGGTCCAAGGGATACAGTAAATCTAAAGTGAAGCATCGGAATCTAAAACTGGACTCACAGGAGAGGTTCAAATCATAGAAAGTTAGAGTGTCAATCCTCTTTTACTTAAGTCGGCATTGTGCCTTTTGTATTAAATTCGAATGCAATTTTTGTGATTCATCGCCAATAAGAAGGTCCACCGTATACAGTAAAATAGAAGTGAAGCGTCGGAATCTAAAACTGGACTCACAGGAGAGGTTCAAATCATAGATATTAAGAGTGTCAGTCCTCTTGTACTTAAGTCGGCATTGTGTCTCTTGAATTTAATTCCTTTGCAATTTCTGTGTTTCATCGTGAATAAGAAGGCCCAAGGGATACAGTAATGCTGAAGTGAAGCATCGGAATGTAAAACTGGACTCACAGGAGCGGTGTACATCATAGAAAGTTAGAATGTCAATCCCCTTTACTTAAATCGGCATTGTGCTTTTGTATTAAATTCGAATGCAATTTCTGTGCTTCATCGCCAATAAGAAGGTCCAAGGTATACAGTAAACCTGAAGTGAAGCATCGGAATCTAATGCTGGACTCACGGGAGAGGTTCAAATCATAGAAATTTAGAGTATCAGTCCTCTTGTACTTAGGTCGGCATTGTGCATTTTGTATTTAATTCGGATGCAATTTCTGTGTGTCATCGTCAATAAGAAGGTTCAAGGGATACAGTAAACCTGAAGTGAAGCATCGGAATCTAAAACTGTACCCAGAGGAGAGGTTCAAATCAAGGGAAGTTAGAGTGTCAGTCCTCTTGTACTTAAGTCGGTATTGTGCCTTTTGTATTAAATTTGGATGCAATTTCTGCGTTTCATCGTCAATAAGAAGGTCCAAGGGATACAGTAAACCTGAAGTGAAGCATCTTAATCTAAAACTGGACTCAAAGGAGAGGTTCAAATCATAGAAATTTAGAGTGTCAGTCCTCTTGTACTTAAGCTGGTATTGTGCCTTTTGTATTAAACTCGGATGCAATTTCTGTGTTTCATCATCAATAAGAAGGTCCAAGGGATACAGTACACCTGAAGTGAAGCATCGGAATCTAAAACTGGACTCACAGGAGAGGTTCAAATCATAGAAAGTTAGAGTGTCAGTCCACTTGTTCTTAAGTCGGCATTGTTCCTTTTGCATTTAATTCGGATGCAGTTTCTGTGTTTCATCGTCAATAGGAAGGTCCAAGGGATTCAGTAAACCTAAAGTGAAGCATCGGAATCTAAAACTAGCCTCACGGGAGAGGTTCAAATCATTGAAAGTTAGAGTGTCAGTCCTCTTGTTCTTAAGTCGGCATTGTGCCTTTTGAATTTAATTCCAATGCAATTTCTGTGCTTCATCGTCAATACGACGGTCCAAGGTGTACAGTAAACCTGAAGTGAAGCATCCGAATCTAAAACTAGACTCACAGGAGAGGTTCAAATCATAGAAAGTTAGAGTGTCAGTCCTCTTGTACTTAAGTCGGCATTGTGCCTTTAGAATTTAATTCCGATGCAATTTCTGTGTTTCATCGTCAATAAGAAGGTCCAAGGGATACAGTAAACCTGAAGTGAAGCATCGGAATCTAAAACTCGACTCACAGGAGAGGTTCAAATCGTAAAAATTTAGAGTGTCAGTCCTCTGGTACTTAAGTCGGCATTGTGCCTTTTGAATTTAAATCCGATGCAATTTCTGTGCTTCATCGTCAATAAGAAAGTCCCAGGGAAACAGTAAACCTGAAGTGAAGCATCGGAATCTAAAGCTGGACTCACAGGAGAGGTTCGAATCATAGAAAGTTAGAGAGTCGGTAATCTTGTACTTAAGTCGGCATTGTGCCTTTTGTATTAAATTCGAATGCAATTTCTGTGCTTCATCGCCAATAAGAAGGTCCAAGGTATACAGTAAACCTCAAATGAAGCATCGGAATCTAAAACTGGACTCACAGAACAGGTTCAAATCATAGAAAGTTAGAGTGTCAGTCCTCTTGTACTTAAGTCGGCATTGTGCCTTTTCAATTTAATTCCGATGTAGTTTCTGTGTTTCATCGTCAATAAGAAGGTCCAAGGGATTCAGTAAACCTAAAGTGAAGCATCGGAAACTAAAACTGGCCTCACAGGAGAGGTTCAAATCATTGAAAGTTACAGTGTCAGTCCTCTTGTACTTAAGTCGGCATTGTGCCCTTTGAATTTAATTCCAATGCAATTTCTGTGCTTCATCGTAAATGAGAAGGTCCAAGGGATACAGTAAACCTAAGGTGAAGCATCGGAATCTAAAACTGGACTCCCAGGAGAGTTTCAAATCATAGAAAGTTAGAGTGTCAGTCCTCTTGTACTTAAGTCGGCATTTAGTCTTTTGAATTTAATTCTAATGCAATTTCTGTGCTTCATCGTCAATAAGAAGGTCCAAGGGGTACAGTAAACCTGAAGTGAAGCATCAGAAGCTAAAACTGGACTCACAGGAGAGGTTCAAATCATAGAAAGTTAGAGTGTCAGTCAGTTTTGTACTTAAGTCGGCATTGTGCTTTTTGAATGTAATTCCGATGCAGTTTCTGTGTTTCATCGTCAATAAGAATGTCCAAGGGATTCAGTAAACCTAAAGTGAAGCATCGGAAACTACAACTGGCCTCACAGGAGGGGTTCAAATCATAGAAAGTTAGATTGTCAGTCCTCTTGTACTTAAGTCGGCATTGTGCTATTTGTATTAAATTTGGATGCAATTTCTGGGCTTCATCGTCAATAAGAAGGTCCAATGTATACAGTAAACCTGATGTGAAGCATCGGAATCTAAGGCTCGACTCACAGGAGAGGTTCAAATCATAGAAAGTTCGAAAGTCAGTCCTAATGTACTTAAGTCGGCATTGTGCCTTTAGAATTTAATTCCGATGCAATTTCTGTGCTTCATCGTCAATAAGAAGGTCCAAGGGAAACATTAAACCTGAAGTGAAGACTCGGAATCTAAAACTGGACTCACAGGAGAGGTTGAAATCATAGAAAGTTAGAGTGTCAGTTCTCTTATACTTAAGTCGGCATTGTGCCTTTTGAATTTAATTCCAATGCAATTTCTGTGCTTCACCGTCATTAAGAAGGTCCAAGGGATACAGTAAACGTGTAGTGAAGCATAGGAATCTAAAACTGGACTCACAGGAGGGGTTCAAATCATAGAAAGTTAGAGTGTCAGTCCGTTTTGTACTTAAGTCATCATTGTGCCTTTTGAATTTAATTCCGATGCAATTTCAGTGTTTCATCGTCAATACGAAGGTCCAAGGAATACAGTAAACCTAAAGTGAAGCATCGGATTCTAAAACTGGACTCACAGGAGAGGTTCAAATCATAAAAAGTTGGAGTGTCAGTCCTCTTGTACTTAAGTCGGCATTGTGCCTTTTGTATTAAATTCGGATGCAATTTTTGTGCTTTATCGCCAATAAGAAGGTCCACGGTATACAGTAAACCTGAAGTGAAGCGTCGGTATCTAAAAGTGGACTCACAGGAGAGGTTCAAATCATAGAAAGTAAGAGTGTCAGTCCTCTTGTACTTAAGTCGGCATTGTGCCTTTTGAATTTTATTCCGTTGCAATTACTGTGTTTTATCGTGAATAAGAAGGTCCAAGGGATACAGTAAAGCTGAAGTGAAGCATCGGAATGTAAAACTGGACTCACAGGAGCGGTTTACATCATAGAAAGTTAGAGTGTCAATCCTCTTGTACTTAAGTCGGCATTGTGCCTTTTGTATTAAATTAGAATGCAATATCTGTGCTTCATCGCCAATAAAAAGGTCTAAGGTATACAGTAAACCTAAAGTGAAGCATCGGAATCTAAAACTGGACTCACGGGAGAGGTTCAAATCATAGAAATTTAGAGTATCAGTCCTCTTGTACTTAAGTCGGCATTGTGCCTTTTGTATTTATTCGGATGCAATTTTTGTGTTTCATCGTCAACAAGTAGGTCCAAGGGATACAGTAAACCTGAAGTGAAGCATCAGAATCTAAAACTGGACCCAGAGGTGAGGTTCAAATCAAGGAAAGTTAGAGTGTCAGTCCTCTTGTACTTAAGTCGGTATTGTGCCTTTTGTATTAAATTCGGATGCAATTTCTGTGTTTCATCATCAATAAGAAGGTCCAAGGGATACAGTAAACCTGCAATGAAGCATTGGAATCTAAAACTGGACTCACAGGAGATGTTCAAATCATAGAAAGTTAGAGTGTCAGTCCTCTTGCACTTAAGTCGGCATTGTTCCTTTTGAATTTAATTCCGATGCAATTTCTGTGTTTCATCGTCAATAAGAAGGTCCAAGGGATTCAGTAAACCTAAAGTGAAGCATCGGAATCTA
This sequence comes from Schistocerca americana, assembly GCF_021461395.2. Lineage (NCBI taxonomy): Eukaryota > Metazoa > Arthropoda > Insecta > Orthoptera > Acrididae > Schistocerca > Schistocerca americana. Next base: position 2,676,141 of record NW_025725917.1, on the reverse strand, counting down.
AAACTGGCCGGACAGGAGAGGTTCAAATCATAGAAAATTAGAGTGTCAGTCCTCTTGTACTTAAGTCGGCATTGTGCCTTTTGAATTTAATTCCAATGCAATTACTGTGCTTCATCGTCAATAAGAAGGTCCAAGGGTACAGTAAACCTGAAGTGAAGCATCGGAATCTAATACTGGACTCACAGGAGAGGTTCAAATTATAGAAAGTTAGAGTGTCAGTCCTCTTGTACTTAAGTCGGCATTGTGCCTTTTGGATTTTATTCCGTTGCAATTTCTGTGTTTCATCGTGAATAAGAAGGTCCAAGGGATACAGTAAAGCTGAAGTGAAGCATCGGAATGTAAAACTGGACTCACAGGAGCGGTTTACATCATAGAAAGTTAGAGTGTCAGTCCTCTTGTACTTAAGTCGGCATTGTGCCTTTTCAATTTAATTCCGATGCCGTTTCTGTGTTTCGTCGTCAATAAGAAGGTCCAAGGGATTCAGTAAACCTAAAGTGAAGCATCGGAGACTAAAACTGGCCTCACAGGAGGGGTTCAAATCAATGAAAGTTAGAGTGTCAGTCCTCTTGTACTTAAGTCGGCATTGTGCCTTTTGAATTTAATTCCAATGCAATTTCTGTGCTTCATCGTCAATGAGAAGGTCCAAGGGATACAGTAAACCTAAGGTGAAGCATCGGAATCCAAAACTGGACTCCCAGGAGAGGTTCAAATCATAGAAAGTTAGAGTGTCAGTCCTCTTGTACTTAAGTCGGCATTTAGTCTTTTGAATTTAATTCCAATGCAATTTCTGTGCTTCATCGTCAATAAGAAGGTCCAAGGGGTACAGTAAACCTGAAGTGAAGCATCAGATGCTAAAACTGGACTCACAGGAGAGGTTCAAATCATAGAAAGTTAGAGTGTCAGTCAGTTTTGTACTTAAGTCGGCATTGTGCCTTTTGAATGTAATTCCGATGCAGTTTCTGTGTTTCATCGTCAATAAGAAGGTCCAAGGGATTCAGTAAACCTAAAGTGAAGCATCGGAAACTAAAACTGGCCTCACAGGAGGGGTTCAAATCAATGAAAGTTAGAGTGTCAGTCCTCTTGTACTTAAGTCGGCATTGTGCTATTTGTATTAAATTTGGATGCAATTTCTGGGCTTCATCGTCAATAAGAAGGTCCAATGTATACAGTAAACCTGATGTGAAGCATCGGAATCTAAAGCTCGACTCACAGGAGAGGTTCAAATCATAGAAAGTTCGAAAGTCAGTCCTGTTGTACTTAAGTCGGCATTGTGCCTTTAGAATTTAATTCCGATGCAATTTCTGTGCTTCATCGTCAATAAGAAGGTCCAAGGGAAACATTAAACCTGAAGTGAAGACTCGGAATCTAAAACTGGACTCACAGGAGAGGTTGATATCATAGAAAGTTAGAGTGTCAGTCCTCTTGTACTTAAGTCGGCATTGTGCCTTTTGTATTAAATTCGGATGCAATTTTTGTGCTTTATCGCCAATAAGAAGGTCCACGATATACAGTAAACCTGAAGTGAAGCGTCGGTATCTAAAAGTGGACTCACAGGAGAGGTTCAAATCATAGAAAGTAAGAGTGTCAGTCCTCTTGTACTTAAGTCGGCATTGTGCCTTTTGAATTTTATTCCGTTGCAATTTCTGTGTTTTATCGTGAATAAGAAGGTCCAAGGGATACAGTAAAGCTGAAGTGAAGCATCGGAATGTAAAACTGGACTCACAGGAGCGGTTTACATCATAGAAAGTTAGAGTGTCAATCCTCTTGTACTTAAGTCGGCATTGTGCCTTTTGTATTAAATTAGAATGCAATATCTGTGCTTCATCGCCAATAAAGAGGTCTAAGGTATACAGTAAACCTAAAGTGAAGCATCAGAATCTAAAACTGGACTCACGGGAGAGGTTCAAATCATAGAAATTTAGAGTATCAGTCCTCTTGTACTTAAGTCGGCATTGTGCCTTTTGTATTTAATTCGGATGCAATTTTTGTGTTTCATCGTCAACAAGTAGGTCCAAGGGATACAGTAAACCTGAAGTGAAGCATCGGAATCTACAACTGGACCCAGAGGTGAGGTTCAAATCAAGGAAAGTTAGAGTGTCAGTCCTCTTGTACTTAAGTCGGTATTGTGCCTTTTGTATTAAATTCGAATGCAATTTCTGTGCTTCAGCGCCAATAAGAAGGTCTAAGGTATACAGTAAACCTTAAGTGAAGCATCGGAATCTAAAACTGGACTCACGGGAGAGGTTCAAATTATAGAAAGTTAGAGTGTCAGTCCTCTTGTACTTAAGTCGGCATTGTGCTTTTTGTATTAAATTCGGATGCAATTTCTGGGATTCATCGTCAATAAGAAGGTCCAATGTATACAGAAAACCTGATGTGAAGCGTCGGAATCTAAAGCTGGACTCACAGGAGAGGTTCAAAACATAGAAAGTTGGAATGTCAGTATTCATGTACTTAAGTCGGCATTGTGCCATTAGAATTTAATTCCGATGCAATTTCTGTGTTTCATCGTTAATGAGAAGGTCCAAGGGAAACATTAAACCTGAAGTGAAGACTCGGAATCTAAAACTGGACTAACAGGCGAGGTTGAAATCATAGAAAGTTTGAGTGTCAGTCCTCTTGTACTTAAGTCGGCATTATGCCTTTTGAATTTAATTTCGATGCAGTTTCTGTGTTTCATCGTCAATAAGAAGGTCCAAGGGATACAGTAAACCTAAAGTGAAGCATCGGAATCTAAAACTGGACTCAGAGGAGAGGTTCAAATCATAGAAAGTTAGAGTGTCAGTCCTCTTGTACTTAAGTCTGCATTGTGACATTTGAATTTAATTCCAATGCAATTTATGTGCTTCACCGTCAAGAAGAAGGTCCAAGGGATACAGTAAACGTGAAGTGAAGCATAGGAATCTAAAACAGGACTCACAGGAGAGGTTCAAATCATAGAAAGTTAGAGTGTCATTCCACTTGTACTTAAGTCGGCATTGTGCCTTTTGAATTTAATTACGTTGCAATTTCTGTGTTTCATGGTGAATAAGAAGGTCCAAGGGATACAGTAAACCTGAAGTGAAGCATCGGAATGTAATTCTGGACTCACAGGAGCGGTTTACATCATAGAAAGTTAGAGTGTCAATCCTCTTGTACTTAAGTCGGCATTGTGCCTTTTGTATTAAATTCGAATGCAATTTCTGTGCTTCATCGCCAATAAGAAGGTCCAAGGTATGCAGTAAACCTGAAGTGAAGCATCGGAATCTAATACTGGACTCACAGGAGAGGTTCAAATTATAGAAAGTTAGAGTGTCAGTCCTCTTGTACTTAAGTCGGCATTGTGCCTTTTGAATTTTATTCCGTTGCAATTTCTGTGTTTCATCGTGAATAAGAAGGTCCAAGGGATCCAGTAAAGCTGAAGTGAAGCATCGGAATGTAAAACTGGACTCACAGGAGCGGTTTACATCATAGAAAGTTAGAGTGTCAATCCTCTTGTACTTAAGTCGTCATTGTGCCTTTTGTATTAAATTAGAATGCAATATCTGTGCTTCATCGCCAATAAAAAGGTCTAAAGTATACAGTAAACCTAAAGTGAAGCATCGGAATCTAAAACTGGACTCACGGGAGAGGTTCAAATCATAGAAATTTAGAGTATCAGTCCTCTTGTACTTAAGTCGGCATTGTGCCTTTTGTATTTAATTCGGATGCAATTTTTGTGTTTCATCGTCAACAAGTAGGTCCAAGGGATACAGTAAACCTGAAGTGAAGCATCGGAATCTACAACTGGACCCAGAGGTGAGGTTCAAATCAAGGAAAGTTAGAGTGTCAGTCCTCTTGTACTTAAGTCGGTATTGTGCCTTTTGTATTAAATTCGAATGCAATTTCTGTGCTTCAGCGCCAATAAGAAGGTCTAAGGTATACAGTAAACCTTAAGTGAAGCATCAGAATCTAAAACTGGACTCACGGGAGAGGTTCAAATTATAGAAAGTTAGAGTGTCAGTCCTCTTGTACTTAAGTCGGCATTGTGCTTTTTGTATTAAATTCGGATGCAATTTCTGGGATTCATCGTCAATAAGAAGGTCCAATGTATACAGAAAACCTGATGTGAAGCGTCGGAATCTAAAGCTGGACTCACAGGAGAGGTTCAAAACATAGAAAGTTGGAATGTCAGTATTCATGTACTTAAGTCGGCATTGTGCCATTAGAATTTAATTCCGATTCAATTTCTGTGTTTCATCGTTAATGAGAAGGTCCAAGGGAAACATTAAACCTGAAGTGAAGACTCGGAATCTAAAACTGGACTAACAGGCGAGGTTGAAATCATAGAAAGTTTGAGTGTCAGTCCTCTTGTACTTAAGTCGGCATTATGCCTTTTGAATTTAATTTCGATGCAGTTTCTGTGTTTCATCGTCAATAAGAAGGTCCAAGGGATACAGTAAACCTAAAGTGAAGCATCGGAATCTAAAACTGGACACAGAGGAGAGGTTCAAATCATAGAAAGTTAGAGTGTCAGTCCTCTTGTACTTAAGTCTGCATTGTGACATTTGAATTTAATTCCAATGCAATTTATGTGCTTCACCGTCAATAAGAAGGTCCAAGGGATACAGTAAACGTGAAGTGAAGCATAGGAATCTAAAACTGGACTCACAGGAGAGGTTCAAATCATAGAAAGTTAGAGTGTCATTCCACTTGTACTTAAGTCGGCATTGTGCCTTTTGAATTTAATTACGTTGCAATTTCTGTGTTTCATGGTGAATAAGAAGGTCCAAGGGATACAGTAAACCTGAAGTGAAGCATCGGAATGTAATTCTGGACTCACAGGAGCGGTTTACATCATAGAAAGTTTGAGTGTCAATCCTCTTGTACTTAAGTCGGCATTGTGCCTTTTGTATTAAATTCGAATGCAATTTCTGTGCTTCATCGCCAATAAGAAGGTCCAAGGTATGCAGTAAACCTGAAGTGAAGCATCGGAATCTAATACTGGACTCACAGGAGAGGTTCAAATTATAGAAAGTTAGAGTGTCAGTCCTCTTGTACTTAAGTCGGCATTGTGCCTTTTGAATTTTATTCCGTTGCAATTTCTGTGTTTCATCGTGAATAAGAAGGTCCAAGGGATCCAGTAAAGCTGAAGTGAAGCATCGGAATGTAAAACTGGACTCACAGGAGCGGTTTACATCATAGAAAGTTAGAGTGTCAATCCTCTTGTACTTAAGTCGGCATTGTGCCTTTTGTATTAAATTCGGATGCAATTTCTGTGTTTTATTATCAATAAGAAGGTCCAAGGGATACAGTAAACCTGAAGTGAAGCATCGAAATCTAAAACTGGACTCACAGGGGAGGTTCAAATCATAGAAAGTTTGAGTGTCAGTCCTCTTGTACTTAAGTCGGAATTGTGCCTTTTGAATTTATTTCCAATGCAATTTCTGTGCTCCATCGTCAATAAGAAGGTCCAAGGGATACAGTAAACCTGAAGTGAAGCATGGGAATCTAAAACTGGACCCAGAGGAGAGGTTCAAATCAAGGGAAGTTAGAGTGTCAGTCCTTTTGTACTTAGGTAGGTATTGTGCCTTTTGTATTAAATTCCGATGCAATTTCTGTGTTTCATCATCAATAAGAAGGTGCAAAGGATACATTAAACGTGAAGTGAAGCATCGGTATCTAAAACTGGACTCACAGGAGAGGTTCAAATCATAGAAAGTTAGAGTGTCAGTCCTCTTGTACTTAAGTCAGCATTGTGCCTTTTGAATTTAATTCCGATGCAGTTTCTGTGTTTCATCGTCAATAAGAAGGTCCAAGGGATTCAGTAAACCTAAAGTAAAGCATCGGAATCTAAAACTGGCCTCACAGGAGGGGTTCAAATCATAGAAAGTTAGAGTGTCAGTCCACTTGTACTTAAGTCGGCATTGTGCCTTTTGAATTTATTTCCAATGCAATTTCTGTGCTCCATCGTCAATAAGAAGGGCCAAGGGATACAGTAAACCTGAAGTGAAGCATCGGAATCTAATACTGGACTCAAAGGAGAGGTTCAAATCATTGAAAGTTAGAGTGTCAGTCCGTTTTGTACTTAAGTCGGCATTGTGCCTTTTGATTTTAATTCCGCTGCAATATCAGTGTTTCATCGTCAATAAGAAGGTCCAAGGGTTACAGTAAACCTGAAGTGAAGCATCAGAATCTAGAACTGGACTCACAGGAGAGGTTCAAATCATAGAAATTTAGAGTGTCAGTCCTCTTGTACTTAAGTCGGCATTGTGCTTTTCTATTAAATTCGGATGCAATTTCTGTGTTTCATCGTCAATAAGTTGGTCCAAGGGATACAGTAAACCTGAAGTGAAGCATCGGAATCTAAAACAGGACCCACAGGAGAGGTTCAAATCAAAAAAAGTTAGAGTGTCAGTCCTGTTGTACTTAAGTCGGTATTGTGCCTTTTGTATTAAATTCGGATGCAATTTCTGCGTTTCATTATCAATAAGAAGGTCCAAGGGATACAGTAAACCTGAAGTGAAGACTCGGAATCTAAAACTGGACTAACAGGCGAGGTAAAAATCATAGAAAGTTTGAGTGTCAGTCCTCTTGTACTTAAGTCGGCATTATGCCTTTTGAATTTAATTCCGATGCAGTTTCTGTGTTTCATCGTCAATAGGAAGGTCCAAGGGATACAGTAAACCTGAAGTGAAGCATCGGAATCTAATACTGGACTCACAGGAGAGGTTCAAATCATAGAATGTTAGAGTGTCACTCTTCTTGTACTTAAGTCGGCATTGTGCCTTTCGAATTTAATTCCGATGCGATTTCTGTGCTTCATCGTCAATAAGAAGGTCCAAGGGATACAGTGAACCTGAAGTGAAGCATCGGAATCTAAAACTGGACTCACAGGAGAGGTTCAAATCATAGAATGTTAGAGTGTCAGTCCTCTTGTACGTAAGTCGGCATTGTGCCTTTTGAATTTAATTCCTATGCAGTTTCTGTGTTTCATCATCAATAAGAAGGTGCAAAGGATACATTAAACGTGAAGTGAAGCATCGGTATCTAAAACTGGACTCACAGGAGAGGTTCAAATCATAGAAAGTTAGAGTGTCAGTCCTCTTGTACTTAAGTCAGCATTGTGCCTTTTGAATTTAATTCCGATGCAGTTTCTGTGTTTCATCGTCAATAAGAAGGTCCAAGGGATTCAGTAAACCTAAAGTAAAGCATCGGAATCTAAAACTGGCCTCACAGGAGGGGTTCAAATCATAGAAAGTTAGAGTGTCAGTCCACTTGTACTTAAGTCGGCATTGTGCCTTTTGAATTTATTTCCAATGCAATTTCTGTGCTCCATCGTCAATAAGAAGGGCCAAGGGATACAGTAAACCTGAAGTGAAGCATCGGAATCTAATACTGGACTCAAAGGAGAGGTTCAAATCATTGAAAGTTAGAGTGTCAGTCCGTTTTGTACTTAAGTCGGCATTGTGCCTTTTGATTTTAATTCCGCTGCAATATCAGTGTTTCATCGTCAATAAGAAGGTCCAAGGGTTACAGTAAACCTGAAGTGAAGCATCAGAATCTAGAACTGGACTCACAGGAGAGGTTCAAATCATAGAAATTTAGAGTGTCAGTCCTCTTGTACTTAAGTCGGCATTGTGCTTTTCTATTAAATTCGGATGCAATTTCTGTGTTTCATCGTCAATAAGTTGGTCCAAGGGATACAGTAAACCTGAAGTGAAGCATCGGAATCTAAAACAGGACCCACAGGAGAGGTTCAAATCAAAAAAAGTTAGAGTGTCAGTCCTGTTGTACTTAAGTCGGTATTGTGCCTTTTGTATTAAATTCGGATGCAATTTCTGCGTTTCATTATCAATAAGAAGGTCCAAGGGATACAGTAAACCTGAAGTGAAGACTCGGAATCTAAAACTGGACTAACAGGCGAGGTAAAAATCATAGAAAGTTTGAGTGTCAGTCCTCTTGTACTTAAGTCGGCATTATGCCTTTTGAATTTAATTCCGATGCAGTTTCTGTGTTTCATCGTCAATAGGAAGGTCCAAGGGATACAGTAAACCTGAAGTGAAGCATCGGAATCTAATACTGGACTCACAGGAGAGGTTCAAATCATAGAATGTTAGAGTGTCACTCTTCTTGTACTTAAGTCGGCATTGTGCCTTTTGAATTTAATTCCGATGCGATTTCTGTGCTTCATCGTCAATAAGAAGGTCCAAGGGATACAGTGAACCTGAAGTGAAGCATCGGAATCTAAAACTGGACTCACAGGAGAGGTTCAAATCATAGAATGTTAGAGTGTCAGTCCTCTTGTACGTAAGTCGGCATTGTGCCTTTTGAATTTAATTCCTATGCAGTTTCTGTGTTTCATCGTCAATAAGAAGGTCCAAGGGATACATTAAACCTGAAGTGAAGCATGGGAATCTAAAACTGGACCCAGAGGAGGGGTTCAAATCAAGGGAAGTTAGAGTGTCAGTCCTTCTGTACTTAGGTCGGTATTGTGCCTTTTGAATTTAATTCCGCTGCAATTTCTGTGTTTCATCGTCAATAAGAAGGTCCAAGGGTTACAGTAAACCTGAAGTGGAGCGTCGGAATCTAAAACTGGACTCACAGGAGAGGTTCAAATCATAGAAAGTTAGAGTGTCGGTCCTCTTGTACTTAAGTCGGCATTGTGCCTTTTGAATTTAATTCCGATGGAATTTCTGTGTTTCATCGTCAATATGAAGGTCCATGGGATACAGTCAACCTGAAATGAAGCATCGGAATCTAAAACTGGACTCGCAGGAGCGGTATAAATCATAGAAAGTTAGAGTGTCAATCCTCTAGTACTTAAGTCGGCATTGTGCCTTTTGTATTAAATTCGGATGCAATTTCTGTGCTTCATCGCCAATAAGAAGGTCCAAGGTATACAGTTAACCTGAAGTGAAGCATCGGAATCTAAAACTGGACTCACAGGAGAGGTTCAAATCATAGAAATTTAGAGTGTCAGTCCTCTTGTACTTAAGTCGGCATTGTGCTTTTCTATTAAATTCGGATGCAATTTCTGTGTTTCATCGTCAATAAGTTGGTCCAAGGGATACAGTAAACCTGAAGTGAAGCATCGGAATCTAAAACTGGACTCACAGGAGGGGTTCAAATCATAGAAAATTAGAGTGTCAGTCCTCTTGTACTTAAGTCGGCATTGTGCCTTTCGAATTTAATTCCGATGCAGTTTCTGTGTTTCATCGTCAATAGGAAGGTCCAAGGGATACAGTAAACCTGAAGTGAAGCTTCGGAATCTAATACTGGACTCACAGGAGAGGTTCAAATCATAGAATGTTAGAGTGTCACTCTTCTTGTACTAAAGTCGGCATTGTGCCTTTTGAATTTAATTCCGATGCAATTTCTGTGCTTCATCGTCATAAGAAGGTCCAAGGGATACAGTAAACCTGAAGTGAAGCATCGGAATCTAAAACTGGACTCACAGGAGAGGTTCAAATCATAGAATGTTAGAGTGTCAGTCCTCTTGTACTTAAGTCGGCATTGTGCCTTTTGAATTTAATTCCGATGCAGTTTCTGTGTTTCATCGTCAATATGAAGGTCCAAGGGATACAGTAAACCTGAAGTGAAGCATGGGAATCTAAAACTGGACCCAGAGGAGGGGTTCAAATCAAGGGAAGTTAGAGTGTCAGACCTTTTGTACTTAGGTCGGTATTGTGCCTTTTGAATTTAATTCCGCTGCAATTTCTGTGTTTCATCGTCAAAAAGAAGGTCCAAGGGTTACAGTAAACCTGAAGTGGAGCGTCGGAATCTAAAACTGGACTCACAGGAGAGGTTCAAATCATAGATAGTTAGAGTGTCGGTCCTCTTGTACTTAAGTCGGCATTGTGCCTTTTGAATTTAATTCCCATGGAATTTCTGTGTTTCATCGTCAATATGAAGGTCCGTGGGATACAGTAAACATGAAATGAAGCATCGGAATCTAAAACTGGACTCACAGGAGCGGTATAAATCATAGAAAGTTAGAGTGCCAATCCTCTAGTACTTAAGTCGGCATTGTCTCTTTTGTATTAAATTCGGATGCAATTTCTATGCCTCATCGCCAATAAGAAGGTCCAAGGTATACAGTTAACCTGAAGTGAAGCATCGGAATCTAAAACTGGACTCACAGGAGAGGTTCAAATCATAGAAATTTAGAGTGTCAGTCCTCTTGTACTTAAGTCGGCATTGTGCTTTTCTATTAAATTCGGATGCAATTTCTGTGTTTCATCGTCAATAAGTTGGTCCAAGGGATACAGTAAACCTGAAGTGAAGCATCGGAATCTAAAACAGGACCCACAGGAGAGGTTCAAATCAAAGAAAGTTAGAGTGTCAGTCCTCTTGTACTGAAGTCGGCATTGTGCCTTTTGTATTAAATTCGGATGCAATTTCTGTGTTTCTCGTAAATAAGAAGGTCCAAGGGATACAGTAAACATGAAGTGAAGCATCGGAATCTAAAACTGGACTCAAAGGAGAGGTTCAAATCATAGAAAGTTAGAGTGTCAGTCCTCTTGTACTTAAGCCGGTATTGTGCCTTTTGTATTAAATTCGGATGCAATTTCTGTGTTTCATTATCAATAAGAAGGTCCAAGGGATACAGTAAACCTGAAGTGAAGCATCGAAATCTAAAACTGGACTCACAAGAGAGGTTCAAATCATGGAAAGTTGGAGTGTCAGTCCTCTTGAACTTAAGTCGGCATTGTGCTTTTTGAATTTAATTCCGATGCAGTTTCTGTGTTTCATCGTCAATACGAAGGTCCAAGAGATACAGTAAACCTGAAGTGAAGCATCGGAGTCTAATACTGGACTCAAAGGAGAGGTTCAAATCATTGAAAGTTAGAGTGTCAGTCCGTTTTGTACTTAAGTCGGCATTGTGCCTTTTGATTTTAATTCCGCTGCAATATCAGTGTTTCATCGTCAATAAGAAGGTCCAAGGGTTACAGTAAACCTGAAGTGAAGCATCAGAATCTAGAACTGGAGTCACAGGAGAGGTTGAAATCATAGAAATTTAGAGTGTCAGTCCTCTTGTACTTAAGTCGGCATTGTGCTTTTCTATTAAATTCGGATGCAATTTCTATGTTTCATCGTCAATAAGTTGGTCCAAGGGATACAGTAAACCTGAAGTGAAGCATCGGAATCTAAAACAGGACCCACAGGAGAGGTTCAAATCAAAAAAAGTTAGAGTGTCAGTCCTCTTGTACTTAAGTCGGTATTGTGCCTTTAGTATTAAATTCGGATGCAATTTCTGTGTTTCATTATCAATAAGAAGGTCCAAGGGATACAGTAAAGCTGAAGTGAAGACTCGGAATCTAAAACTGGACTAACAGGCGAGGTTGAAATCATAGAAAGTTTGAGTGTCAGTCCTCTTGTACTTAAGTCGGCATTATGCCTTTTGAATTTAATTCCGATGCAGTTTCTGTGTTTCATCGTCAATAGGAAGGTCCAAGGGATACAGTAAACCTGAAGTGAAGCATCGGAATCTAATACTGGACTCACAGGAGAGGTTCAAATCATAGAATGTTAGAGTGTCACTCTTCTTGTACTTAAGTCGGCATTGTGCCTTTTGAATGTAATTCCGATGCAATTTCTGTGCTTCATCGTCAATAAGAAGGTCCAAGGGATACAGTGAACCTGAAGTGAAGCATCGGAATCTAAAACTGGACTCACAGGAGAGGTTCAAATCATAGAATGTTAGAGTGTCAGTCCTCTTGTACTTAAGTCGGCATTGTGCCTTTTGAATTTAATTCCGATGCAGTTTCTGTGTTTCATCGTCAATAAGAAGGTCCAAGGGATACAGTAAACCTGAAGTGAAGCATGGGAATCTAAAACTGGACCCAGAGGAGGGGTTCAAATCAAGGGAAGTTAGAGTGTCAGTCCTTTTGTACTTAGGTCGGTATTGTGCCTTTTGAATTTAATTCCGCTGCAATTTCTGTGTTTCATCGTCAATAAGAAGGTCCATGGGTTACAGTAAACCTGAAGTGGAGCGTCGGAATCTAAAACTGGACTCACAGGAGAGGTTCAAATCATAGAAATTTAGAGTGTCGGTCCTATTGTACTTAAGTCGGCATTGTGCCTTTTGAATTTAATTCCGATGGAATTTCTGTGTTTCATCGTCAATATGAAGGTCCATGGGATACAGTAAACCTGAAATGAAGCATCGGAATCTAAAACTGGACTCACAGGAGCGGTATAAATCATAGAAAGTTAGAGTGTCAATCCTCTAGTACTTATGTCGGCATTGTGCCTTTTGTATTAAATTCGGATGCAATTTCTGTGCTTCATCGCCAATAAGAAGGTCCAAGGTATACAGTTAACCTGAAGTGAAGCATCGGAATCTAAAACTGGACTCACAGGAGAGGTTCAAATCATAGAAATTTAGAGTGTCAGTCCTCTTGTACTTAAGTCGGCATTGTGCTTTTCTATTAAATTCGGATGCAATTTCTGTGTTTCATCGTCAATAAGTTGGTCCAAGGGATACAGTAAACCTGAAGTGAAGCATCGGAATCTAAAACTGGACTCACAGGAGGGGTTCAAATCATAGAAAATTAGAGTGTCAGTCCTCTTGTACTTAAGTCGGCATTGTGCCTTTTGAATTTAATTACGATGCAGTTTCTGTGTTTCATCGTCAATAGGAAGGTCCAAGGGATACAGTAAACCTGAAGTGAAGCATCGGAATCTAATACTGGACTCACAGGAGAGGTTCAAATCATAGAATGTTAGAGTGTCACTCTTCTTGTACTTAAGTCGGCATTGTGCCTTTTGAATTTAATTCCGATGCAATTTCTGTGCTTCATCGTCAATAAGAAGGTCCAAGGGATACAGTAAACCTGAAGTGAAGCATCGGAATCTAAAACTGGACTCACAGGAGAGGTTCAAATCATAGAATGTTAGAGTGTCAGTCCTCTTGTACTTAAGTCGGCATTGTGCCTTTTGAATTTAATTCCGAAGCAGTTTCTGTGTTTCATCGTCAATAAGAAGGTCCAAGGGATACAGTAAACCTGAAGTGAAGCATGAGAATCTAAAACTGGACAAAGAGGAGGGGTTCAAATCAAGGGAAGTTAGAGTGTCAGTCCTTTTGTACTTAGGTCGGTATTGTGCCTTTTGAATTTAATTCCGCTGCAATTTCTGTGTTTCATCGTCAATAAGAAGGTCCAAGGGTTACAGTAAACCTGAAGTGGAGCGTCGGAATCTAAAACTGGACTCACAGGAGAGGATCAAATCATAGAAAGTTAGAGTGTCGGTCCTCTTGTACTTAAGTCGGCATTGTGCCTTTTGAATTTCATTCCGATGGAATTTCTGTGTTTCAACGTCAATAGGAAGGTCCATGGGATACAGTAAACATGAAATGAAGCATCGGAATCTAAAACTGGACTCACAGGAGCGGTATAAATCATAGAAAGTTAGAGTGTCAATCCTCTAGTACTTAAGTCGGCATTGTGCCTTTTGTATTAAATTCGGATGCAATTTCTATGCTTCATCGCCAATAAGAAGGTCCAAGGTATACAGTTAACCTGAAGTGAAGCATCGGAATCTAAAACTGGACTCACAGGAGAGGTTCAAATCATAGAAATTTAGAGTGTCAGTCCTCTTGTACTTAAGTCGGCATTGTGCTTTTCTATTAAATTCGGATGCAATTTCTGTGTTTCATCGTCAATAAGTTGGTCCAAGGGATACAGTAAACCTGAAGTGAAGCATCGGAATCTAAAACAGGACCCACAGGAGAGGTTCAAATCAAAGAAAGTTAGAGTGTCAGTCCTCTTGTACTTAAGTCGGCATTGTGCCTTTTGTATTAAATTCGGATGCAATTTCTGTGTTTCTCGTAAATAAGAAGGTCCAAGGGATACAGTAAACATGAAGTGAAGCATCGGAATCTAAAACTGGACTCAAAGGAGAGGTTCAAATCATAGAAAGTTAGAGTGTCAGTCCTCTTGTACTTAAGCCGGTATTGTGCCTTTTGTATTAAATTCGGATGCAATTTCTGTGTTTCATTATCAATAAGAAGGTCCAAGGGATACAGTAAACCTGAAGTGAAGCATCGATATCTAAAACTGGACTCACAAGAGAGGTTCAAATCATTGAAAGTTGGAGTGTCAGTCCTCTTGAACTTAAGTCGGCATTGTGCTTTTTGAATTTAATTCCGATGCAGTTTCTGTGTTTCATCGTCAATACGAAGGTCCAAGGGATACAGTAAACCTGAGGTGAAGCATCAGAATCTAAAACTGGACTCACAGGATAGGTTCAAATCATAGAAAGTTAGAGTGTCAGTCCTCTTGAACTTAAGTCGGCATTGTGCTTTTTGAATTTAATTCCGATGCAGTTTCTGTGTTTCATCGTCAATAAGTTGGTCCAAGGGATACAGTAAACCAGAAGTGAAGCAACTGAATCTAAAACTGGACTCACAGGAGAGGTTCAAATCATAGAAAGTTAGAGTGTCAGTCCGTTTTGTATTTGTGTCGGCATTGTGCCTTTTGAATGTAATTCCGATGCAGTTTCTGTGTTTCATCGTCAATAAGAAAGTCTAAGGTATTCAGTAAACATAAAGTGAAGCATCGGAATCTAAAACTGGCCTCACAGGAGCGATTCAAATCATAGATAGTTAGAGTGTCAGTCCTCTTGTAATTAAGTCGGCATTATGCCTTTTGAATTTAATTTCGATGCAGTTTCTGTGTTTCATCGTCAATAAGAAGGTCCAAGGGATACAGTAAACCTTAAGTGAAGCATCGGAATCTAAAACTGGACTCACAGGAGAGGTTCAAATCATAGAAAGTTAGAGTGTCAGTCCTCTTGTACTTAAGTCGGCATTGTGCCTTTTGAATTTCATTCCAATGCAATTACTGTGCTTCATCGTCAATAAGAAGGTCCAAGGGTACAGTAAACCTGAAGTGAAGCATCGGAATCTAATACTGGACTCACAGGAGAGGTTCAAATTATAGAAAGTTAGAGTGTCAGTCCTCTTGTACTTAAGTCGGCATTGTGCCTTTTGAATTTTATTCCGTTGCAATTTCTGTGTTTCATCGTGAATAAGAAGGTCCAAGGGATACAGTAAAGCTGAAGTGAAGCATCGGAATGTAAAACTGGACTCACAGGAGCGGTTTACATCATAGAAAGTTAGAGTGTCAATCCTCTTGTACTTAAGTCGGCATTGTGCCTTTTGTATTAAATTCGAATGCAATTTCTGTGCTTCATCGCCAATAAGAAGGTCTAAGGTATACAGTAAACCTAAAGTGAAGCATCGGAATCTAAAACTGGACTCATGGGAGAGGTTCAAATCATAGAAATTTAGAGTATCAGTCCTCTTGTACTTAAGTCGGCATTGTGCTTTTGTATTAAATTCGGATGCAATTTCTGTGTTTCATCGTCAATAAGTTGGTCCAAGGGATACAGTAAACCTGAAGTGAAGCATCGGAATCTAAAACAGGACCCACAGGAGAGGTTCAAATCAAAGAAAGTTAGAGTGTCAGTCCGCTTGTACTGAAGTCGGCATTGTGCCTATTGTATTAAATTCGGATGCAATTTCTGTGTTTCTCGTCAATAAGAAGGTCCAAGTGATACAGTAAACCTGTAGTGAAGCATCGGAATCTAAAACTGGACTCAAAGGAGAGGTTCAAATCTTTGAATGTTAGAGTGTCAGTCCTCTTGTACTGAAGCCGGTATTGTGCCTTTTGAATTTAATTCCGATGCAATTTCTGTGCTTCATCGTCAATAAGAAGGTCCAAGGGATACAGTGAACCTGAAGTGAAGCATCGGAATCTAAAACTGGACTCACAGGAGAGGTTCAAATCATAGAATGTTAGAGTGTCAGTCCTCTTGTACTTAAGTCGGCATTGTGCCTTTTGAATTTAATTCCGATGCAGTTTCTGTGTTTCATCGTCAATAAGAAGGTCCAAGGGATACAGTAAACCTGAAGTGAAGCATGGGAATCTAAAACTGGACCCAGAGGAGGTGTTCAAATCAAGGGAAGTTAGAGTGTCAGTCCTTTTGTACTTAGGTCGGTATTGTGCCTTTTGAATTTAATTCCGCTGCAATTTCTGTGTTTCATCGTCAATAAGAAGGTCCAAGGGTTACAGTAAATCTGAAGTGGAGCGTCGGAATCTAAAACTGGACTCACAGGAGAGGTTCAAATCATAGACAGTTAGAGTGTCGGTCCTCTTGTACTTAAGTCGGCATTGTGCCTTTTGAATTTAATTCCGATGGAATTTCTGTGTTTCATCGTCAATATGAAGGTCCATGGGATACAGTAAACCTGAAATGAAGCATCGGAATCTAAAACTGGACTCACAGGAGCGGTATAAATCATAGAAAGTTAGAGTGTCAATCCTCTAGTACTTAAGTCGGCATTGTGCCTTTTGTATTAAATTCGGATGCAATTTCTGTGCTTCATCGCCAATAAGAAGGTCCAAGGTATACAGTTAACCTGAAGTGAAGCATCGGAATCTAAAACTGGACTCACAGGAGAGGTTCAAATCATAGAAATTTAGAGTGTCAGTCCTCTTGTACTTAAGTCGGCATTGTGCTTTTCTATTAAATTCGGATGCAATTTCTGTGTTTCATCGTCAATAAGTTGGTCCAAGGGATACAGTAAACCTGAAGTGAAGCATCGGAATCTAAAACTGGACTCACAGGAGGGGTTCAAATCATAGAAAATTAGAGTGTCAGTCCTCTTGTACTTAAGTCGGCATTATGCCTTTTGAATTTAATTCCGATGCAGTTTCTGTGTTTCATCGTCAATAGGAAGGTCCAAGGGATACAGTAAACCTGAAGTGAAGCATCGGAATCTAATACTGGACTCACAGGAGAGGTTCAAATCATAGAATGTTAGAGTGTCACTCTTCTTGTACTTAAGTCGGCATTGTGCCTTTTGAATTTAATTCCGATGCAATTTCTGTGCTTCATCGTCAATAAGAAGGTCCAAGGGATACAGTAAACCTGAAGTGAAGCATCGGAATCTAAAACTGGACTCACAGGAGAGGTTCAAATCATAGAATGTTAGAGTGTCAGTCCTCTTGTACTTAAGTCGGCATTGTGCCTTTTGAATTTAATTCCGATGCAGTTTCTGTGTTTCATCGTCAATAAGAAGGTCCAAGGGATACAGTAAACCTGAAGTGAAGCATGGGAATCTAAAACTGGACCCAGAGGAGGGGTTCAAATCAAGGGAAGTTAGAGTGTCAGTCCTTTTGTACTTAGGTCGGTATTGTGCCTTTTGAATTTAATTCCGCTGCAATTTCTGTGTTTCATCGTCAATAAGAAGGTCCAAGGGTTACAGTAATCCTGAAGTGGAGCGTCGGAATCTAAAACTGGACTCACAGGAGAGGTTCAAATCATAGAAAGTTAGAGTGTCGGTCCTCTTGTACTTAAGTCGGCATTGTGCCTTTTGATTTTAATTCCCATGGAATTTCTGTGTTTCATCGTCAATATGAAGGTCCATGGGATACAGTAAACATGAAATGAAGCATCGGAATCTAAAACTGGACTCACAGGAGCGGTATAAATCATAGAAAGTTAGAGTGTCAATCCTCTAGAACTTAAGTCGGCATTGTGCCTTTTGTATTAAATTCGGATGCAATTTCTATGCTTCATCGCCAATAAGAAGGTCCAAGGTATACAGTTAACCTGAAGTGAAGCATCGGAATCTAAAACTGGACTCACAGGAGAGGTTCAAATCATAGAAATTTAGAGTGTCAGTCCTCTTGTACTTAAGTCGGCATTGTGCTTTTCTATTAAATTCGGATGCAATTTCTGTGTTTCATCGTCAATAAGTTGGTCCAAGGGATACAGTAAACCTGAAGTGAAGCATCGGAATCTAAAACAGGACCCACAGGAGAGGTTCAAATCAAAGAAAGTTAGAGTGTCAGTCCTCTTGTACTTAAGTCGGCATTGTGCCTTTTCTATTAAATTCGGATGCAATTTCTGTGTTTCTCGTAAATAAGAAGGTCCAAGGGATACAGTAAACATGAAGTGAAGCATCGGAATCTAAAACTGGACTCAATGGAGAGGTTCAAATCATAGAAAGTTAGAGTGTCAGTCCTCTTTTACTTAAGCCGGTATTGTGCCTTTTGTATTAAATTCGGATGCAATTTCTGTGTTTCATTATCAATAAGAAGGTCCAAGGGATACAGTAAACCTGAAGTAAAGCATCGAAATCTAAAACTGGACTCACAAGAGAGGTTCAAATCATTGAAAGTTGGAGTGTCAGTCCTCTTGAACTTAAGTCGGCATTGTGCTTTTTGAATTTAATTCCGATGCAGTTTCTGTGTTTCATCGTCAATACGAAGGTCCAAGGGATACAGTAAACCTGAGGTGAAGCATCAGAATCTAAAACTGGACTCACAGGATAGGTTCAAATCATAGAAAGTTAGAGTGTCAGTCCTCTTGAACTTAAGTCGGCATTGTGCCTTTTGAATTTAATTCCGATGCAGTTTCTGTGTTTCATCGTCAATAAGAAGGTCCAAGGGATACAGTAAACCTGAAGTGAAGCATGGGAATCTAAAACTGGACCCAGAGGAGGGGTTCAAATCAAGGGAAGTTAGAGTGTCAGTCCTTTTGTACTTAGGTCGGTATTGTGCCTTTTGAATTTAATTCCGCTGCAATTTCTGTGTTTCATCGTCAATAAGAAGGTCCGAGGGTTACAGTAATCCTGAAGTGGAGCGTCGGAATCTAAAACTGGACTCACAGGAGAGGTTCAAATCATAGAAAGTTAGAGTGTCGGTCCTCTTGTACTTAAGTCGGCATTGTGCCTTTTGAATTTAATTCCCATGGAATTTCTGTGTTTCATCGTCAATATGAAGGTCCATGGGATACAGTAAACATGAAATGAAGCATCGGAATCTAAAACTGGACTCACAGGAGTGGTATAAATCATAGAAAGTTAGAGTGTCAATCCTCTAGAACTTAAGTCGGCATTGTGCCTTTTGTATTAAATTCGGATGCAATTTCTATGCTTCATCGCCAATAAGAAGGTCCAAGGTATACAGTTAACCTGAAGTGAAGCATCGGAATCTAAAACTGGACTCACAGGAGAGGTTCAAATCATAGAAATTTAGAGTGTCAGTCCTCTTGTACTTAAGTCGGCATTGTGCTTTTCTATTAAATTCGGATGCAATTTCTGTGTTTCATCGTCAATAAGTTGGTCCAAGGGATACAGTAAACCTGAAGTGAAGCATCGGAATCTAAAACAGGACCCACAGGAGAGGTTCAAATCAAAGAAAGTTAGAGTGTCAGTCCTCTTGTACTTAAGTCGGCATTGTGCCTTTTCTATTAAATTCGGATGCAATTTCTGTGTTTCTCGTAAATAAGAAGGTCCAAGGGATACAGTAAACATGAAGTGAAGCATCGGAATCTAAAACTGGACTCAAAGGAGAGGTTCAAATCATAGAAAGTTAGAGTGTCAGTCCTCTTTTACTTAAGCCGGTATTGTGCCTTTTGTATTAAATTCGGATGCAATTTCTGTGTTTCATTATCAATAAGAAGGTCCAAGGGATACAGTAAACCTGAAGTAAAGCATCGAAATCTAAAACTGGACTCACAAGAGAGGTTCAAATCATTGAAAGTTGGAGTGTCAGTCCTCTTGAACTTAAGTCGGCATTGTGCTTTTTGAATTTAATTCCGATGCAGTTTCTGTGTTTCATCGTCAATACGAAGGTCCAAGGGATACAGTAAACCTGAGGTGAAGCATCAGAATCTAAAACTGGACTCACAGGATAGGTTCAAATCATAGAAAGTTAGAGTGTCAGTCCTCTTGAACTTAAGTCGGCATTGTGCTTTTTGAATTTAATTCCGATGCAGTTTCTGTGTTTCATCGTCAATAAGTTGGTCCAAGGGATACAGTAAACCGGAAGTGAAGCAACTGAATCTAAAACTGGACTCACAGGAGAGGTTCAAATCATAGAAAGTTAGAGTGTTAGTCCGTTTTGTATTTGTGTCGGCATTGTGCCTTTTGAATTTAATTCCGATGCAGTTTCTGTGTTTCATCGTCAATAAGAAAGTCTAAGGTATTCAGTAAACCTAAAGTGAAGCATCGGAATCTAAAACTGGCCTCACAGGAGCGATTCAAATCATAGATAGTTAGAGTGTCAGTCCTCTTGTACTTAAGTCGGCATTATGCCTTTTGAATTTAATTTCGATGCAGTTTCTGTGTTTCATCGTCAATAAGAAGGTCCAAGGGATACAGTAAACCTAAAGTTAAGCATCGGAATCTAAAACTGGACTCACAGGAGAGGTTCAAATCATAGAAAGTTAGAGTGTCAGTCCTCTTGTACTTAAGTCGGCATTGTGCCTTTTGAATTTCATTCCAATGCAATTACTGTGCTTCATCGTCAATAAGAAGGTCCAAGGGTACAGTAAACCTGAAGTGAAGCATCGGAATCTAATACTGGACTCACAGGAGAGGTTCAAATTATAGAAAGTTAGAGTGTCAGTCCTCTTGTACTTAAGTCGGCATTGTGCCTTTTGAATTTTATTCCGTTGCAATTTCTGTGTTTCATCGTGAATAAGAAGGTCCAAGGGATACAGTAAAGCTGAAGTGAAGCATCGGAATGTAAAACTGGACTCACAGGAGCGGTTTACATCATAGAATGTTAGGGTGTCAATCCTCTTGTACTTAAGTAGGCATTGTGCCTTTTGTATTAAATTCGAATGCAATTTCTGTGCTTCATCGCCAATAAGAAGGTCTAAGGTATACAGTAAACCTAAAGTGAAGCATCGGAATCTAAAACTGGACTCATGGGAGAGGTTCAAATCATAGAAATTTAGAGTATCAGTCCTCTTGTACTTAAGTCGGCATTGTGCTTTTGTATTAAATTCGGATGCAATTTCTGTGTTTCATCGTCAATAAGTTGGTCCAAGGGATACAGTAAACCTGAAGTGAAGCATCGGAATCTAAAACAGGACCCACAGGAGAGGTTCAAATCAAAGAAAGTTAGAGTGTCAGTCCGCTTGTACTTAAGTCGGCATTGTGCCTATTGTATTAAATTCGGATGCAATTTCTGTGTTTCTCGTCAATAAGAAGGTCCAAGTGATACAGTAAACCTGTAGTGAGGCATCGGAATCTAAAACTGGACTCAAAGGAGAGGTTCAAATCTTTGAATGTTAGAGTGTCAGTCCTCTTGTACTTAAGCCGGTATTGTGCCTTTTGTATTAAATTCGGATGCAATTTCTGTGTTTTATTATCAATAAGAAGGTCCAAGGGATACAGTAAACCTGAAGTGAAGCATCGAAATCTAAAACTGCACTCACAGGGGAGGTTCAAATCATAGAAAGTTAGAGTGTCAGTCCTCTTGTACTTAAGTCGGCATTGTGCTTTTCTATTAAATTCGGATGCAATTTCTGTGTTTCTCGTAAATAAGAAGGTCCAAGGGATACAGTAAACATGAAGTGAAGCATCGGAATCTAAAACTGGACTCAAAGGAGAGGTTCAAATCATAGAAAGTTAGAGTGTCAGTCCTCTTTTACTTAAGCCGGTATTGTGCCTTTTGTATTAAATTCGGATGCAATTTCTGTGTTTCATTATCAATAAGAAGGTCCAAGGGATACAGTAAACCTGAAGTAAAGCATCGAAATCTAAAACTGGACTCACAAGAGAGGTTCAAATCATTGAAAGTTGGAGTGTCAGTCCTCTTGAACTTAAGTCGGCATTGTGCTTTTTGAATTTAATTCCGATGCAGTTTCTGTGTTTCATCGTCAATACGAAGGTCCAAGGGATACAGTAAACCTGAGGTGAAGCATCAGAATCTAAAACTGGACTCACAGGATAGGTTCAAATCATAGAAAGTTAGAGTGTCAGTCCTCTTGAACTTAAGTCGGCATTGTGCTTTTTGAATTTAATTCCGATGCAGTTTCTGTGTTTCATCGTCAATAAGTTGGTCCAAGGGATACAGTAAACCGGAAGTGAAGCAACTGAATCTAAAACTGGACTCACAGGAGAGGTTGAAATCATAGAAAGTTAGAGTATTAGTCCGTTTTGTATTTGTGTCGGCATTGTGCCTTTTGAATTTAATTCCGATGCAGTTTCTGTGTTTCATCGTCAATAAGAAAGTCTAAGGTATTCAGTAAACCTAAAGTGAAGCATCGGAATCTAAAACTGGCCTCACAGGAGCGATTCAAATCATAGATAGTTAGAGTGTCAGTCCTCTTGTACTTAAGTCGGCATTATGCCTTTTGAATTTAATTTCGATGCAGTTTCTGTGTTTCATCGTCAATAAGAAGGTCCAAGGGATACAGTAAACCTAAATTTAAGCATCGGAATCTAAAACTGGACTCACAGGAGAGGTTCAAATCATAGAAAGTTAGAGTGTCAGTCCTCTTGTACTTAAGTCGGCATTGTGCCTTTTGAATTTCATTCCAATGCAATTACTGTGCTTCATCGTCAATAAGAAGGTCCAAGGGTACAGTAAACCTGAAGTGAAGCATCGGAATCTAATACTGGACTCACAGGAGAGGTTCAAATTATGGAAAGTTAGAGTGTCAGTCCTCTTGTACTTAAGTCGGCATTGTGCCTTTTGAATTTTATTCCGTTGCAATTTCTGTGTTTCATCGTGAATAAGAAGGTCCAAGGGATACAGTAAAGCTGAAGTGAAGCATCGGAATGTAAAACTGGACTCACAGGAGCGGTTTACATCATAGAAAGTTAGAGTGTCAATCCTCTTGTACTTAAGTCGGCATTGTGCCTTTTCTATTAAATTCGGATGCAATTTCTGTGTTTCATTATCAATAAGAAGGTCCAAGGGATACAGTAAACCTGAAGTGAAGCATCGGAATCTAAAACAGGACCCACAGGAGAGGTTCAAATCAAAGAAAGTTAGAGTGTCAGTCCTCTTGTACTTAAGTCGGCATTGTGCCTTTTCTATTAAATTCGGATGCAATTTCTGTGTTTCATTATCAATAAGAAGGTCCAAGGGATACAGTAAACCTGAAGTAAAGCATCGAAATCTAAAACTGGACTCACAAGAGAGGTTCAAATCATTGTAAGTTGGAGTGTCAGTCCTCTTGAACTTAAGTCGGCATTGTGCTTTTTGAATTTAATTCCGATGCAGTTTCTGTGTTTCATCGTCAATACGAAGGTCCAAGGGATACAGTAAACCTGAGGTGAAGCATCAGAATCTAAAACTGGACTCACAGGATAGGTTCAAATCATAGAAAGTTAGAGTGTCAGTCCTCTTGAACTTAAGTCGGCATTGTGCTTTTTGAATTTAATTCCGATGCAGTTTCTGTGTTTCATCGTCAATAAGTTGGTCCAAGGGATACAGTAAACCGGAAGTGAAGCAACTGAATCTAAAACTGGACTCACAGGAGAGGTTCAAATCATAGAAAATTAGAGTGTTAGTCCGTTTTGTATTTGTGTCGGCATTGTGCCTTTTGAATTTAATTCCGATGCAGTTTCTGTGTTTCATCGTCAATAAGAAAGTCTAAGGTATTCAGTAAACCTAAAGTGAAGCATCGGAATCTAAAACTGGCCTCACAGGAGCGATTCAAATCATAGATAGTTAGAGTGTCAGTCCTCTTGTACTTAAGTCGGCATTATGCCTTTTGAATTTAATTTCGATTCAGTTTCTGTGTTTCATCGTCAATAAGAAGGTCCAAGGGATACAGTAAACCTAAAGTTAAGCATCGGAATCTAAAACTGGACTCACAGGAGAGGTTCAAATCACAGAAAGTTAGAGTGTCAGTCCTCTTGTACTTAAGTCGGCATTGTGCCTTTTGAATTTCATTCCAATGCAATTACTGTGCTTCATCGTCAATAAGAAGGTCCAAGGGTACAGTAAACCTGAAGTGAAGCATCGGAATCTAATACTGGACTCACAGGAGAGGTTCAAATTATAGAAAGTTAGAGTGTCAGTCCTCTTGTACTTAAGTCGGCATTGTGCCTTTTGAATTTTATTCCGTTGCAATTTCTGTGTTTCATCGTGAATAAGAAGGTCCAAGGGATACAGTAAAGCTGAAGTGAAGCATCGGAATGTAAAACTGGACTCACAGGAGCGGTTTACATCATAGAAAGTTAGAGTGTCAATCCTCTTGTACTTAAGTAGGCATTGTGCCTTTTGTATTAAATTCGAATGCAATTTCTGTGCTTCATCGCCAATAAGAAGGTCTAAGGTATACAGTAAACCTAAAGTGAAGCATCGGAATCTAAAACTGGACTCATGGGAGAGGTTCAAATCATAGAAATTTAGAGTATCAGTCCTCTTGTACTTAAGTCGGCATTGTGCTTTTGTATTAAATTCGGATGCAATTTCTGTGTTTCATCGTCAATAAGTTGGTCCAAGGGATACAGTAAACATGAAGTGAAGCATCGGAATCTAAAACTGGACTCAAAGGAGAGGTTCAAATCATAGAAAGTTAGAGTGTCAGTCCTCTTTTACTTAAGCCGGCATTGTGCCTTTTGTATTAAATTCGGATGCAATTTCTGTGTTTTATTATCAATAAGAAGGTCCAAGGGATACAGTAAACCTGAAGTGAAGCATCGAAATCTAAAACTGCACTCACAGGGGAGGTTCAAATCATAGAAAGTTAGAGTGTCAGTCCTCTTGTACTTAAGTCGGCATTGTGCTTTTCTATTAAATTCGGATGCAATTTCTGTGTTTCTCGTAAATAAGAAGGTCCAAGGGATACAGTAAACATGAAGTGAAGCATCGGAATCTAAAACTGGACTCAAAGGAGAGGTTCAAATCATAGAAAGTTAGAGTGTCAGTCCTCTTTTACTTAAGCCGGTATTGTGCCTTTTGTATTAAATTCGGATGCAATTTCTGTGTTTCATTATCAATAAGAAGGTCCAAGGGATACAGTAAACCTGAAGTGAAGCATCGGAATGTAAAACTGGACTCACAGGAGCGGTTTACATCATAGAAAGTTAGAGTGTCAATCCTCTTGTACTTAAGTAGGCATTGTGCCTTTTGAATTTAATTCCGATGCAGTTTCTGTGTTTCATCGTCAATAAGAAGGTCCAAGGGATACAGTAAACCTGAAGTGAAGCATGGGAATCTAAAACTGGACCCAGAGGAGAGGTTCAAATCAAGGGAAGTTAGAGTGTCAGTCCTTTTGTACTTAGGTCGGTATTGTGCCTTTTGTATAAAATTCGGATGCAATTTCTGTGTTTCATCGTCAATAACAAGGTCCAAGGGATACAGTAAACCTGAAGTGAAGCATCGGAATCTAAAACTGGACTCAAAGGAGAGGTTTAAATCATAGAAAGTTAGAGTGTCAGTCCTCTTGTACTTAAGCTGGTATTGTGCCTTTTGTATTAAATTCCGATGCAATTTCTGTGTTTCATCATCAATAAGAAGGTGCAAAGGATACCTTAAACGTGAAGTGAAGCATCGGTATCTAAAACTGGACTCACAGGAGAGGTTCAAATCATAGAAAGTTAGAGTGTCAGTCCTCTTGTACTTAAGTCAGCATTGTGCCTTTTGAATTTAATTCCGATGCAGTTTCTGTGTTTCATCGTCAATAAGAAGGTCCATGGGATTCAGTAAACCTAAAGTAAAGCATCGGAATCTAAAACTGGCCTCACAGGAGGGCCTCAAATCATAGAAAGTTAGAGTGTCAGTCCACTTGTGCTTAAGTCGGCATTGTGCCTTTTGAATTTATTTCCAATGCAATTTCTGTGCTCCATCGTCAATAAGAAGGTCCAAGGGATACAGTAAACCTGAAGTGAAGCATCGGAATCTAATACTGGACTCACAGGAGAGGTTCAAATCATTGAAAGTTAGAGTGTCAGTCCGTTTTGTACTTAAGTCGGCATTGTGCCTTTTGAATTTAATTCCGCTGCAATATCAGTGTTTCATCGTCAATAAGAAGGTCCAAGGGTTACAGTAAACCTGAAGTGAAGCATCGGAATCTAGAACTGGACTCACAGGAGAGGTTCAAATCATAGAAATTTAGAGTGTCAGTCCTCTTGTACTTAAGTCGGCATTGTGCTTTTCTATTAAATTCGGATGCAATTTCTGTGTTTCATCGTCAATAAGTTGGTCCAAGGGATACAGTAAACCTAAAGTGAAGCATCGGAATCTAAAACTGGCCTCACAGGAGCGGTTCAAATCATAGATAGTTAGAGTGTCAGTCCTCTTGTACTTAAGTCGGCATTGTGCCTTTTGAATTTAATTCCCATGGAATTTCTGTGTTTCATCGTCAATATGAAGGTCCATGGGATACAGTAAACATGAAATGAAGCATCGGAATCTAAAACTGGACTCACAGGAGCGGTATAAATCATAGAAAGTTAGAGTGTCAATCCTCTAGTACTTAAGTCGGCATTGTGCCTTTTGTATTAAATTCGGATGCAATTTCTATGCTTCATCGCCAATAAGAAGGTCCAAGGTATACAGTTAACCTGAAGTGAAGCATCGGAATCTAAAACTGGACTCACAGGAGAGGTTCAAATCATAGAAATTTAGAGTGTCAGTCCTCTTGTACTTAAGTCGGCATTGTGCTTTTCTATTAAATTCGGATGCAATTTCTGTGTTTCATCGTCAATAAGTTGGTCCAAGGGATACAGTAAACCTGAAGTGAAGCATCGGAATCTAAAACAGGACCCACAGGAGAGGTTCAAATCAAAGAAAGTTAGAGTGTCAGTCCTCTTGTACTTAAGTCGGCATTGTGCCTTTTCTATTAAATTCGGATGCAATTTCTGTGTTTCTCGTAAATAAGAAGGTCCAAGGGATACAGTAAACATGAAGTGAAGCATCGGAATCTAAAACTGGACTCAAAGGAGAGGTTCAAATCATAGAAAGTTAGAGTGTCAGTCCTCTTGTACTTAAGCCGGTATTGTGCCTTTTGTATTAAATTCGGATGCAATTTCTGTGTTTCATTATCAATAAGAAGGTCCAAGGGATACAGTAAACCTGAAGTGAAGCATCGAAATCTAAAACTGGACTCACAAGAGAGGTTCAAATCATTGAAAGTTGGAGTGTCAGTCCTCTTGAACTTAAGTCGGCATTGTGCTTTTTGAATTTAATTCCGATGCAGTTTCTGTGTTTCATCGTCAATAAGATGGTCCAAGGGATACAGTAAACCGGAAGTGAAGCAACTGAATCTAAAACTGGACTCACAGGAGAGGTTCAAATCATAGAAAGTTAGAGTGTCAGTCCGTTTTGTATTTGTGTCGGCATTGTGCCTTTTGAATTTAATTCCGATGCAGTTTCTGTGTTTCATCGTCAATAAGAAAGTCTAAGGTATTCAGTAAACCTAAAGTGAAGCATCGGAATCTAAAACTGGCCTCACAGGAGCGATTCAAATCATAGATAGTTAAAGTGTCAGTCCTCTTGTACTTAAGTCGGCATTATGCCTTTTGAATTTAATTTCGATGCAGTTTCTGTGTTTCATCGTCAATAAGAAGGTCCAAGGGATACAGTAAACCTAAAGTTAAGCATCGGAATCTAAAACTGGACTCACAGGAGAGGTTCAAATCATAGAAAGTTAGAGTGTCAGTCCTCTTGTACTTAAGTCGGCATTGTGCCTTTTGTATTAAATTCGAATGCAATTTCTGCGCTTCATCGCCAATAAGAAGGTCTAAGGTATACAGTAAACCTAAAGTGAAGCATCGGAATCTAAAACTGGACTCATGGGAGAGGTTCAAATCATAGAAATTTAGAGTATCAGTCCTCTTGTACTTAAGTCGGCATTGTGCTTTTGTATTAAATTCGGATGCAATTTCTGTGTTTCATCGTCAATAAGTTGGTCCAAGGGATACAGTAAACCTGTAGTGAGGCATCGGAATCTAAAACTGGACTCAAAGGAGAGGTTCAAATCTTTGAATGTTAGAGTGTCAGTCCTCTTGTACTTAAGCCGGTATTGTGCCTTTTGTATTAAATTCGGATGCAATTTCTGTGTTTTATTATCAATAAGAAGGTCCAAGGGATACAGTAAACCTGAAGTGAAGCATCGAAATCTAAAACTGGACTCACAGGGGAGGTTCAAATCATAGAAAGTTTGAGTGTCAGTCCTCTTGTACTTAAGTCGGAATTGTGCCTTTTGAATTTAATTCCGATGCAGTTTCTGTGTTTCATCGTCAATAAGAAGGTCCAAGGGATACAGTAAACCTGAAGTGAAGCATGGGAATCTAAAACTGGACCCAGAGGAGAGGTACAAATCAAGGGAAGTTAGAGTGTCAGTCCTTTTGTACTTAGGTCGGTATTGTGCCTTTTGTATAAAATTCGGATGCAATTTTTGTGTTTCATCGTCAATAACAAGGTCCATGGGATACAGTAAACCTGAAGTGAAGCATCGGAATCTAAAACTGAACTCAAAGGAGAGGTTTAAATCATAGAAAGTTAGAGTGTCAGTCCTCTTGTACTTAAGCTGGTATTGTGCCTTTTGTATTAAATTCCGATGCAATTTCTGTGTTTCATCATCAATAAGAAGGTGCAAAGGATACCTTAAACGTGAAGTGAAGCATCGGTATCTAAAACTGGACTCACAGGAGAGGTTCAAATCATAGAAAGTTAGAGTGTCAGTCCTCTTGTACTTAAGTCAGCATTGTGCCTTTTGAATTTAATTCCGATGCAGTTTCTGTGTTTCATCGTCAATAAGAAGGTCCAAGGGATTCAGTAAACCTAAAGTAAAGCATCGGAATCTAAAACTGGCCTCAAAGGAGGGGTTCAAATCATAGAAAGTTAGAGTGTCAGTCCACTTGTGCTTAAGTCGGCATTGTGCATTTTGAATTTATTTCCAATGCAATTTCTGTGCTCCATCGTCAATAAGAAGGTCCAAGGGATACAGTAAACCTGAAGTGAAGCATCGGAATCTAATACTGGACTCACAGGAGAGGTTCAAATCATTGAAAGTTAGAGTGTCAGTCCGTTTTGTACTTAAGTCGGCATTGTGCCTTTTGAATTTAATTCCGCTGCAATATCAGTGTTTCATCGTCAATAAGAAGGTCCAAGGGTTACAGTAAACCTGAAGTGAAGCATCGGAATCTAGAACTGGACTCACAGGAGAGGTTCAAATCATAGAAATTTAGAGTGTCAGTCCTCTTGTACTTAAGTCGGCAATGTGCTTTTCTATTAAATTCGGATGCAATTTCTGTGTTTCATCGTCAATAAGTTGGTCCAAGGGATACAGTAAACCTAAAGTGAAGCATCGGAATCTAAAACTGGCCTCACAGGAGCGGTTCAAATCATAGATAGTTAGAGTGTCAGTCCTCTTGTACTTAAGTCGGCATTATGCCTTTTGAATTTAATTTCGATGCAGTTTCTGTGTTTCATCGTCAATAAGAAGGTCCAAGGGATACAGTAAACCTAAAGTGAAGCATCGGAATCTAAAACTGGACTCACAGGAGAGGTTCAAATCATAGAAAGTTAGAGTGTCAGTCCTCTTGTACTTAAGTCGGCATTGTGCCTTTTGAATTTCATTCCAATGCAATTACTGTGCTTCATCGTCAATAAGAAGGTCCAAGGGTACAGTAAACCTGAAGTGAAGCATCGGAATCTAATACTGGACTCACAGGAGAGGTTCAAATTATAGAAATTTAGAGTGTCAGTCCTCGTGTACTTAAGTCGGCATTGTGCTTTTCTATTAAATTCGGATGCAATTTCTGTGTTTCATCGTCAATAAGTTGGTCCAAGGGATACAGTAAACCTGAAGTGAAGCATCGGAATCTAAAACAGGACCCACAGGAGAGGTTCAAATCAAAGAAAGTTAGAGTGTCAGTCCTCTTGTACTTAAGTCGGCATTGTGCCTTTTCTATTAAATTCGGATGCAATTTCTGTGTTTCTCGTAAATAAGAATGTCCAAGGGATACAGTAAACATGAAGTGAAGCATCGGAATCTAAAACTGGACTCAAAGGAGAGGTTCAAATCATAGAAAGTTAGAGTGTCAGTCCTCTTGTACTTAAGCCGGTATTGTGCCTTTTGTATTAAATTCGGATGCAATTTCTGTGTTTCATTATCAATAAGAAGGTCCAAGGGATACAGTAAACCTGAAGTGAAGCATCGAAATCTAAAACTGGACTCACAAGAGAGGTTCAAATCATTGAAAGTTGGAGTGTCAGTCCTCTTGAACTTAAGTCGGCATTGTGCTTTTTGAATTTAATTCCGATGCAGTTTCTGTGTTTCATCGTCAATAAGTTGGTCCAAGGGATACAGTAAACCGGAAGTGAAGCAACTGAATCTAAAACTGGACTCACAGGAGAGGTTCAAATCATAGAAAGTTAGAGTGTCAGTCCGTTTGTATTTGTGTCGGCATTGTGCCTTTTGAATTTAATTCCGATGCAGTTTCTGTGTTTCATCGTCAATAAGAAAGTCTAAGGTATTCAGTAAACCTAAAGTGAAGCATCGGAATCTAAAACTGGCCTCACAGGAGCGATTCAAATCATAGATAGTTAAAGTGTCAGTCCTCTTGTACTTAAGTCGGCATTATGCCTTTTGAATTTCATTCCAATGCAATTACTGTGCTTCATCGTCAATAAGAAGGTCCAAGGGTACAGTAAACCTGAAGTGAAGCATCGGAATGTAATACTGGACTCACAGGAGAGGTTCAAATTATAGAAAGTTAGAGTGTCAGTCCTCTTGTACTTAAGTCGGCATTGTGCCTTTTGAATTTTATTCCGTTGCAATTTCTGGGTTTCATCGTGAATAAGAAGGTCCAAGGGATACAGTAAAGCTGAAGTGAAGCATCGGAATGTAAAACTGGACTCACAGGAGCGGTTTACATCATAGAAAGTTAGAGTGTCAATCCTCTTGTACTTAAGTCGGCATTGTGCCTTTTGTATTAAATTCGAATGCAATTTCTGTGCTTCATCGCCAATAAGAAGGTCTAAGGTATACAGTAAACCTAAAGTGAAGCATCGGAATCTAAAACTGGACTCATGGGAGAGGTTCAAATCATAGAAATTTAGAGTATCAGTCCTCTTGTACTTAAGTCTTCATTGTGCTTTTGTATTAAATTCGGATGCAATTTCTGTGTTTCATCGTCAATAAGTTGGTCCAAGGGATACAGTAAACCTGAAGTGAAGCATCGGAATCTAAAACAGGACCCACAGGAGAGGTTCAAATCAAAGAAAGTTAGAGTGTCAGTCCGCTTGTACTTAAGTCGGCATTGTGCCTATTGTATTAAATTCGGATGCAATTTCTGTGTTTCTCGTCAATAAGAAGGTCCAAGGGATACAGTAAACCTGTAGTGAGGCATCGGAATCTAAAACTGGACTCAAAGGAGAGGTTCAAATCTTTGAATGTTAGAGTGTCAGTCCTCTTGTACTTAAGCCGGTATTGTGCCTTTTGTATTAAATTCGGATGCAATTTCTGTGTTTTATTATCAATAAGAAGGTCCAAGGGATACAGTAAACCTGAAGTGAAGCATCGAAATCTAAAACTGGACTCACAGGGGAGGTTCAAATCATAGAAAGTTTGAGTGTCAGTCCTCTTGTACTTAAGTCGGAATTGTGCCTTTTGAATTTAATTCCGATGCAGTTTCTGTGTTTCATCGTCAATAAGAAGGTCCAAGGGATACAGTAAACCTGAAGTGAAGCATGGGAATCTAAAACTGGACCCAGAGGAGAGGTTCAAATCAAGGGAAGTTAGAGTGTCAGTCCTTTTGTACTTAGGTCGGTATTGTGCCTTTTGTATAAAATTCGGATGCAATTTCTGTGTTTCATCGTCAATAACAAGGTCCAAGGGATACAGTAAACCTGAAGTGAAGCATCGGAATCTAAAACTGGACTCAAAGGAGAGGTTTAAATCATAGAAAGTTAGAGTGTCAGTCCTCTTGTACTTAAGCTGGTATTGTGCCTTTTGTATTAAATTCCGATGCAATTTCTGTGTTTCATCACCAATAAGAAGGTGCAAAGGATACCTTAAACGTGAAGTGAAGCATCGGTATCTAAAACTGGACTCACAGGAGAGGTTCAAATCATAGAAAGTTAGAGTGTCAGTCCTCTTGTACTTAAGTCAGCATTGTGCCTTTTGAATTTAATTCCGATGCAGTTTCTGTGTTTCATCGTCAATAAGAAGGTCCAAGGGATTCAGTAAACCTAAAGTAAAGCATCGGAATCTAAAACTGGCCTCACAGGAGGGGTTCAAATCATAGAAAGTTAGAGTGTCAGTCCACTTGTGCTTAAGTCGGCATTGTGCATTTTGAATTTATTTCCAATGCAATTTCTGTGCTCCATCGTCAATAAGAAGGTCCAAGGGATACAGTAAACCTGAAGTGAAGCATCGGAATCTAATACTGGACTCACAGGAGAGGTTCAAATCATTGAAAGTTAGAGTGTCAGTCCGTTTTGTACTTAAGTCGGCATTGTGCCTTTTGAATATAATTCCGCTGCAATATCAGTGTTTCATCGTCAATAAGAAGGTCCAAGGGTTACAGTAAACCTGAAGTGAAGCATCGGAATCTAGAACTGGACTCACAGGAGAGGTTCAAATCATAGAAATTTAGAGTGTCAGACCTCTTGTACTTAAGTCGGCAATGTGCTTTTCTATTAAATTCGGATGCAATTTCTGTGTTTCATCGTCAATAAGTTGGTCCAAGGGATACAGTAAACCTAAAGTGAAGCATCGGAATCTAAAACTGGCCTCACAGGAGCGGTTCAAATCATAGATAGTTAGAGTGTCAGTCCTCTTGTACTTAAGTCGGCATTATGCCTTTTGAATTTAATTTCGATGCAGTTTCTGTGTTTCATCGTCAATAAGAAGGTCCAAGGGATACAGTAAACCTAAAGTGAAGCATCGGAATCTAAAACTGGACTCACAGGAGAGGTTCAAATCATAGAAAGTTAGAGTGTCAGTCCTCTTGTACTTAAGTCGGCATTGTGCCTTTTGAATTTCATTCCAATGCAATTACTGTGCTTCATCGTCAATAAGAAGGTCCAAGGGTACAGTAAACCTGAAGTGAAGCATCGGAATCTAATACTGGACTCACAGGAGAGGTTCAAATTATAGAAAGTTAGAGTGTCAGTCCTCTTGTACTTAAGTCGGCATTGTGCCTTTTGAATTTTATTCCGTTGCAATATCTGTGTTTCATCGTGAATAAGAAGGTCCAAGGGATACAGTAAAGCTGAAGTGAAGCATCGGAATGTAAAACTGGACTCACAGGAGCGGTTTACATCATAGAAAGTTAGAGTGTCAATCCTCTTGTACTTAAGTCGGCATTGTGCCTTTTGTATTAAATTCGAATGCAATTTCTGTGCTTCATCGCCAATAAGAAGGTCTAAGGTATACAGTAAACCTAAAGTGAAGCATCGGAATCTAAAACTGGACTCATGGGAGAGGTTCAAATCATAGAAATTTAGAGTATCAGTCCTCTTGTACTTAAGTCGGCATTGTGCTTTTGTATTAAATTCGGATGCAATTTCTGTGTTTCATCGTCAATAAGTTGGTCCAAGGGATACAGTAAACCTGAAGTGAAGCATCGGAATCTAAAACAGGACCCACAGGAGAGGTTCAAATCAAAGAAAGTTAGAGTGTCAGTCCTCTTGTACATAAGTCGGAATTGTGCCTTTTGAATTTAATTCCGATGCAGTTTCTGTGTTTCATCGTCAATAAGAAGGTCCAAGGGATACAGTAAACCTGAAGTGAAGCATGGGAATCTAAAACTGGACCCAGAGGAGAGGTTCAAATCAAGGGAAGTTAGAGTGTCAGTCCTTTTGTACTTAGGTCGGTATTGTGCCTTTTGTATAAAATTCGGATGCAATTTCTGTGTTTCATCGTCAATAACAAGGTCCAAGGGATACAGTAAACCTGAAGTGAAGCATCGGAATCTAAAACTGGACTCAAAGGAGAGGTTTAAATCATAGAAAGTTAGAGTGTCAGTCCTCTTGTACTTAAGCTGGTATTGTGCCTTTTGTATTAAATTCCGATGCAATTTCTGTGTTTCATCATCAATAAGAAGGTGCAAAGGATACCTTAAACGTGAAGTGAAGCATCGGTATCTAAAACTGGACTCACAGGAGAGGTTCAAATCATAGAAAGTTAGAGTGTCATTCCTCTTGTACTTAAGTCAGCATTGTGCCTTTTGAATTTAATTCCGATGCAGTTTGTGTGTTTCATCGTCAATAAGAAGGTCCAAGGGATTCAGTAAACCTAAAGTAAAGCATCGGAATCTAAAACTGGCCTCACAGGAGTTGTTCAAATCATAGAAAGTTAGAGTGTCAGTCCACTTGTACTTAAGTCGGCATTGTGCCTTTTGAATTTATTTCCAATGCAATTTCTGTGCTCCATCGTCAATAAGAAGGTCCAAGGGATACAGTAAACCTGAAGTGAAGCATCGGAATCTAATACTGGACTCACAGGAGAGATTCAAATCATTGAAAGTTAGAGTGTCAGTCCGTTTTGTACTTAAGTCGGCGTTGTGCCTTTTGAATTTAATTCCGCTGCAATATCAGTGTTTCATCGTCAATAAGAAGGTCCAAGAGTTACAGTAAACCTGAAGTGAAGCATCGGAATGTAGAACTGGACTCACAGGAGAGGTTCAAATCATAGAAATTTAGAGTGTCAGTCCTCTTGTACTTAAGTCGGCATTGTGCTTTTCTATTAAATTCGGATGCAATTTCTGTGTTTCATCGTCAATAAGTTGGTCCAAGGGATACAGTAAACCTGAAGTGAAGCATCGGAATCTAAAACAGGAGCCACAGGAGAGGTTCAAATCAAAAAAAGTTAGAGTGTCAGTCCTCTTGTACTTAAGTCGGCATTGTGCCTTTTGTATTAAATTCGGATGCAATTTCTGTGTTTCATTATCAATAAGAAGGTCCAAGGGATACAGTAAACCTGAAGTG
This sequence comes from Schistocerca americana, assembly GCF_021461395.2. Taxonomy (NCBI): domain Eukaryota; kingdom Metazoa; phylum Arthropoda; class Insecta; order Orthoptera; family Acrididae; genus Schistocerca; species Schistocerca americana. The sequence continues at coordinate 2,641,474 of NW_025725917.1, read as the reverse complement.
AAGCATCGAAATCTAAAACTGGACTCACAAGAGAGGTTCAAATCATAGAAAGTTAGAGTGTCAATCCTCTTGAACTTAAGTCGGCATTGTGCCTTTTGAATTTAATTCCGATGCAGTTTCTGTGTTTCATCGTCAATAGGAAGGTCCAAGGGATACAGTAAACCTGAAGTGAAGCATCGGAATCTAATACTGGACTCACAGGAGAGGTTCAAATCATAGAATGTTAGAGTGTCACTCTTCTTGTACTTAAGTCGGCATTGTGCCTTTTGAATTTAATTCCGTTGCAATTTCTGTGCTTCATCGTCAATAAGAAGGTCCAAGGGATACAGTGAACCTGAAGTGAAGCATCGGAATCTAAAACTGGACTCACAGGAGAGGTTCAAATCATAGAATGTTAGAGTGTCAGTCCTCTTGTACTTAATTCGGCATTGTGCCTTTTGAATTTAATTCCGATGCAGTTTCTGTGTTTCATCGTCAATAAGAAGGTCCAAGGGATACAGTAAACCTGAAGTGAAGCATGGGAATCTAAAAGTGGACCCAGAGGAGGGGTTCAAATCAAGGGAAGTTAGAGTGTCAGTCCTTTTGTACTTAGGTCGGTATTGTGCCTTTTGAATTTAATTCCGCTGCAATTTCTGTGTTTCATCGTCAATAAGAAGGTCCAAGGGTTACAGTAATCCTGAAGTGGAGCGTCGGAATCTAAAACTGGACTCACAGGAGAGGTTCAAATCATAGAAAGTTAGAGTGTCGGTCCTCTTGTAATTAAGTAGGCATTGTGCCTTTTGAATTTAATTCCGATGGAATTTCTGTGTTTCATCGTCAATATGAAGGTCCATGGGATACAGTAAACCTGAAATGAAGCATCGGAATCTAATACTGGACTCACAGGAGCGGTATAAATCATAGAAAGTTAGAGTGTCAATCCTCTAGTACTTAAGTCGGCATTGTGCCATTTGTATTAAATTCGGATGCAATTTCTGTGCTTCATCGCCAATAAGAAGGTCCAAGGTATACAGTTAACCTGAAGTGAAGCATCGGAATCTAAAACTGGACTCACAGGAGAGGTTCAAATCATAGAAATTTAGAGTGTCAGTCCTCTTGTACTTAAGTCGGCATTGTGCTTTTCTATTAAATTCGGATGCAATTTCTGTGTTTCATCGTCAATAAGTTGGTCCAAGGGATACAGTAAACCTGAAGTGAAGCATCGGAATCTAAAACTGGACTCACAGGAGGGGTTCAAATCATAGAAAATTAGAGTGTCAGTCCTCTTGTACTTAAGTCGGCATTGTGCCTTTTGAATTTAATTCCGATGCAGTTTCTGTGTTTCATCGTCAATAGGAAGGTCCAAGGGATACAGTAAACCTGAAGTGAAGCATCGGAATCTAATACTGGACTCACAGGAGAGGTTCAAATCATAGAATGTTAGAGTGTCACTCTTCTTGTACTTAAGTAGGCATTGTGCCTTTTGAATTTAATTCCGATGCAATTTCTGTGCTTCATCGTCAATAAGAAGGTCCAAGGGATACAGTAAACCTGAAGTGAAGCATCGGAATCTAAAACTGGACTCACAGGAGTGGTTCAAATCATAGAATGTTAGAGTGTCAGTCCTCTTGTACTTAAGTCGGCATTGTGCCTTTTGAATTTAATTCCGATGCAGTTTCTGTGTTTCATCGTCAATAAGAAGGTCCAAGGGATACAGTAAACCTGAAGTGAAGCATGGGAATCTAAAACTGGACCCAGAGGAGGGGTTCAAAACAAGGGAAGTTAGAGTGTCAGTCCTTTTGTACTTAGGTCGGTATTGTGCCTTTTGAATTTAATTCTGCTGCAATTTCTGTGTTTCATCGTCAATAAGAATTTCCAAGGGTTACAGTAAACCTGAAGTGGAGCGTCGGAATCTAAAACTGGACTCACAGGAGAGGTTCAAATCATAGAAAGTTAGAGTGTCGGTCCTCTTGTACTTAAGTCGGCATTGTGCCTTTTGAATTTAATTCCCATGGAATTTCTGTGTTTCATCGTCAATATGAAGGTCCATGGGATACAGTAAACCTGAAATGAAGCATCGGAATCTAAAACTGGACTCACAGGAGCGGTATAAATCATAGAAAGTTAGAGTGTCAATCCTCTAGTACTTAAGTCGGCATTGTGCCTTTTGTATTAAATTCGGATGCAATTTCTATGCTTCATCGCCAACAAGAAGGTCCAAGGTATACAGTTAACCTGAAGTGAAGCATCGGAATCTAAAACTGGACTCACAGGACAGGTTCAAATCATAGAAATTTAGAGTGTCAGTCCTCTTGTACTTACGTCGGCATTGTGCTTTTCTATTAAATTCGGATGCAATTTCTGTGTTTCATCGTCAATAAGTTGGTCCAAGGGATACAGTAAACCTGAAGTGAAGCATCGGAATCTAAAACAGGACCCACAGGAGAGGTTCAAATCAAAGAAAGTTAGAGTGTCAGTCCTCTTGTACTTAAGTCGGCATTGTGCCTTTTGTATTAAATTCGGATGCAATTTCTGTGTTTCTCGTAAATAAGAAGGTCCAAGGGATACAGTAAACATGAATTGAAGCATCGGAATCTAAAACTGGACTCAAAGGAGAGGTTCAAATCATAGAAAGTTAGAGTGTCAGTCCTCTTGTACTTAAGCCGGTATTGTGCCTTTTGTATTAAATTCGGATGCAATTTCTGTGTTTCATTATCAATAAGAAGGTCCAAGGGATACAGTAAACCTGAAGTGAAGCATCGAAATCTAAAACTGGACTCACAAGAGAGGTTCAAATCATTGAAAGTTGGAGTGTCAGTCCTCTTGAACTGAAGTCGGCATTGTGCTTTTTGAATTTAATTCCGATGCAGTTTCTGTGTTTCATCTTCAATACGAAGGTCCAAGGGATACAGTAAACCTGAGGTGAAGCATCAGAATCTAAAACTGGACTCACAGGATAGGTTCAAATCATAGAAAGTTAGAGTGTCAGTCCGCTTGTACTTAAGTCGGCATTGTGCCTTTTGAATTTAATTCCGATGCAATTTCTGTGCTTCATCATCAATAAGAAGGTCCAAGGGATACAGTAAACCTGAAGTGAAGCATCGGAATCTAAAACTGGACTCACAGGAGAGGTTCAAATCATAGAAAGTTAGAGTGTCAGTCCTCTTGTACTTACGTCGGCATTGTGCCTTTTGAATTTAATTCCGATGCAATTTCTGTGCTTCATCGTCAATATGAATTTCCCGGGGATACAATAAACCAGAAGTGAAGTATCGGAATCTAAAACAGGACTCACAGGAGAGGTTCAAATCATGGAAAGTTAGAGTGTCAGTCCTCTTGTACTTAAGTCGGCATTATGCCGTTTGAATTTAATTCCGATGCAACTTCTGTCTTTCATCGTCAATAAGAAGGTCCAGAGGATACAATAAACCTGAAGTGAAGCATCGGAATCTAAAACTGGACTCACAGGAGAGGTTCAAATCGTAGAAAGTTAGAGTGTCAGTCCTCTTGTACTTAAGTCGGCATTGTGCCTTTTGAAATTAATTCCGCTGTAATTTCTGTGCTCCATCGTCAATAAGAAGGTCCCAGGGATCCAGTAAACCTGAAGTGAAGCATCGGAATCTAAGCTGGTCTCTCAGGAGAGGCTCAATTCATAGAATGTTAGTGTGTCAGTCCTCTTGTACTGATGTCGGCATTGCGCCTTTTGAATTCAATTCCGATGCAATTTCTGTGTTTCATCGCCAATAAGAAGGTCCAAGGGAAACAGTAAACCTGAAGTGAAGAATCGGAATCGAAAACTGGACTAACAGGAGAGGTTCAAATCATAGAAAGTTAGAGTGTCAGTCCTCTTGTACTTAAGTCGGCATTGTGCCTTTTGTATTAAATTCGGATGCACTTTCTGGGCTTCATCGCCAATAAGAAGTCCAAGGTATACAGTAAACCTGAAGTGAAGCATCGGAATCTAAAACTGGACTCACAGGAGAGGTTCAAATCATAGAAAGTTAGAGTGTCGGTCCTCTTGTACTTAAGTCGGCATTGTGCTTTTTGAATTTAATTCCCATGGAATTTCTGTGTTTCATCGTCAATATGAAAGTCCATGGGATACAGTAAACCTGAAATGAAGCATCGGAATCTAAAACTGGACTCACAGGAGCGGTATAAATCATAGAAAGTTAGAGTGTCAATCCTCTAGTACTTAAGTCGGCATTGTGCCTTTTGTATTAAATTCGGATGCAATTTCTATGCTTCATCGCCAACAAGAAGGTCCAAGGTATACAGTTAACCTGAAGTGAAGCATCGGAATCTAAAACTGGACTCACAGGACAGGTTCAAATCATAGAAATTTAGAGTGTCAGTCCTCTTGTACTTACGTCGGCATTGTGCTTTTCTATTAAATTCGGATGCAATTTCTGTGTTTCATCGTCAATAAGTTGGTCCAAGGGATACAGTAAACCTGAAGTGAAGCATCGGAATCTAAAACAGGACCCACAGGAGAGGTTCAAATCAAAGAAAGTTAGAGTGTCAGTCCTCTTGTACTTAAGTCGGCATTGTGCCTTTTGTATTAAGTTCGGATGCAATTTCTGTGTTTCTCGTAAATAAGAAGGTCCAAGGGATACAGTAAACATGAATTGAAGCATCGGAATCTAAAACTGGACTCAAAGGAGAGGTTCAAATCATAGAAAGTTAGAGTGTCAGTCCTCTTGTACTTAAGCCGGTATTGTGCCTTTTGTATTAAATTCGGATGCAATTTCTGTGTTTCATTATCAATAAGAAGGTCCAAGGGATACAGTAAACCTGAAGTGAAGCATCGAAATCTAAAACTGGACTCACAAGAGAGGTTCAAATCATTGAAAGTTGGAGTGTCAGTCCTCTTGAACTGAAGTCGGCATTGTGCTTTTTGAATTTAATTCCGATGCAGTTTCTGTGTTTCATCGGCAATACGAAGGTCCAAGGGATACAGTAAACCTGAGGTGAAGCATCAGAATCTAAAACTGGACTCACAGGATAGGTTCAAATCATAGAAAGTTAGAGTGTCAGTCCGCTTGTACTTAAGTCGGCATTGTGCCTTTTGAATTTAATTCCGATGCAATTTCTGTGCTTCATCATCAATAAGAAGGTCCAAGGGATACAGTAAACCTGAAGTGAAGCATCGGAATCTAAAACTGGACTCACAGGAGAGGTTCAAATCATAGAAAGTTAGAGTGTCAGTCCTCTTGTACTTACGTCGGCATTGTGCCTTTTGAATTTAATTCCGATGCAATTTCTGTGCTTCATCGTCAATATGAATTTCCCGGGGATACAATAAACCAGAAGTGAAGTATCGGAATCTAAAACAGGACTCACAGGAGAGGTTCAAATCATGGAAAGTTAGAGTGTCAGTCCTCTTGTACTTAAGTCGGCATTATGCCGTTTGAATTTAATTCCGATGCAACTTCTGTCTTTCATCGTCAATAAGAAGGTCCAGAGGATACAGTAAACCTGAAGTGAAGCATCGGAATCTAAAACTGGACTCACAGGAGAGGTTCAAATCGTAGAAAGTTAGAGTGTCAGTCCTCTTGTACTTAAGTCGGCATTGTGCCTTTTGAAATTAATTCCGCTGTAATTTCTGTGCTCCATCGTCAATAAGAAGGTCCCAGGGATACAGTAAACCTGAAGTGAAGCATCGGAATCTAAGCTGGTCTCTCAGGAGAGGCTCAATTCATAGAATGTTAGTGTGTCAGTCCTCTTGTACTGATGTCGGCATTGCGCCTTTTGAATTCAATTCCGATGCAATTTCTGTGTTTCATCGCCAATAAGAAGGTCCAAGGGAAACAGTAAACCTGAAGTGAAGAATCGGAATCGAAAACTGGACTAACAGGAGAGGTTCAAATCATGGAAAGTTAGAGTGTCAGTCCTCTTGTACTTAAGTCGGCATTGTGCCTTTTGTATTAAATTCGGATGCACTTTCTGGGCTTCATCGCCAATAAGAAGTCCAAGGTATACAGTAAACCTGAAGTGAAGCATCGGAATCAAAAACTGGACTCACAGGAGAGGATCAAATCATAGAAAGTTAGAGTGTCAGTCCTCTTGTGCTTAAGTCGGCATTGTGCATTTTGAATTTAATTCCGATGCAATTTCTGTGTTTCATCATCAATAAGAAGGTCCAAGGGATACAGTAAACCAAGAGCGAAGCATCAGAATCTAAAACTGGCCTCACAGGAGCGGTTTAAATCATAGAAAGTTAGAGTGTCAGTCCTCTTTTACATAAGTCGGCATTGTGCCTTTTGTATTAAATTCGGATGCTATTTCTGTGCTTCATCGCCAAAAAGAAGGTCCAAGGTATACAGTAAACCAGAAGTGAAGCATCGGAAACTAAAACTGGACTCACAGGAGGTGTTGAAATCATAGATATTTAGAGTGTCAGTCCTCTTGTACTTAAGTCGGCATTGTGCCTTTTGTATTACATTTGGATGCAAATTCTATGTTTCTTCGTAGAATAAGAAGGTCCAAGGGATACAGTAAACCTGAAGTGAAGCATCGGAGTCTAAAACTGGACTCACAGGAGAAGTTCAAATCATAGAAAGTTAGAGTGTCAGTCCTCTTGTACTTAAGTCGGCATTGTGCCTTTTGAATTTAATTCCGATGCAATTTCTGTGCTTCATCGTCAATAAGAAGGTCCCAGGGATATGGTAATCCTGAAGTGAAGCATGGAAATCTAAAACTGGATTCAAAGGAGAAGTTCAAATAATAGAAAGTTTGAATGTCAGTCCTGTTGTACTTAAGTCGGCATTGTGCCTTTTGAATTTAATTCCGATGCAATTTCTGTGTTTCATCGTCAATAAGAATGCCCAAGGGAAACTGTAAACCTGAAGTGAAGCATCGGAATGTAAAACTTGGCACACAGGAGAGGTTCAAATTATAGAAAGTTAGAGTGTCAGTCCTCTTGTACTTAAGTCGGCATTGTGCCTTTTGTATTAAATTCGGATGCAATTTCTGTGTTTCATCGTCAATAAGAAGGTCCAAGGGATACACTAAACCTGAAGTGAAGCATCGGAATCTAAAACTGGACTCACAGGAGCAGTTCAAATCATAGAAAGTTAGAGTGTCAGTCCGCTTGCACTTAAGTCAGCAGTGTGCCTTTTGTATTAAATTCGGATGCAATTTCTGTGCTTCATCGCCAATAAGAAGGTCCAAGGTATACAGTAAACCTGAGGTGAAGCATCGGAATCTAAAACTGGACTCACAGGAGAGGTTCAAATCATAGAAAGTTAGAGTGTCAGTCCTCTTGTACTTAAGTCGGCATTGTTCCTTTTGTATTAAATTCGGATGCAATATCTGTGTTTCATCGTCAATAAGAAGGTCCAAGGGATAAAGTAAACCTGAAGTGAAGCATCGGAATCTAAAACTGGACTCACAGGAGAGGTTCAAATCATAGAAAGTTAGAGTGTCAGTCCTCTTGTACTTAAGTCGGCATTGTGCCTTTTGAATTTAATTCCGATGCAATTTCTGTGCTTCATCGTCAATAAGAAGGTCCCAGGGATATGGTAATCCTGAAGTGAAGCATGGAAATCTAAATCTGGATTCAAAGGAGAAGTTCAAATAATAGAAAGTTTGAATGTCAGTCCTGTTGTACTTAAGTCGGCATTGTGCCTTTTGAATTTAATTCCGATGCAATTTCTGTGTTTCATCGTCAATAAGAATGCCCAAGGGAAACTGTAAACCTGAAGTGAAGCATCGGAATGTAAAACTTGGCACACAGGAGAGGTTCAAATTATAGAAAGTTAGAGTGTCAGTCCTCTTGTACTTAAGTCGGCATTGTGCCTTTTGTATTAAATTCTGATGCAATTTCTGTGTTTCATCGTCAATAAGAAGGTCCAAGGGATACACTAAACCTGAAGTGAAGCATCGGAATCTAAAACTGGACTCACAGGAGAAGTTCAAATCATAGAAAGTTAGAGTGTCAGTCCGCTTGCACTTAAGTCAGCAGTGTGTATTTTGTATTAAATTCGGATGCAATTTCTGTGCTTCATCGCCAATAAGAAGGTCCAAGGTATACAGTAAACCTAAGGTGAAGCATCGGAATCTAAAACTGGACTCACAGGAGAGGTTCAAATCATAGAAAGTTAGAGTGTCAGTCCTCTTGTACTTAAGTCGGCATTGTTCCTTTTGTATTAAATTCGGATGCAATATCTGTGTTGCATCGTCAATAAGAAGGTCCAAGGGATAAAGTAAACCTGAAGTGAAGCATCGGAATCTAAAACTGGACTCACAGGAGAGGTTCAAATCATAGAAGGTTAGAGTGTCGGTCCTCTTGTAATTAAGTCGGCATGGCGCCTTTTGAATTTAATTCCGATGCAGTTTATATGTTTCATCGTCAATAAGAAGGTCCAAGGGATTCAGTAAACCTAAAGTGAAGCATCGGAATCTAAAACTGGCCTCACAGGAGAGGTTCAAAGCATAGAGAGTTAGAATGTCAGTCCTTTTGTACTTAATTCGGCATTGTGCCTTTTGAATTTAATTCCAATGCAATTTCTGTGCTTCATCGTCAATAAGAGGGTCCAAGGGATACAGTAAACCTGAAGTGAAGCATCGGAATCTAATACTGGACTCACAGGAGAGGTTCAAATCCTAGAAATTTAGAGTGTCAGTCCGTTTTGCACTTAAGTCGGCATTGTGCTTTTGAATTTAATTCCGATGCAATTTCTGTGTTTCATCGTCAATAACAAGGACCAAGGGATACAGTAAACCTGAAGTGAAGCGCCGGAATCTAAAACTGGACCCACAGGAGATGTTCAAATCAAAGAAAGTTAGACTGTCAGTCCTCTTGTACTTAATTCGGCATTGTGCCTTTTGTATTAAATTCGGATGCAATTTCTGTGTTTCATCGTCAAAACGAAGGACCAAGGGATACAGTAAACCTGAGGTGAAGCATCGGAATCTAAAACTGGATTCACAGGAGAGGTTCAAATCATAGAAAGTTAGAGAGCCAGTCCTCTTGTACTTAAGCCGGCATTGTGCCTTTTGTATTAAATTCGGATGCAATTTCTGTGTTTCATCGTCAATAAGAAGGTCCAAGGGATACACTAAACCTGAAGTGAAGCATCGGAATCTAAAACTGGACTCACAGGAGCAGTTCAAATCATAGAAAGTTAGAGTGTCAGTCCGCTTGCACTTAAGTCAGCAGTGTGCCTTTTGAATTTAATTCCGATGCAATTTCTGTGCTTCATCGTCAATAAGAAGGTCCCAGGGATATGGTAATCCTGAAGTGAAGCATGGAAATCTAAAACTGGATTCAAAGGAGAAGTTCAAATAATAGAAAGTTTGAATGTCAGTCCTGTTGTACTTAAGTCAGCATTGTGCCTTTTGAATTTAATTCCGATGCAATTTCTGTGTTTCATCGTCAATAAGAATGCCCAAGGGAAACTGTAAACCTGAAGTGAAGCATCGGAATGTAAAACTTGGCACACAGGAGAGGTTCAAATTATAGAAAGTTAGAGTGTCAGTCCTCTTGTACTTAAGTCGGCATTGTGCCTTTTGTATTAAATTCGGATGCAATTTCTGTGTTTCATCGTCAATAAGAAGGTCCAAGGGATACACTAAACCTGAAGTGAAGCATCGGAATCTAAAACTGGACTCACAGGAGCAGTTCAAATCATAGAAAGTTAGAGTGTCAGTCCGCTTGCACTTAAGTCAGCAGTGTGCCTTTTGTATTAAATTCGGATGCAATTTCTGTGCTTCATCGCCAATAAGAAGGTCCAAGGTATACAGTAAACCTGAGGTGAAGCATCGGAATCTAAAACTGGACTCACAGGAGAGGTTCAAATCATAGAAAGTTAGAGTGTCAGTCCTCTTGTACTTAAGTCGGCATTGTTCCTTTTGTATTAAATTCGGATGCAATATCTGTGTTTCATCGTCAATAAGAAGGTCCAAGGGATAAAGTAAACCTGAAGTGAAGCATCGGAATCTAAAACTGGACTCACAGGAGAGGTTCAAATCATAGAAAGTTAGAGTGTCAGTCCTCTTGTACTTAAGTCGGCATTGTGCCTTTTGAATTTAATTCCGATGCAATTTCTGTGCTTCATCGTCAATAAGAAGGTCCCAGGGATATGGTAATCCTGAAGTGAAGCATGGAAATCTAAATCTGGATTCAAAGGAGAAGTTCAAATAATAGAAAGTTTGAATGTCAGTCCTCTTGTACTTAAGTCGGCATTGTGCCTTTTGAATTTAATTCCGATGCAATTTCTGTGTTTCATCGTCAATAAGAATGCCCAAGGGAAACTGTAAACCTGAAGTGAAGCATCGGAATGTAAAACTTGGCACACAGGAGAGGTTCAAATTATAGAAAGTTAGAGTGTCAGTCCTCTTGTACTTAAGTCGGCATTGTGCCTTTTGTATTAAATTCGGATGCAATTTCTGTGTTTCATCGTCAATAAGAAGGTCCAAGGGATACACTAAACCTGAAGTGAAGCATCGGAATCTAAAACTGGACTCACAGGAGAAGTTCAAATCATAGAAAGTTAGAGTGTCAGTCCGCTTGCACTTAAGTCAGCAGTGTGCCTTTTGTATTAAATTCGGATGCAATTTCTGTGCTTCATCGCCAATAAGAAGGTCCAAGGTATACAGTAAACCTAAGGTGAAGCATCGGAATCTAAAACTGGACTCACAGGAGAGGTTCAAATCATAGAAAGTTAGAGTGTCAGTCCTCTTGTACTTAAGTCGGCATTGTTCCTTTTGTATTAAATTCGGATGCAATATCTGTGTTTCATCGTCAATAAGAAGTTCCAAGGGATAAAGTAAACCTGAAGTGAAGCATCGGAATCTATAACTGGACTCACAGGAGAGGTTCAAATCATAGAAGGTTAGAGTGTCGGTCCTCTTGTAATTAAGTCGGCATGGCGCCTTTTGAATTTAATTCCGATGCAGTTTATATGTTTCATCGTCAATAAGAAGGTCCAAGGGATTCAGTAAACCTAAAGTGAAGCATCGGAATCTAAAACTGGCCTCACAGGAGAGGTTCAAAGCATAGAGAGTTAGAATGTCAGTCCTTTTGTACTTAATTCGGCATTGTGCCTTTTGAATTTAATTCCAATGCAATTTCTGTGCTTCATCGTCAATAAGAGGGTCCAAGGGATACAGTAAACCTGAAGTGAAGCATCGGAATCTAATACTGGACTCACAGGAGAGGTTCAAATCCTAGAAATTTAGAGTGTCAGTCCGTTTTGCACTTAAGTCGGCATTGTGCTTTTGAATTTAATTCCGATGCAATTTCTGTGTTTCATCGTCAATAACAAGGACCAAGGGATACAGTAAACCTGAAGTGAAGCGCCGGAATCTAAAACTGGACCCACAGGAGATGTTCAAATCAAAGAAAGTTAGAGTGTCAGTCCTCTTGTACTTAATTCGGCATTGTGCCTTTTGTATTAAATTCGGATGCAATTTCTGTGTTTCATCGTCAAAACGAAGGACCAAGGGATACAGTAAACCTGAGGTGAAGCATCGGAATCTAAAACTGGATTCACAGGAGAGGTTCAAATCATAGAAAGTTAGAGAGCCAGTCCTCTTGTACTTAAGCCGGCATTGTGCCTTTTGTATTAAATTCGGATGCAATTTCTGTGTTTCATCGTCAATAAGAAGGTCCAAGGGATATAGTAAACCTGAAGTGAAACATCGGAATCTAAAACTGGACTCACTGGAGAGGTTCAAATCATAGAAAGTTAGAGTATCACTCTACTTGTACTTAAGTCGGCATTGTGGCTTTTGAATTTAATTCCGATGCAATTTCTGTGCTTCGTCGTCAATACGAATGTCCCAGGGATACAGTAAACCTGAAGTGAAGCATCGGAATCTAAAACTGGACTCACAGGAGAGGTTCAAATCATAGAAACTTAGAGTGTCAGTCCTCTTGTACTTAAGTCGGCATTGTGCTTTTTGAATTTAATTCCGATGCAATTTGTGTGTTTCATCGTAAATAAGAAGGTCCAAGGTATACAGTAAACCTGAAGTGAAGCATCGGAGTCTAAAACTGGACTCACAGGAGAGGTTCAAAACATAGAAAGTTAAAGTGTCAGTCCTCTTGTACGTAAGTCGACATTATGCCTTTTGAATTTAATTCCGATGCAATTTCTGTGCTTCATCGTCAATAAGAAGGTCCCAGGTATACAGTAATCCTGAAGTGAAGCATCGAAATCTAAAACTGGATTCACAGGAGAGGTTCAAATCATAGAAAGTTTGAGTGTCAGTCCTCTTGTACTTAAGTCTGCATTGTGCCTTTTGAATTTAATTCCGATACAATTTCTGAGTTTCATCGTCAATAAGAAGGTCCAAGGGAAACAGTAAACCTGAAGTGAGGCATCGGAATCTAAAACTGGACTCACAGGAGAGGTCCAAATCGGTGAAAGTTAGAGTGTCAGTCCTCTTGTACTTAAGTCGGCATTGTGCCTTTTGAATTTAATTCCGCTGCAATTTCTGTGCTTTATCGTCAATACGAAGGTCCCAGGGATACAGTAAACCTGAAGTGAAGCATCGGAATCTAAGCTGGTCTCTCAGGAGAGGCTCAATTCATAGAACGTTAGTGTGTCAGTCCTCTTGTACTTATGACGGCATTGCGCCTTTTGAATTCAATTCCGATGCAATTTCTGTGTTTCATCGCCAATAAGAAGGTCCAAGGGAAACAGTAAACCTGAAGTGAAGATTCGGAATCGCAAACTGGACTAACAGGAGAGGTTCAAATCATAGAAAGTTACAGTGTCAGTCCTCTTGTACTTAAGTTGGCATTGTGCCTTTTGTATTAAATTCGGATGCAATTTCTGGGCTTCATCGCCAATAAGAAGTCCAAGGTATACAATAAACCTGAAGTGAAGCATCGGAATCTAAAACTGGACTCACAGGAGCGGTTTAAATCATAGAAAGTTAGAGTGTCAGTCCTCTTTTACTTAAGTCGGCATTGTGCCTTTTGTATTAAATTCGGATGCTATTTCTGTGCTTCATCGCCAAAAAGAAGGTCCAAGGTAAGCAGTTAACCAGAGGTGAAGCACCGGAAACTAAAACTGGACTCACTGGTTGTGTTGAAATCATAGATATTTAGAGTGTCAGTCCTCTTGTACTTAAGTCGGCATTGCGCCTTTTGTATTAAATTCGGATGCAATTTCTGTGTTTCATCGTCAAAACGAAGGACCAAGGGATACAGTAAACCTGAGGTGAAGCATCGGAATCTAAAACTGGCATCACAGGAGAGGTTCAAATCATAGAAAGTTAGAGAGCCAGTCCTCTTGTACTTAAGCCGGCATTGTGACTTTTGTATTAAATTCGGATGCAATTTCTGTGTTTCATCGTCAATAAGAAGGTCCAAGGGATACAGTAAACCTGAAGTGAAACATCGGAATCTAAAACTGGACTCACAGGAGAGGTTCAAATCATAGAAAGTTAGAGTATCACTCTTCTTGTACTTAAGTCGGCATTGTGGCTTTTGAATTTAATTCCGATGCAATATCTGCACTTCATCGTCAATACGAATGTCCCAGGGATACAGTAAACCTGAAGTGACGCATCGGAATCCAAAACTGGACTCACAGGAGAGGTTCAAATCATAGAAACTTAGAGTGTCAGTCCTCTTGTACTTAAGTCGGCATTGTGCTTTTTGAATTTAATTCCGATGCAATTTGTGTGTTTCATCGTCAATAAGAAGGTCCAAGGTACACAGTAAACCCAAAGTGAAGCATCGGAATCTAAAACTGGACTCACAGGAGAGGTTCAAATCGCAGAAAGTTAGAGTGTCAGTCCTTTTGTACTTAAGTCGACATTGTGCCATTTGAATTTAATTCCGATGCAATTTCTGTGCTTCATCGTCAATAAGAAGGTCCCAGGTATACAGTAATCCTGAAGTGAAGCATCGAAATCTAAAACTGGATTCACAGGAGAGGTTCAAATCATAGAAAGTTTGAGTGTCAGTCCTCTTGTACTTAAGTCGGCATTGTGCCTTTTGAATTTAATTCCGATGCAATTTCTGTGTTTCATCATCAATAAGAAGGTCCAAGGGATACAGTAAACCAAGAGCGAAGCATCAGAATCTAAAACTGGCCTCACAGGAGCGGTTTAAATCATAGAAAGTTAGAGTGTCAGTCCTCTTTTACTTAAGTCGGCATTGTGCCTTTTGTATTAAATTCGGATGCTATTTCTGTGCTTCATCGCCAAAAAGAAGGTCCAAGGTATACAGTAAACCAGAGGTGAAGCATCGGAAACTAAAACTGGACTCACTGGAGGTGTTGAAATCATAGATATTTAGAGTGTCAGTCCTCTTGTACTTAAGTCGGCATTGCGCCTTTTGTATTACATTCGAATGCAAATTCTGTGTTTCTTCGTCATTAGGAAGGTCCAAGGGATACAGTAAACCAAGAGCGAAGCATCTGAATCTAAAACTGGCCTCACAGGAGCGGTTTAAATCATAGAAAGATTGAGTGTCACTCCTCTTTTACTTAAGTCGGCATTGAGCCTTTTGAATTTAACTCCGATGCAATTTCTGTGTTTCATCGTCAATACGAAGGTCCAAGGGATAAAGTAAACCTGAAGTGAAGCATCGGAATCTAAAACTGGACTCACAAGGGAGGTTCAAATATTAGAAGGTTCGAGTGTCGGTCCTCTTGCAATTAAGTCGGCATGGCGCATTTTGAATTTAATTCCGATGCAGTTTATGTGTTTCATCGTCAATAAGAAGGTCCAAGGGATTCAGTAAACCTAAAGTGAAGCATCGGAATCTAAAACTGGCCTCACAGAAGAGGTTCAAAGCATAGAGAGTTAGAATGTCATTCCTTTTGTACTTAATTCGGCATTGTGCCTTTTGAATTTAATTCCAATGCAATATCTGTGCTTCATCGTCAATAAGAGGGTCCAAGGGATACAGTAAACCTGAAGTGAAGCATCGGAATCTAATACTGGACTCACAGGAGAGGTTCAAATCCTAGAAATTTAGAGTGTCAGTCCGTTTTGTACTTAAGTCGGCATTGTGCTTTTGAATTTAATTCCGATGCAATTTCTGTGTTTCATCGTCATAAACTAGGTCCAAGGGATACAGTAAATCTCAAGTGAAGCGTCGGAGTCTAAAACTGGACCCACAGGAGATGTTCAAATCAAAGAAAGTTAGAGTATCACTCTTCTTGTACTTAAGTCGGCATTGTGGCTTTTGAATTTAATTCCGATGCAATTTCTGTGCTTCATCGTCAATAAGAAGGTATAAGGGATACAGTAACCCTGAAGTGAAGCATCGGAATCTAAAACTGGACACACAAGAGCGGTTCAAATCGTAGAAAGTTAGAGTGTCAGTCCTCTTGTACTTAAGTCGGCATTGTGCTTTTTGAATTTAATTCCGATGCAATTTGTGTGTTTCATCGTCAATAAGAAGGTCCAAGGTACACAGTAAACCCGAAGTGAAGCATCGGAATCTAAAACTGGACTCACAGGAGAGGTTCAAATCGCAGAAAGTTAGAGTGTCAGTCCTCTTGTACTTAAGTCGACATTGTGCCTTTTGAATTTATTTCCGATGCAATTTCTGTGCTTCATCGTCAATAAGAAGGTCCCAGGTATACAGTAATCCTGAAGTGAAGCATCGAAATCTAAAACTGGATTCACAGGAGAGGTTCAAATCATAGAAAGTTTGAGTGTCAGTCCTCTTGTACTTAAGTCGGCATTGTGCCTTTTGAATTTAATTCCGATGCAATTTCTGTGTTTCATCATCAATACGAAGGTCCAAGGGATACAGTAAACCAAGAGCGAAGCATCAGAATCTAAAACTGGCCTCACAGGAGCGGTTTAAATCATAGAAAGTTAGAGTGTCAGTCCTCTTTTACTTAAGTCGGCATTGTGCCTTTTGTATTAAATTCGGATGCTATTTCTGTGCTTCATCGCCAAAAAGAAGGTCCAAGGTATACAGTAAACCAGAGGTGAAGCATCGGAAACTAAAACTGGACTCACTGGAGGTGTTGAAATCATAGATATTTAGAGTGTCAGTCCTCTTGTACTTAAGTCGGCATTGCGCCTTTTGTATTACATTCGAATGCAAATTCTGTGTTTCTTCGTCATTAGGAAGGTCCAAGGGATACAGTAAACCAAGAGCGAAGCATCTGAATCTAAAACTGGCCTCACAGGAGCGGTTTAAATCATAGAAAGATTGAGTGTCACTCCTCTTTTACTTAAGTCGGCATTGAGCCTTTTGAATTTAACTCCGATGCAATTTCTGTGTTTCATCGTCAATACGAAGGTCCAAGGGATAAAGTAAACCTGAAGTGAAGCATCGGAATCTAAAACTGGACTCACAAGGGAGGTTCAAATATTAGAAGGTTCGAGTGTCGGTCCTCTTGCAATTAAGTCGGCATGGCGCATTTTGAATTTAATTCCGATGCAGTTTATGTGTTTCATCGTCAATAAGAAGGTCCAAGGGATTCAGTAAACCTAAAGTGAAGCATCGGATCCTAAAACTGGCCTCACAGAAGAGGTTCAAAGCATAGAGAGTTAGAATGTCATTCCTTTTGTACTTAATTCGGCATTGTGCCTTTTGAATTTAATTCCAATGCAATATCTGTGCTTCATCGTCAATAAGAGGGTCCAAGGGATACAGTAAACCTGAAGTGAAGCATCGGAATCTAATACTGGACTCACAGGAGAGGTTCAAATCCTAGAAATTTAGAGTGTCAGTCCGTTTTGTACTTAAGTCGGCATTGTGCTTTTGAATTTAATTCCGATGCAATTTCTGTGTTTCATCGTCAATAACTAGGTCCAAGGGATACAGTAAATCTGAAGTGAAGCGTCGGAGTCTAAAACTGGACCCACAGGAGATGTTCAAATCAAAGAAAGTTAGAGTATCACTCTTCTTGTACTTAAGTCGGCATTGTGGCTTTTGAATTTAATTCCGATGCAATTTCTGTGCTTCATCGTCAATAAGAAGGTATAAGGGATACAGTAACCCTGAAGTGAAGCATCGGAATCTAAAACTGGACACACAAGAGCGGTTCAAATCGTAGAAAGTTAGAGTGTCAGTCCTCTTGTACATAAGTCGGCATTGTGCTTTTTGAATTTAATTCCGATGCAATTTGTGTGTTTTATCGTCAATAAGAAGGTCCAAGGTATACAGTAAACCTAAAGTGAAGCATCGGAATCTAAAACTGGACTCACAGGAGAGGTTCAAATCGCAGATAGTTAGAGTGTCATTCCTCTTGTACTTAAGTCGACATTGTGCCTTTTGAATTTATCTCCGATGCAATTTCTGTGCTTCATCGTCAATAAGAAGGTCCCAGGTATACAGTAATCCTGAAGTGAAGCATCGAAATCTAAAACTGGATTCACAGGAGAGGTTCAAATCATAGAAAGTTTGAGTGTCAGTCCTCTTGTACTTAAGTCGGCATTGTGCCTTTTGAATTTAATTCCGATGCAATTTCTGTGTTTCATCATCAATAAGAAGGTCCAAGGGATACAGTAAACCAAGAGCGAAGCATCAGAATCTAAAACTGGCCTCACAGGAGCGGTTTAAATCATAGAAAGTTAGAGTGTCAGTCCTCTTTTACTTAAGTCGGCATTGTGCCTTTTGTATTAAATTCGGAAGCTACTTCTGTGCTTCATCGCCAAAAAGAAGGTCCAAGGTATACAGTAAACCAGAGGTGAAGCATCGGAAACTAAAACTGGACTCACTGGAGGTGTTGAAATCATAGATATTTAGAGTGTCAGTCCGTTTTGTACTTAAGTCGGCATTGTGCTTTTGAATTTAATTCCGATGCAATTTCTGTGTTTCATCGTCAATAACTAGGTCCAAGGGATACAGTAAATCTGAAGTGAAGCGTCGGAGTCTAAAACTGGACCCACAGGAGATGTTCAAATCAAAGAAAGTTAGAGTATCACTCTTCTTGTACTTAAGTCGGCATTGTGGCTTTTGAATTTAATTCCGATGCAATTTCTGTGCTTCATCGTCAATAAGAAGGTATAAGGGATACAGTAAACCTGAAGTGAAGCATCGGAATCTAAAACTGGACTCACAGGAGAGGTTCAAATCGCAGATAGTTAGAGTGTCATTCCTCTTGTACTTAAGTCGACATTGTGCCTTTTGAATTTATCTCCGATGCAATTTCTGTGCTTCATCGTCAATAAGAAGGTCCCAGGTATACAGTAATCCTGAAGTGAAGCATCGAAAACTAAAACTGGATTCACAGGAGAGGTTCAAATCATAGAAAGTTTGAGTGTCAGTCCTCTTGTACCTAAGTCGGCATTGTGCCTTTTGAATTTAATTCCAATGCAATTTCTGTGTTTCATCGTCAATAAGAAGGTCCAAGGGAAACAGTAAACCTGAAGTGAAGCATCGGAATCTAAAACTGGACTCACAGGAGAGGTTCAAATCGTAGAAAGTTAGAGTGTCAGTCCTCTTGTACTTAAGTCGGCATTGTGCCTTTTGAATTTAATTCCGATGCAATTTCTGTGTTTCATCGTCAATAAGAAGGTCCACGGTATACCTTAAACCTGAAGTGAAGCGTCGGTATCTATAACTGGACTCACAGGAGAGGTTCAAATCATAGAAAGTTAGAGTATCACTCTTCTTGTACTTAAGTCGGCATTGTTCTTTTGTACTAAATTCGGATGCAATTTCTGTGTTTCATCATCAATAAGAAGGTCCAAGGGATACAGTAAACCTGAAGTGAAGCATCGGAATCTAAAACTGGACTCACAGGAGAGGTTCAAATCATAGAAACTTAGAGTGTCAGTCCTCTTGTACTTAAGTCGGCATTGTGCCTTTTGTATTACATTTGGATTCAATTTCTGTGCTTCATCGTCAATAAGAAGGTCCAAGGGATAAAGTAAACCTGAAGTGAAGCATCGGAATCTAAAACTGGACTCACAGAAGAAGGTTCAAATCATAGAAAAATAGAGTGTCAGTCCTCTTGTACTTAAGTCGGTATTGTGCCATTTGTATCAAATTCGAATGCAATTTCTGTGTTTCATCATCAATAAGAAGGTCCAAGGGATACAGTAAACCTGAAGTGAAGCATCGGAATCTAAAACTGGACTCACAGGAGAGGTTCAAATCATGGAAAGTTAGAGTTTCAGTCCTCTTGTACCTAAATCGGTATTGTGCCTATTACATTTAATTCCGATGCAGTTTCTGTGTTTCATCGTCAATAAGAAAGTCCAAGGGATTCAGTAAACCTAAAGTGAAGCATCGGAATCTAAAACTGGACTCACAGGAGAGGTTCAAATCATAGAAAGTTAGAGTGTCATTCCTCTTGTACTTAAGTCGGCATTGTGCCTTTTGAATTTAATTCCGATGCAATGTCTGTGCTTCATCGTCAATAAGAAGGTATAAGGGATACAGTAACCCTGAAGTGAAGCATCGGAATCTAAAACTGGACACACAAGAGCGGTTCAAATCGTAGAAAGTTAGAGTGTCAGTCCTCTTGTACATAAGTCGGCATTGTGCTTTTTGAATTTAATTCCGATGCAATTTGTGTGTTTTATCGTCAATAAGAAGGTGCAAGGTATGCAGTAAACCTGAAGTGAAGCATCGGAATCTAAAACTGGACTCACAGGAGAGGTTCAAATCGCAGATAGTTAGAGTGTCATTCCTCTTGTACTTAAGTCGACATTGTGCCTTTTGAATTTATCTCCGATGCAATTTCTGTGCTTCATCGTCAATAAGAAGGTCCCAGGTATACAGTAATCCTGAAGTGAAGCATCGAAATCTAAAACTGGATTCACAGGAGAGGTTCAAATCATAGAAAGTTTGAGTGTCAGTCCTCTTGTACTTAAGTCGGCATTGTGCCTTTTGAATTTAATTCCGATGCAATTTCTGTGTTTCATCATCAATAAGAAGGTCCAAGGTATACAGTAAACCAGAGGTGAAGCATCGGAAACTAAAACTGGACTCACTGGAGGTGTTGAAATCATAGATATTTAGAGTGTCAGTCCTCTTGTACTTAAGTCGGCATTGCGCCTTTTGTATTACATTCGAATGCAAATTCTGTGTTTCTTCGTCAATAGGAAGGTCCAAGGGATACAGTAAACCAAGAGCGAAGCATCTGAATCTAAAACTGGCCTCACAGGAGCGGTTTAAATCATAGAAAGTTTGAGTGTCAGTCCTCTTTTACTTAAGTCGGCATTGAGCCTTTTGAATTTAATTCCGATGCAATTTCATTGTTTCATCGTCAATACGAAGGTCCAAGGGATAAAGTAAACCTGAAGTGAAGCATCGGAATCTAAAACTGGACTCACAAGGGAGGTTCATATAATAGAAGGTTCGAGTGTCGGTCCTCTTGCAATTAAGTCGGCATGGCGCATTTCGAATTTAATTCCGATGCAGTTTATGTGTTTCATCGTCAATAAGAAGGTCCAAGGGATTCAGTAAACCTAAAGTGAAGCATCGGAATCTAAAACTGGCCTCACAGAAGAGGTTCAAAGCATAGAGAGTTAGAATGTCAGTCCTTTTGTACTTAATTCGGCATTGTGCCTTTTGAATTTAATTCCAATGCAATATCTGTGCTTCATCGTCACTAAGAGGGTCCAAGGGATACAGTAAACCTGAAGTGAAGCATCGGAATCTAATACTGGACTCACAGGAGAGGTTCAAATCCTAGAAATTTAGAGTGTCAGTCCGTTTTGTACTTAAGTCGGCATTGTGCTTTTGAATTTAATTCCGATGCAATTTCTGTGTTTCATCGTCAATAACAAGGTCCAAGGGATACAGTAAACCTAAAGTGAAGCGTCGGAGTCTAAAACTGGACCCACAGGAGATGTTCAAATCAAAGAAAATTAGAGTATCACTCTTCTTGTACTTAAGTCGGCATTGTGGCTTTTGAATTTAATTCCGATGCAATTTCTGTGCTTCATCGTCAGTAAGAAGGTCCAAGGGATACAGTAACCCTGAAGTGAAGCATCGGAATCTAAAACTGGACTCACAGGAGCGGTTCAAATCGTAGAAAGTTAGAGTGTCAGTCCTCTTGTACTTAAGTCGGCATTGTGCTTTTTGAATTTAATTCCGATGCAATCTGTGTGTTTTATCGTCAATAAGAAGGTCCAAGGTATACAGTAAACCTGAAGTGAAGCATCGGAATATAAAACTGGACTCACAGGAGAGGTTCAAATCGCAGATAGTTAGAGTGTCAGTCCTCTTGTACTTAAGTCGACATTGTGCCCTTTGAATTTATCTCCGATGCAATTTCTGTGCTTCATCGTCAATAAGAAGGTCCCAGGTATACAGTAATCCTGAAGTGAAGCATCGAAAACTAAAACTGGATTCACAGGAGAGGTTCAAATCATAGAAAGTTTGAGTGTCAGTCCTCTTGTACCTAAGTCGGCATTGTGAATTTTGAATTTAATTCCAATGCAATTTCTGTGTTTCATCGTCAATAAGAAGGTCCAAGGGAAACAGTAAACCTGAAGTGAAGCATCGGAATCTAAAACTGGACTCACAGGAGAGGTTCAAATCGTAGAAAGTTAGAGTGTCAGTCCTCTTGTACTTAAGTCGGCATTGTGCCTTTTGAATTTAATTCCGATGCAATTTCTGTGTTTCATCGTCAATAAGAAGGTCCACGGTATACCTTAAACCTGAAGTGAAGCGTCGGTATCTATAACTGGACTCACAGGAGAGGTTCAAATCATAGAAAGTTAGAGTGTCAGTCCTCTTGTACTTAAGTCGGCATTGTTCTTTTGTACTAAATTCGGATGCAATTTCTGTGTTTCATCGTCAGTAAGGAGGTACAAGGGACACAGTAAACCTGAAGTGAAGCATCGGAATCTATAACTGGACTCACAGGATAGGTTGAAATCATAGAAAGTTAGAGTGGCAGTCCTCTTGTACTTAAGTCGGCAATGTGCGTTTTGAATTTAATTCCGATGCTTTTTCCGTGTTTCATCATCAATAAGAAGGTCCAAGGGATACAGTAAACCTGAAGTGAAGCATCGGAATCTAAAACTGGACTCACAGGAGAGGTTCAAATCATAGAAACTTAGAGTGTCAGTCCTCTTGTACTTAAGTCGGCATTGTGCCTTTTGTATTACATTTGGATTCAATTTCTGTGCTTCATCGTCAATAAGAAGGTCCAAGGGATAAAGTAAACCTGAAGTGAAGCATCGGAATCTAAAACTGGACTCACAGAAGAAGGTTCAAATCATAGAAAAATAGAGTGTCAGTCCTCTTGTACTTAAGTCGGTATTGTGCCATTTGTATCAAATTCGAATGCAATTTCTGTGTTTCATCATCAATAAGAAGGTCCAAGGGATACAGTAAACCTGAAGTGAAGCATCGGAATCTAAAACTGGACTCACAGGAGAGGTTCAAATCATGGAAAGTTAGAGTTTCAGTCCTCTTGTACCTAAATCGGTATTGTGCCTATTACATTTAATTCCGATGCAGTTTCTGTGTTTCATCGTCAATAAGAAAGTCCAAGGGATTCAGTAAACCTAAAGTGAAGCATCGGAATCTAAAACTGGACTCACAGGAGAGGTTCAAATCATAGAAAGTTAGAGTGTCATTCCTCTTGTACTTAAGTCGGCATTGTGCCTTTTGAATTTAATTCCAATGCAATTTCTGTGCTTCATCGTCAATAAGGAGGTCCAAGGGAAACTGTAAACCTGAAGTGAAGGATCGGAATCTAAAACTGGTCTCACAGGAGAGGTTCAAATCAAGGAGAGTTAGAGTGTCAGTCCGTTTTGTACTTAAGTCGGCATTGTGCCTTTTCAATTTAATTCCGATGCAATTTCTGTGTTTCATCGTCAATAAGAAGGTCCAAGGGATACAGTAAACCTGAAGTGAAGCATCGGAATCAAAACTGGACTCACAGGAGAGGTTCAAATCGTAGAAAGTTAGAGTGTCAGTCCTCTGGTACTTAAGTCGCCCTTGTGCCTTTTGAATTTAATTCCGATGTAAATTCTGTGTTTCATCGTCTATAAGAAGGTCCCAGGGATACAGTAAACCTGAGGTGAAGCATCTGAATCTAAAACTGGATTCACAGGAGAGGTTCAAATCATAGAAAGTTAGAGTGCCAGTCCTCTTGTACTTAAGCCGGCATTGTGCCTTTTGTATTAAATTCGGATGCAATTTCTGTGTTTCATCGTGAACAAGAAGGTCCAAGGGATACAGTAAACCTGAAGGGAAACATCGGAATCTAAAACTGGACTCACAGGAGCGGTTCAAATCATAGAAAGTTAGAGTGTGAGTCCTCTTGTACTTAAGTCGGCATTGTGCCTTTTGAATTTAATTCCGATGCAATTTCTGTGCTTCATCGTCAATACGAATGTCCCAGGGATACAGTAAACCTGAAGTGAAGCATCGGAATCTAAAACTGGACTCACAGGAGAGGTTCAAATCATAGAAACTTAGAGTGTCAGTCCTCTTGTACTTAAGTCGGCATTGTGCTTTTTGAATTTCATTCTGATGTAATTTCTGTGTTTCATCGTCAATAAGAAGGTCCTTGGGATACAGTAAACCTGAAGTGAAGCATCGGAATCTAAAACTGGACTCACAGGAGAGGTTCAAATCGCAGAAAATTAGAGTGTCAGTCCTCTTGTACTTAAGTCGACATTGTGCCTTTTGAATTTAATTCCGATGCAATTTCTGTGCTTCATCGTCAATAAGAAGGTCCAAGGGAAACAGTAAACCTGAAGTGAAGCATCGGAATCTAAAACTGGACTCACAGGAGAGGTACAAATCGTAGAAAGTTAGAGTGTCAGTCCTCTTGTACTTAAGTCGGAATTGTGCCTTTTGAATTTAATTCCGATGCAATTTCTGTGTTTCATCGTCAATAAGAAGGTCCAAGGGAAACAGTAAACCAGAAGTGAAGCATCGGAATCTAAAACTGGACCCAAAGGAGAGGTTCTAATCATAGAAAGTTAGAGTGTCAGACCTCTTGTACTTAAGTCGGCATTGTGCCTTTTGTATTAAATTCGGATGCAATTTTTGTGCTTCATTATCAATAAGAAGGTCCACGGTATACGGTAAACCTGAAGTGAAGCATCGGAATCTAAAACTGGTCTCACAGGAGAGGTTCAAATCAAGGAGAGTTAGAGTGTCAGTCCGTTTTGTACTTAAGTCGGCATTGTGCCTTTTGAACTTAATTCCGATGCAATTTCTGTGTTTCATCGTCAATAAGAAGGTCCAAGGGATTCAGTAAACCTGAGGTGAAGCATCGGAATCAAAACTGGACTCACAGGAGAGGTTCAAATCGTAGAAAGTTTGAGTGTCAGTCCTCTTGTACTTAAGTCGGCATTGTGCTTTTTGAATTTCATTCTGATGTAATTTCTGTGTTTCATCGTCAATAAGAAGGTCCTTGGGATACAGTAAACCTGAAGTGAAGCATCGGAATCTAAAACTGGACTCACAGGAGAGGTTCAAATCGCAGAAAGTTAGAGTGTCAGTCCTCTTGTACTTAAGCCGGCATTGTGACTTTTGTATTAAATTCGGATGCAATTTCTGTGTTTCATCGTGAACAAGAAGGTCCAAGGGATACAGTAAACCTGAAGGGAAACATCGGAATCTAAAACTGGACTCACAGGAGCGGTTCAAATCATAGAAAGTTAGAGTGTGAGTCCTCTTGTACTTAAGTCGGCATTGTGCCTTTTGAATTTAATTCCGATGCAATTTCTGTGCTTCATCGTCAATACGAATGTCCCAGGGATATAGTAAACCTGAAGTGAAGCATCGGAATCTAAAACTGGACTCACAGGAGAGGTTCAAATCATAGAAACTTAGAGTGTCAGTCCTCTTGTACTTAAGTCGGCATTGTGCTTTTTGAATTTCATTCTGATGTAATTTCTGTGTTTCATCGTCAATAAGAAGGTCCTTGGGATACAGTAAACCTGAAGTGAAGCATCGGAAGCTAAAACTGGACTCACAGGAGAGGTTCAAATCGCAGAAAGTTAGAGTGTCAGTCCTCTTGTACTTAAGTCGACATTGTGCCTTTTGAATTTAATTCCGATGCAATTTCTGTGCTTCATCGTCAATAAGAAGGTCCAAGGGAAACAGTAAACCTGAAGTGAAGCATCGGAATCTAAAACTGGACTCACAGGAGAGGTTCAAATCGTAGAAAGTTAGAGTGTCAGTCCTCTTGTACTTAAGTCGGAATTGTGCCTTTTGAATTTAATTCCGATGCAATTTCTGTGTTTCATCGTCAATAAGAAGGTCCAAGGGAAACAGTAAACCAGAAGTGAAGCATCGGAATCTAAAACTGGACCCAAAGGAGAGGTTCTAATCATAGAAAGTTAGAGTGTCAGACCTCTTGTACTTGAGTCGGCATTGTGCCTTTTGTATTAAATTCGGATGCAATTTTTGTGCTTCATTATCAATAAGAAGGTCCACGGTATACGGTAAACCTGAAGTGAAGCATCGGAATCTAAAACTGGTCTCACAGGAGAGGTTCAAATCAAGGAGAGTTAGAGTGTCAGTCCGTTTTGTACTTAAGTCGGCATTGTGCCTTTTGAACTTAATTCCGACGCAATTTCTGTGTTTCATCGTCAATAAGAAGGTCCAAGGGATACAGTAAACCTGAGGTGAAGCATCGGAATCAAAACTGGACTCACAGGAGAGGTTCAAATCGTAGAAAGTTTGAGTGTCAGTCCTCTTGTACTTAAGTCGGCATTGTGCTTTTTGAATTTAATTCTGATGTAATTTCTGTGTTTCATCGTCAATAAGAAGGACCAATGGATACAGTAAACCTGAAGTGAAGCATCGGAATCTAAAACTGGACTCACAGGAGAGGTTCAAATCGCAGAAAGTTAGAGTGTCAGTCCTCTTGTACTTAAGTCGACATTGTGCCTTTTGAATTTAATTCCGATGCAATTTCTGTGCTTCTTCGTCAATAAGAAGGTCCCAGGTATACAGTAATCCTGAAGTGAAGCATCGAAATCTAAAACTGGATTCACAGGAGAGGTTCAAATCATAGAAAGTTTGAGTGTCAGTCCTCTTGTACTTAAGTCGGCATTGTGCCTTTTGAATTTAATTCCGATGCAATTTCTGTGTTTCATCGTCAATAAGAAGGTCCAAGGAAAACAGTAAACCTGAAGTGAAGCATCGGAATCTGAAACTGGACTCACAGGAGAGGTTTAAGTCGTAGAAAGTTAGGGTGTCAGTCCTCTTGTACTTAAGTCGGCATTGTGCCTTTTGAATTTAATTCCAATGCAATTTCTGTGCTTCATCGTCAATAAGGAGGTCCAAGGGAAACTGTAAACCTGAAGTGAAGCATCGGAATCTAAAACTGGGCTCACAGGAGAGGTTCAAATCAAGGAGAGTTAGAGTGTCAGTCCGTTTTGTACTTAAGTCGGCATTGTGCCTTTTGAATTTAATTCCGATGCATTTTCTGTGTTTCATCGTCAATAAGAAGGTCCAAGGGATACAGTAAACCTGAAGTGAAGCATCGGAATCTAAAACTGGACTCACAGGAGAGGTTCAAATCGTAGAAAGTTAGAGTGTCAGTCCTCTGGTACTTAAGTCGCCATTGTGCCTTTTGAATTTAATTCCGATGTAATTCCTGTGTTTCATCGTCTATATGAAGGTCCCAGGGATACAGTAAACCTGAAGTGAAGCATCGGAATCTAATGCCGGACTCACAGGAGAGGTTCACATCATAGAAAGTTATATTGTCAGTATTCTTGTACTTATGTCGGCATTGTGCCTTTTGATTTCAATTCCGATGCAATTTCTGTGTTTCATCGCCAATACGAAGGTCCAATGGAAACAGTAATCCTGAACTGAAGAATCGGAATCTAAAACTAAACTCACAGGAGAGGTACTAATCATAGAAATTTAGAGTGTCAGACCTCTTGTACTTAAGTCGGCATTGTGCCTTTTGTATTAAATTCGGATGCAATTTTTGTGCTTCATCGCCAATAAGAAGGTCCACGGTATACGGTAAACCTGAAGTTAAGCGTCGGAATCTAAAACTGGACTCACAGGAGAGGTTCAAATCATAGAACGTTAGAGTGTCAGTCCTCTTGTACTTAAGTCGGCATTGTGCCTTTTGAATTTAATTCCGATGCAATTTCTGTGCTTCATCGTCAATAAGAAGGTCCAAGGGAAACAGTAAAACTGAAGTGAAGCATCGGATTCTAAAACTGGACTCACAGGAGAGGTTTAAATCGTAGAAAGTTAGAGAGTCAGTCCTCTTGTACTTAAGTCGGCATTGTGCCTTTTGAATTAAGTCCGATGCAATTTCTGTGTTTCATCGTCAATAAGAAGGTCCAAGGGAAACAGTAAACCAGAAGTGAAGCATCGGAATCTAAAACTGGACCCAAAGGAGAGGTTCTAATCATAGAAAGTTAGAGTGTCAGACCTCTTGTACTTAAGTCGGCATTGTGCCTTTTGTATTAAATTCGGATGCAATTTTTGTGCTTCATTGCCAATAAGAAGGTCCACGGTATACGGTAAACCTGAAGTGAAGCGTCGGAATCTAAAACTGGACTCACAGGAGAGGTTCAAATCATAGAAAGTTAGAGTGTCAGTCCTCTTGTACTTAAGTCGGCATTGTTCTTTTGTACTAAATTCGGATGCAATTTCTGTGTTTCATCGTCAATAAGGAGGTACAAGGGATACAGTAAACCTGAAGTGAAGCATCGGAATCTATAACTGGACTCACAGGATAGGTTCAAATCATAGAAAGTTAGAGTGGCAGTCCTCTTGTACTTAAGTCGGCATTGTGCGTTTTGAATTTAATTCCGATGCTTTTTTCGTGTTTCATCGTCAATAAGAAGGTCCAAGGGATACAGTAAACCTGAAGTGAAGCATCGGAATCTAAAACTGAACTCACAGGAGAGGTCCAAATCATAGTAACTTAGAGTGTCAGTCCTCTTGTACTAAAGTCGGCATTGTGCCTTTTGTATTACATTTGGATTCAATTTCTGTGCTTCATCGTCAATAAGAAGGTCCAAGGGATAAAGTAAACCTGAAGTGAAGCATCGGAATCTAAAACTGGACTCACAGGAGAGGTTCAAATCATAGGAATGTAGAGTGTCAGTCCTCTTGTACTTAAGTCGGTATTGTGCCATTTGTATCAAATTCGAATGCAATTTCTGTGTTTCATCATCAATAAGAAGGTCCAAGGGATACAGTAAACCTGAAGTGAAGCATCGGAATCTAAAACTGGACTCACAGGAGAGGTTCAAATCATGGAAAGTTAGAGTGTCAGTCCTCTTGTACCTAAGTCGGTATTGTGCCTATTAAATTTAATTCCGATGCAGTTTCTGTGTTTCATCGTCAATAAGAAAGTCCAAGGGATTCAGTAAACCTAAAGTGAAGCATCGGAATCTAAAACTGGACTCACAGGAGAGGTTCAAATCATAGAAAGTTAGAGTACCATTCCTCTTGTACTTAAGTCGGCATTGTGCCTTTGGAATTTAATTCCAATGCAATTTCTGTGCTTCATCGTCAATAAGGAGGTCCAAGGGAAACTGAAAACCTGAAGTGAAGCATCGGAATATAAAACTGGTCTCACAGGAGAGGTTCAAATCAAGGAGAGTTAGAGTGTCAGTCCGTTTTGTACTTAAGTCGGCATTGTGCCTTTTGAACTTAATTCCGATGCAATTTCTGTGTTTCATCGTCAATAAGAAGGTCCAAGGGATACAGTAAACCTGAAGTGAAGCATCGGAATCAAAACTGGACTCACAGGAGAAGTTCAAATCGTAGAAAGTTAGAGTGTCAGTCCTCTGGTACTTAAGTCGCCATTGTGCCTTTTGAATTTAATTCCGATGTAATTTCTGTGTTTCATCGTCTATAAGAAGGTCCCAGGGATACAGTAAACCTGAGGTGAAGCATCTGAATCCAAAACTGGATTCACAGGAGAGGTTCAAATCATAGAAAGTTAGAGTGCCAGTCCTCTTGTACGTAAGCCGGCATTGTGCCTTTAGTATTAAATTCGGATGCAATTTCTGTGTTTCATCGTCAACAAGAAGGTCCAAGGGATACAGTAAACCTGAAGGGAAACATCGGAATCTAAAACTGGACTCACAGGAGCGGTTCAAATCATAGAAAGTTAGAGTGTGAGTCCTCTTGTACTTAAGTCGGCATTGTGCCTTTTGAATTTAATTGCAATGCAATTTCTGTGCTTCATCGTCAATAAGGAGGTCCAAGGGAAACTGTAAACCTGAAGTGAAGCATCGGAATCCAAAACTGGACTCACAGGAGAGGTTCAAATCGTAGAAAGTTAGGGTGTCAGTCCTCTTGTACTTAAGTCGGCATTGTGCCCTTTGAATTTAATTCCAATGCAATTTCTGTGCTTCATCGTCAATAAGGAGGTCCAAGGGAAACTGTAAACCTGAAGTGAAGCATCGGAATCTAAAACTGGACTCACAGGAGAGGTTCAAATCAAGGAGAGTTAGAATGTCAGTCCGTTTTGTACTTAAGTCGGCATTGTGCCTTTTGAATTTAATTCCGATGCAATTTTTGTGTTTCATCGTCAATAAGAAGGTCCAAGGGATACAGTAAACCTGAAGTGAAGCATCGGAATCTAAAACTGGACTCACAGGAGAGGTTCAAATCGTAGAAAGTTAGAGTGTCAGTCCTCTGGTACTTAAGTCGCCATTGTGCCTTTTGAATTTAATTCCGATGTAATTTCTGTGTTTCATCGTCTATAAGAAGGTCCCAGGGATACAGTAAACCTGAAGTGAAGGATCGGAATCTAAAGCCGGACTCACAGGAGAATTTCACATCATAGAAAGTTAGATTGTCAGTCCTCTTGTACTTATGTCGGCATTGTGCCTTTTGATTTCAATTCCGATGCAATTTCTGTGTTTCATCGCCAATACGAAGGTCTAATGGAAACAGTAATCCTGAAGTGAAGAATCGGAATCTAAAACTGGACTCAAAGGAGAGGTTCAAATCATAGAAAGTTAGAGTGTCAGTCCTGTTGTACTGAAGTCGGCAATGTGCCTTTTGTATTAAATTCGGATGCAATTTCTGTGCTTCATCGCCAATAAGAAGGTCCAAGGCATACAGTAAACCTGAAGTGAAGCATCGGAATCTAAAACTGGACTCACAGGAGAGGTTCAAATCATAGAAAGTGAGAGTGTCAGTCCTCTTGTACTTAAGTCGGCATTGTGCCTTTTGAATTTCATTCCGATGCAATTTCTGTGTTTCATCGTCAATAAGAAGGTCCAAGGGATACAGTAAACCTGAAGCAAAGCATCGGAATCTAAAACTGGACTCACAGGAGCGGTTTAAATAATAGAAAGTTAGAGTGTCAGTCCTCTTGTACTTAAGTCGGCATTGTGCCTTTTGTATTAAATTCGGATGCAATTTCTGTGCTTCATCACCAATAAGAAGGGCCAAGGTATACAGTAAACCTGAAGTGAAGCATCGGAATCTAAAACTGGACTCACAGGATAGGTTCAAATCATAGAAATTTAGAGTGTCAGTCCTCTTGTACTTAAGTCGGCAGTGTGCCTTTTGTATTAAATTCGGATGCAATTTCTTTGTTTCATCGTCAATAAGAATGTCCAAGGGATACAGTAAACCTGAAGTGAAGCATCGGATTCTAAAACTGGACCCACAGGAGAGGTTCAAATCAAAGAAAGTTAGAGTGTCAGTCCTCTTGTACTTCAGTCGGCATTGTGCCTTTTGTATTAAATTCGGATGCAATTTCTGTGTTTTATCGTCAATAAGAAAGTCCAAGGGATACAGTAAATCTGAAGTGAAGAATCTGAATCTAAAACTTGACTCAAAGGAGAGGTTCAAATCATTGAAAGTTAGAGTGTCAGTCTTCTTGTACTTAAGCCCGTATTGTGGTTTTTGTATTAAATTCGGATGCAATTTCTGTGTTTCATCATCAATAAGAAGGTCCAAGGGATACAGTAAACCTGAGGTGAAGCATCGGAATCTAAAACTGGACTCACAGGAGAGGTTCAAATCATAGGAAGTTAGAGTGTCAGTCCTCTTGTACTGAAGTCGGCATTGTGCCTTTTGTAATAAATTCGGATGCAATTTCTGTGTTTCTTCGTCAAAAGACGGTCCAAGGGATACAGTAAACCTGAAGTGAAGCATCGGAATCTAAAACTGGACCCACAGGAGAGGTTCAAGGCATAGAAAGTTAGAGTGTCAGTCCTCTTGTACTTAAGTCGGCATTGTGCCTTTTGAATTTAATTCCGATGCAGTTTCTGTGTTGCATCGTCAATAAGAAGGTCCAAGGGAAACAGTAAACCTGAAGTGAAGCATCGGAATCTAAAACTGGACTCACAGGAGAGGTTCAAATCATAGAAAGTTAGAGTGTCAGTCTTCTTGTACTTAAGTCGGCATTGTGCCTTTTGAATTTAATTCCGATGCAATTTCTGTGCTTCATCGTCAATAAGAAGTTCCAAGGGATAGAGTAAACCTGAAGTGAAGCATCGGAATCTAAAACTGGACTCACAGGAGAGGTTCAAATCATAGATAGTTAGAATGTCAGTCCTCTTGTACTTAAGTCGGCATTGTGCGTTTTGAATTTAATTCCGATGCAATTCCTGTGCTTCATCATCAATACGAATGTCCCTGGGATACAGTAAACCTGAAGTGAAGCATCGGAATCAAAAACTGGACTCACAGGGGAGGTTCAGATCGTAGAAAGTTAGAGTGTCAGTCCTCTTGTACTTAAGTCGGCATTCTGCCTTTTGAATTTAATTCCGATGCAATTTCTGCGCTTCATCGTCAATGAGAGGGACCCAGTGATACAGTGAACCTGAAGTGAAGCATCGAAATCTAAAACTAGACTCACAAGACAGGTTCAAATCATAGAAAGTTAAAGTGTCAGTCCTCTATTACTTAAGTCGGCATTGTGCCTTTTGTTTTAAATTCGGATGCAATTTCTGTGCTTCATCGCCAATAAGAAGGTCCAAGGTACACAGTAAACCTGAAGTGAAGCATCGGAATCTAAAACTGGACTCAGAGGAGAGATTCAAACCATAGAAAGTTGGAGTGTCAGTCCTCTTGTACTTAAGTCGGCATTGTGCCTTTTGTATTAAATTTGGAAGCAATTTCTGTGTTCCATCTTTAATAAGAAGGTCCAAGGGATAAAGTAAACCTGAAGTGAAGCATCGGTATCTAAAACTGGCTCACAGGAGCGGTTTAAATCATAGAAAATTAGAGTGTCAGTCCTCTTGTACTTAAGTCAGCATTGTGCCTATTGAATTAAATTCGGATGCAATTTCTGTGTTTCATCGCCAATAAGAACGTCCAAGGGATATAGTAAACCTGAAGTGAAGCATCGGAATCTAAAGCTGGACTCACAGGAGAGGTTCAAATCATAGAAAGTTAGAGTGTCAGTCCTCATGTACTTAAGACGGCATTGTGCCTTTTGAATTTAATTCCGATGCAATTTGTGTCTTTCAACGTCAATAAGAAGGTAAAAGGATTACAGTAAACCTGAAGTGAATCATCGGAATCTAAAACTGGACTCACAGGAGAGGTTCAAATCAAAGAAAGTTAGAGTGTCAGTCCTCATGTACTTAAGACGGCATTGTGCCTTTTCAATTTAATTCCGATACAATTTGTGTCTTTCAACGTCAATAAGAAGGTAAAAGGATTACAGTACACCTGAAGTGAATCATCGGAATCTAAAACTGGACTCACAGGAGAGGTTGCAATCATAGAAAGTAAGAGTTTCAGTCCTCTTGTACTTAAGACGGCATTGTGCCTTTTGAATTTAATTCCGATGTAATTTCTGTGTTTCATCGTCTATAAGAAGGTCCCAGGGATACAGTAAACCTGAGGTGAAGCATCTGAATCCAAAACTGGATTCACAGGAGAGGTTCAAATCATAGAAAGTTAGAGTGCCAGTCCTCTTGTACGTAAGCCGGCATTGTGCCTTTAGTATTAAATTCGGATGCAATTTCTGTGTTTCATCGTCAACAAGAAGGTCCAAGGGATACAGTAAACCTGAAGGGAAACATCGGAATCTAAAACTGGACTCACAGGAGCGGTTCAAATCATAGAAAGTTAGAGTGTGAGTCCTCTTGTACTTAAGTCGGCATTGTGCCTTTTGAATTTAATTCCAATGCAATTTCTGTGCTTCATCGTCAATAAGGAGGTCCAAGGGAAACTGTAAACCTGAAGTGAAGCATCGGAATCCAAAACTGGACTCACAGGAGAGGTTCAAATCGTAGAAAGTTAGGGTGTCAGTCCTCTTGTACTTAAGTCGGCATTGTGCCCTTTGAATTTAATTCCAATGCAATTTCTGTGCTTCATCGTCAATAAGGAGGTCCAAGGGAAACTGTAAACCTGAAGTGAAGCATCGGAATCTAAAACTGGACTCACAGGAGAGGTTCAAATCAAGGAGAGTTAGAATGTCAGTCCGTTTTGTACTTAAGTCGGCATTGTGCCTTTTGAATTTAATTCCGATGCAATTTCTGTGTTTCATCGTCAATAAGAAGGTCCAAGGGATACAGTAAACCTGAAGTGAAGCATCGGAATCTAAAACTGGACTCACAGGAGAGGTTCAAATCGTAGAAAGTTAGAGTGTCAGTCCTCTGGTACTTAAGTCGCCATTGTGCCTTTTGAATTTAATTCCGATGTAATTTCTGTGTTTCATCGTCTATAAGAAGGTCCCAGGGATACAGTAAACCTGAAGTGAAGGATCGGAATCTAAAGCCGGACTCACAGGAGAATTTCACATCATAGAAAGTTAGATTGTCAGTCCTCTTGTACTTATGTCGGCATTGTGCCTTTTGATTTCAATTCCGATGCAATTTCTGTGTTTCATCGCCAATACGAAGGTCCAATGGAAACAGTAATCCTGAAGTGAAGAATCGGAATCTAAAACTGGACTCAAAGGAGAGGTTCAAATCATAGAAAGTTAGAGTGTCAGTCCTGTTGTACTGAAGTCGGCAATGTGCCTTTTGTATTAAATTCGGATGCAATTTCTGTGCTTCATCGCCAATAAGAAGGTCCAAGGCATACAGTAAACCTGAAGTGAAGCATCGGAATCTAAAACTGGACTCACAGGAGAGGTTCAAATCATAGAAAGTGAGAGTGTCAGTCCTCTTGTACTTAAGTCGGCATTGTGCCTTTTGAATTTCATTCCGATGCAATTTCTGTGTTTCATCGTCAATAAGAAGGTCCAAGGGATACAGTAAACCTGAAGCAAAGCATCGGAATCTAAAACTGGACTCACAGGAGCGGTTTAAATAATAGAAAGTTAGAGTGTCAGTCCTCTTGTACTTAAGTCGGCATTGTGCCTTTTGTATTAAATTCGGATGCAATTTCTGTGCTTCATCACCAATAAGAAGGGCCAAGGTATACAGTAAACCTGAAGTGAAGCATCGGAATCTAAAACTGGACTCACAGGATAGGTTCAAATCATAGAAATTTAGAGTGTCAGTCCTCTTGTACTTAAGTCGGCAGTGTGCCTTTTGTATTAAATTCGGATGCAATTTCTTTGTTTCATCGTCAATAAGAATGTCCAAGGGATACAGTAAACCTGAAGTGAAGCATCGGATTCTAAAACTGGACCCACAGGAGAGGTTCAAATCAAAGAAAGTTAGAGTGTCAGTCCTCTTGTACTTCAGTCGGCATTGTGCCTTTTGTATTAAATTCGGATGCAATTTCTGTGTTTTATCGTCAATAAGAAAGTCCAAGGGATACAGTAAATCTGAAGTGAAGAATCTGAATCTAAAACTTGACTCAAAGGAGAGGTTCAAATCATTGAAAGTTAGAGTGTCAGTCTTCTTGTACTTAAGCCCGTATTGTGGTTTTTGTATTAAATTCGGATGCAATTTCTGTGTTTCATCATCAATAAGAAGGTCCAAGGGATACAGTAAACCTGAGGTGAAGCATCGGAATCTAAAACTGGACTCACAGGAGAGGTTCAAATCATAGGAAGTTAGAGTGTCAGTCCTCTTGTACTGAAGTCGGCATTGTGCCTTTTGTAATAAATTCGGATGCAATTTCTGTGTTTCTTCGTCAAAAGACGGTCCAAGGGATACAGTAAACCTGAAGTGAAGCATCGGAATCTAAAACTGGACCCACAGGAGAGGTTCAAGGCATAGAAAGTTAGAGTGTCAGTCCTCTTGTACTTAAGTCGGCATTGTGCCTTTTGAATTTAATTCCGATGCAGTTTCTGTGTTGCATCGTCAATAAGAAGGTCCAAGGGAAACAGTAAACCTGAAGTGAAGCATCGGAATCTAAAACTGGACTCACAGGAGAGGTTCAAATCATAGAAAGTTAGAGTGTCAGTCTTCTTGTACTTAAGTCGGCATTGTGCCTTTTGAATTTAATTCCGATGCAATTTCTGTGCTTCATCGTCAATAAGAAGTTCCAAGGGATACAGTAAACCTGAAGTGAAGCATCGGAATCTAAAACTGGACTCACAGGAGAGGTTCAAATCATAGATAGTTAGAATGTCAGTCCTCTTGTACTTAAGTCGGCATTGTGCGTTTTGAATTTAATTCCGATGCAATTCCTGTGCTTCATCATCAATACGAATGTCCCTGGGATACAGTAAACCTGAAGTGAAGCATCGGAATCAAAAACTGGACTCACAGGGGAGGTTCAGATCGTAGAAAGTTAGAGTGTCAGTCCTCTTGTACTTAAGTCGGCATTCTGCCTTTTGAATTTAATTCCGATGCAATTTCTGCGCTTCATCGTCAATGAGAGGGACCCAGTGATACAGTGAACCTGAAGTGAAGCATCGAAATCTAAAACTAGACTCACAAGACAGGTTCAAATCATAGAAAGTTAAAGTGTCAGTCCTCTATTACTTAAGTCGGCATTGTGCCTTTTGTTTTAAATTCGGATGCAATTTCTGTGCTTCATCGCCAATAAGAAGGTCCAAGGTACACAGTAAACCTGAAGTGAAGCATCGGAATCTAAAACTGGACTCAGAGGAGAGATTCAAACCATAGAAAGTTGGAGTGTCAGTCCTCTTGTACTTAAGTCGGCATTGTGCCTTTTGTATTAAATTTGGAAGCAATTTCTGTGTTCCATCTTTAATAAGAAGGTCCAAGGGATAAAGTAAACCTGAAGTGAAGCATCGGTATCTAAAACTGGCTCACAGGAGCGGTTTAAATCATAGAAAATTAGAGTGTCAGTCCTCTTGTACTTAAGTCAGCATTGTGCCTATTGAATTAAATTCGGATGCAATTTCTGTGTTTCATCGCCAATAAGAACGTCCAAGGGATATAGTAAACCTGAAGTGAAGCATCGGAATCTAAAGCTGGACTCACAGGAGAGGTTCAAATCATAGAAAGTTAGAGTGTCAGTTCTCATGTACTTAAGACGGCATTGTGCCTTTTGAATTTAATTCCGATGCAATTTGTGTCTTTCAACGTCAATAAGAAGGTAAAAGGATTACAGTAAACCTGAAGTGAATCATCGGAATCTAAAACTGGACTCACAGGAGAGGTTCAAATCAAAGAAAGTTAGAGTGTCAGTCCTCATGTACTTAAGACGGCATTGTGCCTTTTCAATTTAATTCCGATACAATTTGTGTCTTTCAACGTCAATAAGAAGGTAAAAGGATTACAGTACACCTGAAGTGAATCATCGGAATCTAAAACTGGACTCACAGGAGAGGTTGCAATCATAGAAAGTTAGAGTTTCAGTCCTCTTGTACTTAAGACGGCATTGTGCCTTTTGAATTTAATTCCGATGCAATTTCTATGCTTCATCGTCAATAAGAAGGTCCAAGGGATACACTAAACCAGAAGTGAAGCATCGGAATCTAAAACTAGACTCACAGGAGAGGTTCAAATCATAGAAAGTTAGTGTCAGTCCTCTTGTACGTAAGTCGGCATTGTACCTTTTGAATTTAATTCCGATGCAATTTCTGTGCTTCATCGTCAATAAGAAGGTCCAAGGTATACAGTAAACCTGAAGTGAAGCATCGGAATCTAAAACTGGACTCACAGGAGAGGTTCAAATCATAGAAAGTAAGAGTGTCAGTCCTCTTGTACTTAAGTCGGCATTGTGCCTTTTGAATTTAATTCCGATGCAATTTCTGTGTTTCATCGTCAATAAGAAGGTCCAAGGTATACAGCGAACCTGAAGTGAAGCATCGGAATCTAAAACTGGACTCACAGGAGAGGTTCAAATCATAGAAAATTAGAGTGTCAGTCCTCTTGTACTTAAGTCGGCATTGTGCCTTTGGAATTTAATTCCGATGCAATTTCTGTGTTTCATCGTCCATAAGAGGGTCCAAGGGATACAGTAAACCTGAAGTGAAGCATCGGAATCTAAAACTATACTCACAGGAGAGGTTCAAGTCATAGAAAGGTAGAGTGTAAGTGTTCTTGTACATAAGTCGGCATTGTGCCTTTTGAATTTAATTCCGATGCAATTAGTGTGCTTCATCGTCAATTAGAAGCTAAAAGGAATACAGTAACCCTGAAGTGAAGCATCGGAATCTAAAACTGGACTCACAGGAGAGGTTCAAAGCATAGAAAGTTAGAGTGTCAGTCCCCTTGTACGTAAGTCGGCATTGTGCCTTTTGAATTTAATTCCGATGCAATTTCTGTGCTTCATCGTCAATAAGAAGGTCCCTGGGACACAGTAAACCTGAAGTGAAGCATCGGAATCTAAAACTGGACTCACAGGAGAGGTTCAAGTCATAGAAAGTTAGAGTGTCAGTGTTCTTGAACTTAAGTCGGCATTGTGCCTTTTGAATTTAATTCCGATGCAATTTGCGTGCTTCATCGTCAATAAGAAGGTAAAAGGGATACAGTAAACCTGAAGTGAAGCATCGGAATCTAAAACTGGACTCACAAGAGAGGTTCAAATCATAGAAAGTTAGAGTGTCAGTACTTTTGCACTTAAGTCGTCATTGTGACTTTTGTATTAAATTCGGATGCAATTTCTGTGCTTCATCGTCAATAAGAAGGTCCGAGGTATACAGTAAACCTGAAGTGAAGCATCGGAATCCAAAACTGGACTCACAGGAGAGGTTCAAATCATAGAAAGTTAGAGCGTCAGTAATCTTGTACGTAAGTCGGCATTGTCCCTATTGAATTTAATTCCGATGCAATTTCTGTGCTTCATCGTCAATAAGAAGGTCCAAGGTATACAGTAAACCTGAAGCGAAGCATCGGAATCTTAACTGGACTCACAGGAGAGGTTTAAATCATATAAAGTTAGAGTGACAGTCCTCTTGTACTTAAGTCAGCATTGTGCCATTTGTATTAAATTCGGATGCATTTTCTGTGCTTCATCGACAATAAGGAGGTCCAAGGGATACAGTAAACCTGAATTGAACGATCGGAATCTAAAACTGGAGTCACTAGAGAGGTTCAAATCATAGAAAGTTAGAGTGTCAGTTCTCTTGTACTTAAGTCGGCATTGTGCTTTTTGTATTAAATTCGAATGCAATTTCTGTGTTTCATCGTCAATAGGAAGGTCCAAGGGATACAGTAAACCTGAAGTGAAACATCGGATTCCAAAACTGGACTCACAGGAGAGGTTCAAATAATAGAAAGTTAGAGTGCCAGTCATCTTGTACTTAAGTCGGCATTGTGCCTGTTGAATTTCTTTCCGATGCAATTTCTTTGCTTTATTGTCAATAAGAAGGTTCATGGTATACAGTGAACCTGAAGTGTAGCATCGGAAACTAAAATTAGACTCACAGAATAGGTTCAAATCATAGAAAGTTTGAGTGTCCGTCCTCTTGTACTTAAGTCGGCATTGTGCATTTTGAATTTAATTCCGATGCAATTTCTGTGTTTCATCGTCAATAAGAAGGTCCAAGGGATGCAGTAAACCTGAAGTGAAGCATCGGAATCTACAACTGGACCCACAGGAGAGGTTCAAATAATAGAAAGTTAGAGTGTCAGTCCTCTTGTACATAAGTCGGCATTGTTCCTTTTGTATTAAGTTCGGATGCAATTTCTGTGTTTCATCGTCAATAAGAAAGTCCAAGGGATATAGTAAACCTGAAGTGAAACACCGGATTCTAAAACTGGACTCACAGGAGAGGTTCAAATCATAGAAAGTTAGAGTGCCAGTCATCTTGTACTTAAGTCGGCATTGTGCCTGTTGAAATTCTTTCCGATGCAATTTCTTTGCTTCATCGTCAATAAGAAGGTTCATGGTATACAGTAAACCTTAAGTGTAGCATCGGAATCTAAAACTGGACTCACAGGCGAGGTTCAAATCATAGAAAGTTAGAGTGTCCGTCATCTTGTACTTAAGTTGGCATTGTGCCTTTTGAATTTAATTCCGATGCAATTTCTGTGTTTCATCGTCA
The DNA here is from genome assembly GCF_021461395.2 of Schistocerca americana. Classification (NCBI taxonomy): domain Eukaryota; kingdom Metazoa; phylum Arthropoda; class Insecta; order Orthoptera; family Acrididae; genus Schistocerca; species Schistocerca americana. The sequence goes on along the minus strand of NW_025725917.1, from coordinate 2,602,367 downwards.
ATAAGAAGGTCCCAGGGATACAGTAAACCTGAAGTGAAGCATCGGAATCTAAAACAGGACGCACAGGAGAGGTTCAAATCATAGAAAGTTAGAGTGTCAGTCCCCTTGTACTTAAGTCGGCATTGTGCCTTTTGAATTTAATTCCGATGGAGTTTCTGTGCTTCATCGTCAATAAGAAGGTCCCTGGGACACAGTAAACCTGAAGTGAGGCATCGGAATCTAAAACTGGACTCACAGGAGAGGTTCAAGTCATAGAAAGTTAGAGTGTCAGTGTTCTTGAACTTAAGTCGGCATTGTGCCTTTTGAATTTAATTCCGATGCAATTTGTGTGCTTCATCGTCAATAAGAAGGTAAAAGGGATACAGTAAACCTGAAGTGAAGAATCGGAATCTAAAACTGGACTCACAGGAGAGGTTCAAATCATAGAAAGTTAGAGTGACAGTCCTTTTGTACTTAAGTCGTCATTGTGAGTTTTGTATTAAATTCGGATGCAATTTCTGTGCTTCATCGTCAATAAGAAGGTCCGAGGTATACAGTAAACCTGAAGTGAAGCATCGGAATCCAAAACTGGACTCACAGGAGATGTTCAAATCATAGAAAGTTAGAGTGTCAGTAATCTTGTACGTAAGTCGGCATTGTGCCTTTTGATTTTAATTCCGATGCAATTTCTGTGCTTCATCGTCAATAAGAAGGTCCAAGTTATACAGTAAACCTGAAGTGAAGCATCGGAATCTAAAACTGGACTCACAGGAGAGGTTGAAATCATAGAACGTTAGAGTGTCAGTCCTCTTGTACTTAAGTCGGCATTGTGCCTTTTGAATTTAATTCCGATGCAATTTCTGTGTTTCATCGTCAATAAGAAGGTCCAGGGTATACAGTGAACCTGAAGTGAAACATCGGAAACTAAAACTGGACTCACAGGAGAGATTCAAATCATAGAATGTTAGAGTGTGAGTCCCCTTGTACTTAAGTCGGCATTGTGTCTTTTGAATTTAATTCCGATGCAATTTCAGTGCTACATCGCCAATAAGAAGGTCCCAGGAATACAATAAACTTGAAGTGAAGCATCGGGATCTAAAACTGGACTCACAGGAGAGGTTCAAATCATAGAAAGTTAGAGTGTCAGTCCTCTTGTACTTAAGTCGGCATTGTGCCTTTTGAATTTAATCCGATGCAATTTCTGTGTCTCATCGTCAATAAGAAGGTCCAAGGGAAACAGTAAACCTGAAGTGAAGCATCCGAATCTAAAACTGCACTCACAGGAGAGGTGCAAATCATAGAAAGTTGAAGTGTCAGTCCTCTTGTACTTAAGTCGGCATTGTGACTTTCTAATTTAATTCCGATGCAATTTGTGTGCTTCATCGTCATTAAGAAGGTAAAAGGGATACAGAAAACCTGAAGCGTCGCATCGGAATCTAAAACTGGACTCACAGGAGTGGTTCAAATCAGAGAAAGTTAGAGTGTCAGTCCTCTTGTACTTAAGTCAGCATTGTACCTTTTGTATTAAATTCGGATGCAATTTCTGTGCTTCATCGACAATAAGAAGGTCCAAGGGATACATTAAACCTGAAGTGATGCATCGGAATCTGAAACTGGACTCACAGGAGAGGTTCAAATCATAGAAAGTTAGAGTGTCAGTCCTCTTGTACTAAAGTCGGCATTGTGCCTTTTGAATTTAATTTCGATGCAATTTCTGTGTTTCATCGTCAATAAGAAGGTCCAAGGTATACAGTGAAAAGGAAGTGAAGCATCGGAATCTAAAACTGGACTCACAGGAGAGGTTCCAATCAAAGAAAGTTAGAGTGTCAGTCCTCTTGTACTTAAGTCAGCATTGTACCTTTTGTATTAAATTCGGATGCAATTTCTGTGCTTCATCGACAATAAGAAGGTCCAAGGGATACAGTAAACCTGAAGTGAAGCATCGGAATCAAAACTGGACTCACAGGAGAGGTTCAAATCATAGAAAATTAGAGTGTCAGTCCTCTTGTACTTAAGTCGGCATTGTGCCTTTTGAATTTAATTCCGATGCAATTTCTGTGCTTCATCGACAAAAAGAAGGTTCAAGGTATACAGTAAACATGAAGTGAAGCATCGGAATCTAAAACTGGACTCACAGGAGAGGTTCGACTCATAGTAATTTAGAGTGTCAGTCCTCTTGTCCTTAAGTCAGCATTGTGCCTTTTGTATTAAATTCGGAAGCAAATTTGTGTGTTTCATCCTCAATAAGAAGGTCCAAGGGATACAGTAAACCTGAAGTGAAGCATCGGAATCTAAAACTGGACTCGCAGGAGAGGTTCAAAACATAGAGAGTTAGAGTGTCAGTCCACTTGTACTTAATTCGGCATTGTGCCTTTTGAATTTCATTCCGATGCAATTTCTGAGCTTCATCGTCAATACGATGGTCCATGGTATCCAGTAAACCTGAAGTGTAGCATCGGAATCTAAAACTGGACTCACAGGAGAGGTCCAAATCATAGAAAGTTAGAGTGTCAGTCCTCTTGTACTTAAGTCGGCATTGTGCCTTTTCTATTTAATTCCGATGCAATTTCTGTGTTTCATCGTCAATAAGAAGGTCCAAGGTATACAGTAAACTTGAAGTGAAGCAGCGGAATCTAAAACTGGACTCACAGGAGAGATTCAAATCATAGAAAGTTAGAGTGTGAGTCCTCTTGTACTTAAGTCGGCATTGTGCCTTTTGAATTTATTTCCGATGCAATTTCTGTGCTTCATCGTCAATAAGAAGGTCCCAGGGATACAGTAAACCTGAAGTGAAGCATCGGAATCTAAAACTGGACTCACAGGAGAGGTTCAAATTATAGAAAGTTAGAGTGGCAATCCTCCTGTACTTAAGTCGGCATTGTGCTTTTCAATCTAATTCCGATGCAATTTCTGTGTCTCATCGTCAATACGAAGGTAAAAGGGAAACAGTAAACCTGATGTGAAGCATCCGAATCTAAAACTGGACTCACAGGAGAGGTTCAAATCATAGAGAGTTCAAGTATCAGTCCTCTTGTACTTCAGTCGGTATTGTGCCTCATGGAATTAAATTCCGATGCAATTTGTGTGCTTCATCGTCAATAAGAAGGTAAAAGGGATACAGTAAACCTGATGTGAAGCATCGGAATCTAAAACTGGACTCACAGCAGAGGTTCAAATCATAGAAAGTTAGAGTGTCAGTCCTCTTGACTTAAGTCGGCATTGTGCCATTTGAATTTAATTCCGATGCAATTTCTGTGCTTCATCGTCAATAAGAAGGTCCAAGGGATACACTAAACCCGAAGTGAAGCATCGGAATCTAATACTGGACTCACAGGAGAGGTTCAAATCATAGAAAATTAGAGTTTCAGTCCTTTTGTACTTAAGTCGTCATTGTGCCTTTTGTATTACATTCGGATGCAATTTCTGTGTTTCATCGTCAATAAGAAGGTCCGAGGGATACAGTAAACCTGAAGTGACGCATCGGAATCTAAAACTGGACTCACAGGAGAGGTTCAAATTAGAGAAAGTTAGAGTGTCAGTCCTCTTGTACTTAAGTCGGCATTGTGCCTTTTGAATTTAATTTCGATGCAATTTCTGTGTTTCATCGTCAATAAGAAGGTCCAAGGTATACAGTGAACTGGAAGTGAAGCATCGGAATCTAAAACTGGACTCACAGGAGAGGTTCCAATCATAGAAAATTAGAGTGTCAGTCCTCTTGTACTTAAGTCAGCATTGTACCTTTTGTATTAAATTCGGATGCAATTTCTGTGCTTCATCGACAATACGAAGGTCCAAGGGATACAGTAAACCTGAAGTGATGCATCGGAATCTGAAACTGGACTCACAGGAGCGGTGCAAATCATAGAAAGTTAGAGTGTCAGTCCTCTTGTACGTAAGTCGGCATTGTGCCTTTTGTATTTAATTCGGATGCAATTTCTGTGTTTCATCGTCACTAAGAGGGTCCAAGGGATACAGTAAACCTGAAGTGAAGCATCGGAATCAAAGCTGGACTCACAGGAGAGGTTAAAATCATAGAAAATTAGAGTGTCAGTCCTCTTGTACTTAAGTCGGCATTGTGCCTTTTGAATTTAATTCCGATGCAATTTCTGTGCTTCATCGACAAAAAGAAGGTTCAAGGTATACAGTAAACATGAAGTGAAGCATTGGAATCTAAAATTCTACTCACAGGAGAAGTTAAAATCATAGAAAGTTATAGTATCAGTCCTCTTGTACTTACGTCGGCAATGTGCCTTTTGAATTTAATTCCGATGCAATTTCTGTGTTTCATCGTCAATAAGAAGGTCCAAGGTATACAGTAAACCTGATGTGAAGCATCGGAATCTAAAACTGGACTCACTGGAGGGGTTCAAATCATAGAAACTTAGAGTGTCAGTCGTCTTGTACTTAAGTCGGCATTGTGCCATTTGAATTAAATTCCGATGCAATTTCTGTGTTTCATCGTCAATAAGAAGGTACAAAGGATACAGTAAACCTGAAGTGAAGCATCGGAATCTAAAACTGGACCCACAGGAGGGTTTCAAATAATAGAAAGTTAGAGTGTCAGTCCTCTTGTACTTAAGTCGGCATTGTGCCTTTTCAAATAAATTCAGATGCAATTTCTGTGTTTCATCGTCAAATAGGAAGGTCCAAGGGATACAGTAAACCTGAAGTGAAACATCGGATTCTAAAACTGGACTCACAGGAGAGGTTCAAATCATAGAAAGTTAGGGTGCGAGTCATCTTGTACTTATGTCGGCATTGTGCCTGTTGAATTTCTTTCCGATGCAATTTCTTTGCTTCATCGTCAATAAGATGGTTCATGGTATACAGTGAACCTGAAGTGTAGCATCGGAATCTAAAACTGGACTCACAGAAGAGGTTCAAATCATAGAAAGTTAGAGTGTCCGTCCTCTTGTACTTAAGTCGGCATTGTGCCTTTTCTATTTAATTCCCATGCAATTTCTGTCTTTCATCGTCAATAAGAAAGTCCAAGGTATACAGTACACTTGAAATGAAGCATCGGAATCGAAAACTGGACTTACAGGAGAGATTCAAATCATAGAAAGTTAAAGTGTCAGTCCTCTTGTACTTAAGTCGGCATTGTGCCTTTTGAATTTAATTCCGATGCAATTTCTGTGTTTCATCGTCAATAAGAAGGTTCAAGGGATACAGTAAACTTGAAGTGACGCATCGGAATCTAAAACTGGACTCACAGGAGAGGTTCAAATCAGAGAAAGTTAGAGTGTCAATCCTCTTGTACTTAAGTCGGCATTGTGCCTTTTGAATTTAATTCCGATGCAATTTCTGTGTTTCATCGTCAATAAGAAGGTGCAAGGTATACCGTGAACCTGAAGTGAAGCATCGGAATCTAAAACTGGAGTCACAGGAGAGGTTCAAATCATAGAAAGTTAGAGTGTCGGTCCTCTTGTACTTAAGTCATCTGTGCGCCTTTTGTATTAAATTCGGATGCAATTTCTGTGCTTCACCGACAATAAGAAGGTCCAAGGGATACAGTAAACCTGAAGTGAAGCATCGGAATCTAAAACTGGACTCACAGGGGAGGTTCAAATCATAGAAAGTTAGAGTGTCAGTCCTCTTGTACTTAAGTCGGCATTGTGCCTTTTCAATTTAATTCCGATCCGATTTCTGTGCTTCATCGTCAATAAGAAGGTCCATGGTAGACAGTAAACCTGAAGTGTAGCATCGGCATCCAAAACTGGACCCACAGGTGAGGTTTTAATCATAGAAAGTTAGAGTGCCAGTCCTCTTGTACTTAAGTCGGCATTGTGCCTTTTGAATATAAGTCCGATGCAATTTCTGTGTTTCATCGTCATTAAGAAGGTCTAAGGTATACAGTAAACCTGAAGTGAAGCATTGGAATCAAGACCTGGACTCACAGGAGAGGTTCAAATTATAGAGAGTTAGAGTGTCAGGCCTCTTGTACTTAAGTCGGCATTGTGCCTTTTGAATTTAATTCCGATGCAATTTCTGTGTTTCATCGTCAATAAGAAGGTCCAAGGGATACAGTTAACTTGAAGTGAAGCATCGGAATCTAAAACTGGACTCACAGGGGAGGTTCAAATCATAGAAAGTTAGAGTGTCAGTCCTCTTGTACTTAAGTCGGCATTGTGCCTTTTGAATTATATCCGATGCAATTTCTGTGTTTCATCGTCAATAAGAAGGTCCAAGGGATACAGTGAACCTGGAGTGAAGCATCGGAATCTAAAACTGGACTCACAGGAGAGGTTCAAATCATAGAAAGTTAGAGTGTCAGCCCTCTTGTACTTAAGTCGGCATTGTGCCTTTTGAATTTAATTCCGAACCAATTTCTGTGCTTCATCGTCAATAAGAAGGTCCATGGTAGACAGTAAACCTGAAGTGTAGCATCGGAATCTAAAACTGGACTCACAGGAGTGGTTCAAATCATAGAAAATTAGAGTGGTAGTCCTCTTGTACTAAAGTCGGCATTGTGCCTTTTGAATTTAATTCCGATGCAATTTCTGTGCTTCATCGACAAAAAGAAGGTCCAAGGGATACAGGAAGCATGAAGTGAAGCATCGGAATCTAAAACTGGCCTCACAGGAGAGGTTCGACTCATAGAAATTTAGAGTGTCAGTCCTCTTGTACTTAAGTCGGCATTGTGCCTTTTGTATTAAATTCGGATGCAATTTTTGTGATTCATCCTCAATAAGAAGGTCCAAGGGATACAGTAAACCTGAAGTGAAGCATCGGAATCTGAAATTCTACTCACAGGAGACGTTAAAATCATAGAAAGTTAGAGTATCAGTCCTCTTGTACTTACGTCGCCAATATGCCTTTTGAATTTAATTTCGATGCAATTTCTGTGTTTCATCGTCAATAAGAAGGTCCAAGGTATACAGTAAACCTGAAGTGCAGCATCGGAATCTAAAACTGGACCCACAGGAGGGTTTCAAATAATAGAAAGTTAGAGTGTCAGTCTTCTTGTACTTAAGTCGGCATTGTGCCTTTTGTATTAAATTCGGATGCAATTTCTGTGTTTCTTCGTCAATAGGAAGGTCCAAGGGATACAGTAAACCTCAAGTTAAACATCGGATTCTAAAACTGGACTCACAGGAGAGGTTCAAATCATAGAAACCTAGAGTGCCAGTCATCTTGTACTTCAGTCGGCATTGTGCCTGTTGCATTTCTTTCCGATGCAATTTCTTTGCTTCATCGTCAATAAGAATATAAAAGGGATACAGTAAACCTGAAGTGAAGCATCGGAATCTAAAAATGGACTCACAGGAGAGGTTCATATCATGTAAAGTTAGAGTGTCAGTTCTCTTGTACTTAAGTCGGCATTGTGCCTTTTGAATTTAATTCCGATGCAATTTCTGTGGTTCATCGTCAACAAGAAGGTCCAAGGGATACACTAAACCTGAAGTGAAGCAACGGAATCTAATACTGGACTCACAGGAGAGGTTCAAATCATAGAAAATTGGAGTGTCAGTCCTTTTGTACTTAAGTCGTTATTGTGCCTTTTCTATTAAATTGGGATGCAATTTCTGTGTTTCATCGTCAATAAGAAGGTGCAAGGTATACCGTGAACCTGAAGTGAAGCATCGGAATCTAAAACTGGAGTCACAGGAGAGGTTCAAATCATAGAAAGTTAGAGTGTCGGTCCTCTTGTACTTAAGTCAGCTGTGTGCCTTTTGTATTAAATTCGGATGCAATTTCTGTGCTTCACCGACAATAAGAAGGTCCAAGGGATACAGTAAACCTGAAGTGAAGCATCGGAATCTAAAACTGGACTCACAGGGGAGGTTCAAATCATAGAAAGTTAGAGTGTCAGTCCTCTTGTACTTAAGTCGGCATTGTGCCTTTTCAATTTAATTCCGATCCGATTTCTGTGCTTCATCGTCAATAAGAAGGTCCATGGTAGACAGTAAACCTGAAGTGTAGCATCGGCATCCAAAACTGGACCCACAGGTGAGGTTTTAATCATAGAAAGTTAGAGTGCCAGTCCTCTTGTACTTAAGTCGGCATTGTGCCTTTTGAATATAAGTCCGATGCAATTTCTGTGTTTCATCGTCATTAAGAAGGTCTAAGGTATACAGTAAACCTGAAGTGAAGCATTGGAATCAAAACCTGGACTCACAGGAGAGGTTCAAATTATAGAAAGTTAGAGTGTCAGGCCTCTTGTACTTAAGTCGGCATTGTGCCTTTTGAATTTAATTCCGATGCAATTTCTGTGTTTCATCGTCAATAAGAAGGTCCAAGGGATACAGTTAACTTGAAGTGAAGCATCGGAATCTAAAACTGGACTCACAGGGGAGGTTCAAATCATAGAAAGTTAGAGTGTCAGTCCTCTTGTATTTAAGTCGGCATTGTGCCTTTTGAATTATATCCGATGCAATTTCTGTGTTTCATCGTCAATAAGAAGGTCCAAGGGATACAGTGAACCTGGAGTGAAGCATCGGAATCTAAAACTGGACCCACAGGAGAGGTTCAAATCATAGAAAGTTAGAGTGTCAGCCCTCTTGTACTTAAGTCGGCATTGTGCCTTTTGAATTTAATTCCGAACCAATTTCTGTGCTTCATCGTCAATAAGAAGGTCCATGGTAGACAGTAAACCTGAAGTGTAGCATCGGAATCTAAAACTGGACTCACAGGAGTGGTTCAAATCATAGAAAATTAGAGTGGTAGTCCTCTTGTACTAAAGTCGGCATTGTGCCTTTTGAATTTAATTCCGATGCAATTTCTGTGCTTCATCGACAAAAAGAAGGTCCAAGGGATACAGGAAACATGAAGTGAAGCATCGGAATCTAAAACTGGCCTCACAGGAGAGGTTCGACTCATAGAAATTTAGAGTGTCAGTCCACTTGTACTTAAGTCGGCATTGTGCCTTTTGTATTAAATTCGGATGCAATTTTTGTGATTCATCCTCAATAAGAAGGTCCAAGGGATACAGTAAACCTGAAGTGAAGCATCGGAATCTGAAATTCTACTCACAGGAGACGTTAAAATCATAGAAAGTTAGAGTATCAGTCCTCTTGTACTTACGTCGCCAATATGCCTTTTGAATTTAATTTCGATGCAATTTCTGTGTTTCATCGTCAATAAGAAGGTCCAAGGTATACAGTAAACCTGAAGTGCAGCATCGGAATCTAAAACTGGACCCACAGGAGGGTTTCAAATAATAGAAAGTTAGAGTGTCAGTCTTCTTGTACTTAAGTCGGCATTGTGCCTTTTGTATTAAATTCGGATGCAATTTCTGTGTTTCTTCGTCAATAGGAAGGTCCAAGGGATACAGTAAACCTCAAGTTAAACATCGGATTCTAAAACTGGACTCACAGGAGAGGTTCAAATCATAGAAACCTAGAGTGCCAGTCATCTTGTACTTCAGTCGGCATTGTGCCTGTTGCATTTCTTTCCGATGCAATTTCTTTGCTTCATCGTCAATAAGAATATAAAAGGGATACAGTAAACCTGAAGTGAAGCATCGGAATCTAAAAATGGACTCACAGGAGAGGTTCATATCATGTAAAGTTAGAGTGTCAGTTCTCTTGTACTTAAGTCGGCATTGTGCCTTTTGAATTTAATTCCGATGCAATTTCTGTGTTTCATCGTCAACAAGAAGGTCCAAGGGATACACTAAACCTGAAGTGAAGCAACGGAATCTAATACTGGACTCACAGGAGAGGTTCAAATCATAGAAAATTAGAGTGTCAGTCCTTTTGTACTTAAGTCGTTATTGTGCCTTTTCTATTAAATTGGGATGCAATTTCTGTGTTTCATCGTCAATAAGAAGGTTCGAGGGATACAGTAAACCTGAAGTGACGCATCGGAATCTAATACTGGACTCACAGGGGAGGTTCAAATCATAGAAAGTTAGAGTGTCAGTCCTTTTGTACTTAAGTCGGCATTGTGCCTTTTGAATTTAATTCCGATGCAATTTCTGTGTTTCATCGTCAATAAGCAGGTCCAAGGGATACAGTAAACCTGGAGTGGAGCATCGGAATCTAAAACTGGACTCACAGGAGAGGTTCAAATCATAGAAAGTTAGAGTGTCAGCCCTCTTGTACTTAAGTCGGCATTGTGCCTTTTGAATTTAATTCCGATCTAATTTCTGTGCTTCATCGTCAATAAGAATGTCCATGGTAGACAGTAAACCTGAAGTGTAGCATCGGAATCTAAAACTGGACTCACAGGAGAGGTTCAAATCATAGAAAATTAGAGTGGTAGTCCTCTTGTACTTAAGTCGGCATTGTGCCTTTTCAATTAAATTCCGATGCAATTTCTGTGCTTCATTGTCAATAAGAAGGTCCAAGGGATACAGTAAACCTGAAGTGAAGCTTCGGAATCTAAAACTGGACGCACAGGAGAGGTTCAAATCATAGAAAATTAGAATGTCAGTCCTCTTGTACTTAAGTCGGCATTGTGCCTTTTGAATTTAATTCCGATGCAATTTCTGTGCTTCATCGACAAAAAGAAGATCCAAGGGATACAGGAAACATGAAGTGAAGCATCGGTATCTAAAACTGGCCTCACAGGAGAGGTTCGACTCATAGAAATTTAGAGTGTCAGTCCTCTTGTACTTAAGTCGGCATTGTGCCTTTTGTATTAAATTCGGATGCAATTTTTGTGATTCATCCTCAATAAGAAGGTCCAAGGGATGCAGTAAACCTGAAGTGATGCATCGGAATCTAAAACTGGACTTGCAGGAGAGGTTCAAATCATAGGAAGTTAGAGTGTCAGTCCACTTGTACTTAAATCGGCATTGTGCGTTTTGAATTTTATTCCGATGCAATTTCTGAGCTTCATTGTCAATAAGAAGGTCCAAGGGATACAGTAAACCTGAAGTGAAGCATCGGAATCTAAAATTCTACTCACAGGAGACGTTAAAATCATAGAAAGTTAGAGTATCAGTCCTCTTGTACTTACGTCGGCAATGTGCCTTTTGAATTTAATTCCGATGCAATTTCTGTGTTCATCGTCAATAAGAAGGTCCAAGGTATACAGTAAACCTGAAGTGAAGCATCGGAATCTAAAACTGGAACCAAAGGAGGGTTTCAAATAATAGAAAGTTAAAGTGTCAGTCCTCTTGTACTTAAGTCGGCATTGTGCCTTTTGTATTAAATTCGGATGCAATTTCTGTGTTTCATCGTCAATAAGAAGGTTCGAGGGATACAGTAAACCTGAAGTGACGCATCGGAATCTAAAACTGGATGCACAGGAGTTCAAATCAGAGAAAGTTAGAGTGTCAGTCCTCTTGTACTTAAGTCGGCATTGTGCCTTTTGAATTTAATTCCGATGCAATTTCTGTGTTTCATCGTCAATAAGAAGGTAAAAGGGATACAGTAAACCTGAAGTGAAGCATCGGAATCTAAAACTGGACTCACAGGAGAGGTTCAAATCATAGAAAGTTAGAGTGTCAGTCCTCTTGTACTTAAGTCGGCATTGTGCCTTTTGAATTTAATTCTGATGCAATTTCTGTGTTTCATCGTCAATAAGAAGGTAAAAGGGATACCGTGAACCTGAAGTGAAGCATCGGAATCTAAAACTGGAGTCACAGGAGAGGTTCAAATCATAGCAAATTAGAGTGTCAGTCCTCTTGTACTTAAGTCGTCATTGTGCCTTTTGAATTTAATTCCGATGCAATTTCTGTGTTTCATCGTCAATAAAACGTTCCAAGGGATACAGTAAACCTGAAGTGAAGCATCGGAATCTAAAACTGGACTCATAGGGGAGGTTCAAATCATAGAAAGTTAGAGTGTCAGTCCTCTTGTACTTAAGTCGGCATTGTGCCTTTTGAACTTAATTCCGATCCAATTTCTGTGCTTCATCGTCCATAAGAAGGTCCATGGTAGACAGTAAACCTGAAGTGTAGCATCGGCATCTAAAACTGGACCCACAGGTGAGGTTCAAATCATAGAAAGTTAGAGTGCCAGTCCTCTTGTCCTTATGTCGGCATTGTGCCTTTTGAATATAAGTCCGATGCAATTTCTGTGTTTCATCGTCAATAAGAAGGTCCAAGGTATACAGTAAACCTGAAGTGAAGCATCGGAATCAAAACCTGGACTCACAGGAGAGGTTCAAATCATAGAAAGTTAGAGTGTCAGCCCTCTTGACCTTAAGTCGGCATTGTGCCTTTTGAATTTAATTCCGATCCAATTTGTGTGCTTCATCGTCAATAAGAAGGTACATGGTAGACAGTAAACCTGAAGTGTAGCATCGGCATCTAAAACTGGCCCCACAGGTAAGGTCCAATTCATAGAAAGGTAGAGTGCCAGTCCTCTTGTACTTAAGTCGGCATTGTGCCTTTTGAATATAATTCCGATGCAATTTCTGTATTTCATCGTCAATAAGAATGTCCACGGTATACAGTAAACCTGAAGTGAAGCATCGGAATCAACAACTGGACTCACAGGAGAGGTTCAAATCATAGAAAGTTAGAGTGTCAGTCCTCTTGTACTTAAGTCGGTATTGTGCCTTTTGTAGTTAATTCGCATGCAATTTCTGTGTTTCATCGTCAATAAGAAGGTCCAAGGGATACAGTAAACCTGAAGTGAAGCATCGGAATCTAAAACTGGCCTCACAGGAGAGGTTCGAATCACAGAAATTTAGAGTGTCAGTCCTCTTGTACTTAAGTCGGCATTGTGCCTTTTGAATTTAATTCCGAACCAATTTCTGTGCTTCATCGTCAATAAGAAGGTCCATGGTAGACAGTAAACCTGAAGTGTAGCATCGGAATCTAAAACTGGACTCACAATAGTGGTTCAAATCATAGAAAATTAGATTGGTAGTCCTCTTGTACTAAAGTCGGCATTGTGCCTTTTGAATTTAATTCCGATGCAATTTCTGTGCTCCATCGACAAAAAGAAGGTCCAAGGGATACAGGAAACATGAAGTGAAGCATCGGAATCTAAAACTGGCCTCACAGGAGAGGTTCGACTCATAGAAATTTAGAGTGTCAGTCCTCTTGTACTTAAGTTGGCATTGTGCCTTTTGAATTTAATTCCGATGCAATTTCTGTGTTTCATCGTCAATAAGCAGGTCCAAGGGATACAGTAAACCTGGAGTGGAGCATCGGAATCTAAAACTGGACTCACAGGAGAGGTTCAAATCATAGAAAGTTAGAGTGCCAGTCATCTTGTACTTCAGTCGGCATTGTGCCTGTTGCATTTCTTTCCGATGCAATTTCTTTGCTTCATCGTCAATAAGAATTTAAAAGGGATACAGTAAACCTGAAGTGAAGCATCGGAATCTAAAAATGGACACACAGGAGAGGTTCATATCATATAAAGTTAGAGTGTCAGTCCTTTTGTACTTAAGTCGGCATTGTGCCTTTTGAATTTAATTCCGATGCAATTTCTGTGTTTCATCGTCAATAAGAAGGTCCAAGGTATACAGTAAACGTGAAGTGCAGCATCGGAATCTAAAACTGGACCCACAGGAGGGTTTCAAATAATAGAAAGTTAGAGTGTCAGTCTTCTTGTACTTAAGTCGGCATTGTGCCTTTTGTATTAAATTCGGATGCAATTTCTGTGTTTCTTCGTCAATAGGAAGGTCCAAGGGATACAGTAAACCTGAAGTTAAACATCGGATTCTAAAACTGGACTCACAGGAGAGGTTCAAATCATAGAAAGCTAGAGTGCCAGTCATCTTGTACTTCAGTCGGCATTGTGCCTGTTGCATTTCTTTCCGATGCAATTTCCTTGCTTCATCGTCAATAAGAATTTAAAAGGGATACAGTAAACCTGAAGTGAAGCATCGGAATCTAAAAATGGACTCACAGGAGAGGTTCATATCATATAAAGTTAGAGTGTCAGTTCTCTTGTACTTAAGTCGGCATTGTGCCTTTTGAATTTAATTCCGATGCAATTTCTGTGGTTCATCGTCAATAAGAAGGTCCAAGGGATACACTAAACCTGAAGTGAAGCAACGGAATCTAATACTGGACTCACAGGAGAGGTTCAAATCATAGAAAATTAGAGTGTCAGTCCTTTTGTACTTAAGTCGTTATTGTGCCTTTTCTATTAAATTGGGATGCAATTTCTGTGTTTCATCGTCAATAAGAAGGTTCGAGGGATACAGTAAACCTGAAGTGACGCATCGGAATCTAAAACTGGACTCACAGGGGAGGTTCAAATCATAGAAAGTTAGAGTGTCAGTCCTTTTGTACTTAAGTCGGCATTGTGCCTTTTGAATTTCATTCCGATTCAATTTCTGTGTTTCATCGTCAATAAGCAGGTCCAAGGGATACAGTAAACCTGGAGTGGAGCATCGGAATCTAAAACTGGACTCACAGGAGAGGTTCAAATCATAGAAAGTTAGAGTGTCAGCCCTCTTGTACTTAAGTCGGCATTGTGCCTTTTGAATTTAATTCCGATCCAATTTCTGTGCTTCATCGTCAATAAGAATGTCCATGGTAGACAGTAAACCTGAAGTGTAGCATCGGAATCTAAAACTGGACTCACAGGAGAGGTTCAAATCATAGAAAATTAGAGTGGTAGTCCTCTTGTACCTAAGTCAGCATTGTGCCTTTTGAATTAAATTCCGATGCAATTTCTGTGCTTCATTGTCGATAAGAAGGTCCAAGGGATACAGTAAACCTGAAGTGAAGCTTCGGAATCTAAAACTGGACGCACAGGAGAGGTTCAAATCATAGAAAATTAGAATGTCAGTCCTCTTGTACTTAAGTCGGCATTGTGCGTTTTGAATTTAATTCCGATGCAATTTCTGTGCTTCATCGACAAAAAGAAGGTCCAAGGGATACAGGAAACATGAAGTGAAGCATCGGTATCTAAAACTGGCCTCACAGGAGAGGTTCGACTCATAGAAATTTAGAGTGTCAGTCCTCTTGTACTTAAGTCGGCATTGTGCCTTTTGTATTAAATTCGGATGCAATTTTTGTGATTCATCCTCAATAAGAAGGTCCAAGGGATGCAGTAAACCTGAAGTGATGCATCGGAATCTAAAACTGGACTCGCAGGAGAGGTTCAAATCATAGGAAGTTAGAGTGTCAGTCCACTTGTACTTAAATCGGCATTGTGCGTTTTGAATTTTATTCCGATGCAATTTCAGAGCTTCATTGTCAATAAGAAGGTCCAAGGGATACAGTAAACCTGAAGTGAAGCATCGGAATCTAAAATTCTACTCACAGGATACGTTAAAATCATAGAAAGTTAGAGTATCAGTCCTCTTGTACTTACGTCGGCAATGTGCCTTTTGAATTTAATTCTGATGCAATTTCTGCGTTTCATCGTCAATAAGAAGGTAAAAGGGATACCGTGAACCTGAAGTGAAGCATCGGAATCTAAAACTGGAGTCACAGGAGAGGTTCAAATCATAGCAAATTAGAGTGTCAGTCCTCTTGTACTTAAGTCGTCATTGTGCCTTTTGAATTTAATTCCGATGCAATTTCTGTGTTTCATCGTCAATAAAACGTTCCAAGGGATACAGTAAACCTGAAGTGAAGCATCGGAATCTAAAACTGGACTCATAGGGGAGGTTCAAATCATAGAAAGTTAGAGTGTCAGTCCTCTTGTACTTAAGTCGGCATTGTGCCTTTTGAATTTAATTCTGATGCAATTTCTGTGTTTCATCGTCAATAAGAAGGTAAAAGGGATACCGTGAACCTGAAGTGAAGCATCGGAATCTAAAACTGGAGTCACAGGAGAGGTTCAAATCATAGCAAATTAGAGTGTCAGTCCTCTTGTACTTAAGTCGTCATTGTGCCTTTTGAATTTAATTCCGATGCAATTTCTGTGTTTCATCGTCAATAAAACGTTCCAAGGGATACAGTAAACCTGAAGTGAAGCATCGGAATCTAAAACTGGACTCATAGGGGAGGTTCAAATCATAGAAAGTTAGAGTGTCAGTCCTCTTGTACTTAAGTCGGCATTGTGCCTTTTGAACTTAATTCCGATCCAATTTCTGTGCTTCATCGTCCATAAGAAGGTCCATGGTAGACAGTAAACCTGAAGTGTAGCATCGGCATCTAAAACTGGACCCACAGGTGAGGTTCAAATCATAGAAAGTTAGAGTGCCAGTCCTCTTGTCCTTATGTCGGCATTGTGCCTTTTGAATATAAGTCCGATGCAATTTCTGTGTTTCATCGTCAATAAGAAGGTCCAAGGTATACAGTAAACCTGAAGTGAAGCATCGGAATCAAAACCTGGACTCACAGGAGAGGTTCAAATCATAGAAAGTTAGAGTGTCAGCCCTCTTGACCTTAAGTCGGCATTGTGCCTTTTGAATTTAATTCCGATCCAATTTGTGTGCTTCATCGTCAATAAGAAGGTACATGGTAGACAGTAAACCTGAAGTGTAGCATCGGCATCTAAAACTGGCCCCACAGGTAAGGTCCAATTCATAGAAAGGTAGAGTGCCAGTCCTCTTGTACTTAAGTCGGCATTGTGCCTTTTGAATATAATTCCGATGCAATTTCTGTATTTCATCGTCAATAAGAATGTCCACGGTATACAGTAAACCTGAAGTGAAGCATCGGAATCAACAACTGGACTCACAGGAGAGGTTCAAATCATAGAAAGTTAGAGTGTCAGTCCTCTTGTACTTAAGTCGGTATTGTGCCTTTTGTAGTTAATTCGCATGCAATTTCTGTGTTTCATCGTCAATAAGAAGGTCCAAGGGATACAGTAAACCTGAAGTGAAGCATCGGAATCTAAAACTGGCCTCACAGGAGAGGTTCGAATCACAGAAATTTAGAGTGTCAGTCCTCTTGTACTTAAGTCGGCATTGTGCCTTTTGAATTTAATTCCGAACCAATTTCTGTGCTTCATCGTCAATAAGAAGGTCCATGGTAGACAGTAAACCTGAAGTGTAGCATCGGAATCTAAAACTGGACTCACAATAGTGGTTCAAATCATAGAAAATTAGATTGGTAGTCCTCTTGTACTAAAGTCGGCATTGTGCCTTTTGAATTTAATTCCGATGCAATTTCTGTGCTCCATCGACAAAAAGAAGGTCCAAGGGATACAGGAAACATGAAGTGAAGCATCGGAATCTAAAACTGGCCTCACAGGAGAGGTTCGACTCATAGAAATTTAGAGTGTCAGTCCTCTTGTACTTAAGTTGGCATTGTGCCTTTTGAATTTAATTCCGATGCAATTTCTGTGTTTCATCGTCAATAAGCAGGTCCAAGGGATACAGTAAACCTGGAGTGGAGCATCGGAATCTAAAACTGGACTCACAGGAGAGGTTCAAATCATAGAAAGTTAGAGTGCCAGTCATCTTGTACTTCAGTCGGCATTGTGCCTGTTGCATTTCTTTCCGATGCAATTTCTTTGCTTCATCGTCAATAAGAATTTAAAAGGGATACAGTAAACCTGAAGTGAAGCATCGGAATCTAAAAATGGACACACAGGAGAGGTTCATATCATATAAAGTTAGAGTGTCAGTCCTTTTGTACTTAAGTCGGCATTGTGCCTTTTGAATTTAATTCCGATGCAATTTCTGTGTTTCATCGTCAATAAGAAGGTCCAAGGTATACAGTAAACGTGAAGTGCAGCATCGGAATCTAAAACTGGACCCACAGGAGGGTTTCAAATAATAGAAAGTTAGAGTGTCAGTCTTCTTGTACTTAAGTCGGCATTGTGCCTTTTGTATTAAATTCGGATGCAATTTCTGTGTTTCTTCGTCAATAGGAAGGTCCAAGGGATACAGTAAACCTGAAGTTAAACATCGGATTCTAAAACTGGACTCACAGGAGAGGTTCAAATCATAGAAAGCTAGAGTGCCAGTCATCTTGTACTTCAGTCGGCATTGTGCCTGTTGCATTTCTTTCCGATGCAATTTCTTTGCTTCATCGTCAATAAGAATTTAAAAGGGATACAGTAAACCTGAAGTGAAGCATCGGAATCTAAAAATGGACTCACAGGAGAGGTTCATATCATATAAAGTTAGAGTGTCAGTTCTCTTGTACTTAAGTCGGCATTGTGCCTTTTGAATTTAATTCCGATGCAATTTCTGTGGTTCATCGTCAATAAGAAGGTCCAAGGGATACACTAAACCTGAAGTGAAGCAACGGAATCTAATACTGGACTCACAGGAGAGGTTCAAATCATAGAAAATTAGAGTGTCAGTCCTTTTGTACTTAAGTCGTTATTGTGCCTTTTCTATTAAATTGGGATGCAATTTCTGTGTTTCATCGTCAATAAGAAGGTTCGAGGGATACAGTAAACCTGAAGTGACGCATCGGAATCTAAAACTGGACTCACAGGGGAGGTTCAAATCATAGAAAGTTAGAGTGTCAGTCCTTTTGTACTTAAGTCGGCATTGTGCCTTTTGAATTTAATTCCGATTCAATTTCTGTGTTTCATCGTCAATAAGCAGGTCCAAGGGATACAGTAAACCTGGAGTGGAGCATCGGAATCTAAAACTGGACTCACAGGAGAGGTTCAAATCATAGAAAGTTAGAGTGTCAGCCCTCTTGTACTTAAGTCGGCATTGTGCCTTTTGAATTTAATTCCGATCCAATTTCTGTGCTTCATCGTCAATAAGAATGTCCATGGTAGACAGTAAACCTGAAGTGTAGCATCGGAATCTAAAACTGGACTCACAGGAGAGGTTCAAATCATAGAAAATTAGAGTGGTAGTCCTCTTGTACCTAAGTCAGCATTGTGCCTTTTGAATTAAATTCCGATGCAATTTCTGTGCTTCATTGTCGATAAGAAGGTCCAAGGGATACAGTAAACCTGAAGTGAAGCTTCGGAATCTAAAACTGGACGCACAGGAAAGGTTCAAATCATAGAAAATTAGAATGTCAGTCCTCTTGTACTTAAGTCGGCATTGTGCGTTTTGAATTTAATTCCGATGCAATTTCTGTGCTTCATCGACAAAAAGAAGGTCCAAGGGATACAGGAAACATGAAGTGAAGCATCGGTATCTAAAACTGGCCTCACAGGAGAGGTTCGACTCATAGAAATTTAGAGTGTCAGTCCTCTTGTACTTAAGTCGGCATTGTGCCTTTTGTATTAAATTCGGATGCAATTTTTGTGATTCATCCTCAATAAGAAGGTCCAAGGGATGCAGTAAACCTGAAGTGATGCATCGGAATCTAAAACTGGACTCGCAGGAGAGGTTCAAATCATAGGAAGTTAGAGTGTCAGTCCACTTGTACTTAAATCGGCATTGTGCGTTTTGAATTTTATTCCGATGCAATTTCAGAGCTTCATTGTCAATAAGAAGGTCCAAGGGATACAGTAAACCTGAAGTGAAGCATCGGAATCTAAAATTCTACTCACAGGATACGTTAAAATCATAGAAAGTTAGAGTATCAGTCCTCTTGTACTTACGTCGGCAATGTGCCTTTTGAATTTAATTCCGATTCAATTTCTGTGTTCATCGTCAATAAGAAGGTCCAAGGTATACAGTAAACCTGAAGTGAAGCATCGGAATCTAAAACTGGAACCAAAGGAGGGTTTCAAATAATAGAAAGTTAAAGTGTCAGTCCTCTTGTACTTAAGTCGGCATTGTGCCTTTTGTATTAAATTCGGATGCAATTTCTGTGTTTCATCGTCAATAGGAAGGTCCAAGGGATACAGTAAACCTGAAGTTAAACATCGGATTCTAAAACTGGACTCACAGGAAAGGTTCAAGTCATAGAAAGCTAGAGTGCCAGTCATCTTGTACTTCAGTCATCATTGTGCCTGTTGAATTTCTTTCCGATGCAATTTCTTTGCTTCATCGTCAATAAGAATTTAAAAGGGATACAGTAAACCTGAAGTGAAGCATCGGAATCTAAAAATGGACTCACATGAGAGGTTCATATCATATAAAGTTAGAGTGTCAGTTCTCTTGTACTTAAGTCGGCATTGTGCCTTTTGAATTTAATTCCGATGCAATTTCTGTGCTTCATCGTCAATAAGAAGGTCCAAGGGATACACTAAACCTGAAGCGAAGCAACGGAATCTAATACTGGACTCACAGGAGAGGTTCAAATCATAGAAAATTAGAGTGTCAGTCCTTTTGTACTTAAGTCGTCATTGTGCCTTTTGTATTAAATTCGGATGCAATTTCTGTGTTTCATCGTCAATAAGAAGGTTCGAGGGATACAGTAAACCTGAAGTGACGCATCGGAATATAAAACTGGATGCACAGGAGTTCAAATCAGAGAAAGTTAGAGTGTCAGTCCTCTTGTACTTAAGTCGGCATTGTGCCTTTTGAATTTAATTCCGATGCAATTTCTGTGTTTCATCGTCAATAAGAAGGTAAAAGGGATACAGTAAACCTGAAGTGAAGCATCGGAATCTAAAACTGGACTCACAGGAGAGGTGCAAATCATAGAAAGTTAGAGTGTCAGTCCTCTTGTACTTAAGTCGGCATTGTGCCTTTTGAATTTAATTCCGATGCAATTTCTGTGTTACATCGTCAATAAAACGTTCCAAGGGATACAGTAAACCTGAAGTGAAGCATCGGAATCTAAAACTGGACTCATAGGGGAGGTTAAAATCATAGAAAGTTAGAGTGTCAGTCCTCTTGTACTTAAGTCGGCATTGTGCCTTTTGAATATAAGTCCGATGCAATTTCTGTGTTTCATCGTCAATAAGAAGGTCCAAGGTATACAGTAAACCTGAAGTGAAGCATCGGAATCAAAACCTGGACTCACAGGAGAGGTTCAAATCATAGAAAGTTAGAGTGTCAGCCCTCTTGACCTTAAGTCGGCATTGTGCCTTTTGAATTTAATTCCGATCCAATTTGTGTGATTCATCGTCAATAAGAAGGTCCATGGTAGACAGTAAACCTGAAGTGTAGCATCGGCATCTAAAACTGGCCCCACAGGTAAGGTCCAATTCATAGAAAGGTAGAGTGCCAGTCCTCTTGTACTTAAGTCGGCATTGTGCCTTTTGAATATAATTCCGATGCAATTTCTGTATTTCATCGTCAATAAGAATGTCCACGGTATACAGTAAACCTGAAGTGAAGCATCGGAATCAAGAACTGGACTCACAGGAGAGGTTCAAATCATAGAAAGTTAGAGTGTCAGTCCTCTTGTACTTAAGTCGGTATTGTGCCTTTTGTATTTAATTCGCATGCAATTTCTGTGTTTCATCGTCAATAAAAAGGTCCAAGGGATACAGTAAACCTGAAGTGAAGCATCGGAATCTAAAACTGGCCTCACAGGAGAGGTTCGAATCATAGAAATTTAGAGTGTCAGTCCTCTTGTACTTAAGTCGGCATTGTGCCTTTTGAATATAAGTCCGATGCAATTTCTGTGTTTCATCGTCAATAAGAAGGTCCAAGGTATACAGTAAACCTGAAGTGAAGCATCGGAATCAAAACCTGGACTCACAGGAGAGGTTCAAATTATAGAAAGTTAGAGTGTCAGTCCTCTTGTACTTAAGTCGGCATTGTGCCTTTTGTATTAAATTCGGATGCAATTATTGTGATTCATCCTCAATAAGAACGTCCAAGGGATACAGTAAACCTGAAGTGATGCATCGGTAACTAATACTGGACTCACAGGAGAGGTTCAAATCATAGAAAATTAGAGTGTCAGTCCTTTTGTACTTAAGTCGTCATTGTGCCTATTGTATTAAGTTCGGATGCAATTTCTGTGTTTCATCGTCAATAAGAAGGTTCGAGGGATACAGTAAACCTGAAGTGACGCATCGGAATCTAAAACTGGACTCACAGGAGAGGTTCAAATCAGAGAAAGTTAGAGTGTCAGTCCTCTTGTACTTAAGTCGGCATTGTGCCTTTTGTATTAAATTCGGATGCAATTTCTGTGTTTCATCGTCAATAAGAAGGTACAAGGGATACAGTAAACCTGAAGTGAAGCATCGGAATCTAAAACTGGACCGACAGGAGGGTTTCAAATAATAGAAAGATAGAGTGTCAGTGATCTTGTACTTAAGTCGGCATTGTGCCTTTTGTATTAAATTCGGATGCAATTTCTGTGTTTCATCGTCAATAGGAAGGTCCAAGGGATACAGTAAACCTGAAGTGAAACATCGGATTCTAAAACTGGACTCACAGGAGAGGTTCAAATCATAGAAAGTTAGAGTGCCCGTCATCTTGTACTTAAGTCGGCATTGTGCCTGTTGAATTTCTTTCCGATGCAAATTCTGTGTTTCATCGTCAATAAGAAGGTCCAAGGTGTACAGTAAACCTGAAGTGAAGCATCGGAATCTAAAACTGGACTCACTGGAGAGGTTCAAATCATAGAAAGTTAGAGTGTCAGTCCACTTGTACTTAAGTCGGCATTGTGCCATTTGAATTTAATTCCGATGCAATTACTGTGTTTTATCGTCAATAAGAAGGTACAAGGGATACAGTAAACCTGAAGTGAAGCATCGGAATCTAAAACTGGACCCACAGGAGGGTTTCAAATAATAGAAAGTTAGAGTGTCAGTCCTCTTGTACTTAAGTCGGCATTGTGCCTTTTCTATATAATTCCGATGCAATTTCTGTCTTTCATCGTCAATAAGAAGGTCCAAGGTATACAGTACACATGAAATGAAGCATCGGAATCTAAAACTGGACTTACAGGAGAGATTCAAATCATAGAAAGTTGAAGTGTCAGTCCTCTTGTACTTAAGTCGGCATTGTGCCTTTTGAATTTAATTCCGATGCAATTTCTGTGCTTGATCGTCAATAAGAAGGTCCAAGGGATACACTAAACCTGAAGTGAAGCGTCGGAAACTAATACTGGACTCACAGGAGAGGTTCAAATCTTAGAAAATTAGAGTGTCAGTCCTTTTGTACTTAAGTCGTCATTGTGCCTATTGTATGAAGTTCGGATGCAATTTCTGTGTTTCATCGTCAATAAGAAGGTTCGAGGGATACAGTAAACCTGAAGTGACGCATCGGAATCTAAAACTGGACTCACAGGAGAGGTTCAAATCAGAGAAAGTTAGAGTGTCAGTCCTCTTGTACTTAAGTCGGCATTGTGCCTTTTGTATTAAATTCGGATGCAATTTCTGTGTTTCATCGTCAATAAGAAGGTACAAGGGATACAGTAAACCTGAAGTGAAGCATCGGAATCTAAAACTGGACCCACAGGAGGGTTTCAAATAATAGAAAGATAGAGTGTCAGTCCTCTTGTACTTAAGTCGGTATTGTGCCTTTTGTATTAAATTCGGATGCAATTTCTGTGTTTCATCGTCAATAGGAAGGTCCAAGGGATACAGTAAACCTGAAGTGAAACATCGGATTCTAAAACTGGACTCACAGGAGGGGTTCAAATCATAGAAAGTTAGAGTGCCAGTCATCTTGTACTTAAGTCGGCATTGTGCCTGTTGAATTTCTTTCCGATGCAATTTCTGTGTTTCATCGTCAATAAGAAGGTCCAAGGTATACAGTAAACCTGAAGTGAAGCATTGGAATCTAAAATTGGACTCACTGGAGAGGTTCTAATCATAGAAAGTTAGAGTGTCAGTCCACTTGTACTTAAGTCGGCATTGTGCCATTTGAATTTAATTCCGATGCAATTACTGTGTTTTATCGTCAATAAGAAGGTACAAGGGATACAGTAAACCTGAAGTGAAGCATCGGAATCTAAAACTGGACCCACAGGAGGGTTTCAAATAATAGAAAGTTAGAGTGTCAGTCCTCTTGTACTTAAGTCGGCATTGTGCCTTTTCTATTTAATTCCGATGCAATTTCTGTCTTTCATCGTGAATAAGAAGGTCCAAGGTATACAGTACACTTGAAATGAAGCATCGGAATCTAAAACTGGACTTACAGGAGAGATTCAAATCATAGAAAGTTGAAGAGTCAGTCCTCTTGTACCTAAGTCGGCATTGTGCCTTTGGAATTTAATTCCGATGCAATTTGTGTGCTTCATCGTCAATAAGAAGGTAAAAGGGATACAGTAAACCTGAAGTGAAGCATCGGAATCTAAAAATGGACTCACAGGAGAGGTTCATATCATATAAAGTTAGAGTGTCAGTTCTCTTGTACTTAAGTCGGCATTGTGCCTATTGTATTAAGTTCGGATGCAATTTCTGTGTTTCATCGTCAATAAGAAGGGCCAAGGGATACACTAAACCTGATGTGAAGCATCGGAAACTAATACTGGACTCACAGGAGAGGTTCAAATCATAGAAAATTAGAGTGTCAGTCCTTTTGTACTTAAGTCGTCATTGTGCCTATTGTATTAAGTTCGGATGCAATTTCTGTGTTTCATCGTCAATAAGAAGGTTCGAGGGATACAGTAAACCTGAACTGACGCATCGGAATCTAAAACTGGACTCACAGGAGAGGTTCAAATCAGAGAAAGTTAGAGTGTCAGTCCTCTTGTACTTAAGTCGGCATTGTGCCTTTTGAATTTAATTCCGATGCAATTACTGTGTTTGATCGTCAATAAGAAGGTCCAAGGTATACCGTGAACCTGAAGTGAAGCATCGGAATCTAAAACTGGAGTCACAGGAGAGGTCCAAATCATAGAAAGTTAGAGTGTCAGTCCTCTTGTACTTAAGTCAGCATTGTGCCTTTTGTATTAAATTCGGATGCAATTTCTGTGCTTCATCGACAATAAGAAGGTCCAAGGGATACAGTAAACCTGAAGTGAAGCATCGGAATCTAAAACTGGACTCACAGGAGAGGTTCAAATCATAGAAAGTTAGAGTGTCAGTCCTCTTGTACTTACGTCGGCTTTGTGCCTTTTGAATTTATTTCCGATGCAATTTCTGTGTTTCATCGTCAATAAGAAGGTCCAAGGCATACAGTAAACCTGAAGTGAAGCATCGGAATCTAAAACAGGACTCACTGGAGAGGTTCAAATCATAGAAAGTTAGAGTGTCAGTCCTCTTGTACTTAAGTCGGCATTGTGCCTTTTGAATTTAATTCCTATGCAATTTCTGTGTTTCATCGTCAATAAGAAGTTCCAAGGGATACAGTAAACCTGAAGTGAAGCATCGGAATCTAAAACTGGACCCACAGGGGAGGTTCAAATCATAGAAAGTTAGAGTGTCAGTCTTCTTGTACTTCAGTCGGCATTGTGCCTTTTGAATTAAATTCCGATCCAATTTCTGTGCTTCATCGTCAATAAGAAGGTCCATGGTAGACAGTAAACCTGAGGTGTAGCATCGGCATCTAAAACTGGAACCACAGGTGAGGTTCAAATCTTAGAAAGTTAGAGTGTCAGTCCTCTTGTACTTAAGTCGGCATTGTGCCTTTTGAATTTAATTCCGATGAAATTTCTGTGTTTCATCGTCAATAAGAAGGTCCAAGGGATACAGTAAACCTGAAGTGAAGCATCGGAATCTAAAACTGGACTCACAGGGGAGGATCAAATCATAGAAAGTTAGAGTGTCAGTCCTCTTGTACTTAAGTCGGCATTGTGCCTTTAGAATATAATTCCGATGCAATATCTGTGTTTCATCGTCAATAAGAAGCATCGGAATCAAAAACTGGACTCACAGGAGAGGTTCAAATCATAGAAAGTTAGAGTGTCAGTCCTCTTGTACTTAAGTCGGCATTGTGCCTTTTGTATTTAATTTGGATGCAATTTCTGTGTTTCATCGTCAATAAGAAGGTCCAAGGGATACAGTAAAATTGAAGTGAAGCATCGGAATCTAAAACTGGACTCACAGGAGAGGTTCAAATCATAGAAAATTAGAGTGGTAGTCCTCTTGTACTTAAGTCGGCATTGTGCCTTTTGAATTAAATTCCGATGCAATTACTGTGCTTCATCGACAAAAAGAAGGTCCAAGGGATACAGTAAGCATGAAGTGAAGCATCGGAATCTAAAACTGGAATCACAGGAGAGGTTCGACTCATAGAAAGTTGGAGTGTCAGTCCTCTTGTACTTAAGTCAGCATTGTGCCTTTTGCATCAAATTCCAATGCAATTTCTGTGTTTCATCGTCAATAAGAAGGTCCAAGGTATACAGTGAACCTGAAGTGAAGCATCGGAATCTAAAACTGGACTCACAGGAGAGGTTCAAATCATAGAAAGTTAGAGTGTCAGTCCTCTTGTACTTATGTCGGCAATGTGCCTTTTGAATTTAATTCCGATGCAATTTCTGTGTTTCATCGTCAATAAGAAGGTCCAAGGTATACAGTAAACCTGAAGTGAAGCATCGGAATCAAAACCTGGACTCACAGGAGAGGTTCAAATTATAGAAAGTTAGAGTGTCAGTCCTCTTGTACTTAAGTCGGCATTGTGCCTTTTGTATTAAATTCGGATGCAATTTTTGTGATTCATCCTCAATAAGAAGGTCAGAGGGATACAGGAAACATGAAGTGAAGCATCGGAATCTAAAACTGGCCTCACAGGAGAGGTTCGACACATAGAAATTTAGAGTGTCAGTCCTCTTGTAATTAAGTCGGCATTGTGCCTTTTGAATATAAGTCCGATGCAATTTCTGTGTTTCATCGTCAATAAGTAGGTCCAAGGTATATAGTAAACCTGAAGTGAAGCATCGGAATCAAAATCTGGACCCACAGGAGAGGTTCAAATTATAGAAAGTTAGAGTGTCAGTCCTCTTGTACTTAAGTCGGCATTGTGCCTTTTGTATTAAATTCGGATGCAATTTTTGTGATTCATCCTCAATAAGAAGGTCCAAGGGATACAGTAAACCTGAAGTGATGCATCGGAATCTAAAACTGGACTCGCAGGAGAGGTTCAAATCATAGAAAGTTAGAGTGTCAGTCCACTGGTACATAAATCGGCATTGTGCCTTTTGAATTTCATTCCGATGCAATTTCTGAGGTTCATTGTCAATAAGAAGGTCCAAGGGATACAGTAAACCTGAAGTGAAGCATCGGAATCTAAAATTCTGCTCACAGGAGACGTTAAAATCTTAGAAAGTTAGAGTATCAGTCCTCTTGTACTTACGTCGGCAATGTGCCTTTTGAATGTAATTCCGATGCAATTTCTGCGTTTCATCGTCAATAAGAAGGTCCAAGGTATACAGTAAACCTGAAGTGAAGCATCGGAATCTAAAACTGGACTCACTGGAGAGGTTCAAATCATAGAAAGTTAGAGTGTAAGTCCTCTTGTACTTATGTCGGCAATGTGCCTTTTGAAATTAATTCCGATGCAATTTCTGTGTTTCATCGTCAATAAGAAGGTCCAAGGTATACAGTAAACCTGAAGTGAAGCATCGGAATCAAAACCTGGACTCACAGGAGAGGTTCAAATTATAGAAAGTTAGAGTGTCAGTCCTCTTGTACTTAAGTCGGCATTGTGCCTTTTGTATTAAATTCGGATGCAATTTTTGTGATTCATCCTCAATAAGAAGGTCCAAGGGATACAGTAAACCTGAAGTGATGCATCGGAATCTAAAACTGGACTCGCAGGAGAGGTTCAAATCATAGAAAGTTAGAGTGTCAGTCCACTGGTACTTAAATCGGCATTGTGCCTTTTGAATTTCATTCCGATGCAATTTCTGAGCTTCATTGTCAATAAGAAGGTCCAAGGGATACAGTAAACCTGAAGTGACGCATCGGAATCTAAAACTGGACTCACAGGAGAGGTTCAAATCATAGAAAGTTAGAGTGTTAGTCCTCTTGTACTTAAGTCGGCATTGTGGCATTTGAATTTAATTCCGATGCAATTACTGTGTTTTATCGTCAATAAGAAGGTACAAGGGATACAGTAAACCTGAAGTGAAGCATCGGAATCTAAAACTGGACCCACAGGAGGGTTTCAAATAATAGAAAGTTAGAGTGTCAGTCCTCTTGTACTTAAGTCGGCATTGTGCCTTTTCTATTTAATTCCGATGCAATTTCTGTCTTTCATCGTCAATAAGAAGGTCCAAGGTATACAGTACACTTGAAATGAAGCATCGGAATCTAAAACTGGACTTACAGGAGAGATTCAAATCATAGAAAGTTGAAGTGTCAGTCCTCTTGTACTTAAGTCGGCATTGTGCCTTTGGAATTTAATTCCGATGCAATTTGTGTGCTTCATCGTCAATAAGAAGGTAAAAGGGATACAGTAAACCTGAAGTGAAGCATCGGAATCTAAAAATGGACTCTCAGGAGAGGTTCATATCATATAAAGTTAGAGTGTCAGTTCTCTTGTACTTAAGTCGGCATTGTGCCTTTTGAATTTAATTCCGATGCAATTTCTGTGCTTCATCGTCAATAAGAAGGTCCAAGGGATACACTAAACCTGAAGTGAAGCATCGGAATCTAATACTGGACTCACAGGAGAGGTTCAAATCATAGAAAATTAGAGTGTCAGTCCTTTTGTACTTAAGTCGTCATTGTGCCTATTGTATTAAGTTCGGATGCAATTTCTGTGTTTCATCGTCAATAAGAAGGTTCGAGGGATACAGTAAACCTGAAGTGACGCATCGGAATCTAAAACTCTACTCACAGGAGAGGTTCAAATCAGAGAAAGTTAGAGTGTCAGTCCTTTTGTACTTAAGTCGGCATTGTGCCTTTTGAATTTAATTCCGATGCAATTTCTGTGTTTCATCGTCAATAAGAAGGTCCAAGGTATACCGTGAACCTGAAGTCTAGCATCGGAATCTAAAACTGGAGTCACAGGAGAGGTCCAAATCATAGAAAGTTAGAGTGTCAGTCCTCTTGTACTTAAGTCAGCATTGTGCCTTTTGTATTAAATTCAAATGCAATTTCTGTTTTTCATCGTCAATAAGAAGGTCCAAGGCATACAGTAAACCTGAAGTGAAGCATCGGAATCTAAAACTGGACTCACTGGAGAGGTTCAAATCATAGAAAGTTAGAGTGTCAGTCCTCTTATACTTAAGCCGGCATTGTGCCTCTTGAATTACATTCCGATGCAATTTCTGTGTTTCATCGCCAATAAGAAGGTCCAAGGGATACAGTAATCCTGAAGTGAAGCATCGGAATCTAAAACTGGACTCACAGGGGAGGTTCAACTCATAGAAAGTTAGAGTGTCAGTCCTCATGTACTTAAGTCGGCATTGTGCCTTTTGAATTTAATTCCGATCCAATTTCTGTGCTTCATCGCCAATAAGAAGGTCCATGGTACACAGTAAACCTGAAGTGTAGCATCGGCATCTAAAACTGGACCCACAGGTGAGGTACAAATCATAGAAAATTAGAGTGTCAGTCCTCTTGTACTTAAGTCGGCATTGTGCCTTTCGAATTTAATTCCGATGCATTATCTGTGCTTCATCGACAAAAAGAAGGTCCAAGGGATACAGGAAACATGAAGTGAAGCATCAGAATCTAAAACTGGCCTCACAGGAGAGGTTCGTCACATAGAAATTTAGAGTGTCAGTCCTCTTGTACTTAAGTCGGCAAGGTGCCTTTTGAATATAAGTCCGATGCAATTTCTGTGTTTCATCGTCAATAAGTAGGTCCAAGGTATACAGTAAACCTGAAGTGAAGCATCGGAATCAAAACCTGGACTCACAGGAGAGGTTCAAATTATAGAAAGTTAGAGTGTCAGTCCTCTTGTACTTAAGTCAGCATTGTGCTTTTTGTATTAAATTCGGTTGCAATTTTTGTGATTCATCCTCAATAAGAAGGTCCAAGGGATACAGTAAACCTGAAGTGATGCATCGGAATCTAAAACTGGACTCGCAGGAGAGGTTCAAATCATAGAAAGTTAGAGTGTCAGTCCACTGGTACTTAAATCGGCATTGTGCCTTTTGAATTTCATTCCGATGCAATTTCTGAGCTTCATTGTCAATACGAAGGTCCAAGGGATACAGTAAACCTGAAGTGAAGCATCGGAAAATAAAATTCTACTCACAGGAGACGTCAACATCTTAGAAAGTTAGAGTATCAGTCCTCTTGTACTTACGTCGGCAATGTGGCTTTTGAATGTAATTCCGATGCAATTTCTGTGTTTCATCGTCAATAAGAAGGTCCAAGGTATACAGTAAACCTGAAGTGAAGCATCGGAATCTAAAACTGGACTCACTGGAGAGGTTCAAATCATAGAAAGTTAGAGTGTCAGTCCTCTTGTACTTAAGTCGGCATTGTGGCATTTGAATTTAATTCCGATGCAATTACTGTGTTTTATCGTCAATAAGAAGGTACAAGGGATACAGTAAACCTGAAGTGAAGCATCGGAATCTAAAACTGGACCCACAGGAGGGTTTCAAATAATAGAAAGTCAGAGTGTCAGTCCTCTTGTACTTAAGTTGGCATTGTGCCTTTTCTATTTAATTCCGATGCAATTTCTGTCTTTCATCGTCAATAAGAAGGTCCAAGGTATACAGTACACTTGAAATGAAGCATCGGAATCTAAAACTGGACTTACTGGAGAGATTCAAATCATAGAAAGTTGAAGTGTCAGTCCTCTTGTACTTAAGTCGGCATTGTGCCTTTGGAATTTAATTCCGATGCAATTTGTGTGCTTCATCGTCAATAAGAAGGTAAAAGGGATGCAGTAAACCTGAAGTGAAGCATCGGAATCTAAAAATGGACTCTCAGGAGAGGTTCATATCATATAAAGGTAGAGTGTCAGTTCTCTTGGACTTAAGTCGCCATTGTGCCTTTTGAATTTTATTCCGATGCAATTTCTGTGCTTCATCGTCAATAAGAAGGTCCAAGGGATACACTAAACCTGAAGTGAAGCATCGGAATCTAATACTGGACTCACAGGAGAGGTTCAAATCATAGAAAATTAGAGTGTCAGTCCTTTTGTACTTAAGTCGTCATTGTGCCTATTGTATTAAGTTCGGATGCAATTTCTGTGTTTCATCGTCAATAAGAAGGTTCGAGGGATACAGTAAACCTGAAGTGACGCATCGGAATCTAAAACTGGACTCACAGGAGAGGTTCAAATCAGAGAAAGTTAGAGTGTCAGCCCTCTGGTACTTAAGTCGGCATTGTGCCTTTTGAATTTAATTCCGATGCAATTTCTGTGTTTCATCGTCAATAAGAAGGTCCAAGGTATACCGTGAACCTGAAGTGAAGCATCGGAATCTAAAACTGGACTCACTGGAGAGGTTCAAATAATAGAAAGTTAGAGTGTCAGTCCTCTTGTACTTAAGCCGGCATTGTGCCTTTAGAATTTCATTCCGATGCAATTTCTGTGTTTCATCGCCAATAAGAAGGTCCAAGGGATACAGTAATCCTGAAGTGAAGCATCGGAATCTAAATCTGGACTCACAGGGGAGGTTCAACTCACAGAAAGTTAGGGTGTCAGTCCTCTTGTACTTAAGTCGGCATTGTGCCTTTTGAATTTAATTCCGATCCAATTTCTGTGCTTCATCGTCAATAAGAAGGTCCATGGTACACAGTAAACCTGAAGTGTAACATCGGCATCTAAAACTGGACCCACAGGTGAGGTACAAATCATAGAAAATAAGAGTGTCAGTCCTCTTGTACTTAAGTCGGCATTGTGCCTTTCGAATTTAATTCCGATGCAATTTCTGTGCTTCATCGACAAAAAGAAGGTCCAAGGGATACAGGAAACATGAAGTGAAGCATCGGAATCTAAAACTGGCCTCACAGGAGAGGTTCGACACATAGAAATTTAGAGTGTCAGTCCTCTTGTACTTAAGTCGGCATTGTGCCTTTTGAATATAAGTCCGATGCCATTTCTGTGTTTCATCGTCAATAAGTAGGTCCAAGGTATACAGTAAACCTGAAGTGAAGCATCGGAATCAAAACCTGGACTCACAGGAGAGGTTCAAATTATAGAAAGTTAGAGTGTCAGTCCTCTTGTACTTAAGTCGGCTTTGTGCTTTTTGTATTAAATTCGGATGCAATTTTTGTGATTCATCCGCAATAAGAAGGTCCAAGGGATACAGTAAACCTGAAGTGATGCATCGGAATCTAAAACTGGACTCGCAGGAAAGGTTCAAATCATAGAAAGTTAGAGTGTCAGTCCACTGGTACTTAAATCGGCATTGTGCCTTTTGAATTTCATTCCGATGCAATTTCTGAGCTTCATTGTCAATACGAAGGTCCAAGGGATACAGTAAACCTGAAGTGAAGCATCGGAATCTAAAATTCTACTCACAGGAGACGTTAACATCTTAGAAAGTTAGAGTATCAGTCCTCTTGTACTTACGTCGGCAATGTGCCTTTTGAATGTAATTCCGATGCAATTTCTGTGTTTCATCGTCAATAAGAAGGTCCAAGGTATACAGTAAACATGAAGTGAAGCATCGGAATCTAAAACTGGACTCACTGGAGAGGTTCAAATCATAGAAAGTTAGAGTGTCAGTCCTCTTGTACTTAAGTCGGCATTGTGGCATTTGAATTTAATTCCGATGCAATTACTGTGTTTTATCGTCAATAAGAAGGTACAAGGGATACAGTAAACCTGAAGTGAAGCATCGGAATCTAAAACTGGACCCACAGGAGGGTTTCAAATAATAGAAAGTTAGAGTGTCAGTCCTCTTGTACTTAAGTTGGCATTGTGCCTTTTCTATTTAATTCCGATGCAATTTCTGTCTTTCATCGTCAATTAGAAGGTCCAAGGTATACAGTACACTTGAAATGAAGCATCGGAATCTAAAACTGGACTTACAGGAGAGATTCAAATCATAGAAAGTTGAAGTGTCAGTCCTCTTGTACTTAAGTCGGCATTGTGCCTTTTGAATATAAGTCCGATGCAATTTCTGTGTTTCATCGTCAATAAGTAGGTCCAAGGTATACAGTATAACTGAAGTGAAGCATCGGAATCAAAATCTGAACTCACAGGAGAGGTTCAAATTATAGAAAGTTAGAGTGTCAGTCCTCTTGCACTTAAGTCGGCATTGTGCTTTTTGTATTAAATTCGCATGCAATTTTTGTGATTCATCCTCAATAAGAAGGTCCAAGGGATACAGTAAACCTGAAGTGATACATCGGAATCTAAAACTGGACTCGCAGGAGAGGTTCAAATCATAGAAAGTTAGAGTGTCAGTCCACTGGTACTTAAATCGGCATTGTGCCTTTTGAATTTCATTCCGATGCAATTTCTGAGCTTCATTGTCAATACGAAGGTCCAAGGGATACAGTAAACCTGAAGTGAAGCATCGGAATCTAAAATTCTACTCACAGGAGACGTTAACATCTTAGAAAGTTAGAGTATCAGTCCTCTTGTACTTACGTCGGCAATATGCCTTTTGAATGTAATTCCGATGCAATTTCTGTGTTTCATCGTCAATAAGAAGGTCCAAGGTATACAGTAAACCTGAAGTGAAGCATCGGAATCTAAAACTGGACTCTCTGGAGAGGTTCAAATCATAGAAAGTTAGAGTGCCAGTCCTCTTGTACTTAAGTCGGCATTGTGGCATTTGAATTTAATTCCGATGCAATTACTGTGTTTTATCGTCAATAAGAAGGTACAAGGGATACAGTAAACCTGAAGTGAAGCATCGGAATCTAAAACTGTACCCATAGAGGGTTTCAGATAATAGAAAGTTAGAGTGTCAGTCCTCTTGTACTTAAGTTGGCATTGTGCCTTTTCTATTTAATTCCGATGCAATTTCTGTCTTTCATCGTCAATTAGAAGGTCCAAGGTATACAGTACACTTGAAATGAAGCATCGGAATCTAAAACTGGACTTACAGGAGAGATTCAAATCATAGAAAGTTGAAGTGTCAGTCCTCTTGTACTTAAGTCGGCATTGTGCCTTTGGAATTTAATTCCGATTCAATTTGTGTGCTTCATCGTCAATAACAAGGTAAAAGGGTTACAGTTAACCTGAAGTGAAGCATCGGAATCTAAAAATGGACTCTCAGGAGAGGTTCATATCATATAAAGGTAGAGTGTCAGTTCTCTTGTACTTAAGTCGGCATTGTGCCTTTTGAATGTAATTCCGATGCAATTTCTGTGCTTCATCGTCAATAAGAAGGTCCAAGGGATACACTAAACCTGAAGTGAAGCATCGGAATCTAATACTGGACTCACAGGAGAGGTTCAAATCATAGAAAATTAGAGTGTCAGTCCTTTTGTACTTAAGTCGTCATTGTGCCTATTGTATTAAGTTCGGATGCAATGTCTGTGTTTCATCGTCAATAAGAAGGTTCGAGGGATACAGTAAACCTGAAGTGACGCATCGGAATCTAAAACTGGACTCACAGGAGAGGTTCAAATCGGAGAAAGTTAGAGCGTCAGTCCTCTTGTACTTAAGTCGGCATTGTGCCCTTTGAATTTAATTCCGATGCAATTTCTGTGTTTCATCGTGAATAAGAAGGTCCAAGGTATACCGTGAACCTGAAGTGAAGCATCAGAATCTAAAACTGGAGTCACAGGAGAGGTCCAAATCATAGAAAGTTAGAGTGTCAGTCCTCTTGTACTTAAGTCAGCATAGTGCCTTTTGTATTAAATTCGGATGCAATTTCTGTGCTTCATCGACAATAAGAAGGTCCAAGGGATACAGTAAACCTGAAGTGAAGCATCGGAATCTAAAACTGGACTCACAGGAGAGGTTCAAATCATAGAAAGTTAGAGTGTCAGTCCTCTTGTACTTACGTCGGCAATGTGCCTTTTGAATTTAATTCCGATGCAATTTCTGTGTTTCATCGTCAATAAGAAGGTCCAAGGCATACAGTAAACCTGAGGTGAAGCATCGGAATCTAAAACTGGACTCACTGGAGAGGTTCAAATAGTAGAAAGTTAGAGTGTCAGTCCACTTGTACTTAAGTCGGCATTGTGCCTTTTGAATTTAATTCCGATGCAATTTCTGTGTTTCATCGTCACTAAGAAGTTCCAAGGGATACAGTAAACCTGAAGTGAAACATCGGAATCTAAAACTGGACTCACAGGGGAGGTTCAAATCATAGAAAGTTAGAGTGTCAGTCCACTTGTACTTCAGTCGGCATTGTGCCTTTTGAATTTAATTCCGATCCAATTTCTGTGCTTCATCGTCAATAAGAAGCATCGGAATCAAAAACTGGACTCACAGGAGAGGTTCAAATCATAGAAAGTTAGAGTGTCAGTCCTCTTGTACTTAAGTCGGCATTGTGCCTTTTGTATTTAATTCGGATGCAATTTCTGTGCTTCATCGTCAATAAGAAGGTTCAAGGGATACAGTAAACCTGAAGTGAAGCATCGGAATCTAAAACTGGACTCACAGGAGAGGTTCAAATCATAGAAAATTAGAGTGGTAGTCATCTTGTACTTAAGTCGGCATTGTGCCTTTTCAATTAAATTCCGATGCAATTTCTGTGCTTCATCGACCAAAAGAAGGTCCAAGGGATACAGTAAGCATGAAGTGAAGCATCGGAATCTAAAACTGGCCTCACAGGAGAGGTTCGACTCATAGAAATTTAGAGTGTCAGTCCTCTTGTACTGAAGTCGGCATTGTGCCTTTTGTATTAAATTCGGATTCAATTTTTGTGTTTCATCCTCAATAAGAATGTCCAAGGGATACAGTAAACCTGAAGTGAAGCATCGGAATCTAAAACTGGACTCGCAGGCGAGGTTCCAGTCATAGAAAGTTAGAGTGTCAGTCCACTTGTACTTAATTCGGCATTGTGCCTTTTGAATTTCATTCCGATGTAATTTCTGAGCTTCGTCGTCAGTTAGAAGGTCCAAGGGATTCAGTAAACCTGAAGTGAAGCATCGGAATCTAAAATTCTACTCACAGGAGACGTTAAAATCATAGAACGTTAGAGTATCAGTCCTCTTGTACTTACGTCGGCAATGTGCCTTTTGAATTTAATTCCGATGCAATTTCTGTGTTTCATCGTCAATAACAAGGTCCAAGGTATACAGTAAACCTGAAGTGAAGCATCCGAATCTAAAACTGGACTCACTGGAGAGGTTCAAATCATAGAAAATTAGAGTGTCAGTCCTCTTGTACTTAAGTCGGCATTGTGCCATTTGAATTTAATTCCGATGCAATTTCTGTGTTTCATCGTCAATAAGAAGGTCCAAGGTATACAGTGAACCTGAAGTGAAGCATCGGAATCTAAAACTGGACTCACAGGAGAGGTTCAAATCATAGAAAATTAGAGTGTCAGTCCTCTTGTACTTAAGTCGGCATTGTGCCATTTGAATTTAATTCCGATCCAATTTCTGTGCTTCATCGTCAATACGAAGGTCCATGGTACACAGTAAACCTGAAGTGTAGCATCGGCATCTAAAACTGGACCCACAGGTGAGGTTCAAATCATAGAAAGTTAGAGTATCAGTCCCCTTGTACTTAAGTCGGCATTGTGCCTTTTGTATTTAATTCGGATGCATATTCTGTGTTTCATCGTCAATAAGAAGGTCCAAGGGATACAGTAAACCTGAAGTGAAGCATCGGAATCTAAAACTGGACTCACAGGAGAGGTTCAAATCATAGACAGTTAGAGTGTCAGCCCTCTTGTACTTAAGTCGGCATTGTGCCTTTTGAATTTGATTCCGATCCAATTTGTGTGCTTCATCGTCAATAAGAAGCATCGGAAACAAAAACTGGACTCACAGGAGAGGTTCAAATCATAGAAAGTTAGAGTGTCCGTCCTCTTGTACTTGAGTCGGCATTGTGCCTTTTGAATTTAATTCCGATGCAATTTCTGTGCTTCATCGTCAATAAGAAGGTCCCAGGGATACAGTAAACCTGAAGTGAAGCATCGGAATCTGAAACTGGACTCACAGGAGAGGTTCAAATTATAGAAAGTTAGAGTGTCAGTCCTCTTGCACTTAAGTCGGCATTGTGCTTTTTGTATTAAATTCGCATGCAATTTTTGTGATTCATCCTCAATAAGAAGGTCCAAGGGATACAGTAAACCTGAAGTGATACATCGGAATCTAAAACTGGACTCGCAGGAGAGGTTCAAATCATAGAAAGTTAGAGTGTAAGTCCACTGGTACTTAAATCGGCATTGTGCCTTTTGAATTTCATTCCGATGCAATTTCTGAGCTTCATTGTCAATACGAAGGTCCAAGGGATACAGTAAACCTGAAGTGAAGCATCGGAATCTAAAATTCTACTCACAGGAGACGTTAACATCTTAGAAAGTTAGAGTATCAGTCCTCTTGTACTTACGTCGGCAATATGCCTTTTGAATGTATTTCCGATGCAATTTCTGTGTTTCATCGTCAATAACAAGGTCCAAGGTATACAGTAAACCTGAAGTGAAGCATCCGAATCTAAAACTGGACTCACTGGAGAGGTTCAAATCATAGAAAATTAGAGTGTCAGTCCTCTTGTACTTAAGTCGGCATTGTGCCATTTGAATTTAATTCCGATGCAATTTCTGTGTTTCATCGTCAATAAGAAGGTCCAAGGTATACAGTGAACCTGAAGTGAAGCATCGGAATCTAAAACTGGACTCACAGGAGAGGTTCAAATCATAGAAAATTAGAGTGTCAGTCCTCTTGTACTTAAGTCGGCATTGTGCCATTTGAATTTAATTCCGATCCAATTTCTGTGCTTCATCGTCAATACGAAGGTCCATGGTACACAGTAAACCTGAAGTGTAGCATCGGCATCTAAAACTGGACCCACAGGTGAGGTTCAAATCATAGAAAGTTAGAGTATCAGTCCCCTTGTACTTAAGTCGGCATTGTGCCTTTTGTATTTAATTCGGATGCATATTCTGTGTTTCATCGTCAATAAGAAGGTCCAAGGGATACAGTAAACCTGAAGTGAAGCATCGGAATCTAAAACTGGACTCACAGGAGAGGTTCAAATCATAGACAGTTAGAGTGTCAGCCCTCTTGTACTTAAGTCGGCATTGTGCCTTTTGAATTTGATTCCGATCCAATTTGTGTGCTTCATCGTCAATAAGAAGCATCGGAATCAAAAACTGGACTCACAGGAGAGGTTCAAATCATAGAAAGTTAGAGTGTCCGTCCTCTTGTACTTGAGTCGGCATTGTGCCTTTCGAATTTAATTCCGATGCAATTTCTGTGCTTCATCGTCAATAAGAAGGTCCCAGGGATACAGTAAACCTGAAGTGAAGCATCGGAATCTGAAACTGGACTCACAGGAGAGGTTCAAATTATAGAAAGTTAGAGTGTCAGTCCTCTTGCACTTAAGTCGGCATTGTGCTTTTTGTATTAAATTCGCATGCAATTTTTGTGATTCATCGTGAATAAGAAGGTCCAAGGTATACCGTGAACCTGAAGTGAAGCATCAGAATCTAAAACTGGAGTCACAGGAGAGGTCCAAATCATAGAAAGTTAGAGTGTCAGTCCTCTTGTACTTAAGTCAGCATAGTGCCTTTTGTATTAAATTCGGATGCAATTTCTGTGCTTCATCGACAATAAGAAGGTCCAAGGGATACAGTAAACCTGAAGTGAAGCATCGGAATCTAAAACTGGACTCACAGGAGAGGTTCAAATCATAGAAAGTTAGAGTGTCAGTCCTCTTGTACTTACGTCGGCAATGTGCCTTTTGAATTTAATTCCGATGCAATTTCTGTGTTTCATCGTCAATAAGAAGGTCCAAGGCATACAGTAAACCTGAGGTGAAGCATCGGAATCTAAAACTGGACTCACTGGAGAGGTTCAAATCGTAGAAAGTTAGAGTGTCAGTCCACTTGTACTTAAGTCGGCATTGTGCCTTTTGAATTTAATTCCGATGCAATTTCTGTGTTTCATCGTCACTAAGAAGTTCCAAGGGATACAGTAAACCTGAAGTGAAACATCGGAATCTAAAACTGGACTCACAGGGGAGGTTCAAATCATAGAAAGTTAGAGTGTCAGTCCACTTGTACTTCAGTCGGCATTGTGCCTTTTGAATTTAATTCCGATCCAATTTCTGTGCTTCATCGTCAATAAGAAGCATCGGAATCAAAAACTGGACTCACAGGAGAGGTTCAAATCATAGAAAGTTAGAGTGTCAGTCCTCTTGTACTTAAGTCGGCATTGTGCCTTTTGTATTTAATTCGGATGCAATTTCTGTGTTTCATCGTCAATAAGAAGGTTCAAGGGATACAGTAAACCTGAAGTGAAGCATCGGAATCTAAAACTGGACTCACAGGAGAGGTTCAAATCATAGAAAATTAGAGTGGTAGTCATCTTGTACTTAAGTCGGCATTGTGCCTTTTCAATTAAATTCCGATGCAATTTCTGTGCTTCATCGACCAAAAGAAGGTCCAAGGGATACAGTAAGCATGAAGTGAAGCATCGGAATCTAAAACTGGCCTCACAGGAGAGGTTCGACTCATAGAAATTTAGAGTGTCAGTCCTATTGTACTGAAGTCGGCATTGTGCCTTTTGTATTAAATTCGGATTCAAATTTTGTGTTTCATCCTCAATAAGAAGGTCCAAGGGATACAGTAAACCTGAAGTGAAGCATCGGAATCTAAAACTGGACTCGCAGGAGAGGTTCCAGTCATAGAAAGTTAGAGTGTCAGTCCACTTGTACTTAATTCGGCATTGTGCCTTTTGAATTTCATTCCGATGTAATTTCTGAGCTTCGTCGTCAGTTAGAAGGTCCAAGGGATTCAGTAAACCTGAAGTGAAGCATCGGAATCTAAAATTCTACTCACAGGAGACGTTAAAATCATAGAACGTTAGAG
This sequence comes from Schistocerca americana, assembly GCF_021461395.2. Classification (NCBI taxonomy): domain Eukaryota; kingdom Metazoa; phylum Arthropoda; class Insecta; order Orthoptera; family Acrididae; genus Schistocerca; species Schistocerca americana. The sequence continues at coordinate 2,563,111 of NW_025725917.1, read as the reverse complement.
TATCAGTCCTCTTGTACTTACGTCGGCAATGTGCCTTTTGAATTTAATTCCGATGCAATTTCTGTGTTTCATCGTCAATAACAAGGTCCAAGGTATACAGTAAACCTGAAGTGAAGCATCCGAATCTAAAACTGGACTCACTGGAGAGGTTCAAATCATAGAAAATTAGAGTGTCAGTCCTCTTGTACTTAAGTCGGCATTGTGCCATTTGAATTTAATTCCGATGCAATTTCTGTGTTTCATCGTCAATAAGAAGGTCCAAGGTATACAGTGAACCTGAAGTGAAGCATCGGAATCTAAAACTGGACTCACAGGAGAGGTTCAAATCATAGAAAATTAGAGTGTCAGTCCTCTTGTACTTAAGTCGGCATTGTGCCATTTGAATATAATTCCGATCCAATTTCTGTGCTTCATCGTCAATACGAAGGTCCATGGTACACAGTAAACCTGAAGTGTAGCATCGGCATCTAAAACTGGACCCACAGGTGAGGTTCAAATCATAGAAAGTTAGAGTATCAGTCCCCTTGTACTTAAGTCGGCATTGTGCCTTTTGTATTTAATTCGGATGCATATTCTGTGTTTCATCGTCAATAAGAAGGTCCAAGGGATACAGTAAACCTGAAGTGAAGCATCGGAATCTAAAACTGGACTCACAGGAGAGGTTCAAATCATAGACAGTTAGAGTGTCAGCCCTCCTGTACTTAAGTCGGCATTGTGCCTTTTGAATTTGATTCCGATCCAATTTGTGTGCTTCATCGTCAATAAGAAGCATCGGAATCAAAAACTGGACTCACAGGAGAGGTTCAAATCATAGAAAGTTAGAGTGTCCGTCCTCTTGTACTTGAGTCGGCATTGTGCCTTTTGAATTTAATTCCGATGCAATTTCTGTGCTTCATCGTCAATAAGAATGTCCCAGGGATACAGTAAACCTGAAGTGAAGCATCGGAATCTGAAACTGGACTCACAGGAGAGGTTCAAATTATAGAAAGTTAGAGAGTCAGTCCTCTTGCACTTAAGTCGGCATTGTGCTTTTTGTATTAAATTCGCATGCAATTTTTGTGATTCATCCTCAATAAGAAGGTCCAAGGGATACAGTAAACCTGAAGTGATACATTGGAATCTAAAACTGGACTCGCAGGAGAGGTTCAAATCATAGAAAGTTAGAGTGTCAGTCCACTGGTACTTAAATCGGCATTGTGCCTTTTGAATTTCATTCCGATGCAATTTCTGAGCTTCATTGTCAATACGAAGGTCCAAGGGATACAGTAAACCTGAAGTGAAGCATCGGAATCTAAAATTCTACTCACAGGAGACGTTAACTTCTTAGAAAGTTAGAGTATCAGTCCTCTTGTACTTACGTCGGCAATATGCCTTTTGAATGTAATTCCGATGCAATTTCTGTGTTTCATTGTCAATAAGAAGGTCCAAGGTATACAGTAAACCTGAAGTGAAGCATCGGAATCTAAAACTGGACTCACTGGAGAGGTTCAAATCATAGAAAGTTAGAGTGCCAGTCCTCTTGTACTTAAGTCGGCATTGTGGCATTTGAATTTAATTCCGATGCAATTACTGTATTTTATCGTCAATAAGAAGGTACAAGGGATACAGTAAACCTGAAGTGAAGCATCGGAATCTAAAACTGTACCCACAGGAGGGTTTCAGATAATAGAAAGTTAGAGTGTCAGTCCTCTTGTACTTAAGTTGGCATTGTGCCTTTTCTATTTAATTCCGATGCAATTTCTGTGTTTCATCGTCAATTAGAAGGTCCAAGGTATACAGTACACTTGAAATGAAGCATCGGAATCTAAAACTGGACTTACAGGAGAGATTCAAATCATAGAAAGTTGAAGTGTCAGTCCTCTTGTACTTAAGTCGGCATTGTGCCTTTGGAATTTAATTCCGATGCAATTTGTGTGCTTCATCGTCAATAACAAGGTAAAAGGGATACAGTTAACCTGAAGTGAAGCATCGGAATCTAAAAATGGACTCTCAGGAGAGGTTCATATCAAATAAATGTAGAGTGTCAGTTCTCTTGTACTTAAGTCGGCATTGTGCCTTTTGAATTTAATTCCGATGCAATTTCTGTGTTTCATCGTCAATAAGAAGGTTCGAGGGATACAGTAAACCTGAAGTGACGCATCGGAATCTAAAACTGGACTCACAGGAGAGGTTCAAATCGGAGAAAGTTAGAGTGTCAGTCCTCATGTACATAAGTCGGCATTGTGCCCTTTGAATTTAATTCCGATGCAATTTCTGTGTTTCATCGTGAATAAGAAGGTCCAAGGTATACCGTGAACCTGAAGTGAAGCATCAGAATCTAAAACTGGAGTCACAGGAGAGGTCCAAATCATAGAAAGTTAGAGTGTCAGTCCTCTTGTACTTAAGTCAGCATAGTGCCTTTTGTATTAAATTCGGATGCAATTTCTGTGCTTCATCGACAATAAGAAGGTCCAAGGGATACAGTAAACCTGAAGTGAAGCATCGGAATCTAAAACTGGACTCACAGGAGAGGTTCAAATCATAGAAAGTTAGAGTGTCAGTCCTCTTGTACTTACGTCGGCAATGTGCCTTTTGAATTTAATTCCGATGCAATTTCTGTGTTTCATCGTCAATAAGAAGGTCCAAGGCATACAGTAAACCTGAGGTGAAGCATCGGAATCTAAAACTGGACTCACTGGAGAGGTTCAAATCGTAGAAAGTTAGAGTGTCAGTCCACTTGTACTTAAGTCGGCATTGTGCCTTTTGAATTTAATTCCGATGCAATTTCTGTGTTTCATCGTCACTAAGAAGTTCCAAGGGATACAGTAAACCTGAAGTGAAACATCGGAATCTAAAACTGGACTCACAGGGGAGGTTCAAATCATAGAAAGTTAGAGTGTCAGTCCACTTGTACTTCAGTCGGCATTGTGCCTTTTGAATTTAATTCCGATCCAATTTCTGTGCTTCATCGTCAATAAGAAGCATCGGAATCAAAAACTGGACTCACAGGAGAGGTTCAAATCATAGAAAGTTAGAGTGTCAGTCCTCTTGTACTTAAGTCGGCATTGTGCCATTTGAATTTAATTCCGATGCAATTTCTGTGTTTCATCGTCAATAAGAAGGTCCAAGGTATACAGTGAACCTGAAGTGAAGCATCGGAATCTAAAACTGGACTCACAGGAGAGGTTCAAATCATAGAAAATTAGAGTGTCAGTCCTCTTGTACTTAAGTCGGCATTGTGCCATTTGAATTTAATTCCGATCCAATTTCTGTGCTTCATCGTCAATACGAAGGTCCATGGTACACAGTAAACCTGAAGTGTAGCATCGGCATCTAAAACTGGACCCACAGGTGAGGTTCAAATCATAGAAAGTTAGAGTATCAGTCCCCTTGTACTTAAGTCGGCATTGTGCCTTTTGTATTTAATTCGGATGCATATTCTGTGTTTCATCGTCAATAAGAAGGTCCAAGGGATACAGTAAACCTGAAGTGAAGCATCGGAATCTAAAACTGGACACACAGGAGAGGTTCAAATCATAGACAGTTAGAGTGTCAGCCCTCTTGTACTTAAGTCGGCATTGTGCCTTTTGAATTTGATTCCGATCCAATTTGTGTGCTTCATCGTCAATAAGAAGCATCGGAATCAAAAACTGGACTCACAGGAGAGGTTCAAATCATAGAAAGTTAGAGTGTCCGTCCTCTTGTACTTGAGTCGGCATTGTGCCTTTTGAATTTAATTCCGATGCAATTTCTGTGCTTCATCGTCAATAAGAAGGTCCCAGGGATACAGTAAACCTGAAGTGAAGCATCGGAATCTGAAACTGGACTCACAGGAGAGGTTCAAATTATAGAGAGTTAGAGTGTCAGTCCTCTTGCACTTAAGTCGGCATTGTGCTTTTTGTATTAAATTCGCATGCAATTTTTGTGATTCATCCTCAATAAGAAGGTCCAAGGGATACAGTAAACCTGAAGTGATACATCGGAATCTAAAACTGGACTCGCAGGAGAGGTTCAAATCATAGAAAGTTAGAGTGTCAGTCCACTGGTACTTAAATCGGCATTGTGCCTTTTGAATTTCATTCCGATGCAATTTCTGAGCTTCATTGTCAATACGAAGGTCCAAGGGATACAGTAAACCTGAAGTGAAGCATCGGAATCTAAAATTCTACTCACAGGAGATGTTAACATCTTAGAAAGTTAGAGTATCAGTCCTCTTGTACTTACGTCGGCAATATGCCTTTTGAATGTAATTCCGATGCAATTTCTGTGTTTCATCGTCAATAAGAAGGTCCAAGGTATACAGTAAACCTGAAGTGAAGCATCGGAATCTAAAACTGGACTCACTGGAGAGGTTCAAATCATAGAAAGTTAGAGTGCCAGTCCTCTTGTACTTAAGTCGGCATTGTGGCATTTGAATTTAATTCCGATGCAATTACTGTGTTTTATCGTCAATAAGAAGGTACAAGGGATACAGTAAACCTGAAGTGAAGCATCGGAATCTAAAACTGTACCCACAGGAGGGTTTCAGATAATAGAAAGTTAGAGTGTCAGTCCTCTTGTACTTAAGTTGGCATTGTGCCTTTTCTATTTAATTCCGATGCAATTTCTGTCTTTCATCGTCAATTAGAAGGTCCAAGGTATACAGTACACTTGAAATGAAGCATCGGAATCTAAAACTGGACTTACAGGAGAGATTCAAATCATAGAAAGTTGAAGTGTCAGTCCTCTTGTACTTATGTCGGCATTGTGCCTTTGGAATTTAATTCCGATGCAATTTGTGTGCTTCATCGTCAATAACAAGGTAAAAGGGATACAGTTAACCTGAAGTGAAGCATCGGAATCTAAAAATGGACTCTCAGGAGAGGTTCATATCATATAAAGGTAGAGTGTCAGTTCTCTTGTACTTAAGTCGGCATTGTGCCTTTTGAATTTAATTCCGATGCAATTTCTGTGTTTCATCGTCAATAAGAAGGTCCAAGGGATACACTAAACCTGAAGTGAAGCATCGGAATCTAATACTGGACTCACAGGAGAGGTTCAAATCATAGAAAATTAGAGTGTCAGTCCTTTTGTACTTAAGTCGTCATTGTGCCTATTGTATTAAGTTCGGATGCAATTTCTGTGTTTCATCGTCAATAAGAAGGTTCGAGGGATACAGTAAACCCGAAGTGACGCATCGGAATCTAAAACTGGACTCACAGGAGAGGTTCAAATCGGAGAAAGTTAGAGTGTCAGTCATCTTGTACTTAAGTCGGCATTGTGCCCCTTGAATTTAATTCCGATGCAATTTCTGTGTTTCATCGTGAATAAGAAGGTCCAAGGTATACCGTGAACCTGAAGTGAAGCATCAGAATCTAAAACTGGAGTCACAGGAGAGGTCCAAATCATAGAAAGTTAGAGTGTCAGTCCTCTTGTACTTAAGTCAGCATAGTGCCTTTTGTATTAAATTCGGATGCAATTTCTGTGCTTCATCGACAATAAGAAGGTCCAAGGGATACAGTAAACCTGAAGTGAAGCATCGGAATCTAAAACTGGACTCACAGGAGAGGTTCAAATCATAGAAAGTTAGAGTGTCAGTCCTCTTGTACTTACGTCGGCAATGTGCCTTTTGAATTTAATTCCGATGCAATTTCTGTTTCATCGTCAATAAGAAGGTCCAAGGCATACAGTAAACCTGAGGTGAAGCATCGGAATCTAAAACTGGACTCACTGGAGAGGTTCAAATCGTAGAAAGTTAGAGTGTCAGTCCACTTGTACTTAAGTCGGCATTGTGCCTTTTGAATTTAATTCCGATGCAATTTCTGTGTTTCATCGTCACTAAGAAGTTCCAAGGGATACAGTAAACCTGAAGTGAAACATCGGAATCTAAAACTGGACTCACAGGGGAGGTTCAAATCATAGAAAGTTAGAGTGTCAGTCCACTTGTACTTCAGTCGGCATTGTGCCTTTTGAATTTAATTCCGATCCAATTTCTGTGCTTCATCGTCAATAAGAAGCATCGGAATCAAAAACTGGACTCACAGGAGAGGTTCAAATCATAGAAAGTTAGAGTGTCAGTCCTCTTGTACTTAAGTCGGCATTGTGCCTTTTGTATTTAATTCGGATGCAATTTCTGTGTTTCATCGTCAATAAGAAGGTTCAAGGGATACAGTAAACCTGAAGTGAAGCATCGGAATGTAAAACTGGACTCACAGGAGAGGTTCAAATCATAGAAAATTAGAGTGGTAGTCATCTTGTACTTAAGTCGGCATTGTGCCTTTTCAATTAAATTCCGATGCAATTTCTGTGCTTCATCGACCAAAAGAAGGTCCAAGGGATACAGTAAGCATGAAGTGAAGCATCGGAATCTAAAACTGGCCTCACAGGAGAGGTTCGACTCATAGAAATTTAGAGTGTCAGTCCTCTTGTACTGAAGTCGGCATTGTGCCTTTTGTATTAAATTCGGATGCAATTTTTGTGTTTCATCCTCAATAAGAAGGTCCAAGGGATACAGTAAACCTGAAGTGAAGCATCGGAATCTAAAACTGGACTCGCAGGAGAGGTTCCAGTCATAGAAAGTTAGAGTGTCAGTCCACTTGTACTTAATTCGGCATTGTGCCTTTTGAATTTCATTCCGATGCAATTTCTGAGCTTCGTCGTCAGTTAGAAGGTCCAAGGGATTCAGTAAACCTGAAGTGAAGCATCGGAATCTAAAATTCTACTCACAGGAGACGTTAAAATCATAGAACGTTAGAGTATCAGTCCTCTTGTACTTACGTCGGCAATGTGCCTTTTGAATTTAATTCCGATGCTATTTCTGTGTTTCATCGTCAATAACAAGGTCCAAGGTATACAGTAAACCTGAAGTGAAGCATCCGAATCTAAAACTGGACTCACTGGAGAGGTTCAAATCATAGAAAATTAGAGTGTCAGTCCTCTTGTACTTAAGTCGGCATTGTGCCATTTGAATTTAATTCCGATGCAATTTCTGTGTTTCATCGTCAATAAGAAGGTCCAAGGTATACAGTGAACCTGAAGTGAAGCATCGGAATCTAAAACTGGACTCACAGGAGAGGTTCAAATCATAGAAAATTAGAGTGTCAGTCCTCTTGTACTTAAGTCGGCATTGTGCCATTTGAATTTAATTCCGATCCAATTTCTGTGCTTCATCGTCAATACGAAGGTCCATGGTACACAGTAAACCTGAAGTGTAGCATCGGCATCTAAAACTGGACCCACAGGTGAGGTTCAAATCATAGAAAGTTAGAGTATCAGTCCCCTTGTACTTAAGTCGGCATTGTGCCTTTTGTATTTAATTCGGATGCATATTCTGTGTTTCATCGTCAATAAGAAGGTCCAAGGGATACAGTAAACCTGAAGTGAAGCATCGGAATCTAAAACTGGACTCACAGGAGAGGTTCAAATCATAGACAGTTAGAGTGTCAGCCCTCTTGTACTTAAGTCGGCATTGTGCCTTTTGAATTTGATTCCGATCCAATTTGTGTGCTTCATCGTCAATAAGAAGCATCGGAATCAAAAACTGGACTCACAGGAGAGGTTCAAATCATAGAAAGTTAGAGTGTCAGTCCTCTTGTACTTAAGTCGGCATTGTGCCTTTTGAATTTAATTCGGATGCCATTTCTGTGTCTCATCGTCAATAAGAGGGTCCAAGGGATACAGTAAACCTGAAGTGAAGCATCGGAATCTAAAACTGGACTCACAGGAGAGGTTCAAATCATAGAAAATTAGAGTGGTAGTCCTCTTGTACTTAAGTCGGCATTGTGCGTATTGAATTAAATTCCGATGCAATTTCTGTGCTTCATCGACAAAAAGAAGGTCCAAGGGATACAGTAAGCATGAAGTGAAGCATCTGAATCTAAAACTGGTCTCACAGGAGAGGTTCGACTCATAGAAATTTAGAGTGTCCGTCCTCTTGTACTTAAGTCGGCATTGTGCCTTTTGAATTTAATTCCGTTGCAATTTCTGTGCTTCATCGTCAATAAGAAGGTCCCAGGGAAACAGTAAACCAGAAGTGAAGCATCGGAATCTGAAACTGGACTCACAGGAGAGGATCAAATCAGAGAAAGTTAGAGTGTCAGTCCTCTTGTACTTAAGTCTGCATTGTGCCTTTTGAATTTAATTCCGATGCAATTTCTGTGCTTCATCGTCAATAAGAAGGTCCAAGGGATACACTAAACCTGAAGTGAAACATCGGAATCTAATACTGGACTCACAGGAGAGGTTCAAATCGCAGAAAATTAGAGTGTCAGTCCTTTTGTACTTAAGTCGTCATTGTGCCTTTAGTATTAAATTCGGATGCAATTTCTGTGTTTCTTCGTCAATAAGAACGTTCGAGGGATACAGTAAACCTGAAGTGTCGCATCGGAATCTGAAACTGGACTCACAGGAGAGGTTCAAATCAGAGAAAGTTAGAGTGTCAGTCCTCTTGTACTTAAGTCTGCATTGTGCCTTTTGAATTTAATTCCGATGCAAGTTCTGTGTTTCATCGTCAATAAGAAGGTCCAAGGTATACAGTGAACCTGAAGTGAGGCATCGGAATCTAAAACTGGACTCACAGGAGAGGTTCATATCATAGAAAGTTAGAGTGTCAGTCCTCTTGTACTTAAGTCAGCATTGTGCCTTTTGTATCAAATTCGGATGCAATTTCTGTGTTTCATCGACAATAAGGAGGTCCAAGGTATACAGTAAACCTGAAGTGAAGCATCGGAATCTAAAAGTGGACTCACGGGAGAGGTTCCAATCATAGAAAGTTAGAGTGTCAGTCCTCTTGTACTTATGTCGGCAATGTGCCTTTTGAATTTAATTCCGATGCAATTTCTGTGTTTCATCGTCAATAAGAAGGTCCAAGGCATACAGTAAACCTGAAGTGAAGCATCGGAATCTAAAACTGGACGCACTGGAGAGGTTCAAATCATAGAAAGTTAGAGTGTCAGTCCTCTTGTACCTAAGCCGGCATTGTGCCTTTTGAATTTAATTCCGATGCAATGTCTGTGTTTCATCGTCAATAAGAAGGTCCAAGGGATACAGTAATCCTGAAGTGAAGCATCGGAATCTAAAACTGGACTCACAGGGGCGTTCAACTCATAGAAAGTTAGAGTGTCAGTCCTCTTGTACTTAAGTCGGCATTGTGCCTTTTGAATTTAATTCCGATCCAATTTCTGTGCTTCATCGTCAATAAGAAGGTCCATGGTACACAGTAAACCTGAAGTGTAGCATCGGCATCTAAAACTGGACCCACAGGTGAGGTTCAAATCATAGAAAGTTAGAGTGTCAGTCCCCTTGTGCTTAAGTCGGCATTGTGCCTTTTGTATTTAATTCGGATGCATTTTCTGTGTTTCATCGCCAATAAGAAGGTCCAAGGAATACAGTAAACCTGAAATGAAGCATCGGAATCTAAAACTGGACTCACAGGAGAGGTTCAAATCATAGACAGTTAGAGTGTCAGCCTTCTTGTACTTAAGACGGCATTGTGCCTTTTGAATTTAATTCCGATCCAATTTGTGTGCTTCATCGTCAATAAGAAGGTCCATGGTAGACAGTAAACCTGAAGTGTAGCATCGGCATCTAAAACTGGCCCCACAGGTGAGGTTCAATTCATAGAATGTTAGAGTGCCAGTCCTCTTGTACTTAAGTCGGCATTGAGCCTTTTGAATATAATTCCGATGCAATTTCTGTGTTTCATCGTCAATAAGAAGCATTGGAATCATAAACTGGACTCACAGGAGAGGTTCAAATCATAGAAAGTTAGAGTGTCAGTCCTCTTGTACTTAAGTCGGCATTGTGCCTTTTGAATTTAATTCGGATGCCATTTCTGTGTCTCATCGTCAATAAGAGGGTCCAAGGGATACAGTAAACCTGAAGTGAAGCATCGGAATCTAAAACTGGACTCACAGGAGAGGTTCAAATCATAGAAAATTAGAGTGGTAGTCCTCTTGTACTTAAGTCGGCATTGTGCCTATTGAATTAAATTCCGATGCAATTTCTGTGCTTCATCGACAAAAAGAAGGTCCAAGGGATACAGTAAGCATGAAGTGAAGCATCTGAATCTAAAACTGGTCTCACAGGAGAGGTTCGACTCATAGAAATTTAGAGTGTCCGTCCTCTTGTACTTAAGTCGGCATTGTGCCTTTTGAATTTAATTCCGTTGCAATTTCTGTGCTTCATCGTCAATAAGAAGGTCCCAGGGATACAGTAAACCTGAAGTGAAGCATCGGAATCTGAAACTGGACTCACAGGAGAGGATCAAATCAGAGAAAGTTAGAGTGTCAGTCCTCTTGTACTTAAGTCTGCATTGTGCCTTTTGAATTTAATTCCGATGCAATTTCTGTGCTTCATCGTCAATAAGAAGGTCCAAGGGATACACTAAACCTGAAGTGAAGCATCGGAATCTAATACTGGACTCACAGGAGAGGTTCAAATCGCAGAAAATTAGAGTGTCAGTCCTTTTGTACTTAAGTCGTCATTGTGCCTTTAGTATTAAATTCGGATGCAATTTCTGTGTTTCTTCGTCAATAAGAACGTTCGAGGGATACAGTAAACCTGAAGTGTCGCATCGGAATCTGAAACTGGACTCACAGGAGAGGTTCAAATCAGAGAAAGTTAGAGTGTCAGTCCTCTTGTACTTAAGTCGGCATTGTGCCTTTTGAATTTAATTCCGATGCAATTTCTGTGTTTCATCGTCAATAAGAAGGTCCAAGGTATACAGTGAACCTGAAGTGAAGCATCGGAATCTAAAACTGGACTCACAGGAGAGGTTCAAATCATAGAAAGTTAGAGTGTCAGTCCTCTTGTACTTAAGTCAGCATTGTGCCTTTTGTATCAAATTCGGATGCAATTTCTGTGCTTCATCGACATTAAGAAGGTCCAAGGGATACAGTAAACCTGAAGTGAAGCATCGGAATCTAAAACTGGACTCACGGGAGAGGTTCAAATCATAGAAAGTTAGAGTGTCAGTCCTCTTGTACTTATGTCGGCAATGTGCCTTTTGAATTTAATTCCGATGCAATTTCTGTGTTTCATCGTCAATAAGAAGGTCCAAGGCATCCAGTAAACCTGAGGTGAAGCATCGGAATCTTAAACTGGACTCACTGGAGAGGTTCAAATCATAGATAGTTAGAGTGTCAGTCCTCTTGTACTTAAGCCGGCATTGTGCCTTTTGAATTTAATTCCGATGCAATTTCTGTGTTTCATCGTCAATAAGAAGGTTCAAGGGATACAGTAATCCTGAAGTGAAGCATTGGAATCTAAAACTGGACTCACAGGGGAGGTTCAACTCATAGAAAGTTAGAGTGTCAGTCCTCTTGTACTTAAGTCGGCATTGTGCCTTTTGAATTTAATTGCGATCCAATGTCTGTGCTTCATCGTCAATAAGAAGGTCCTCGGTACACAGTAAACCTGAAGTGTAGCATGGGCATCTAAAACTGGACCCACAGGTGAGGTTCAAATCATAGAATGTTGGAGTGTCAGTCCCCTTGTACTTAAGTCGGCATTGTGCCTTTTGTATTTAATTCGGATGCATTTTCTGTGTTTCATCGTAAATAAGAAGGTCCAACGGATTCAGTAAACCTGAAGTGAAGCATCGGAATCTAAAACTGGACTCACAGGAGAGGTTGAAATCATAGAAAGTGTGAGTGTCAGTCCTCTTGTACTTAAGACGGCATTGTGCCTTTTGAATTTAATTCCGTTGCAATTTCTGTGCTTCATCGTCAATAAGAAGGTCCAAGGGATACACTAAAACAGAAGTGAAGCATCGGAGTCTAATACTGGACTCACAGGAGTGGTTCAAATTATAGAAAATTAGAGTGTCAGTCCTTTTGTACTTAAGTCGTCATTGTGCCTTTTGTATTAAATTTGGATGCAATTTCTGTGTTTCATCGTCAATAAGAAGGTTCGAGGGAAACAGTAAACCTGAAGTGACGCATCGGAATCTAAAACTGGACTCACAGGAGAGGTTCAAATCAGAGAAAGTTAGAGTGTCAGTCCTCTTGTACTTAAGTCGGCATTGTGCCTTTTGATTTTAATTCCGATGCAATTTCTGTGTTTCATCGTCAATAAGAAGGTCAAAGGTATACAGTGAACCTGAAGTGAAGCATCGGAATCTAAAACTGGACTCACAGGAGTGGTTCAAATCATAGAAAGTTAGAGTGTCAGTCCTCTTGTACTTATGACAGCATTGTGCCTTTTGTATTAAATTCGGATGCAATTTCTGTCCTTCATCGACAATAAGAAGGTCCAAGGGATACAGTAAACCTGAAGTGAAGCATCGGAATCTAAAACTGGACTCACAGGAGAGGTTCAAATCATAGAAAGTTAGAGTGGCTGTCCTCTTGTACTTACGTCGGCAATGTGCCTTTTGAATTTAATTCCGATGCAATTTGCGTGTTTCAGCGGCAATAACAAGGTCCAAGGCATACATAAACCTGAAGTGAAGCATCGGAATCTAAAACTGGACTCACTGGAGAGGTTCGGATCATAGAAAGTTAGAGTGTCAGTCCTCTTGTACTTAAGTGGGCATTGTGCCTTTTGAATTTAATTCCGATGCAATTTCTGTGTTTCATCGTCAATAAGAAGGTCCAAGGGATACAGTAAACCAAAAGTGAAGCATCGGAATCTCAAACTGGATTCATAGGGGAGGTTCATATCATAGAAAGTTAGAGTGTAAGTCCCCTTGTACTTAAATCGGCATTGTGCTTTTTGAATTTCATTCCGATGCAATTTCTGAGCTTCATTGTCAATAAGAAGGTCCATGGTATACAGTAAACCTGAAGTGTAGAATCTGAATCTAAAACTGGACTCACAGGAGAGGTTCAAATCATAGAAAGTTAGAGTGTCCGTCCTCTTGCACATAAGTCGGCATTGTGCCTTTTGGATTTACTTCCGATGCAATTTCTGTGTTTAATCGTCAATAAGAATGTCCAAGGTATACAGTAAACCTGAAGTGAAAAATCGGAATCTGAAACTGGACTCACAGGACAGGTTCAAATCATAGAAAGTTAGAGTGTCAGTCCGATTGTAATTAAGTCGGCATTGTGCCACTTGTATAAAATTTGGATGCAATTTCTGTGTTTCATCGTCAATAAGAAGGTCCAAGGGCTACAGTAAACCTGAAGTATTGCATCGGAACCTAAAACTGGACTCACAGGAGAGGTTCAAATCATAGAAAGTTTGAGTGTCAGTCCTCTTGTACTTAAGTCGGCATTGTGCCTTTTGAATTTAATTCCGTTGCAATTTCTGTGCTTCATCGTCAATAAGAGGGTCCCAGGGATACAGTAAACCTGAAGTGAAGCATCGGAATCTGAAACTGGACTCAAGGGAGAGATGCAAATCATAGAAAGTTAGAGTGTCAGTTCTCTTGTACTTAAGTCGGCATTGTGCCTTTTGAATTTTTATTCCGATGCTATTACTGTGTTTCATCGCTAGTAAGAAGTTCCAAGGTATGCTGTAAACCTGTAGTGAAACATCGGAATCTAGAACTGGACTCACAGGAGAAGTTAAAATCATAGAAAGTTAGAGTGTCAGTCCTCTTGTACTTAGGTCGGCATTGTGCTTTTTGTATTAAATTCGGATGCAATTTCTGGGTTTCGTCGTCAATAAGAAGGTCCAAGGAATACAGTAAACCTGAAATGAATCATCGGAATCTAAAACTGGACTCACAGGAGAGGTTCAAATCATAAAAAGTGAGAGTGTCAGTCCTCTTGTACTTAAGTCGGTATTGTGCCTTTTGTATTAAAATCGGATGCAATTTCAGTGTTTCATCGTCAATAAGATGGTCCAAGGGATACAGTAAACCTGAAGTGAAGCATCCGAATCTAAAACTGGACTCACAGGAGAGGTTCAAATCATAAAAAGTTAGTGTGTCAGTCCTCTTGTACCTAAGTCGGCATTGTGCCTCTTGTATTAAATTCGGATCCAATTTCTGTGTTCCATCGTCAATAACAAGGTCCAAGGTATACAGTAAACCTGAAGTGAAGCATCGGAATCTAAAACTGGACTCACAGGAGTGGTTCAAATCATAGAGTGTCAGTCCTCTCGTACTTAAGTCGGTATTGTGCCTCTTGTATTAAATTCGGATGCAATTTCTGTTTTTCATCGTCAAGAAGAAGGTCCAAGGTATACAGTAAACCTGAAGTGAAAAATCGGAATCTAAAATTGGACCCACAGGAGAGGTTCATATCATTGAAAGTAAGAGTGTCAGTCCTCTAGTACTTAAGTCGGCATTGTGCCTTTTGAATTTAATTCCGTTGCAATTTCTGTGCTTCATCGTCAATAAGAAGGTCCCAGGGATACAGTAAACCTGAAGTGAAGCATCGGAATCTGAAACTGGACTCACAGGAGAGGATCAAATCAGAGAAAGTTAGAGTGTCAGTCCTCTTGTACTTAAGTCTGCATTGTGCCTTTTGAATTTAATTCCGATGCAATTTCTGTGCTTCATCGCCAATAAGAAGGTCCAAGGGATACACTAAACCTGAAGTGAAGCATCGGAATCTAATACTGGACTCACAGGAGAGGTTCAAATCACAGAAAATTAGAGTGTCAGTCCTCTTGTACTTAAGTCGGCATTGTGCCTTTTGAATTTAATTCCGATGCAATTTCTGTGTTTCATCGTCAATAAGAAGGTCCAAGGTATACAGTGAACCTGAAGTGAAGCATCGGAATCTAAAACTGGACTCACAGGAGAGGTTCAAATCATAGAAAGTTAGAGTGTCAGTCCTCTTGTACTTAAGTCAGCATTGTGCCTTTTGTATCAAATTCGGATGCAATTTCTGTGCTTCATCGACAATAAGAAGGTCCAAGGGATACAGCAAACCTGAAGTGAAGCATCGGAATCTAAAACTGGACTCACGGGAGAGGTTCAAATCATAGAAAGTTAGAGTGTCGGTCCTCTTGTACTTATGTCGGCAATGTGCCTTTTGAGCTTAATTCCGATGCAATTTCTGTGTTTCATCGTCAATAAGAAGGTCCAAGGCATCCAGTAAACCTGAGGTGAAGCATCGGAATCTAAAACTGGACTCACTGGAGAGTTTCGAATCATAGAAAGTTAGAGTGTCAGTCCTCTTGTACTTAAGCCGGCATTGTGCCTTTTGAATTTAATTCCGATGCAATTTCTGTGTTTCATCGTCAATAAGAAGGTCCAAGGGATACAGTTATCCTGAAGTGAAGCATCGGAATCTAAAACTGGACTCACAGGGGAGGTTCAACTAATAGAAAGTTAGAGTGTCAGTCCTCTTGTACTTAAGTCGGCATTGTGCCTTTTGAATTTAATTGCGATCCAATGTCTGTGCTTCATCGTCAATAAGAAGGTCCATGGTACACAGTAAACCTGAAGTGTAGCATGGGCATCTAAAACTGGACCCACAGGTGAGGTTCAAATCATAGAAAGTTGGAGTGTCAGTCTCCTTGTACTTAAGTCGACATTGTGCCTTTTGTATTTAATTCGGATGCATTTTCTGTGTTTCATCGTAAATAAGAAGGTCCAACGGATTCAGTAAACCTGAAGTGAAGCATCGGAATCTAAAACTGGACTCACAGGAGAGGTTCAAATCATAGAAAGTGTGAGTGTCAGTCCTCTTGTACTTAAGACGGCATTGTGCCTTTTGAATTTAATTCCGATGCAATTTCTGTGCTTCATCGTCAATAAGAAGGTCCAAGGGATACACTAAAACAGAAGTGAAGCATCGGAAGCTAATACTGGACTCACAGGAGTGGTTCAAATTATAGAAAATTAGAGTGTCAGTCCTTTTGTACTTAAGTCGTCATTGTGCCTTTTGTATTAAATTTGGATGCAATTTCTGTGTTTCATCGTCAATAAGAAGGTTCGAGGGATACAGTAAACCTGAAGTGACGCATCGGAATCTAAAACTGGACTCACAGGAGAGGTTCAAATCAGAGAAAGTTAGAGTGTCAGTCCTCTTGTACTTAAGTCGGCATTGTGCCTTTTGAATTTAATTCCGATGCAATTTCTGTGTTTCATCGTCAATAAGAAGGTCAAAGGTATACAGTGAACCTGAAGTGAAGCATCGGAATCTAAAACTGGACTCACAGGAGTGGTTCAAATCATAGAAAGTTAGAGTGTCAGTCCTCTTGTACTTATGACAGCATTGTGCCTTTTGTATTAAATTCGGATGCAATTTCTGTCCTTCATCGACAATAAGAAGGTCCAAGGGATACAGTAAACCTGAAGTGAAGCATCGAAATCTAAAACTGGACTCACAGGAGAGGTTCAAATCATAGAAAGTTAGAGTGGCTGTCCTCTTGTACTTACGACGGCAATGTGCCTTTTGAATTTAATTCCGATGCAATTTCCGTGTTTCATCGTCAATAACAAGGTCCAAGGCATACATAAACCTGAAGTGAAGCATCGGAATCTAAAACTCAACTCACTGGAGAGGTTCGGATCATAGAAAGTTAGAGTGTCAGTCCTCTTGTACTTAAGTCGGCATTGTGCCTTTTGAATTTAATTCCGATGCAATTTCTGTGTTTCATCGTCAATAAGAAGGTCCAAGGGATACAGTAAACCAGAAGTGAAGCATCGGAATCTCAAACTGGACTCACAGGGGAGGTTCATATCATAGAAAGTTAGAGTGTCAGTCCCCTTGTACTTAAATCGGCATTGTGCTTTTTGAATTTCATTCCGATGCAATTTCTGAGCTTCATTGTCAATAAGAAGGTCCATGGTATACAGTAAACCTGAAGTGTAGCATCTGAATCTAAAACTGGACTCACAGGAGAGGTTCAAATCATAGGAATTTAGAGTGTCCGTCCTCTTGCACATAAGTCGGCATTGTGCCTTTTGGATTTACTTCCGATGCAATTTCTGTGTTTAATCGTCAATTAGAAGGTCCAAGGTATACAGTAAACCTGAAGTGAAAAATTGGAATCTGAAACTGGACTCACAGGACAGGTTCAAATCATAGAAAGTTAGAGTGTCAGTCCAATTGTAATTAAGTCGGCATTGTGCCACTTGTATTAAATTTGGATGCAATTTCTGTGTTTCATCGTCAATAAGAAGGTCCAAGGGCTACAGTATACCTGAAGTGTAGCATCGGAATCTAAAACTGGACTCAAGGGAGAGATGCAAATCATAGAAAGTTAGAGTGTCAGTTCTCTTGTACTTAAGTCGGCATTGTGCCTTTTGAATTTTTATTCCGATGCTATTACTGTGTTTCATCGCTAATAAGAAGTTCCAAGGTATGCTGTAAACCTGTAGTGAAACATCGGAATCTAGAACTGGACTCACAGGAGAAGTTAAAATCATAGAAAGTTAGAGTGTCAGTCCTCTTGTACTTAGGTCGGCATTGTGCTTTTTGTATTAAATTCGGATGCAATTTCTGGGTTTCGTCGTCAATAAGAAGGTCCAAGGAATACAGTAAACCTGAAATGAATCATCGGAATCTAAAACTGGACTCACAGGAGAGGTTCAAATCATAAAAAGTGAGAGTGTCAGTCCTCTTGTACTTAAGTCGGTATTGTGAATTTTGTATTAAAATCGGATGCAATTTCAGTGTTTCATCGTCAATAAGATGGTCCAAGGGATACAGTAAACCTGAAGTGAAGCATCCGAATCTAAAACTGGACTCACAGGAGAGGTTCAAATCATAGAAAGTTAGTGTGTCAGTCCTCTTGTACCTAAGTCGGCATTGTGCCTCTTGTATTAAATTCGGATCCAATTTCTGTGTTCCATCGTCAATAACAAGGTCCAAGGTATACAGTAAACCTGAAGTGAAGCATCGGAATCTAAAACTGGACTCACAGGAGTGGTTCAAATCATAGAGTGTCAGTCCTCTTGTACTTAAGTCGGTATTGTGCCTCTTGTATTAAATTCGGATGCAATTTCTGTGTTTCATCGTCAGTTAGAAGGTCCAAGGTATACAGTAAACCTGTAATGAAGCATCGGAATCTAAAACTGGACTCACAGGAGAGGTTCAAATCGCAGAATGTTAGAGTGTCAGTCCTCTTGTACTTATGTCGGCATTGTGCCTTTTGTATTAAATTCGGATGCAATTTCTGTGTTTCATCGTCAATAAGAGGGTCCAAATCATACAGTAAACCTGAAGTGAAGCATCGGAATCTCAAACTGGACTCACAGGAGAGGTTCGAATTATAGAAAAGTAGAGTGTCAGTCCTCTTGTACTTAAGTCGGTATTGTGCCTTTTGAATTTAATTCGGATGCAATTTCTGTGTTTCATCGTCAATAAGAAGGTCCAGGGTATACAGAAAACCTGAAGTGAAGCGTCGGAATCTAAAACTGGACTCACAGGAGAGGTTCAAATCATAGAAAGTGAGAGTGTCAATCCTCTTGCACTTAAGTCGGCATTGTGCCTTTTTTATTAAATTCGGATGCAATTTCTGTGTTTCATCGTCAAGAAGAAGGTCCAAGGTATACAGTAAACCTGAAGTGAAAAATCGGAATCTAAAATTGGACTCACAGGAGAGGTTCATATCATTGAAAGTAAGAGTGTCAGTCCTCTAGTACTTAAGTCGGCATTGTGCTTTTTGTATTAAATTCGGATGCAATTTCTGTGTATCATCGTCAATAAGAAGGTCCAAGTTATACAGTAAACCTGAAGTGAAGCATCGGAACCTAAAACTGGACTCACAGGAGAGGTTCAAATCATAGAAAGTTAGAGTGTCAGTCCTCTTGTACTTATGTCGGCATTGTGCCTTTTGAATTTAATTCCGATGCAATTTCTGTGTTTCATCGTCAATAAGAAGGTCCAAGTTATACAGTAAACCTGAAGTGAGGCATCGGAATCTAAAAATGGACTCACAGGAGAGGTTCAAATCATAGAAAGTTAGAGTGTCAGCAATCTTGTACTTTAGTCGGCATTGTGCCTTTTGTGTTAAATTCAGATGCAGTTTCTGTTTTATCGTCAGTAAGAAGGTCCAAGGTATACAGTAAACCTGAAGGGAAGCATCGGAATATAAAACTGGTCTCACAGGAGAGGTTCAAATCATAGAAAGTGAGAGTGTCAGTCCTCTTGTACTTAAGTCTGCATTGTGCCTTTTGAATTTAATTCGGATGCAATTTCTGTGTTTCATCGTCAATAAGAAGGACGAGGGTATACAGAAAACCTGAAGTGAAGCGCCGGAATCTAAAACTGGACTCACAGGAGAGGTTCAAATCATAGATAGTGAGAGTGTCAGTCCTCTTGTACTTAAGTCGGCATTGTGCCTTTTTTATTAAATTCGGATGCAATTTCTGTGTTTCATCGTCAAGAAGAATGTCCAAGGTATACAGGAAACCTCAAGTGAAGCATCGGAAACTAAAACTGGACTCACAGGAGAGGCTCAAATCATAGAAAGTGAGAGTGTCAGTCCTCTTGTACTTAAGTCGGCATTGTGCCTTTTGTATTAATTTCGGATGCAATTTCTGTGATTCGTCGTCAATAAGAGAGTCCAAGGTATACACGAAACCTGTAGTGAAGCATCGGAATGTAAAACTGGACTCACAGGCGAGGTTCAAATCATAGAAAGTTACAGTGTCAGTCCTGTTGTACTTAAGTCGGCATTGTGCCTTTTGTATTACATTCGGATGCAATATCTGTGTTTCATCGTCAATAAGAAGGTCCAAGGGATACAGCAAACCTGAAGTGAAGCATTGGATTCTAAAACTGGACTCACAGGAGCGGTTCAAATCATAGAAAGTTAGAGTGTCAGTCATCTTGTACTTTAGTCGGCATTGTGCCTTTTGAATTTCATTTCGATGCAATTGCTGTGCTTCATCGTCTATACGAAGGTCGATGGTATACAGTAAACCTGAAGTGAAGCATCGCAATCTAAAACTGGACTCACAGGAGAGGTTCAAATCACAGAAAGTTAGAGTGTCAGTCCTCTTGTACTTAAGTCGGCATTGTGCCTTTTGAATTTAATTCCGATCCAATTTCTGTGCTTCATCGTCAATAAGAAGGTCCATGGAACACAGTAAACCTGAAGTGTAGCATCGGCATCTAAAACTGGACCCACAGGTGAGGTTCAAATCATAGAAAGTTGGAGTGTCAGTCCCCTTGTGCTTAAGTCGGCATTGTGCCTTTTGTATTTAATTCGGATGCATTTTCTGTGTTTCATCGCCAATAAGAAGGTCCAAGGGATACAGTAAACCTGAAATGAAGCATCGGAATCTAAAACTGGACTCACAGGAGAGGTTCAAATCATAGACAGTTAGAGTGTCAGCCCTCTTGTACTTAAGTCGGCATTGTGCTTTTTGAATTTAATTCCGATCCAATTTGTGTGCTTCATCGTCAATAAGAAGGTCCATAGTAGACAGTAAACCTGAAGTGTAGCATCGGCATCTAAAACTGGCCCCACAGGTGAGGTTCAATTCATAGAAAGTTGGAGTGTCAGTCCCCTTGTGCTTAAGTCGGCATTGTGCCTTTTGTATTTAATTCGGATGCATTTTCTGTGTTTCATCGCCAATAAGAAGGTCCAAGGGATACAGTAAACCTGAAATGAAGCATCGGAATCTAAAACTGGACTCACAGGAGAGGTTCAAATCATAGACAGTTAGAGTGCCAGTCCTCTTGTACTTAAGTCGGCATTGTGCCTTTTGAATATAATTCCGATGCAATTTCTGTGTTTCATCGTCAATAAGAAGCATCGGAATCAAAAACTGGACTCACAGGAGAGGTTCAAATCATAGAAAGTTAGAGTGTCAGTCCTCTTGTACTTAAGTCGGCATTGTGCCTTTCGAATTTAATTCGGATGCCATTTCTGTGTTTCATCGTCAATAAGAAGGTCCAAGGGATACAGTAAACCTAAGGTGAAGCATCGGAATCTAAAACTGGACTCACAGGAGAGGTTCAAATCATAGAAAATTAGAGTGGTAGTCCTCTTGTACTTAAGTCGGCGTTGTGCCTTTTGAATTAAATTCCGATGCAATTTCTGTGCTTCATCGACAAAAAGAAGGTCCAAGGGATACAGTAAGCATGAAGTGAAGCATCGGAATCTAAAACTGGTCTCACAGGAGAGGTTCGACTCATAGAAATTTAGAGTGTCAGTCCTCTTGTACTCAAGTCGGCATTGTGCCTGTTGAATTTCTTTCCGATGCAATTTCTTAGCTTCATCGTCAATAAGAAGGTTCATGGTATACTGTGAACCTGAAGTGTAGCATCGGAATCTGAAACTGGACTCACAGAAGAGGTTCAAATCATAGAAAGTTAGAGTGTCCGTCCTCTTGTACTTAAGTCATCATTGTGCCTTTTGAATTTAATTCCGTTGCAATTTCTGTGCTTCATCGTCAATAAGAAGGTCCCAGGGATACAGTAAACCTGAAGTGAAGCATCGGAATCTGAAACTGGACTCACAGGAGAGGATCAAATCAGAGAAAGTTAGAGTGTCAGTCCTCTTGTACTTAAGTCTGCATTGTGCCTTTTGAATTTAATTCCGATGCAATTTCTGTGCTTCATCGTCAATAAGAAGGTCCAAGGGATACACTAAACCTGAAGTGAAGCATCGGAATCTAATACTGGACTCACAGGAGAGGTTCAAATGACAGAAAATTAGAGTGTCAGTCCTTTTGTACTTAAGTCGTCATTGTGCCTTTAGTATTAAATTCGGACGCAATTTCTGTGTTTCTTCGTCAATAAGAAGGTTCGAGGGATACAGTAAACCTGAAGTGTCGCATCGGAATCTAAAACTGGACTCACAGGAGAGGTTCAAATCAGAGAAAGTTAGAGTGTCAGTCCTCTTGTACTTAAGTCGGCATTGTGCCTTTTGAATTTAATTCCGATGCAATTTCTGTGTTTCATCGTCAATAAGAAGGTCCACGGTATACAGTGAACCTGAAGTGAAGCATCGGAATCTAAAACTGGACTCACAGGAGAGGTTCAAATCATAGAAAGTTAGAGTGTCAGTCCTCTTGTACTTAAGTCAGCATTGTGCCTTTTGTATCAAATTCGGATGCAATTTCTGTGCTTCATCGACAATAAGAAGGTCCAAGGGATACAGTAAACCTGAAGTGAAGCATCGGAATCTAAAACTGGACTCACGGGAGAGGTTCAAATCATAGAAAGTTAGAGTGTCAGTCCTCTTGTACTTATGTCGGCAATGTGCCTTTTGAATTTAATTCCGATGCAATTTCTGTGTTTCATCGTCAATAAGAAGGTCCAAGGCATCCAGTAAACCTGAGGTGAAGCATCGGAATCTAAAACTGGACTCACTGGAGAGGTTCAAATCATAGAAAGTTAGAGTGTCAGTCCTCTTGTACTTAAGCCGGCATTGTGCCTTTTGAATTTAATTCCGATGCAATTTCTGTGTTTCATCGTCAATAAGAAGGTCCAAGGGATACAGTAATCCTGAAGTGAAGCATCGGAATCTAAAACTGGACTCACAGGGGAGGTTCAACTCATAGAAAGTTAGAGTGTCAGTCCTCTTGTACTTAAGTCGGCATTGTGCCTTTTGAATTTAATTCCGATCCAATGTCTGTGCTTCATCGTCAATAAGAAGGTCCATGGTACACAGTAAACCTGAAGTGTAGCATGGGCATCTAAGACTGGACCCACAGGTGAGGTCCAAATCATAGAAAGTTGGAGTGTCAGTCCCCTTGTACTTAAGTCGGCATTGTGCCTTTTGTATTTAATTCGGATGCATTTTCTGTGTTTCATCGTAAATAAGAAGGTCCAACGGATTCAGTAAACCTGAAGTGACGCATCGGAATCTAAAACTGGACTCACAGGAGAGGTTCAAATCATAGAAAGTGTGAGTGTCAGTCCTCTTGTACTTAAGACGGCATTGTGCCTTTTGAATTTAATTCCGATGCAATTTCTGTGCTTCATCGTCAATAAGAAGGTCCAAGGAATACACTAAAACAGAAGTGAAGCATCGGAATCTAATACTGGACTCACAGGAGTGGTTCAAATTATAGAAAATTAGAGTGTCAGTCCTTTTGTACTTAAGTCGTCATTGTGCCTTTTGTATTAAATTTGGATGCAATTTCTGTGTTTCATCGTCAATAAGAAGGTTCGAGGGATACAGTAAACCTGAAGTGACGCATCGGAATCTAAAACTGGACTCACAGGAGAGGTTCAAATCAGAGAAAGTTAGAGTGTCAGTCCTCTTGTACTTAAGTCGGCATTGTGCCTTTTGAATTTAATTCCGATGCAATTTCTGTGTTTCATCGTCAATAAGAAGGTCAAAGGTATACAGTGAACCTGAAGTGAAGCATCGGAATCTAAAACTGGACTCACAGGAGTGGTTCAAATCATAGAAAGTTAGAGTGTCAGTCCTCTTGTACTTATGACAGCATTGTGCCTTTTGTATTAAATTCGGATGCAATTTCTGTCCTTCATCGACAATAAGAAGGTCCGAGGGATACAGTAAACCTGAAGTGAAGCATCGGAATCTAAAACTGGACTCACAGGAGAGGTTCAAATCATAGAATGTTAGAGTGGCTGTCCTCTTGTACTTACGTCGGCAATGTGCCTTTTGAATTTAATTCCGATGCAATTTCCGTGTTTCATCGTCAATAACAAGGTCCAAGGCATACATAAACCTGAAGTGAAGCATCGGAATCTAAAACTGGACTCACTGGAGAGGTTCGGATCATAGAAAGTTAGAGTGTCAGTCCTCTTGTACTTAAGTCGGCATTGTGCCTTTTGAATTTAATTCCGATGCAATTTCTGTGTTTCATCGTCAATAAGAAGGTCCAAGGGATACAGTAAACCAGAAGTGAAGCATCGGAATCTCAAACTGGACTCACAGGGGAGGTTCATATCATAGAAAGTTAGAGTGTCAGTCCCCTTGTACTTAAATCGGCATTGTGCTTTTTGAATTTCATTCCGTTGCAATTTCTGAGCTTCATTGTCAATAAGAAGGTCCATGGTATACAGTAAACCTGAAGTGTAGCATCTGAATCTAAAACTGGACTCACAGGAGAGGTTCAAATCATAGAAAGTTAGAGTGTCCGTCCTCTTGCACATAAGTCGGCATTGTGCCTTTTGGATTTACTTCCGATGCAATTTCTGTGTTTAATCGTCAATAAGAAGGTCCAAGGTATACAGTAAACCTGAAGTGAAAAATCGGAATCTGAAACTGGACTCACAGGACAGGTTCAAATCATAGAAAGTTAGAGTGTCAGTCCGATTGTAATTAAGTCAGCATTGTGCCACTTGTATTAAATTTGGATGCAATTTCTGTGTTTCATCGTCAATAAGAAGGTCCAAGGGCTACAGTATACCTGAAGTGTAGCATCGGAATCTAAAACTGGACTCAAGGGAGAGATGCAAATCATAGAAAGTTAGAGTGTCAGTTCTCTTGTACTTAAGTCGGCATTGTGCCTTTTGAATTTTTATTCCGATGCTATTACTGTGTTTCATCGCTAATAAGAAGTTCCAAGGTATGCTGTAAACCTGTAGTGAAACATCGGAATCTAGAACTGGACTCACAGGAGAAGTTAAAATCATAGAAAGTTAGAGTGTCAGTCCTCTTGTACTTAGGTCGGCATTGTGCTTTTTGTATTAAATTCGGATGCAATTTCTGGGTTTCGTCGTCAATAAGAAGGTCCAAGGAATACAGTAAACCTGAAATGCATCATCGGAATCTAAAACTGGACTCACAGGAGAGGTTCAAATCATAAAAAGTGAGTGTGTCAGTCCTCTTGTACTTAAGTCGGTATTGTGCCTTTTGTATTAAAATCGGATGCAATTTCAGTGTTTCATCGTCAATAAGATGGTCCAAGGGATACAGTAAACCTGAAGTGAAGCATCCGAATCTAAAACTGGACTCACAGCAGAGGTTCAAATCATAGAAAGTTAGTGTGTCAGTCCTCTTGCACCTATGTCGGCATTGTCCCTCTTGTATTAAATTCGGATCCAATTTCTGTGTTCCATCGTCAATAACAAGGTCCAAGGTATACAGTAAACCTGAAGTGAAGCATCGGAATCTAAAACTGGACTCACAGGAGTGGTTCAAATCATAGAGTGTCAGTCCTCTTGTACTTAAGTCGGTATTGTGCCTCTTGTATTAAATTCGGATATAATTTCTGTGTTTCATCGTCAGTTAGAAGGTCCAAGGTATACAGTAAACCTGTAATGAAGCATCGGAATCTAAAACTGGACTCACAGGAGAGGTTCAAATCACAGAAAGTTAGAGTGTCAGTCCTCTTGTACTTATGTCGGCATTGTGCTTTTTGTATTAAATTCGGATGCAATTTCTGTGTTTCATCGTCAATAAGAGGGTCCAAATTATACAGTAAACCTGAAGTGAACCATCGGAATCTCAAACTGGACTCACAGGAGAGGTTCGAATTATAGAAAAGTAGAGTGTCAGTCCTCTTGTAATTAAGTCGGTATTGTGCCTTTTGAATTTAATTCGGATGCAATTTCTGTGTTTCATCGTCAATAAGAAGGTCCAGGGTATACAGAAAACCTGAAGTGAAGCGTCGGAATCTAAAACTGGACTCACAGGAGAGGTTCAAATCATAGAAAGTGAGAGTGTCAGTCCTCTTGCACTTAAGTCGGCATTGTGCCTTTTTTATTAAATTCGGATGCAATTTCTGTGTTTCATCGTCAAGAAGAAGGTCCAAGGTATACAGTAAACCTGAAGTGAAAAATCGGAATCTAAAATTGGACTCACAGGAGAGGTTCATATCATTTAAAGTACGAGTGTCAGTCCTCTAGTACTTAAGTCGGCATTGTGCTTTTTGTATTAAATTCGGATGCAATTTCTGTGTTTCATCGTCAATAAGAAGGTCCAAGTTATACAGTAAACCTGAAGTGAAGCATCGGAACCTAAAAATGGACTCACAGGAGAGGTTCAAATCATAGAAAGTTAGAGTGTCAGACCTCTTGTACTTATGTCGGCATTGTGCCTTTTGAATTTAATTCCGATGCAATTTCTGTGTTTCATCGTCAATAAGAAGGTCCAAGTTATACAGTAAACCTGAAGTGAGGCATCGGAATCTAAAAATGGACTCACAGGAGAGGTTCAAATCATAGAAAGTTAGAGTGTCAGCAATCTTGTACTTAAGTCGGCATTGTGCCTTTTGTGTTAAATTCAGATGCAGTTTCTGTTTTATCGTCAGTAAGAAGGTCCAAGGTATACAGTAAACCTTAAGGGAAGCATCGGAATATAAAACTGGTCTCACAGGAGAGGTTCAAATCATAGAAAGTGAGTGTGTCAGTCCTCTTGTACTTAAGTCTGCATTGTGCCTTTTGAATTTAATTCGGATGCAATTTCTGTGTTTCATCGTCAATAAGAAGGACGAGGGTATACAGAAAACCTGAAGTGAAGCGCCGGAATCTAAAACTGGACTCACAGGAGAGGTTCAAATCATAGATAGTGAGGGTGTCAGTCCTCTTGTACTTAAGTCGGCATTGTGCCTTTTTTATTAAATTCGGATGCAATTTCTGTGTTTCATCGTCAAGAAGAATGTCCAAGGTATACAGGAAACCTCAAGTGAAGCATCGGAAACTAAAACTGGACTCACAGGAGAGGCTCAAATCATAGAAAGTGAGAGTGTCAGTCCTCTTGTACTTAAGTCGGCATTGTGCCTTTTGTATTAAATTCGGATGCAATTTCTGTGTTTCGTCGTCAATAAGAGAGTCCAAGGTATACACGAAACCTGTAGTGAAGCATCGGAATCTAAAACTGGACTCACAGGCGAGGTTCAAATCATAGAAAGTTACAGTGTCAGTCCTGTTGTACTTAAGTCGGCATTGTGCCTTTTGTATTACATTCGGATGCAATATCTGTGTTTCACCGTCAATAAGAAGGTCCAAGGGATACAGCAAACCTGAAGTGAAGCATTGGATTCTAAAACTGGACTCACAGGAGCGGTTCAAATCATAGAAAGTTAGAGTGTCAGTCATCTTGTACTTTAGTCGGCATTGTGCCCTTTGAATTTCATTTCGATGCAATTGCTGTGCTTCATCGTCTATACGAAGGTCGATGGTATACAGTAAACCTGAAGTGAAGCATCCGAATCTAAAACTGGACTCACAGGAGAGGTTCAAATCACAGAAAGTTAGAGTGTCAGTCCTCTTGTACTTAAGTCGGCATTGTGCCTTTTGAATTTAATTCCGATGCAATTTCCGTGCTTCATCGACAAAAAGAAGGTCCAAGGGGTACAGTAAACCTGAAGTGAAAAATCGGAATCTAAAATTGGACTCACAGGAGAGGTTCATATCATTGAAAGTTAGAGTGTCAGTCCTCTAGTACTTAAGTCGACATTGTGCTTTTTGTATTAAATTCGGATGCAATTTCTGTGTTTCATCGTCAATAAGAAGGTCCAAGGGATACAGTAAACCTGAAGTGAAGCATCAGAATCTAAAACTCGACTCACAGGAGAGGTTCCAATCATAGAGAGTTAGAGTGTCAATCCTCTTGTACTTATGTCGGCATTGTGCCTTTTGAATTTAATTCCGATGCAATTTCTGTGTTTTATCGTCAATAAGAAGGTCCAAGGTATACAGTAAACCTGAAGTGAAGCATCGGAATCTAAAACTGGACTCGCAGGAGAGGTTCAAATCACAGAAAGTTAGAGTGTCAGTCCTCTTGTACTTATGTCGGCATTGTGCCTTTTGTATTAAATTCGGATGCAATATCTGTGTTTCATCGTCAATAAGAGGGTCCAAAGGATACAGTAAACCTGAAATGAGCATCGGAATCTAAAACTGGTCTCACAGGAGAGGTTCAAATCACAGAAAGTTAGAGTGTCAGTTCTCTTGTACTTATGTCGGCATTGTGCCTTTTGTATTAAATTCGGATGCAATTTCTGTGTTTCACCGTCAATAAGTTGGTCCAAAGGATACAGTAAACCTGAAGTGAAGCATCGGAAATTAAAACTTGACTCACAGGAGAGGTTCAAATCATAGAAAGTGAGAGTGTCAGTCCTCTTGTACTTAAGTCGGCATTGTGCCTTTTGTAATAAATTCGGATGCAATTTCTGTGTTTCATCGTCAATAATATGGTCCAAGGGATACAGTAAACCTGAAGTGAAGCATCCGAATCTAAAACTGGACTCACAGGAGAGGTTCAAATCATAGAAAGTTAGTGTGTCAGTCCTCTTGTACCTAAGTCTTCATTGTGCCTTTTGTATTAAATTCGGATCCAATTTCTGTGTTCCATCGTCCATAAGAAGGTCCAAGGTATACAGTAAACCAGAAGTGAAGCATCGGAATCTAGAACTGGACTCACAGGAGTGGTTCAAATCATAGAGTGTCAGTGCTCTTGTACTTAAGTCGGTATTGTGCCTCTTGTATTAAATTCGGATGCAATTTCTGTGTTTCATCGTCAATAAGAAGGTCTAAGAGATACAGTAAACCTGAAGTGAGGCATCAGAATCTAAAAATGGACTCACAGGAGATTTTCAAATAATAGCAAGTTAGAGTGTCAGCAATCTTGTACTAAAGTCGGCATTGTGCCTTTTGTATTAAATTAAGATGCAGTTTCTGTTTTATCGTCAGTAAGAAGGTCCAAGGTATACAGTAAACCTGAAGGGAAGCATCGGAATATAAAACTGGACTCACAGGAGAGGTTCAAATCATAGAAAGTGAGAGTGTCAGTCCTCTTGTACTTAAGTCTGCATTGTGCCTTTTGAATTTAATTCGGATGCAATTTCTGTGTTTCATCGTCAATAAGAAGGACGAGGGTATACAGAAAACCTGAAGTGAAGCGCCGGAATCAAAACTGAACTCACAGGAGAGGTTCAAATCATAGATAGTGAGAGTGTCAGTCCTCTTGTACTTAAGTCGGCCTTGTGCCTTTTTTATAAAATTCGGATGCAATTTCTGTGCTTCATCGTCAAGAAGAATGTCCAAGGTATACAGGAAATACTCAAGTGAAGCATCGGAATCTAAAACTGGACTCACAGGAGAGGCTCAAATCATAGAAAGTGAGAGTGTCAGTCCTCGTGTACTTAAGTCGGCATTGTGCCTTTTGTATTAAATTCGGATGCAATTTCTGTGTTTCGTCGTCAATAAGAGAGTCCATGGTATACACGAAACCTGAAGTGAAGCATCGGAATCTAAAACTGGACTCACAGGCGAGGTTAAAATCATAGAAAGTTACAGT
The DNA here is from genome assembly GCF_021461395.2 of Schistocerca americana. Classification (NCBI taxonomy): domain Eukaryota; kingdom Metazoa; phylum Arthropoda; class Insecta; order Orthoptera; family Acrididae; genus Schistocerca; species Schistocerca americana. The sequence continues at coordinate 2,534,128 of NW_025725917.1, read as the reverse complement.
GTCAGTCCTCTTGTACTTAAGTCGGCATTGTGCCTTTTGTATTACATTCGGATGCAATATCTGTGTTTCATCGTCAATAAGAAGGTCCAAGGGATACAGCAAACCTGAAGTGAAGCATTGGATTCTAAAACTGGACTCACAGGAGCGGTTCAAATCATAGAAAGTTAGAGTGTCAGTCATCTTGTACTTTAGTCGGCATTGTGCCTTTTGAATTTCATTCCGATGCAATAGCTGTACTTCATCGTCTATAAGAAGTTCGATGGTATACAGTAAACCTGAAGTGAAGCATCGGAATCTAAAACTGGACTCACAGGAGAGGTTCAAATCACAGAAAGTTAGAGTGTCAGTCCTCTTGTACTTAAGTCGGCATTGTGCCTTTTGAATTTAATTCCGATGCAATTTCCGTGCTTCATCGACAAAAAGAAGGTCCAAGGGGTACAGTAAACCTAAAGTGAAAAATCGGAATCTAAAATTGGACTCACAGGAGAGGTTCGTATCATTGAAAGTTAGAGTGTCAGTTCTCTTGTACTTATGTCGGCATTGTGCCTTTTGTATTAAATTCGGATGCAATTTCTGTGTTTCAAAGTCAATACGTTGGTCCAAAGGATACAGTAAACCTGAAGTGATGCATCGAAATCTAAAACTGGACTCACAGGAGAGGTTCAAATTATAGAAAAGTAGACTGTCAGTCCTCTTGTACTTAAGTCGGTATTATGCCTTTTGAATTTAATTCCTATGCAATTTCTGTGCTTCACCGTCAAAAAGAAGGTCCAAGGGATACAGTAAACCTGAAGTGAAAAATCGGAATCTAAAACTGGACTCAAAGGAGAAGTGCAAATCGTAGAAAGTTGGAGTGTCAGCAATCTTGTACTTAAGTCGGCATTGTGCCTTTTGTATTAAATTCGGATGCAATTTCTGTGTTTCATCGTCAATAAGAAGGTCCAAGGGATACAGTAAACCTGAAGTGAAGCATCCGAATCTAAAACTGGACTCAAAGGAGAAGTGCAAATCGTAGAAAGTTGGAGTGTCAGCAATCTTGTACTTAAGTCGGCATTGTGCCTTTTGTATTAAATTCGGATGCAATTCCTGTGTTTCATCGTCAATAAGAAGGTCCAAGGGATACAGTAAACCTGAAGTGAAGCATCGGAAACTAAAACTTGACTCACAGGAGAGGTTCAAATCATAGAAAGTGAGAGTGTCAGTCCTCTTGTACTTAAGTCGGCATTGTGCCTTTTGTAATAAATTCGGATGCAATTTCTGTGTTTCATCGTCAATAATATGGTCCAAGGGATACAGTAAACCTGAAGTGAAGCATCCGAATCTAGAACTGGACTCACAGGAGAGGTTCAAATCATAGAAAGTTAGTGTGTCAGTCCTCTTGTACCTAAGTCGGCATTGTGCCTTTTGTATTAAATTCGGATCCAATTTCTGTGTTCCATCGTCCATAAGAAGGGCAAAGGTATACAGTAAACCAGAAGTGAAGCATCGGAATCCAGAACTGGACTCACAGGAGTGGTTCAAATCATAGAGTGTCAGTGCTCTTGTACTTAAGTCGGTATTGTGCTTCTTGTATTAAATTCGGATGCAATTTCTGTGTTTCATCGTCAATAAGAAGGTCTAAGAGATACAGTAAACCTGAAGTGAGGCATCGGAATCTAAAAATGGACTCACAGGAGAGGTTCAAATCATAGAAAGTTAGAGTGTCAGCAATCTTGTACTAAAGTCGGCATTGTGCCTTTTGTATTAAATTAAGATGCAGTTTCTGTTTTATCGTCAGTAAGAAGGTCCAAGGTATACAGTAAACCTGAAGGGAAGCATCGGAATATAAAACTGGACTCACAGGAGAGGTTCAAATCATAGAAAGTGAGAGTGTCAGTCCTCGTGTACTTAAGTCGGCATTGTGCCTTTTGTATTAAATTCGGATGCAATTTCTGTGTTTCGTCGTCAATAAAAGAGTCCATGGTATACACGAAACCTGAAGTGAAGCATCGGAATCTAAAACTGGACTCACAGGCGAGGTTCAAATCATAGAAAGTTACAGTGTCAGTCCTCTTGTACTTAAGTCGGCATTGTGCCTTTTGTATTACATTCGGATGCAATGTCTGTGTTTCATCGTCAAAAGAAGGTCCAAGGGATACAGCAAACCTGAAGTGAAGCATTGGATTCTAAAACTGGACTCACAGGAGCGGTTCAAATAATAGAAAGTTAGAGTGTCAGTCATCTTGTACTTTAGTCGGCATTGTGCCTTTTGAATTTCATTCCGATGCAATAGCTGTACTTCATCGTCTATAAGAAGGTCGATGGTATACAGTAAACCTGAAGTGAAGCATCGGAATCTAAAACTGGACTCACAGGAGAGGTTCAAATCACAGAAAGTTGGAGTGTCAGTCCTCTTGTACTTAAGTCGGCATTGTGCCTTATGAATTTAATTCCGATGCAATTTCCGTGCTTCATCGACAAAAAGAAGGTCCAAGGGGTACAGTAAACCTGAAGTGAAAAATCGGAATCTAAAATTGGACTCACAGGAGATGTTCATATCATTGAAAGTTAGAGTGTCAGTCCTCTAGTACTTAAGTCGACATTGTGCTTTTTGTATTAAATTCGGATGCAATTTCTGTGTTTCATCGTCAATAAGAAGGTCCAAGGGATACAGTAAACCCGAAGTGAAGCATCGGAATCTAAAACTCGACTCACAGGAGAGGTTCAAATCATAGAAAGTTAGAGTGTCAGTCCTCTTGAACCTATGTCGGCATTGTGCCTTTTGAATTTAATTCCGATGCAATTTCTGTGTTTTATCGTCAATAAGAAGGTCCAAGGTATACAGTAAACCTGAAGTGAAGCAACGGAATCTAAAACTGGACTCACAGGAGAGGTTCAAATTATAGAAAAGTAGAGTGTCAGTCCTCTTGTACTTAATTCGGTATTGTGCCTTTTGAATTTAATTCCGATGCAATTTCTGTGCTTTACCGTCCAAAAGAAGGTCCAAGGGATACAGTAAACCTGAAGTGAAAAATCGAAATCTAAAACTGGACTCACAGGACAGGTTCAAATCATAGAAAGTTAGAGTGTCAGTCCTGTTGTACTTAAGTCGGCATTGTGCCACTTGTATTAAATTCGGATGCAATTTCTGTGTTTCATCGTCAATAAGATGGTCCAATGGATACAGTAAACCTGAAGTGAAGCATCGGAATCTAACACTGGACTCACAGGAGCGGTTCAAATCATAGAAAGTGAGAGTGTCAGTCCTCTTGTACATAAGTCCTCGTTGTGCCTTTTGTATTAAATTAAGATGCAGTTTCTGTTTTATCGTCAGTAAGAAGGTCCAAGGTATACAGTAAACCTGAAGGGAAGCATCGGAATATAATACTGGACTCACAGGAGAGGTTCAAATCATAGAAAGTGAGAGTGTCAGTCCTCTTGTACTTAAGTCGGCATTGTGCCTTTTGTATTAAATTCGGATGCAATTTCTGTGTTTCATCGTCAATAATATGGTCCAAGGGATACAGTAAACCTGAAGTGAAGCATCCGAATCTAAAACTGGACTCACAAGAGAGGTTCAAATCATAGAAAGTTAGTGTGTCAGTCCTCTTGTACCTAAGTCGGCATTGTGCCTTTAGTACTAAATTCGGATCCAATTTCTGTGTTCCATCGTCCATAAGAAGGTCCAAGGTATACAGTAAACCAGAAGTGAAGCATCGGAATCTAGAACTGGACTCACAGGAGTGGTTCAAATCATAGAGTGTCAGTGCTCTTGTACTTAAGTCGGTATTGTGCCTCTTGTATTAAATTCGGATGCAATTTCTGTGTTTCATCGTCAATAAGAAGGTCTAAGAGATACAGTAAACCTGAAGTGAGGCATCGGAATCTAAAAATGGACTCACAGGAGAGGTTCAAATCATAGAAAATTAGAGTGTCAGCAATCTTGTACTTAAGTCGGCATTGTGCCTTTTGTATTAAATTAAGATGCAGTTTCTGTTTTATCGTCAGTAAGAAGGTCCAAGGTATACAGTAAACCTGAAGGGAAGCATCGGAATATAAAACTGGACTCACAGGAGAGGTTCAAATCATAGAAAGTGAGAGTGTCAGTCCTCTTGTACTTAAGTCTGCATTGTGCCTTTTGAATTTAATTCGGATGCAATTTCTGTGTTTCATCGTCAATAAGAAGGACGAGGGTATACAGAAAACCTGAAGTGAAGCGCCGGAATCTAAAACTGAACTCACAGGAGAGGTTCAAATCATAGATAGTGAGAGTGTCAGTCCTCTTGTACTTAAGTCGGCATTGTGCCTTTTTTATAAAATTCGGATGCAATTTCTGTGTTTCATCGTCAAGAAGAATGTCCAAGGTATACAGGAAACCTCAAGTGAAGCATCGGAACCTAAAACTGGACTCACAGGAGAGGCTCAAATCATAGAAAGTGAGAGTGTCAGTCCTCTTGTACTTAAGTCGGCATTGTGCCTTTTGTATTAAATTCGGATGCAATTTCTGTGTTTCGTCGTCAATAAGAGAGTCCATGGTATACACGAAACCTGAAGTGAAGCATCGGAATCTAAAACTGGACTCACAGGCGAGGTTCAAATCATAGAAAGTTACAGTGTCAGTCCTCTTGTACTTAAGTCGGCATTGTGCCTTTTGTATTACATTCGGATGCAATATCTGTGTTTCATCGTCAAAAGAAGGTCCAAGGGATACAGGAAACCTGAAGTGAAGCATTGGATTCTAAAACTGGACTCACAGGATCGGTTCAAATAATAGAAAGTTAGAGTGTCAGTCATCTTGTACTTTAGTCGGCATTGTGCCTTTTGAATTTCATTCCGATGCAATAGCTGTACTTCATCGTCTATAAGAAGGTCGATGGTATACAGTAAACCTGAAGTGAAGCATCGGAATCTAAAACTGGACTCACAGGAGAGGTTCAAATCACAGAAAGTTAGAGTGTCAGTCCTCTTGTACTTAAGTCGGCATTGTGCCTTTTGAATTTAATTCCGATGCAATTTCCGTGCTTCATCGACAAAAAGAAGGTCCAAGGGGTACAGTAAACCTGAAGTGAAAAATCGGAATCTAAAATTGGACTCACAGGAGATGTTCATATCATTGAAAGTTAGAGTGTCAGTCCTCTAGTACTTAAGTCGACATTGTGCTTTTTGTATTAAATTCGGATGCTATTTCTGTGTTTCATCGTCAATAAGAAGGTCCAAGGGATACAGTAAACCTGAAGTGAAGCATCGGAATCTAAAACTCGACTCACAGGAGAGGTTCAAATCATATAAAGTTAGAGTGTCAGTCCTCTTGAACTTATGTCGGCATTGTGCCTTTTGAATTTAATTCCGATGCAATACCTGTGTTTTATCCTCAATAAGAAGGTCCAAGGTATACAGTAAACCTGAAGTGAAGCAACGGAATCTAAAACTGGACTCACAGGAGAGGTTCAAATTATAGAAAAGTAGAGTGTCAGTCCTCTTGCACTTAATTCGGTATTGTGCCTTTTGAATTTAATTCCGATGCAATTTCTGTGCTTCACCGTCCAAAAGAAGGTCCAAGGGATACAGTAAACCTGAAGTGAAAAATCGAAATCTAAAACTGGACTCACAGGACAGGTTCAAATCATAGAAAGTTAGAGTGTCAGTCCTGTTGTACTTAAGTCGGCATTGTGCCACTTGTATTAAATTCGGATGCAATTTCTGTGTTTCATCGTCAAAAGAAGGTCCAAGGGATACAGCAAACCTGAAGTGAAGCATTGGATTCTAAAACTGGACTCACAGGAGCGGTTCAAATAATAGAAAGTTAGAGTGTCAGTCATCTTGTACTTTAGTCGGCATTGTGCCTTTTGAATTTCATTCCGATGCAATAGCTGTACTTCATCGTCTATAAGAAGGTCGATGGTATACAGTAAACCTGAAGTGAAGCATCGGAATCTAAAACTGGACTCACAGGAGAGGTTCAAATCACAGAAAGTTAGAGTGTCAGTCCTCTTGTACTTAAGTCGGCATTGTGCCTTTTGAATTTAATTCCGATGCAATTTCCGTGCATCATCGACAAAAAGAAGGTCCGAGGGGTACAGTAAACCTGAAGTGAAAAATCGGAATCTAAAATTGGACTCACAGGAGATGTTCATATCATTGAAAGTTAGAGTGTCAGTCCTCTAGTACTTAAGTCGACATTGTGCTTTTTGTATTAAATTCGGATGCAATTTCTGTGTTTCATCGTCAATAAGAAGGTCCAAGGGATACAGTAAACCTGAAGTGAAGCATCGGAATCTAAAACTCGACTCACAGGAGAGGTTCAAATCATAGAAAGTTAGAGTGTCAGTCCTCTTGAACTTATGTCGGCATTGTGCCTTTTGAATTTAATTCCGATGCAATTTCTGTGTTTTATCGTCAATAAGAAGGTCCAAGGTATACAGTAAACCTGAAGTGAAGCAACGGAATCTAAAACTGGACTCACAGGAGAGGTTCAAATTATAGAAAAGTAGAGTGTCAGTCCTCTTGTACTTAATTCGGTATTGTGCCTTTTGAATTTAATTCCGATGCAATTTCTGTGCTTCACAGTCCAAAAGAAGGTCCAAGGGATACAGTAAACCTGAAGTGAAAAATCGAAATCTAAAACTGGACTCACAGGAGAGGTTCAAATCATAGAAAGTGAGAGTGTCAGTCCTCATGTACTTAAGTCGGCATTGTGCCTTTTGTATTAAATTCGGATGCAATTTCTGTGTTTCATCGTCAATAATATGGTCCAAGGGATACAGTAAACCTGAAGTGAAGCATCCGAATCTATAACTGGACTCACAAGAGAGGTTCAAATCATAGAAAGTTAGTGTGTCAGTCCTCTTGCACCTAAGTCGGCATTGTGCCTTTTGTACTAAATTCGGATCCAATTTCTGTGTTCCATCGTCCATAAGAAGGTCCAAGGTATACAGTAAACCAGAAGTGAAGCATCGGAGTCTAGAACTGGACTCACAGGAGTGGTTCAAATCATAGAGTGTCAGTGCTCTTGTACTTAAGTCGGTATTGTGCCTCTTGTATTAAATTCGGATGCAATTTCTGTGCTTCATCGTCAATAAGAAGGTCTAAGAGATACAGTAAACCTGAAGTGAGGCATCGGAATCTAAAAATGGACTCACAGGAGAGGTTCAAATCATAGAAAGTTAGAGTGTCAGCAATCTTGTACTTAAGTCGGCATTGTGCCTTTTGTATTAAATTAAGATGCAGTTTCTGTTTTATCGTCAGTAAGAAGGTCCAAGGTATACAGTAAACCTGAAGGGAAGCATCGGAATATAAAACTGGACTCACAGGAGAGGTTCAAATCATAGAAAGTGAGAGTGTCAGTCCTCTTGTACTTAAGTCTGCATTGTGCCTTTTGAATTTAATTCGGATGCAATTTCTGTGTTTCATCGTCAATAAGAAGGACGAGGGTATACAGAAAACCTGAAGTGAAGCGCCGGAATCTAAAACTGAACTCACAGGAGAGGTTCAAATCATAGATAGTGAGAGTGTCAGTCCTCTTGTACTTAAGTCGGCATTGTGCCTTTTTTATAAAATTCGGATGCAATTTCTGTGTTTCATCGTCAAGAAGAATGTCCAAGGTATACAGGAAACCTCAAGTGAAGCATCGGAATCTAAAACTGGACTCACAGGAGAGGCTCAAATCATAGAAAGTGAGAGTGTCAGTCCTCTTGTACTTAAGTCGGCATTGTGCCTTTTGTATTAAATTCGGATGCAATTTCTGTGTTTCGTCGTCAATAAGAGAGTCCATGGTATACACGAAACCTGAAGTGAAGCATCGGAATCTAAAACTGGACTCACAGGCGAGGTTCAAATCATAGAAAGTTACAGTGTCAGTCCTCTTGTACTTAAGTCGGCATTGTGCCTTTTGTATTACATTCGGATGCAATATCTGTGTTTCATCGTCAAAAGAAGGTCCAAGGGATACAGCAAACCTGAAGTGAAGCATTGGATTCTAAAACTGGACTCACAGGAGCGGTTCAAATAATAGAAAGTTAGAGTGTCAGTCATCTTGTACTTTAGTCGGCATTGTGCCTTTTGAATTTCATTCCGATGCAATAGCTGTACTTCATCGTCTATAAGAAGGTCGATGGTATACAGTAAACCTGAAGTGAAGCATCGGAATCTAAAACTGGACTCACAGGAGAGGTTCAAATCACAGAAAGTTAGAGTGTCAGTCCTCTTGTCCTTAAGTCGGCATTGTGCGTTTTGAAATTAATTCCGATGCAATTTCCGTGCTTCATCGACAAAAAGAAGGTCCAAGGGGTACAGTAAACCTGAAGTGAAAAATCGGAATCTAAAATTGGACTCACAGGAGATGTTCATATCATTGAAAGTTAGAGTGTCAGTCCTCTAGTACTTAAGTCGACATTGTGCTTTTTGTATTAAATTCGGATGCAATTTCTGTGTTTCATCGTCAATAAGAAGGTCCAAGGGATACAGTAAACCTGAAGTGAAGCATCGGAATCTAAAACTCGACTCACAGGAGAGGTTCAAATCATATAAAGTTAGAGTGTCAGTCCTCTTGAACTTATGTCGGCATTGTGCCTTTTGAATTTAATTCCGATGCAATTTCTGTGTTTTATCGTCAATAAGAAGGTCCAAGGTATACAGTAAACCTGAAGTGAAGCAACGGAATCTAAAACTGGACTCACAGGAGAGGTTCAAATTATAGAAAAGTAGAGTGTCAGTCCTCTTGCACTTAATTCGGTATTGTGCCTTTTGAATTTAATTCCGATGCAATTTCTGTGCTTCACCGTCCAAAAGAAGGTCCAAGGGATACAGTAAACCTGAAGTGAAAAATCGAAATCTAAAACTGGACTCACAGGACAGGTTCAAATCATAGAAAGTTAGAGTGTCAGTCCTGTTGTACTTAAGTCGGCATTGTGCCACTTGTATTAAATTCGGATGCAATTTCTGTGTTTCATCGTCAATAAGATGGTCCAAGGGATACAGTAAACCTGAAGTGAAGCATCGGAATCTAACACTGGACTCACAGGAGCGGTTCAAATCATAGAAAGTGAGAGTGTCAGTCCTCTTGTACTTAAGTCGGCATTGTGCCTTTTGTATTAAATTCGGATGCTATTTCTGTGTTTCATCGTCAATAATATGGTCCAAGGGATACAGTAAACCTGAAGTGAAGCATCCGAATCTAAAACTGGACTCACAAGAGAGGTTCAAATCATAGAAAGTTAGTGTGTCAGTCCTCTTGTACCTAAGTCGGCATTGTGCCTTTTGTATTAAATTCGGATCCAATTTCTGTGTTTCATCGTCAATAATATGGTCCAAGGGATACAGTAAACCTGAAGTGAAGCATCCGAATCTAAAACTGGACTCACAGGAGAGGTTCAAATCATAGAAAGTTAGTGTGTCAGTCCTCTTGTACCTAAGTCGGCATTGTGCCTTTTGTATTCAATTCGGATCCAATTTCTGTGTTCCATCGTCCATAAGAAGGTCCAAGGTATACAGTAAACCAGAAGTGAAGCATCGGAATCTAGAACTGGACTCACAGTAGTGGTTCATATCATAGAGTGTCAGTGCTCTCGTACTTAAGTCGGTATTGTGCCTCTTGTATTAAATTCGGATGCAATTTCTGTGTTTCATCGTCAATAAGAAGGTCTAAGAGATACAGTAAACCTGAAGTGAGGCATCGGAATCTAAAAATGGACTCACAGGAGAGGTTCAAATCATAGAAGTTAGAGTGTCAGCAATCTTGTACTTAAGTCGGCATTGTGCCTTTTGTATTAAATTAAGATGCAGTTTCTGTTTTATCGTCAGTAAGAAGTTCCAAGGTATACAGTAAACCTGAAGGGAAGCATCGGAATATAAAACTGGACTCACAGGAGAGGTTCAAATCATAGAAAGTGAGAGTGTCAGTCCTCTTGTACTTAAGTCTGCATTGTGCCTTTTGAATTTAATTCGGATGCAATTTCTGTGTTTCATCGTCAATAAGAAGGACGAGGGTATACAGAAAACCTGAAGTGAAGCGCCGGAATCTAAAACTGAACTCACAGGAGAGGTTCAAATCATAGATAGTGAGAGTGTCAGTCCTCTTGTACTTAAGTCGGCATTGTGCCTTTTTTATAAAATTCGGATGCAATTTCTGTGTTTCATCGTCAAGAAGAATGTCCAAGGTATACAGGAAACCTCAAGTGAAGCATCGGAATCTAAAACTGGACTCACAGGAGAGGCTCAAATCATAGAAAGTGAGAGTGTCAGTCCTCTTGTACTTAAGTCGGCATTGTGCCTTTTGTATTAAATTCGGATGCAATTTCTGTGTTTCGTCGTCAATAAGAGAGTCCATGGTATACACGAAACCTGAAGTGAAGCATCGGAATCTAAAACTGGACTCACAGGCGAGGTTCAAATCATAGAAAGTTACAGTGTCAGTCCTCTTGTACTTAAGTCGGCATTGTGCCTTTTGTATTACATTCGGATGCAATATCTGTGTTTCATCGTCAAAAGAAGGTCCAAGGGATACAGCAAACCTGAAGTGAAGCATTGGATTCTAAAACTGGACTCACAGGAGCGGTTCAAATAATAAAAAGTTAGAGTGTCAGTCATCTTGTACTTTAGTCGGCATTGTGCCTTTTGAATTTCATTCCGATGCAATAGCTGTACTTCATCGTCTATAAGAAGGTCGATGGTATACAGTAAACCTGAAGTGAAGCATCGGAATCTAAACCTGGACTCACAGGAGAGGTTCAAATCACAGAAAGTTAGAGTGTCAGTCCTCTTGTACTTAAGTCGGCATTGTGCCTTTTGAATTTAATTCCGATGCAATTTCCGTGCTTCATCGACAAAAAGAAGGTCCAAGGGGTACAGTAAACCTGAAGTGAAAAATCGGAATCTAAAATTGGACTCACAGGAGATGTTCATATCATTGAAAGTTAGAGTGTCAGTCCTCTAGTACTTAAGTCGACATTGTGCTTTTTGTATTAAATTCGGATGCAATTTCTGTGTTTCATCGTCAATAAGAAGGTCCAAGGGATGCAGTAAACCTGAAGTGAAGCATCGGAATCTAAAACTCGACTCACAGGAGAGGTTCAAATCATATAAAGTTAGAGTGTCAGTCCTCTTGAACTTATGTCGGCATTGTGCCTTTTGAATTTAATTCCGATGCAATATCTGTGTTTTATCGTCAATAAGAAGGTCCAAGGTATACAGTAAACCTGAAGTGAAGCAACGGAATCTAAAACTGGACTCACAGGAGAGGTTCAAATTATAGAAAAGTAGAGTGTCAGTCCTCTTGCACTTAATTCGGTATTGTGCCTTTTGAATTTAATTCCGATGCAATTTCTGTGCTTCACCGTCCAAAAGAAGGTCCAAGGGATACAGTAAACCTGAAGTGAAAAATCGAAATCTAAAACTGGACTCACAGGACAGGTTCAAATCATAGAAAGTTAGAGTGTCAGTCCTGTTGTACTTAAGTCGGCATTGTGCCACTTGTATTAAATTCGGATGCAATTTCTGTGTTTCATCGTCAAAAGAAGGTCCAAGGGATACAGCAAACCTGAAGTGAAGCATTGGATTCTAAAACTGGACTCACAGGAGCGGTTCAAATAACAGAAAGTTAGAGTGTCAGTCATCTTGTACTTTAGTCGGCATTGTGCCTTTTGAATTTCATTCCGATGCAATAGCTGTACTTCATCGTCTATAAGAAGGTCGATGGTATACAGTAAACCTGAAGTGAAGCATCGGAATCTAAAACTGGACTCACAGGAGAGGTTCAAATCACAGAAAGTTAGAGTGTCAGTCCTCTTGTACCTAAGTCGGCATTGTGCCTTTTGAATTTAATTCCGATGCAATTTCCGTGCTTCATCGACAAAAAGAAGGTCCAAGGGGTACAGTAAACCTGAAGTGAAAAATCGGAATCTAAAATTGGACTCACAGGAGATGTTCATATCATTGAAAGTTAGAGTGTCAGTCCTCTAGTACTTAAGTCGACATTGTGCTTTTTGTATTAAATTCGGATGCAATTTCTGTGTTTCATCGTCAATAAGAAGGTCCAAGGGATACAGTAAACCTGAAGTGAAGCATCGGAATCTAAAACTCGACTCACAGGAGAGGTTCAAATCATAGAAAGTTAGAGTGTCAGTCCTCTTGAACTTATGTCGGCATTGTGCCTTTTGAATTTAATTCCGATGCAATTTCTGTGTTTTATCGTCAATAAGAAGGTCCAAGGTATACAGAAAAACCTGAAGTGAAGCAACGGAATCTAAAACTGGACTCACAGGAGAGGTTCAAATTATAGAAAAGTAGAGTGTCAGTCCTCTTGTACTTAATTCGGTATTGTGCCTTTTGAATTTAATTCCGATGCAATTTCTGTGCTTCACAGTCCAAAAGAAGGTCCAAGGGATACAGTAAACCTGAAGTGAAAAATCGAAATCTAAAACTGGACTCACAGGAGAGGTTCAAATCATAGAAAGTGAGAGTGTCAGTCCTCTTGTACTTAAGTCGGCATTGTGCCTTTTGTATTAAATTCGGATGCAATTTCTGTGTTTCATCGTCAATAATATGGTCCAAGGGATACAGTAAACCTGAAGTGAAGCATCCGAATCTAAAACTGGACTCACAAGAGAGGTTCAAATCATAGAAAGTTAGTGTGTCAGTCCTCTTGCACCTAAGTCGGCATTGTGCCTTTTGTACTAAATTCGGATCCAATTTCTGTGTTCCATCGTCCATAAGAAGGTCCAAGGTATACAGTAAACCAGAAGTGAAGCATCGGAGTCTAGAACTGGACTCACAGGAGTGGTTCAAATCATAGAGTGTCAGTGCTCTTGTACTTAAGTCGGTATTGTGCCTCTTGTATTAAATTCGGATGCAATTTCTGTATTTCATCGTCAATAAGAAGGTCTAAGAGATACAGTAAACCTGAAGTGAGGCATCGGAATCTAAAAATGGACTCACAGGAGAGGTTCAAATCATAGAAGTTAGAGTGTCAGCAATCTTCTACTTAAGTCGGCATTGTGCAGTTTCTGTTTTATCGTCAGTAAGAAGGTCCAAGGGATACAGTAAACCTGAAGGGAAGCATCGGAATATAAAACTGGACTCACAGGAGAGGTTCATATCATAGAAAGTGAGAGTGTCAGTCCTCTTGTACTTAAGTCTGCATTGTGCCTTTTGAATTTAATTCGGATGCAATTTCTGTGTTTCATCGTCAATAAGAAGGACGAGGGTATACAGAAAACCTGAAGTGAAGCGCCGGAATCTAAAACTGAACTCACAGGAGAGGTTCAAATCATAGATAGTGAGAGTGTCAGTCCTCTTGTACTTAAGTCGGCATTGTGCCTTTTTTATAAAATTCGGATGCAATTTCTGTGTTTCATCGTCAAGAAGAATGTCCAAGGTATACAGGAAACCTCAAGTGAAGCATCGGAATCTAAAACTGGACTCACAGGAGAGGCTCAAATCATAGAAAGTGAGAGTGTCAGTCCTCTTGTACTTAAGTCGGCATTGTGCCTTTTGTATTAAATTCGGATGCAATTTCTGTGTTTCGTCGTCAATAAGAGAGTCCATGGTATACACGAAACCTGAAGTGAAGCATCGGAATCTAAAACTGGACTCACAGGCGAGGTTCAAATCATAGAAAGTTACAGTGTCAGTCCTGTTGTACTTAAGTCGGCATTGTGCCTTTTGTATTACATTCGGATGCAATATCTGTGTTTCATCGTCAAAAGAAGGTCCAAGGGATACAGCAAACCTGAAGTGAAGCATTGGATTCTAAAACTGGACTCACAGGAGCGGTTCAAATCATAGAAAGTTAGAGTGTCAGTCATCTTGTACTTTAGTCGGCATTGTGCCTTTTGAATTTCATTCCGATGCAATAGCTGTACTTCATCGTCTATAAGAAGGTCGATGGTATACAGTAAACCTGAAGTGAAGCATCGGAATCTAAAACTGGACTCACAGGAGAGGTTCAAATCACAGAAAGTTAGAGTGTCAGTCCTCTTGTACTTAAGTCGGCATTGTGCCTTTTGAATTTAATTCCGATGCAATTTCCGTGCTTCATCGACAAAAAGAAGGTCCAAGGGGTACAGTAAACCTGAAGTGAAAAATCGGAATCTAAAATTGGACTCACAGGAGATGTTCATATCATTGAAAGTTAGAGTGTCAGTCCTCTAGTACTTAAGTCGACATTGTGCTTTTTGTATTAAATTCGGATGCAATTTCTGTGTTTCATCGTCAATAAGAAGGTCCAAGGGATACAGTAAACCTGAAGTGAAGCATCGGAATCTAAAACTCGACTCACAGGAGAGGTTCAAATCATAGAAAGTTAGAGTGTCAGTCCTCTTGAACTTATGTCGGCATTGTGCCTTTTGAATTTAATTCGGATGCAATTTCTGTGTTTTATCGTCAATAAGAGGGTCCAAGGTATACAGTAAACCTGAAGTGAAGCATCGGAATCTAAAACTGGACTCACAGGAGAGGTTCAAATTATAGAAAAGTAGAGTGTCAGTCCTCTTGTACTTAGTTCGGTATTGTGCCTTTTGAATTTAATTCCGATGCAATTTCTGTGCTTCACCGTCCAAAAGAAGGTCCAAGGGATACAGTAAACCTGAAGTGAAAAATCGAAATCTAAAACTGGACTCACAGGACAGGTTCAAATCATAGAAAGTTAGAGTGTCAGTCCTGTTGTACTTAAGTCGGCATTGTGCCACTTGTATTAAATTCGGATGCAATTTCTGTGTTTCATCGTCAATAAGATGGTCCAAGGGATACAGTAAACCTGAAGTGAAGCATCGGAATCTAACACTGGACTCACAGGAGCGGTTCAAATCACAGAAAGTGAGAGTGTCAGTCCTCTTGTACTTAAGTCGGCATTGTGCCTTTTGTATTAAATTCGGATGCAATTTCTGTGTTTCATCTTCAATAATATGGTCCAAGGGATACAGTAAACCTGAAGTGAAGCATCCGAATCTAAAACTGGACTCACAAGAGAGGTTCAAATCATAGAAAGTTAGTGGGTCAGTCCTCTTGTACCTAAGTCGGCATTGTGCCTTTTGTATTAAATTCGGATCCAATTTCTGTGTTCCATCGTCCATAAGAAGGTCCAAGGTATACAGTAAACCAGAAGTGAAGCATCGGAATCTAGAACTGGACTCACAGGAGTGGTTCAAATCATAGAGTGTCAGTCCTCTTGTACTTAAGTCGGTATTGTGCCTCTTGTATTAAATTCGGATGCAATTTCTGTGTTTCATCGTCAATAAGAAGGTCCAAGAGATACAGTAAACCTGAAGTGAGGCATCGGAATCTAAAAATGGACTCACAGGAGAGGTTCAAATCATAGAAAGTTAGAGTGTCAGCAATCTTGTACTGAAGTCGGAATTGTGCCTTTTGTATTAAATTCAGATGCAGTTTCTGTTTTATCGTCAGTAAGAAGGTCCAAGGTATACAGTAAACCTGAAGGGAAGCATCGGAATATAAAACTGAACTCACAGGAGAGGTTCAAATCATAGAATGTGAGTGTGTCTGTCCTCTTGTCCTTAAGTCGGCATTGTGCCTTTTGTATTAAATTCGGATGCAATATCTGTGTTTCATCCTCAATAAGAAGGTCCAAGGGATACAGTAAACCTGAAGTGAAGCATCGGAATCTAAAACTGGACTCACAGGAGAGGTTCAAATCATAGAAAGTTAGAGTGTCAGTCCTCTTGTACTTATGTCGGCATTGTGCCTTTTGTGTTAAATTCGGATGCAATTTCTGTGTTTCATCGTCAATAAGAAGGTCCAAGCAATACAGTAAACCTGAAGTGAAGCATCGGAATCTAAAACTGGACTCACAGGAGAGGTTCAAATCATAGAAAGTTAGAGTGTCAGTCCTCTTGTACTTAAGTCGGCATTGTGCCTTTGCATTAAATTCGGATCCAATTTCTGTGTTTCATCGTCAAAGAGAATGTCCAAGGTATACAGTAAACCTGAAGTGAAGCATCGGAATCTAAAACTGGATTCACAGGAGAGGTTCAAATCATAGTAAGTTAGAGTGTCAGTCCTCTTGTACTTAAGTCGGCATTGTGCCTCTTGTATTAAATTCGGATGCAATTTCTGTGTTTCATCGTCAATAAGAAGGTCCAAGGGATACAGTTAACCTGACGTGAGGCATCGGAATCTAAAACCGGACTCACAGGAGAGGTTCAAATTATAGAAAGTTAGAGTGTCAGTCCTCGTGTACTTTAGTCGGCATTGTGCCTTTTGTATTAAATTCAGATGCAATTTCTGTGTTTCATCGTCAGTAAGAAGGTCCATGGTATACAGTAAACCTTAAGGGAAGCATTGGAATCTAAAAGTGGACACACAGGAGAGGTTCAAACCATAGACAGTGAGAGGGTCAGTTCTCTTGTATTTAGTTCGGCATTGTGCCTTTTGTATTTAATTCGGATGCAATTTCTGTGTTTCATCGTCAGTAAGAAGGTCCAAGGTATACAGTAAACCTGAAGGGATGCATCGGATTCTATAACTGGACTCACAGGAGAGGTTCAAGTCATAGAAAGTGAGAGTGTCAGTCCTCTTGTTCTTAAGTCGGCATTGTGCCTTTTGAATTTACTTCCGATGCAATTTCTGTGTTTCATCGTCAAGAAGAAAGTCCAAGGTATACAGTAGACCTGAAGTGAATCACTGGAATCTAAAACTGGACTCACAGGAGAGGTTCAAATCATAGAAAGTTAGAGAGTCAGTACTCTTGTACTTAAGTCGGCATTATGCCTTTTGAATTTAATTCCGATGCAATTTCTGTGCTTCACCGTTAAAAAGAAGATCCAAGGGATACAGTAAACCTGAAGTGGAAACTCGGAATCTGAAACTGGACTCACAGGAGAGGTTCTAATCATTGAAAGTTAGTGTGTCAGTCCTCTTGTACTTAAGTCGGCATTGTGCCTTTAGTATTAAATTCGGATGCAATTTCTGTGTTTCATCGTCAATAAGAAGGTCCAAGGGATACAGTAAACCTGATGTGATGCATCGGAATCTAAATCTGGACTCACAGGAGAGGATCAAATCATAGAAGGTAGAGTGTCAGTCCACTTGTACTTAAGTCGGCATTTTGCCTTTTGAATTTTTATTCCGATGCAATTACTGTGTTTCATCGTCAATTAGAAGTTCCAAGGTATACAGTAAACCTGTAGTGAAGCATCGGAATCTAAAACTGGACTCACAGGAGAGGTTCAAATCATAGAAGGTTAGAGTGTCAGTATTCTTGTACTTAAGTCGGCATTGTGCCTTTTGTATTAAATTCGGAAGCAATTTCTGTGTTTCATCGTCAGAAAGAAAGGTCCAAGGTATACAGTGAACCTGAAGGGATGCATCGGAATCTAAAACTGGACTCCCAGGAGAGGTTCAAATCATCGAAAGTGAGAGTGTCAGTCTTCTTGCACTTAAGTCGGCATTGTGCCTTTTGTATTAAATTCGGATGCAACATCTGTGTTTCCTCGTCAATAAGAAGGTCCAAGGTATACAGTAAACCTGAAGGGAAGCATCGAAATCTAAAACGGGACTCACAGGAGAGATTCAAATCATTGAAAGTTAGGGTGTCAGTCCTCTTGTACTTAAGTCGGCATTGTGCTTTTTGAATTTACTTCCGATGCAATTTCTGTGTTTCATCGTCAAGAAGAAGGTCCAAGGTATACAGTAAACCTGAAGTGAAGCATCGGAATCTAAAACTGGACTCACAGGAGAGGTTCTAATCATTGAAAGTTAGAGTGTCAGTCCTCTTGTACTTAAGTCGGCATTGGGCCTCTTGTATTACGTTCGGATGCAATTTCTGTGTTTCTTCGTCAATAGTAAGTTCCAAGGGATACAGTAAACCGGTAGTAAAGCATCGGAATCTAAAACTGGACTCACAGGAGAGGTTCTCATCATAGAAGGTAGAGTGTCAGTCCTCTAGTACTTAAGTCGGCATTGTGCCTTTTGAATTTTTATTCCGATGCAATTACTGTGTTTCATCCTCAATAAGAAGTTCCAAGGTATACAGTAAACCTGTAGTGAAGCATCGGAATCTAAAACTGGACTCACAGGAGAGGTTCAAATCATAGAAGGTTAGAGTGTCAGTCCTCTTGTACTTACGTCGGCATTGTGCGTTTTGTATTAAATTCAGATGCAATTTCTGTGTTTCTTCGTCAATAAGAAGGTCCAAGAGATATAGTAAACCGGTAGTAAAGCATCGGAATCTAAAACTGGACTCACAGGAGAGGTTCAAGTCATAGAAGGTAGAATGTCAGGCCTCTAGTACTTAAGTCGGCATTGTGCCTTTTGAATATTTATTCCGATGCAATTACTGTGTTTCATCCTCAATAAGAAGTTCCAAGGTATACAGTAAACCTGTAGTGAAGCATCGGAATCTAAAACTGGACTCACAGGAGAGGTTCAAACCATAGAATGTTAGAGTGTCAGTCCTCTTGTACTTAAGTCGGCATTGTGCGTTTTGTATTAAATTCAGATGCAATTTCTGTGTATCATCATCAATAAGAATGTCCAAGGGATACAGTAAACCTCAAGTGAAGCGTCGGAATCTAAAACTGGACTCACAGGAGAGGTTCAAATCATAGAAAGTGAGAGTGTCTGTCCTCTTGTACTTAAGTCGGCGTTGTACCCTTTGTATTTAATTCGGATGTAATTTCTGTTTTTCTTCATCAATAAGAAGGTCCAAGGAATACAGTAAACCTGAAGTGAATCACTGGAATCTAAAACTGGACTCACAGGAGAGGTTCAAATCATAGAAATTTAGAGAGTCAGTCCTCTTGTACTTAAGTCGGCATTATCCCTTTTGAATTTAATTCCGATGCAATTTCTGTGCTTCACCGTTAAAAAGAAGATCCAAGGGATACAGTAAACCTGAAGTGAAAAATCGGAATCTAAAACCGGACTCACAGGAGAGGTTCTAATCATTGAAAGTTAGTGTGTTAGTCCTCTTGTACTTAAGTCGGCATTGTGCCTTTAGTATGAAATTCGGATGCAATTTCTGTGTTTCATCGTCAGAAAGAAGGTCCAAGGTATACAGTAAACCTGAAGGGAAACATCGGAATCTAAAACTGGACTCCCAGGAGAGGTTCAAATCATAGAAAGTGAGAGTGTCAGTCTTCTTGCACTTAAGTCGGCATTGTGCCTTTTGTATTAAATTCGGATGCAACTTCTGTGTTTCCTCGTCAATAAGAAGGTCCAAGGTATACAGTATACCTGAAGGGAAGCATCGAAATCTAAAACTGGACACACAGGAGAGGTTCAAATCATAGAAGGTAGAGTGTCAGTCCTCTAGTACTTAAGTCGGCATTGTGCCTTTTGAATTTTTATTCCGATGCAATTACTGTGTTTCATCCTCAATAAGAAGTTCCAAGGTATACAGTAAACCTGTAGTGAAGCATCGGAATCTAAAAGTGGACTCACAGGAGAGGTTCAAATCATAGAAGGTCAGAGTGTCAGTCCTCTTGTACTTAAGTCGGCATTGTGCGTTATGTATTAAATTCAGATGCAATTTCTGAGTTTCTTCGTCAATAAGAAGGTCCAATGGATACAGTAAACCGGTAGTAAAGCATCGGAATCTGAAACTGGACTCACAGGAGAGGTTCAAGTCATAGTAGGTAGAGTGTCAGTCCTCTAGTACTTAAGTCGGCATTGTGCCTTTTGAATTTTTATTCCGATGCAATTACTGTGTCTCATCCTCAATAAGAAGTTCCAAGGTATACAGTAAACCTGTAGTGAAGCATCGGAATCTAAAACTGGACTCACAGGAGAGGTTCAAGTCATAGAAGGTAGAGTGTCAGTCCTATAGTACTTAAGTCGTCATTGTGCCTTTTGAATATTTATTCCGATGCAATTACTGTGTTTCATCCTCAATAAGAAGTTCCAAGGTATACAGTAAACCTGTAGTGAAGCATCGGAATCTAAAACTGGACTCACAGGAGAGGTACAAATCATAGAAAGTGAGAGTGTCTGTCCTCTTGTAATTAAGTCGGCATTGTGCCTTTTGTATTAATTTCGGATGCAAATTCTGTGTTTCATCGTCAATAAGAAGGTCCAAGGTATATAGTAAACCTGAAGTGAAGCATCGGAATCTAAAACTGGACTCACAGGAGAGGTTCAAATCATAGAAAGTGAGAGTGTCAGTCTTCTTGCACTTAAGTCGGCATTGTGCCTTTTGTATTAAATTCGGATGCAACTTCTGTGTTTCCTCGTCAATAAGAAGGTCCAAGGTATACAGTATACCTGAAGGGAAGCATCGAAATCTAAAACTGGACTCACAGGAGAGGTTCAAATCATAGAAGGTAGAGTGTCAGTCCTCTAGTACTTAAGTCGGTATTGTGCCTTTTGAATTTTTATGCCGATGCAATAACTGTGTTTCATCCTCAATAAGAAGTTCCAAGGTATACAGTAAACCTGTAGTGATGCATCGGAATCAAAAACTGGACTCACTGGAGAGGTTCAAATCATAGAACGTTAGAGTGTCAGTCCTGTTGTATTTAAGTCGGCATTGTGCGTTTTGTATTAACTTCAGATGCAATTTCTGTGTTTCTTCGTCAATAAGAAGGTCCAAGGGATACAGTAAACCGGTAGTAAAGCATCGGAATCTAAAACTGGACTCACAGGAGAGGTTCAAGCCATAGAAGGTAGAGTGTCAGTCCTCTAGTACTTAAGTCGGCATTGTGCCTTTTGAATATTTATTCCGATGCAATTACTGTGTTTCATCCTCAATAAGAAGTTCCAAGTTATACAGTAAACCTGTAGTGAAGCATCGGAATCTAAAACTGGACTCACAGGAGAGGTTCAAATCATAGAAGGTTAGAGTGTCAGTCCTCTTGTACTTAAGTCGGCATTGTGCGTTTTGTATTAAATTCAGATGCAATATCTGTGTTTCATCATCAACAAGAATGTCCAAGGGATACAGTAAACCTCAAGTGAAGCGTCGGAATCTAAAACTGGACTCACAGGAGAGGTTCTAATCATTGAAAGTTAGTGTGTCAGTCCTCTTGTACTTAAGTCGGCATTGTGCCTTTAGTATTAAATTCGAATGCAATTTCTGTGTTTCATCGTCAATAAGAAGGTCCAGGGGATACAGTAAACCTGAAGTGATGCATCGAAATCTAAATCTGGACTCACAGGAGAGGATCAAATCAAAGAAGGTAGAGTGTCAGTCCACTTGTACTTAAGTCGGCATTTTGCCTTTTTAATTTTTATTCCGATGCAATTACTGTGTTTCATCGTCAATTAGAAGTTCCAAGGTATACAGTAAACCTGTAGTAAAGCATCGGAATCTAAAACTGGACCCACAGGAGAGGTTCAAATCATAGAAGGTTAGAGTGTCGGTCCTCTTGTAATTAAGTCGGCATTGTGCCTTTTGTATTAAATTCGGATGCAAGTTCTGTGTTTCATCGTCAATTAGAAGGTCCAAGGTATACAGTAAACCTGAAGTGAAGCATCGGAATCTAAAACTGGACTCACAATAGAGGTTCAAATCATAGAATGTTAGAGTGTCAGTCCTCTTGTACTTAAGTCGGCATTGTGCCTTTTGTATTAAATTCGGATGCAATTTCTGTGTTTCATCGTCAGAAAGAAGGTCCAAGGTATACAGTAAACCTGAAGGGAAACAACGGAATTTAAAACTGGACTCGCAGGAGAGGTTCAAATCATAGAAAGTGAGAGTGTCAGTCTACTTGCACTTAAGTCGGCATTGTGCCTTTTGTATTAAATTCGGATGCAACTTCTGTGTTTCCTCGTCAATAAGAAGGTCCAAGGTATACAGTATACCTGAAGGGAAGCATCGAAATCTAAAACTGGACTCACAGGAGAGGTTCAAATCATAGAAGGTAGAGTGTCAGTCCTCTAGTACTTAAGTCGGCATTGTGCCTTTTGAATTTTTATTCCGATGCAATTACTGTGTTTCATCCTTAATAAGAAGTTCCAAGGGATACAGTAAACCTGTAGTGAAGCATCGGAATCTAAAACTGGACTCACAGGAGAGGTTCAAATCATAGGAGGGTAGAGTGTCAGTCCTCTTGTACTTAAGTCGGCATTGTGCGTTATGTGTTAAATTCAGATGCAATTTCTGTGTTTCTTCGTCAATAAGAAGGTCCAAGGGATACAGTAAACCGGTAGTAAAGCATCGGAATCTAAAACTGGACTCACAGGAGAGGTTCAAATCATAGAAGGTAGAGTGTCAGTCCTCTAGTACTTAAGTCGGCATTGTGCCTTTTGAATTTTTATTCCGATGCAATTACTGTGTTTCATCCTTAATAAGAAGTTCCAAGGGATACAGTAAACCTGTAGTGAAGCATCGGAATCTAAAACTGGACTCACAGGAGAGGTTCAAATCATAGGAGGGTAGAGTGTCAGTCCTCTTGTACTTAAGTCGGCATTGTGCCTTTTGTATTAAATTCGGATGCAATTTCTGTGTTTCATCGTCAGAAAGAAGGTCCAAGGTATACAGTATACCTGAAGGGAAGCATCGAAATCTAAAACTGGACTCACAGGAGAGGTTCAAATCATAGAAGGTAGAGTGTCAGTCCTCTAGTACTTAAGTCGGTATTGTGCCTTTTGAATTTTTATGCCGATGCAATAACTGTGTTTCATCCTCAATAAGAAGTTCCAAGGTATACAGTAAACCTGTAGTGATGCATCGGAATCAAAAACTGGACTCACTGGAGAGGTTCAAATCATAGAACGTTAGAGTGTCAGTCCTGTTGTATTTAAGTCGGCATTGTGCGTTTTGTATTAACTTCAGATGCAATTTCTGTGTTTCTTCGTCAATAAGAAGGTCCAAGGGATACAGTAAACCGGTAGTAAAGCATCGGAATCTAAAACTGGACTCACAGGAGAGGTTCAAGCCATAGAAGGTAGAGTGTCAGTCATCTAGTACTTAAGTCGGCATTGTGCCTTTTGAATATTTATTCCGATGCAATTACTGTGTTTCATCCTCAATAAGAAGTTCCAAGTTATACAGTAAACCTGTAGTGAAGCATCGGAATCTAAAACTGGACTCACAGGAGAGGTTCAAATCATAGAAGGTTAGAGTGTCAGTCCTCTTGTACTTAAGTCGGCATTGTGCGTTTTGTATTAAATTCAGATGCAATATCTGTGTTTCATCATCAATAAGAATGTCCAAGGGATACAGTAAACCTCAAGTGAAGCGTCGGAATCTAAAACTGGACTCACAGGAGAGGTTCTAATCATTGAAAGTTAGTGTGTCAGTCCTCTTGTACTTAAGTCGGCATTGTGCCTTTAGTATTAAATTCGAATGCAATTTCTGTGTTTCATCGTCAATAAGAAGGTCCAGGGGATACAGTAAACCTGAAGTGATGCATCGAAATCTAAATCTGGACTCACAGGAGAGGATCAAATCAAAGAAGGTAGAGTGTCAGTCCACTTGTACTTAAGTCGGCATTTTGCCTTTTTAATTTTTATTCCGATGCAATTACTGTGTTTCATCGTCAATTAGAAGTTCCAAGGTATACAGTAAACCTGTAGTAAAGCATCGGAATCTAAAACTGGACCCACAGGAGAGGTTCAAATCATAGAAGGTTAGAGTGTCGGTCCTCTTGTAATTAAGTCGGCATTGTGCCTTTTGTATTAAATTCGGATGCAAGTTCTGTGTTTCATCGTCAATTAGAAGGTCCAAGGTATACAGTAAACCTGAAGTGAAGCATCGGAATCTAAAACTGGACTCACAATAGAGGTTCAAATCATAGAATGTTAGAGTGTCAGTCCTCTTGTACTTAAGTCGGCATTGTGCCTTTTGTATTAAATTCGGATGCAATTTCTGTGTTTCATCGTCAGAAAGAAGGTCCAAGGTATACAGTAAACCTGAAGGGAAACAACGGAATTTAAAACTGGACTCGCAGGAGAGGTTCAAATCATAGAAAGTGAGAGTGTCAGTCTACTTGCACTTAAGTCGGCATTGTGCCTTTTGTATTAAATTCGGATGCAACTTCTGTGTTTCCTCGTCAATAAGAAGGTCCAAGGTATACAGTATACCTGAAGGGAAGCATCGAAATCTAAAACTGGACTCACAGGAGAGGTTCAAATCATAGAAGGTAGAGTGTCAGTCCTCTAGTACTTAAGTCGGCATTGTGCCTTTTGAATTTTTATTCCGATGCAATTACTGTGTTTCATCCTTAATAAGAAGTTCCAAGGGATACAGTAAACCTGTAGTGAAGCATCGGAATCTAAAACTGGACTCACAGGAGAGGTTCAAATCATAGGAGGGTAGAGTGTCAGTCCTCTTGTACTTAAGTCGGCATTGTGCGTTATGTGTTAAATTCAGATGCAATTTCTGTGTTTCTTCGTCAATAAGAAGGTCCAAGGGATACAGTAAACCGGTAGTAAAGCATCGGAATCTAAAACTGGACTCACAGGAGAGGTTCAAATCATAGAAGGTAGAGTGTCAGTCCTCTAGTACTTAAGTCGGCATTGTGCCTTTTGAATTTTTATTCCGATGCAATTACTGTGTTTCATCCTTAATAAGAAGTTCCAAGGGATACAGTAAACCTGTAGTGAAGCATCGGAATCTAAAACTGGACTCACAGGAGAGGTTCAAATCATAGGAGGGTAGAGTGTCAGTCCTCTTGTACTTAAGTCGGCATTGTGCCTTTTGTATTAAATTCGGATGCAATTTCTGTGTTTCATCGTCAGAAAGAAGGTCCAAGGTATACAGTAAACCTGAAGGGAAACATCGGAATCTAAAACTGGACTCCCAGGAGAGGTTCAAATCATTGAAAGTTAGAGTGTTAGTCCTCTTGTACTTAAGTCGGCATTGTGCCTTTTGAATTTACTTCCGATGCAATTTCTGTGTTTCATCGTCAAGAAGAAGGTCCAAGGTATACAGTAAACCTGAAGTGAAGCATCGGAATCTAAAACTGGACTCACAGAAAAGGTTCTAATCATTGAAAGTTAAAGTGTCAGTCCTCTTGTACTTAAGTCGGCATTGGGCCTCTTGTATTAAATTCGGATGCAATTTCTGTGTTTCTTCGTCAATAAGAAGGTCCAAGGGATACAGTAAACCTGAAGTGAAGCATCGGATTCTAAAACTGGACTCACAGGAGAGGTTCAAATCATAGAAAGTTAGAGTGTACGTCCTCTTGTACTTAAGTCGGCGTTGTGCTTTTTGTATTAAATTCGGATGCAATTTCTGAGTTTCATCGTCAGAAAGAAGGTCCATGGAATACAGTAAACCTGAAGTCAATCATCGGAATCTAAAACTGGACTCACAGGAGAGGTTCAAATCATAGAAGGTAGAGTGTCAGTCCTCTAGTACTTAAGTCCCGCATTGTGCCTTTTGAATTTCTATTCCGATGCAATTACTGTGTTTCATCCTCAATAAGAAGTTCCAAGGTATACAGTAAACCTGTAGTGAAGCATCGGAATCTAAAACTGGACTCACAGGAGAGGTTCAAATCATGGAAGGTTAGAGTGTCAGTCCTCTTGTACGTAAGTCGGCATTGTGCGTTTTGTATTAAATTCCGATGCAATTTCTGTTTTTCTTCGTCAATAAGAAGGTCCAAGGGATACAGTAAACCGGTAGTAAAGCATCGGAATCTAAAACTGGACTCACTGGAGAGGTTCAAGTCATAGAAGGTAGAGTGTCAGTCCTCTAGTACTTAAGTCGGCATTGTGCCTTTTGAATTTTTATTCCAATGCAATTACTGTGTTTCATCCTCAATAAGAAGTTCCAAGGTATACAGTGAACCTGTAGTGAAGCATCGGAATCTAAAACTGGACTCACAGGAGAGGTTCAAATCATAGAATGTTACAGTGTCAGTCCTCTTGTACTTAAGTCGACATTGTGCGTTTTGTATTAAATTCAGATGCAATTTCTGTTTTTCATCATCAATAAGAAGGTCCAAGGAATACAGTAAACCTGAAGTGAATCACTGGAATATAAAACTGGGCTAACAGGAAAGGTTCAAATCATAGTTAGTTAGAGAGTCAGTCCTCTTGTACTTAAGTCTGCATTGTGAGTTTTGAATTTAATTCGGATGCAATATCTGTGTCTCATCGTCATTAAGACGGTCCAAGGTATACAGGAAACCTGAAGTGAAGCATCGGAATCTAAAACTGGACTCACAGGAGAGGTTCAAATCATAGAAAGTTAAAGTGTCAGTCCTCTTGTACTTAAGTCGGCATTTTGCCTTTGAATTTAATTCCCATGCAATTTCTGTGTTTCATCGTCGATGAGAAGGTCCAAGGTATACAGGAAACCTGAAGTGAAGCATCGGAACCTTCGACTGTACTCACAGGAGAATTTCAAATCATAGAAACTGAGTGTGTCAATCCTCTTGTACTTAAGTCGGCATTGTGCCTCTTGTATTAAATTCGGATGCAATTTCTGTGTTTCATCGTCAATAAGAAGGTCCAAGGGATACAGTAAACCTGAAGTGAGGCATCGGAATCTAAAACTGGACTCACAGGAGAGGTTCAAATTATAGAAAGTTAGAGTGTCAGTCCTCTTGTACTTAAGTCGGCATTGTGCCTTTTGTATTAAATTCGGATGCAATTTCTGTGTTTCATCGTCTGTAAGAAGGTCCATGGTATACAGTAAAACTGAAGGGAAGCATTGGAATCTAAAACTGGACTCACAGGAGAGGTTCAAATCATAGAAAGTGAGAGTGTCAGTCCTCTTGTACTTAAGTCGGCATTGTGCCTTTTGTATTAAATTCGGATGCAATTTCTGTGTTTCATCGTCAGTATGAAGGTCCAAGGTATACAGAAACCTAAAGGGATGCAACGGAATCTAAAACTGGACTCACAGGAGAGATTCAAATCATTGAAAGTTAGAGTGTTAGTTCTCTTGTACTTTTGTCGGCATTGTGCTTTTGAATTTAATTCCGATGCAATTTCTGTGTTTCATCGTCAATAAGAAGGTCCAAGGTATACAGTAAACCTGAAGTGAAGCATCGGAATCTAAAACTGGACTCACAGGAGTGGTTCAAATTATGGAAAAGTAGGGTGTCAGTCCTCTTGTACTTAAGTCGGCTTTGTGCCTTTTGAATTTCATTCCGATGCAATTTCTGTGCTTCACCGTTAAAAAGAAGGTCCATGGGATACAGTAAACCTGTAGTGAAAAATCGGAATCTAAATCTGGACTGACAGGAGTGGTTCTAATCATTGAAAGTTAGAGTGTCAGTCCTCTTTTACTTAAGTCGGCATTGTGCCTTTTGTATTAAATTCGGAAGCAATTTCTGTGTTTCATCGTCAATAAGAAGGACCTAGGGATACAGTAAACCTGAAGTGAAGCATCGGAATCTAAATCTGGACTCACAGGAGAGGTTCAAATCGTAGAAGGTAGAGTGTCAGTCCTCTTGTACTTAAGTCGGCATTGTGCCTTTTGAATTTTTATTCCGATGCAATTACTGTGTTTCTTCGTCTGTAAGAAGTTCCAAGTTATACAGTAAACCTGTAGTGAAGCATCGGAATCTAAAACTGGACTCACAGGAGAGGTTCAAATCCTAGAAGGTTAGAGTGTCAGTCCTCTTGTACTTAAGAGCGCATTGTGCCTTTTGTATTAAATTCGGATGCAATTTCTGTGTTTCATCGTCAATAAGAATGTCCAAGGGATACAGTAAACCTCAAGTGAAGCGTCGGAATCTAAAACTGGACTCACAGGTGAGGTTCAATTCATAGAAAGTTAGAGTGTCAGTCCTCTTGTACTTAAGTCGGCATTGTGCCTTTTGCATTAAATTCGGATCCAATTTCTGTGTTTCATCGTCAATAAGAAGGTCCAAGGGATACAGTAAACCTAAAGTGAATCATAGGAATCTAAAACTGGACTCACAGGAGAGGTTCAAATCATAGAAAGTTAGAGAGTCAGTCCTCTTGTACTTAAGTCGGCATTGTGCCTTTTCAATTTAGTTCGGTTACAATATCTGTGTTTTATCGTCAATAAGAAGGTCCAAGGTATACAGAAAACCTGAAGTGAGGCATCGGAATCTAAAACTGGACTCACAGGAGAGGTTCAAATCATAGAAAGTGAGAGTGTCAGTCCTCTTGTACTTACGTCGGCATTGTGCCTTTTGTATTAAATTCGGATGCAATTTCTGTGTTTCATCGTCAATAAGAAGGTCCAAGGTATACAGTAAACCTGAAGGGAAGCATCGAAATCTAAAACTGGACTCACAGGAGAGGTTCAAATCATAGAAAGTTAGAGTGTCAGTCCACTTGTACTTAAGTCGTCATTGCGCCTTCTGAATTTTATTCCGACGCAATTTCTGTGTTTCATCGTCAATAAGAAGGTCCAAGGTATACAGGAAACCTGAAACGAAGCATCGGAAACTAAAACTGCACCCACAGGAGAGGTTCAAATCATAGAAAGTGAGAGTGTCAGTCTTCTTGTACTTAAGTCGGCATTGTGCCTTTTGCATTAATTTCGGATCCAATATCTGTGTTTCATCGTCAGTAAGAAGGTCCAAGGTATACAGTAAACTTGAGTGGAAGCATCGGAATCTAAAACTGGACTCACAGGAGAGGTTCAAATCATAGAAAGTTTAAGTGTCAGTCCTCTTGTACTTAAGTCGGCATTGTGCCTTGTGTATTACATTCGGATGCAATTTTTGTGTTTCATCGTCAATAAGAAGGTCCAAGGGATACAGTAAACCTGAAGTGAAGCATCGGATTCTAAAACTGGACTCACAGGAGAGGTTCAAATCATAGAAAGTTAGAGTGTACGTCCTCTTGTACTTAAGTCGGCGTTGTGCTTTTTGTATTAAATTCGTATGCAATTTCTGTGTTTCATCGTCAGAAAGAAGGTCCAAGGAATACAGTAAACCTGAAGTCAATCATCGGAATCTAAAACTGGACTCACAGGAGAGGTTCAAATCATAGAAAGTTAGAGAGTCAGTCCTCTTGTACTTCAGTCGGCATTGTGCCATTTGAATTTAATTCCGATGCAATGTCTGTGTATCATCGTCACTAAGAAGATCCAAGGTATATAGGAAATCTGAAATGAAGCATCGGAATCTAAAACTGGACTCACAGGAGAGGTTCAAATAATAGAAAGTGAGAGTGTCAGTTCTCTTGTACTTAAGTCGGCATTGTGCCTTCTTTATTAAATTCGGATGCAATTTCTGTGTTTCATCGTCAGAAAGAAGGTCCAAGGTATACAGTAAACCTGAAGGGATGCATCGGAATCTAAAACTGGACTCCCAGGAGAAGTTCAAATCATAGAAAGTGAGAGTGTCAGTCTTCTTGCACTTAAGTTGGCATTGTGCATTTTCTATTAAATTCGGATGCAACTTCTGTGTTTCCTCGTCAATAAGAAGGTCCAGGGTATACAGTAAACCTGAAGGGAGACATCGAAATCTAAAACTGGACTCACAGGAGGGATTCAAATCATTGAAAGTTAGAGTGTCAGTCCTCTTGTACTTAAGTCGGCATTGTGCATTTTGAATTTACTTCCGATGCAAATTCTGTGTTTCATCGTCAAGAAGAAGGTCCAAGGTATACAGTGAACCTGAAGTGAAGCATCGGAATCTAAAACTGGACTCACAGGAGAGGTTCTAACCATTGAAAGTTAGAGTGTCAGTCCTCTTATTTTTAAGTCGGCATTGGGCCTCTTGTATTAAATTCGGATGCCATTTCTGTGTTTCTTCGTCAATAAGAAGGTCCAAGGGATACAGTAAACCGGTAGTATAGCATCGGAATCTAAAACTGGACTCACAGGAGAGGTTCAAATCATAGAAGGTAGAGTGTCAGTCCTCTAGTACTTAAGTCGGCATTGTGCCTTTTGAATCTTTATTCCGATGTAATTACTGTGTTTCATCCTCAATAAGAAGTTCCAAGGTATACAGTAAATCGTAGTGAAGCATCGGAATCTAAAACTGGACTCACAGGAGAGGTTCAAATCATAGAAAATTAGTGTGTCAGTCCCCTTGTACTTAAGTCGGCATTGTGCGCTTTGTATTAAACTCAGATGCAATTTCTGTGTTTCTTCGTCAATAAGAAGGTCCAAGGGATACAGTAAACCGGTAGTAAAGCATTGGAATCTAAAACTGGGCTCAGAGGAGAGGTTCAAGTCATAGAAGGTAGAGCGTCAGTCCTCTAGTACTTAAGTCGGCATTGTGCCTTTTGAATTTTTATTCCGATGCCATTACTGTGTTTCATCCTCAATAAGAAGTTCCAAGGTATACAGTAAACCTGTAGTGAAGCATCGGAATCTAAAACTGGACTCATAGGAGAGGTTCATATCATAGAAGGTTAGAGTGTCAGTCCTCTTGTACTTAAGTCGGCATTGTGCGTTTTGTATTAAATTCAGATGCAATTTCTGTGTTTCATCATCAATAAGAATGTCCAAGGGATACAGTAAACCACAAGTGAAGCTTCGGAATCTAAAACTGGACTCACAGGAGAGGTTCAATTCATAGAAAGTTAGAGTGTCAGTCCTCTTGTACTTAAGTCGGCATTGTGCCTTTTGTATTAAATTCGGATGCAATTTCTGTGTTTCATCGTCAATAAGAAGGTCCAAGGGATACAGTAAACCTGAAGTGAGGCATCGGAATCTAAAACTGGACTCACAGAAGAGGTTCAAATTATAGAAAATTAGAGTGTCAGTCCTCTTGTACTTAAGTCGGCATTGTGCCTTTTGTATTAAGTTCGGATGCAATTTCCGTGTTTCATCGTCTGTAAGAAGGTCCGTGGTATACAGTAAAACTGAAGGGAAGCATTGGAATATAAAACTGGACTCACAGGAGAGGTTCAAATCATAGAAAGTGAGAGTGTCAGTCCTCTTGTACGTAAGTCGGCATTGTGCCTTTTGTATTAAATTCGGATGCAATTTCGGTGTTTCATCGTCAGTATGAAGGTCCAAGGTATACAGTAAACTTAAAGGGATGCATTGGAATCTAAAACTGGACTCACAGCAGAGATTTTAATCATTGAAAGTTAGAGTGTCAGTTCTCTTGTACTTAAGTCGACATTGTGCTTTTGAATTTAATTCCGATGCAATTTCTGTGTTTCATCGTCAATAAGGAGGTCCAAGGTATACAGTAAACCTGAAGTGAAGCATTGGAATCTAAAACTGGACTCACAGGAGTGGTTCAAATTGTAGAAAGGTAGAGTGTCAGTCCTCTTGTACTTAAGTCGGCATTGTGCCTTTTGAATTTCATTCCGATGCAATTTCTGTGCTTCACCGTTAAAAAGAAGGTCCAAGGGATACAGTAAACCCGAAGTGAAAAATCGGAATCTAAAACTGGACTCACAGGAGAGGTTCAAATCGTAGAAGGTAGAGTGTCAGTCCTCCTGTACTTAAGTCGGCATTGTGCCTTTTGAATTTTTATTCCGATGCAATTACTGTGTTTTTTCTTCAGTAAGATGTTCCAAGGTATACAGTAAACCTGTAGTGAAGCATCGTAATCTAAAACTGGACTCACAGGACAGGTTCAAATCATAGAAAGTGAGAATGTCAGTCGTCTTGTACTTAAGTCGGCATTGTGCCTTTTGTATTAAATTCGGATGCTATTTCTGTGTTTCTTCATCAATAAGAAGGTCCAAGGGATACAGTAATCCTAAAGTGATTTATAGGAATCTAAACCTGGACTCACAGGAGAGGTACAAATCATAGAAAGTTTGAGTGTCAGTCATCTTGTACTTAAGTCGGCATTGTGCCTTTCAAATTTCACTTCGATGCAATTTCTGTGCCTCATCGTCAATAAGAAGGTCCATGGTATTACAGTAAACCTGAAGTGTAGTATCGGAATCTAAAACTGGACTCACAGGAGAGGTTCAAATCATAGAAAGTTAGAGTGTCTGTCCTCTTGTACTTGAGTAAGCAGTGTGCCTATTGTATTACATTCGGATGCTATTTCTGTGTTTCATCGTCAACAAGAAGGTCCAAGGGATACAGAAAACCTGAAGTGAAGCATCGGATTCTAAAACTGGACTCACAGGAGAGGTTCAAATCATAGAAAGTTTGAGTGTCAGTCATCTTGTACTTAAGTCGGCATTGTGCCTTTTGAATTTCACTTCGATGCAATTTCTGTGCTTCATCGTCAATAAGAAGGTCCATGGTATACAGTAAACCTGAAGGGAAGCATCGAAATCTAAAACTGGACTCACAGGAGAGGTTCAAATCATAGAAAGTTAGAGTGTCTGTCCTCTTGTACTTGAGTAAGCAGTGTGCCTATTGTATTACATTCGGATGCTATTTCTGTGTTTCATCGTCAACAAGAAGGTCCAAGGGATACAGAAAACCTGAAGTGTAGCATCGGAATCTAAAACTGGACTCACAGGAGAGGTTCAAATCATAGAAAGTTAGAGTGTCCGTCCTCTTGTACTTAAGTCGTCATTGCGCCTTCTCAATTTAGTTCCGATGCAATTTCTGTGTTTCATCGTCAATAAGAAGGTCCAAGGTATACAGGAAACCTGAAGTGAAGCATCGGAAACTAAAACTGGACCCACAGGAGAGGTTCAAATCATAGAAAGTGAGAGTGTCAGTCCTCTTGTACTTAAGTCGGCATTGTGCCTTTTGCATTAATTTCGGATCCAATTTCTGTGTTTCATCGTCAGTAAGAAGGTCCAAGGTATACATTAAACTTGAAGGGAAGCATCGGAATCTAAAACTGGACTCACAGGAGAGGTTGAAATTATAGAATGTTAGAGTGTCAGTCCTCTTGTACTTAAGTCGGCATTGTGCCTTGTGTATTACATTCGGATGCAATTTTTGTGTTTCATCGTCAATAAGAATGTCCAAGGGATACAGTAAACCTGAAGTGAAGCATCGGAATCTAAATCTGGACTCACAGGAGAGGTTCAAATCGTAGAAGGTAGAATGTCAGTCCTCTTGTACTTAAGTCGGCATTGTGCCTTTTGAATTTTTATTCCGATGCAATTACTGTGTTTCTTCGTCAGTAAGAAGTTCCAAGTTAAACAGTAAACCTGTAGTGAAGCATTGGAATTTAAAACTGGACTCACAGGAGAGGTTCAAATCCTAGAAGGTTAGAGTGTCACTCCTCTTGTACTTAAGAGCGCATTGTGCCTTTTGTATTAAATTCGGATGCAATTTCTGTGTTTCATCGTCAATAAGAATGTCCAAGGTATACATTAAACTTGAAGGGAAGCATCGGAATATAAAATTGGACTCAAAGGAGAGGTTCAAATCATAGAAAGTTAGAATGTCAGTCCTCATGTACTTAAGTCGGCATTGTGCCTTATGTATTAAATTCAGATTCAATTTCTGTGTTTCATCGTCAATAAGAAGGTCCAAGGGATACAGTAAACCTAAAGTGAATCATAGGAATCTAAAACTGGACTCACAGGAGAGGTTCAAATCATAGAAAGTTACAGAGTCAGTCCTCTTGTACTTAAGTCGGCATTGTGCCTTTTCAATTTAATTCGGATGCAATATCTGTGTTTTATCGTCAATAAGAAGGTCCAAGGTATACAGAAAACCTGAAGTGAAGCATCGGAATCTAAAACTGGACTCACAGGAGAGGTTCAAATCATAGAAAGTGAGAGTGTCAGTCCTCTTGTACTCAAGTCGGCATTGTGCCTTTTGTATTAAATTCGGATGCAATTTCTGTGTTTCATCGTCAATAAGAAGGTCCAAGGTATACAGTAAACCTGAAGGGAAGCATCGAAATCTAAAACTGGACTCACAGGAGGGGTTCAAATCGTAGAAAGTTAGAGTGTCAGTCCACTTGTACTTAAGTCGTCATTGCGCCTTCTGAATTTTATTCCGACGCAATTTCTGTGTTTCATTGTCAATAAGAAGGTCCAAGGTATACAGGAAACCTGAAACGAAGCATCGGAAACTAAAACTGGACCCACAGGAGAGGTTCAAATCATAGAAAGTGAGAGTGTCAGTCTTCTTGTACTTACGTCGGCATTGTGCGTTTTGCATTAATTTCGGATCCAATATCTGTGTTTCATCGTCAGTAAGAAGGTCCAAGGTATACAGTAAACTTGAGTGGAAGCATCGGAATCTAAAACTGGACTCACAGGAGAGGTTCAAATCATAGAAAGTTTAAGTGTCAGTCCTCTTGTACTTAAGTCGGCATTGTGCCTTGTGTATTACATTCGGATGCAATTTTAGTGTTTCATCGTCAATAAGAAGGTCCAAGGTATACAGGAAACCTGAAGTGAAGCATCGGAATCTAAAACTGGACTCACAGAAGAGGTTCAAATCATAGAAAGTTAGAGTGTCAGTCCTCTTGTACTTAAGTCGGCATTGTGCTTTTTGTATTAAATTCGGATGCAATTTCTGTGTTTCATCGTCAATAAGAAGGTCCAAGGAATACAGTAAACTTGAAGTGAATCATCGGAATCTAAAACTGGACTCACAGGAGAGGTTCAAATCATAGAAAGTTAGAGAGTCAGTCCTCTTGTACTTCAGTCGGCATTGTGCCTTTTGAATTTAATTCCGATGCAATGTCTGTGTTTCATCGTCACTAAGAAGATCCAAGGTATATAGGAAATCTGATGTGAAGCATCGGAATCTAAAACTGGACTCACAGGAGAGGTTCAAATAATAGAAAGTGAGAGTGTCAGTTCTCTTGTACTTAAGTCGGCATTGGGCCTCTTGTATTAAATTCGGATGCAATTTCTGTGTTTCTTCGACAATAAGAAGGTCCAAGGGATACAGTAAACCGGTAGTAAAGCATCGGAATCTAAAACTGGACTCACAGGAGAGGTTCAAATCATAGAAGGTAGAGTGTCAGTCCTCTAGTACTTAAGTCGGCATTGTGCCTTTTGAATTTTTATTCCGATGCAATTACTGTGTTTCATCCTCAATAAGAAGTTCCAAGGTATACAGTAAACCTGTAGTGAAGCATCGGAATCTAAAACTGGACTCACAGGAGAGGTTCAAATCATAGAAAATTAGAGTGTCAGTCCTCTTGTACTTAAGTCGGCATTGTGCGTTTTGTATTAAACTCAGATGCAATTTCTGTGTTTCTTCGTCAATAAGAAGGTCCAAGGGATACAGTAAACCGGTAGTAAAGCATTGGAATCTAAAACTGGACTCAGAGGAGAGGTTCAAGTCATAGAAGGTAGAGCGTCAGTCCTCTAGTACTTAAGTCGGCATTGTGCCTTTTGAATTTTTATTCCGATGCTATTACTGTGTTTCATCCTCAATAAGAAGTTCCAAGGTATACAGTAAACCTGTAGTGAAGCATCGGAATCTAAAACTGGACTCACAGGAGAGGTTCATATCATAGAAGGTTAGAGTGTCAGTCCTCTTGTACTTAAGTCGGCATTGTGCGTTTTGTATAAATTTCAGATGCAATTTCTGTGTTTCATCATCAATAAGAATGTCCAAGGGATACAGTAAACCTCAAGTGAAGCTTCGGAATCTAAAACTGGACTCACAGGAGAGGTTCAATTCATAGAAAGTTAGAGTGTCAGTAGTCTTGTACTTAAGTCGGCATTGTGCATCTTGTATTAAATTCGGACGCAATTTCTGTGTTTCATCGTCAATAAGAAGGTCTAAGGGATACAGTAAACCTGAAGTGAGGCATCGGAATCTAAAACTGGACTCACAGAGGAGGTTCAAATTATAGAAAGTTAGAGTGTCAGTCCTCTTGTACTTAAGTCGGCATTGTGCCTTTTGTATTAAATTCGGATGCAATTTCTGTGTTTCATCGTCTGTAAGAAGGTCCATGGTATACAGTAAAACTGAAGGGAAGCATTGGAATATAAAACTGGACTCACAGGAGCGGTTCAAATCATAGAAAGTGAGAGTGTCAGTCCTCTTGTACGTAAGTCGGCGTTGTGCCTTTTGTATTAAATTCGGATGCAATTTCGGTGTTTCATCGTCAGTATGAAGGTCCAAGGTATACAGTAAACTTAAAGGGATGCATTGGAATCTAAAACTGGACTCACAGGAGAGATTCAAATCATTGAAAGTTAGAGTGTCAGTTCTCTTGTACTTAAGTCGGCATTGTGCTTTTGAATTTAATTCCGATGCAATTTCTGTGTTTCATCGTCAATAAGGAGGTCCAAGGTATACAGTAAGCCTGAAGTGAAGCATCGGAATCTAAAACTGGACTCACAGGAGTGGTTCAAATTGTAGAAAGGTAGAGTGTCAGTCCTCTTGTACTTAAGTCGGCATTGTGCCTTTTGAATTTCATTCCGATGCAATTTCTGTGCTTCACCGTTAAAAAGAAGGTCCGAGGGATACAGTAAACCTGAAGTGAAAAATCGGAATCTAAAACTGGACTCACAGGAGAGGTTCAAATCGTAGAACGTAGAGTGTCAGTCCTCCTGTACTTAAGTCGGCATTGTGCCTTTTGAATTTTTATTCCGATGCGATTACTGTGTTTCTTCGCCAGTAAGATGTTCCAAGGTATACAGTAAACCTGTAGTGAAGCATCGGAATCGAAAACTGGACTCACAGGGGAGGTTCAAATCCTAGAAGGTTAGAGTGTCAGTCCTCTTGTACTTAAGTGCGCATCGCGCCTTTTGTATTAAATTCGGATGCAATTTCTGTGTTTCATCGTCAATAAGAATGTCCAAGGGATACAGTAAACCTCAAGTGAAGTTTCGGAATCTAAAACTGGACTCACAGGAGAGGTTCAACTCATAGAAAGTTAAGGTGTCAGTCCTCTTGTACTGAAGTCGGCATTGTGCCTTTTGCATTACATTCGGATCCAATTTCTGTGTTTCATCGTCAATAGGAAGGTCCAAAGTATACAGTATACCTGAAGTGTAGCATCGGAAAATAAAACTGGACTCAAAGGAGAGGTTCAAATCATAGAAAGTTAGAATGTCAGTCCTCTTGTACTTAAGTCGGCATTGTGCTTTTTGTATTAAATTCAGATGCAATTTCTGTGTTTCATCGTCAGTATGAAGGTCCAAGGTATACAGTAAACCTGAAGGGAAGCATCGAAATCTAAAACTGGACTCACAGGAGAGGTTCAAATCATAGAAAGTTAGAGTGTCCGTCCTCTTGTACTTAAGTCGTCATTGCGCCTTCTCAATTTAGTTCCGATGCAATTTCTGTGTTTCATCGTCAATAAGAAGGTCCAAGGTATACAGGAAACCTGAAGTGAAGCATCGGAAACTAAAACTGGACCCACAGGAGAGGTTCAAATCATAGAAAGTGAGAGTGTCAGTCCTCTTGTACTTAAGTCGGCATTGTGCCTTTTGCATTAATTTCGGATCCAATTTCTGTGTTTCATCGTCAGTAAGAAGGTCCAAGGTATACATTACACTTGAAGGGAAGCATCGGAATCTAAAACTGGACTCACAGGAGAGGTTGAAATCATAGAATGTTAGAGTGTCAGTCCTCTTGTACTTAAGTCGGCATTGTGCCTTGTGTATTACATTCGGATGCAATTTTTGTGTTTCATCGTCAATAAGAAGGTCCAAGGGATACAGTAAACCTGAAGTGAAGCATCGGATTCTAAAACTGGACTCACAGGAGAGGTTCAAATCATAGAAAGTTAGAGTGTACGTCCTCTTGTACTTAAGTCGGCATTGTGCCTTTTACATTAAATTCGGATCCAATTTCTGTGTTTCATCGTCAATAAGACGGTCCAAGGTATACAGTAAACCTGAAGTGAAGCATCGGAATATAAAACCGGACTCACAGCAGAGGTTCAAATCATAGAAAGTTAGAGTGTCAATCCTCCCTTACTTAAGTCGGCATTGTGCTCTTTGTATTAAATTCGGATGCAATTTCTGTGTTTCATCGTCAATAAGAATTTCCAAGGTATACAGGAAACCTGAAGTGAAGCATCGGAAACTAAAACTGGACCCACAGGAGAGGTTCAAATCATAGAAAGTGAGAGTGTTTGTCCTCTTGTACTTAGGTCGGCATTGTGCCTTTTGTATTAAATTCATATGCAATTTCTGTGTTTCATCATCAATAAGAAGGTCCAAGGAATACAGTAAACCTGAAGTGAACCATCGGAATCTAAAACTGGACTCACAGGAGAGGTTCAAATCATAGAAAGTTAGAAAGTCAGTCCTCTTGTACTTCAGTCGGCATTGTGCCTTTTGAATTTAATTCGGATGCAATGTCTGTGTTTCATCGTCAATAAGAAGGTGCAAGGTATACAGTACACCTGAAGGGAAGCATCGAAATCTAAAACTGGACTCAAACGAGACATTCCAATCATTGAAAGTTAGAGTGTCAGTCCTCTTGTACTTAAGTCGGCATTGTGCCTTTTGAATTTACTTCCGATGCAATTTCTGTGTTCCATCGTCAAGAAGAAGGTCCAAGGTATACAGTAAACCTGAAGTGAAGCATCGGAATCTAAAACTGGACTCACCGGAGAGATTCCAATCATAGAAAGTTAGAGTGTCAGTCCTCTTGTACTTAAGTCGGTATTGTGCCTTTTGAATTTAATTCCGATGCAATTTCTGTGTTTCATCGTCATAAAGAATGTCCAAGGTATACAGTAAACCTGAAGTGAAGAATCGTAACCTAAAACTGAACTCACAGGAGAGGTTCAAATTATAGAAAGGTAGAGTGACAGTCCTCCTGTACTTAAGTCGGCATTGTGCCTTTTGAATTTCATTCCGATGCAATTTCTGTGCTTCGCCGTTAAAAAGAAGGTCCATGGGATACAGTAAACCTGAAGTGAAAAATCGGAATCTACAACTGGACTCACAGAAAAGGTTCTAATCATTTAAAGTTAGAGTGTCAGTCCTCTTGTACTTAAGTCGGCATTGTGCCTGTTGTACTAAATTCGGATGCAATTTCTGTGTTTCATAGTCAATACGAAGGTCCAAGGGATACAGCAAACCTGAAGTGAAGCATCTGATTCTAAAACTAGACTTACAGGAGAGGTTCAAATCATAGAGTGTCAGTCCTCTTGTACTTAAATCGGCATTGTGCCTTTTGTATTAAATTCGGATGCAATTTCTGTGTTTCATCGTCAATACGAAGGTCCAAGGTATACAGTAAACCTGAAGGGAAGCATCGGAATCTAAAACTGGACCCACAGGAGAGGTTCAAATCAGAGAAAGTTAGAGTGTCAGTCCTCTTGTACTTAAGTGGGCATTGTGACTTTTGTATTAAATTCAGATGCAATTTCTGTGTTTCATCGTCAATAAGAAGGTCCAAGATATACAGTAAACCTGATGGGAATCATCGGAACCTAAAACTGGACTCATAAGAGAGGTTCAAATCATAGAAAGTGAGAGTGTATGACCTCTTGTACTTAGGTCGGCATTGTGAATTTTGTATTAAATTCAGATGCAATTTCTGTGTTTCATCATCAATAAGAAGGTCCAAGGAATACAGTAAACCTGAAGTGAATCATCGGAATCTAAAACTGGACACACTGGAGAGGTTCAAATCATAGAAAGTTAGAGAGTCAGTCCTCTTGTACTTCAGTCGGCATTGTGCCTTTTGAATTTAATTCAGATGCAACGTCTGTGTTTCATTGTCAATAAGAAGATCCAAGGTATATAGGAAATCTGAAGTGAAGCTTCGGAATCTAAAACTGGACTCACAGGAGAGGTTCAAATCATAGAATGTGAGAGTGTCAGTCCTCTTGTACTTAAGTCGGCATTGTGCCTTTTGTATTAAATTCGGATGGAATTTCTGTGTTTCATCGTCAATAAGAAGGTCCAAGGTATACACGAAACCTGAAGTCAAGCATCGGAATCTAAAACTGGACTCAGAGGAGAGGTTCAAATCATCGAAAGTTATAGTGTCAGTCCTCTTGTACTTAAGGCGGCATTGTGACTTTTGAATTTACTTCCGATGCATTTTCTGTGTTTCAGCGTCAAGAAGTAGGTCCAAGGTATACAGTAAACCTGAAGTGAAGCATCGGAATCTAAATCTGGACTCACCGGAGAGATTCAAATCATAGAAAGTTAGAGTGTCAGTCCTCTTGTACTTAAGTCGGAATTGTGCTTTTTGAATTTAATTCCGATGCAATTTCTGTATTTCATCGTCAAAAAGAATGTCCAAGGTATACAGTAAACCTGAAGTGAAGCATCGTAATCTAAAACTTGACTCACAGGAGAGGTTCAATTATAGAAAAGTAGAGTATCTGTCCTCTTGTACTTAAGTCGCATTGTGCCTTTTGCATTAATTTCGGATCCAATTTCTGTGTTTCATCGTCAGTAAGAAGGTCCAAGGTATACATTACACTTGAAGGGAAGCATCGGAATCTAAAACTGGACCCACAGGAGAGGTTGAAATCATAGAATGTTAGAGTGTCAGTCCTCTTGTACTTAAGTCGGCATTGTGCCTTGTGTATTACATTCGGATGCAATTTTTGTGTTTCGTCGTCAATAAGAAGGTCCAAGGGATACAGTAAACCTGAAGTGAAGCATCGGATTCTAAAACTGGACTCACAGGAGAGGTTCAAATCATAGAAAGTTAGAGTGTACGTCCTCTTGTACTTAAGTCGGCATTGTGCCTTTTACATTAAATTCGGATCCAATTTCTGTGTTTCATCGTCAATAAGACGGTCCAAGGTATACAGTAAACCTGAAGTGAAGCATCGGAATATAAAACTGGACTCACAGAAGAGGTTCAAATCATAGAAAGTGAGAGTGTCAGTCCTCTTGTACTTAAGTCGGCATTGTGCTCTTTGTATTAAATTCGGATGCAATTTCTGTGTTTCATCGCCAATAATAAGGTCCAAGGTATACAGGAAACTTGAAGTGAAGCATCGGAATCTAAAACTGGACTCACAGGAGAGGTTCAAATCATAGAAAGTGAGAGTGTTTGTCCTCTTGTACTTAGGTCGGCATTGTGCCTTTTGTATTAAATTCATATGCAATTTCTGTGTTTCATCATCAATAAGAAGGTCCAAGGCATACAGTAAACCTGAAGTGAACCATCGGAATCTAAAACTGGACTCACAGGAGAGGTTCAAATCATAGAAAGTTAGAAAGTCAGTCCTCTTGTACTTCAGTCGGCATTGTGCCTTTTGAATTTAATTCGGATGCAATGTCTGTGTTTCATCGTCAATAAGAAGGTGCAAGCTATACAGTACACCTGAAGGGAAGCATCGAAATCTAAAACTGGACTCAAACGAGACATTCCAATCATTGAAAGTTAGAGTGTCAGTCCTCTTGTACTTAAGTCGGCATTGTGCCTTTTGAATTTACTTCCGATGCAATTTCTGTGTTCCATCGTCAAGAAGAAGGTCCAAGGTATACAGTAAACCTGAAGTGAAGCATCGGAATCTAAAACTGGACTCACCGGAGAGATTCCAATCATAGAAAGTTAGAGTGTCAGTCCTCTTGTACTTAAGTCGGTATTGTGCCTTTTGAATTTAATTCCGATGCAATTTCTGTGTTTCATCGTCATAAAGAATGTCCAAGGTATACAGTAAACCTGAAGTGAAGAATCGTAATCTAAAACTGAACTCACAGGAGAGGTTCAAATTATAGAAAGGTAGAGTGACAGTCCTCCTGTACTTAAGTCGGCATTGTGCCTTTTGAATTTCATTCCGATGCAATTTCTTTGCTTCGCCGTTAAAAAGAAGGTCCATGGGATACAGTAAACCTGAAGTGAAAAATCGGAATCTAAAACTGGACTCACAGAAGAGGTTCTAATCATTTAAAGTTAGAGTGTCAGTCCTCTTGTACTTAAGTCGGCATTGTGCCTGTTGTACTAAATTCGGATGCAATTTCTGTGTTTCATAGTCAATACGAAGGTCCAAGGGATACAGCAAACCTGAAGTGAAGCATCTGATTCTAAAACTAGACTTACAGGAGAGGTTCAAATCATAGAGTGTCAGTCCTCTTGTACTTAAATCGGCATTGTGCCTTTGTATTAAATTCGGATGCAATTTCTGTGTTTCATCGTCAATACGAAGGTCCAAGGTATACAGTAAACCTGAAGGGAAGCATCGGAATCTAAAACTGGACCCACAGGAGAGGTTCAAATCAGAGAAAGTTAGAGTGTCAGTCCTCTTGTACTTAAGTGGGCATTGTGACTTTTGTATTAAATTCAGATGCAATTTCTGTGTTTCATCGTCAATAAGAAGGTCCAAGATATATAGTAAACCTGATGGGAATCATCGGAACCTAAAACTGGACTCATAAGAGAGGTTCAAATCATAGAAAGTGAGAGTGTTTGTCCTCTTGTACTTAGGTCGGCATTGTGAATTTTGTATTAAATTCAGATGCAATTTCTGTGTTTCATCATCAATAAGAAGGTCCAAGGAATACAGTAAACCTGAAGTGAATCATCGGAATCTAAAGCTGGACACACTGGAGAGGTTCAAATCATAGAATGTGAGAGTGTCAGTCCTCTTGTACTTAAGTCGGCATTGTGCCTTTTGTATTAAATTCGGATGGAATTTCTGTGTTTCATCGTCAATAAGAAGGTCCAAGGTATACACGAAACCTGAAGTCAAGCATCGGAATCTAAAACTGGACTCAGAGGAGAGGTTCAAATCATCGAAAGTTATAGTGTCAGTCCTCTTGTACTTAAGGCGGCATTGTGACTTTTGAATTTACTTACGATGCATTTTCTGTGTTTCAGCGTCAAGAAGTAGGTCCAAGGTATACAGTAAACCTGAAGTGAAGCATCGGAATCTAAATCTGGACTCACCGGAGAGATTCAAATCATAGGAAGTTAGAGTGTCAGTCCTCTTGTACTTAAGTCGGAATTGTGCTTTTTGAATTTAATTCCGATGCAATTTCTGTATTTCATCGTCAAAAAGAATGTCCAAGGTATACAGTAAACCTGAAGTGAAGCATCGTAATCTAAAACTTGACTCACAGGAGAGGTTCAATTATAGAAAGGTAGAGTATCAGTCCTCTTGTACTTAAGTCGCATTGTGCCTTTTGCATTAATTTCGGATCCAATTTCTGTGTTTCATCGTCAGTAAGAAGGTCCAAGGTATACAGTAAACCTCAAGGGACGCATCGGAATCTAAAACTGGACTCACAGAAGAGGTTGAAATCATAGAATGTGAGTGTGTCGGTCCTCTTGTACTTAAGTCCGCATTGTGCCTTGTGTATTACATTCGGATGCAATTTTTGTGTTTGATCGTCAATAAGAAGGTCCAAGGGATACAGTAAACCTGAAGTGAAGCATCGGATTCTAAAACTGGACTCACAGGAGAGGTTCAAATCATAGAAAGTGAGAGTGTTTGTCCACTTGTACTTAGGTCGGCATTGTGCCTTTTGTATTAAATTCGGATGCAATTTCTGTGTTTCATCATCAATAAGAAGGTCCAAGCAATACAGTAAACCTGAAGTGAATCATCGGAATCTAAAACTGGACTCACAGGAGAGGTTCAAATCATAGAAAGTTAGAAAGTCAGTCCTCTTGTACTTCAGTCGGCATTGTGCCTTTTGAATTTAATTCGGATGCAATGTCTGTGTTTCATCGTCAATAAGAAGGTGCAAGGTATACAGTACACCTGAAGGGAAGCATCGAAATCTAAAACTGGACTCAAACGAAACATTCAAATCATTGAAAGTTAGAGTGTCAGTCCTCTTGTACTTAAGTCGGCATTGTGCCTTTTGAATTTACTTCCGATGCAATTTCTGTGTTCCATCGTCAATAAGA
Source organism: Schistocerca americana (assembly GCF_021461395.2). Lineage (NCBI taxonomy): Eukaryota > Metazoa > Arthropoda > Insecta > Orthoptera > Acrididae > Schistocerca > Schistocerca americana. Next base: position 2,490,729 of record NW_025725917.1, on the reverse strand, counting down.
AGGTCCAAGGTATACAGTAAACCTGAAGTGAAGCATCGGAATCTAAAACTGGACTCACCGGAGAGATTCCAATCATAGAAAGTTAGAGTTTCAGTCCTCTTGTACTTAAGTCGGTATTGTGCCTTTTGAATTTAATTCCGATGCAATTTCTGTGTTTCATCGTCATAAAGATTGTCCAAGGTATACAGTAAACCTGAAGTGAAGAATCGTAATCTAAAACTGAACTCACAGGAGAGGTTCAAATTATACAAAGGTAGAGTGTCAGTCCTCCTGTACTTAATTCGGCATTGTGCCTTTTGAATTTCATTCCGATGCAATTTCTGTGCTTCGCCGTTAAAAAGAAGGTCCATGGGATACAGTAAACCGGAAGTGAAAAATCGGAATCTAAAACTGGACTCACAGAAGAGGTTCTAATCATTTAAAGTTAGAGTGTCAGTCCTCTTGTACTTAAGTCGGCATTGTGCCTGTTGTACTAAATTCGGATGCAATTTCTGTGTTTCATCGTCAATACGAAGGTCCAAGGGATACAGCAAACCTGAAGTGAAGCATCGGATTCTAAAACTAGACTTACAGGAGAGGTTCAAATCATAGAGTGTCAGTCCTCTTGTACTTAAATCGGCATTGTGCCTTTTGTATTAAATTCGGATGCAATTTCTGTGTTTCATCGTCAATACGAAGGTCCAAGGTATACAGTAAACCTGAAGGGAAGCATCGGAATCTAAAACTGGACCCACAGGAGAGGTTCAAATCAGAGGAAGTTAGAGTGTCAGTCCTCTTGTACTTAAGTGGGCATTGTGACTTTTGTATTAAATTCAGATGCAATTTCTGTGTTTCATCGTCAATAAGAAGCTCCAAGGTATACAGTAAACCTGATGGGAAGCATCGGAACCTGAAACTGGACTCATAAAAGAGGTTCAAATCGTAGAAAGTGAGAGTGTTTGTCCCCTTGTACTTAGGTCGGCATTGTGACTTTTGTATTAAATTTAGATGCAATTTCTGTGTTTCATCATCAATAAGAAGGTCCAAGGAATACAGTAAACCTGAAGTGAATCATCGGAATCTAAAACTGGACTCACAGGAGAGGTTCAAATCATAGAAAGTTAGAGAGTCAGTCCTCTTGTACTTAAGTCGCATTGTGCCTTTTGCAATAATTTCGGATCCAATTTCTGTGTTTCATCGTCAGTAAGAAGGTCCAAGGTATACAGTAAACCTCAAGGGACGCATCGGAATCTAAAACTGGACTCACAGAAGAGGTTGAAATCATGGAATGTGAGTGTGTCGGTCCTCTTGTACTTATGTCGGCATTATGCCTTTTGTATTACATTCGGATGCAATTACTGTGTCTCATCGTCAATAAGGAGGTCCACGGGATACAGTAAACCTGAAGTGAGGGATCGGATTCAAAAACTGGACTCACATTAGTGGTTCAAGTCATAGAGAATTAGAGTGTTAATCATCTTGTACTTAAGTCGTCATTGTGCCTTTTGAATTTCATTCCGATGCAATTTCTGTGTTTCGTCGTCAATAAGAAGGTCCAAGGTATACAGTACACCTGAAGGGAAGCTTCGAAATCTAAAACTGGACTCACACGAGACATTCAAATCATTGAAAGTTAGAGTGTCAGTCCTCTTGTACTTAAGTCGGCATTGTGCCTTTTGAATTTACTTCCGATGCCATTTCTGTGATCCATCGTCAAGAAGAAGGTCCAAGGTATACAGTAAACCTGAAGTGAAGCATCGGAATCTAAATCTGGACTAACCGGAGAGATTCCAATCACAGAAATTTAGAGTGTCAGTCCTCTTGTACTTAAGTCGACATTGTGCCTTTTGAATTTCATTCCGATGCAATTTCTGTGCTTCGCCGTTAAAAAGAAGGTCCATGGGATACAGTAAACCTGAAGTGAAAAATCGGAATCTAAAACTGGACTCACAGAAGAGGTTCTAATCATTTAAAGTTAGAGTGTCAGTCCTCTTGTACTTAGGTCGGCATTGTGCCTGTTGTACTAAGTTCGGATGCAATTTCTGTGTTTCATCGTCAATACGAAGGTCCAAGGGATACAGCAAACCTGAATTGAAGCATCGGATTCTAAAACTAGACTTACAGGAGAGGTTCAAATCATAGAGTGTCAGTCCTCTTGTACTTAAATCGGCATTGTGCCTTTTGTATTAAATTCGGATGCAATTTCTGTGTTTCATCGTCAATACGAAGGTCCAAGGTATACAGTAAACCTGAAGGGAAGCATCGGAATCTAAAACTGGACCCACAGGAGAGGTTCAAATCAGAGAATGTTAGAGTGTCAGTCCTCTTGTACTTAAGTGGGCATTGTGACTTTTGTATTGAATTCAGATGCAATTTCTGTGTTTCATCGTCAATAAGAAGCTCCAAGGTATACAGTAAACCTGATGGGAAGCATCGGAACCTAAAACTGGACTCATAAAAGAGGTTCAAATCATAGAAAGTGAGAGTGTTTGTCCTCTTGTACTTAGGTCGGCATTGTTCCTTTTGTATTAAATTAAGATGCAATTTCTGTGTTTCATCATCAATAAGAAGGTCCAAGGAATACAGTAAACCTGAAGTGAATCATCGGAATCTAAAACTGGACTCACAGGAGAGGTTCAAATCATAGAAAGTTAGAGAGTCAGTCCTCTTGTACTTAAGTCGCATTGTGCCTTTTGCATTAATTTCGGATCCAATTTCTGTGTTTCATCGTCAGTAAGAAGGTCCAAGGTATACAGTAAACCTCAAGGGACGCATCGGAATCTAAAACTGGACTCACAGCAGAGGTTGAAATCATAGAATGTGAGTGTGTCGGTCCTCTTGTACTTAAGTCGGCATTGTGCCTTTTGTATTAAATTCGGATGCAATTTCTGTGTTTCATCGTAAATAAGAAGGTATAAGGTATACAGTAAACCAGAAGGGAAGCATCTGAAACTAAAACAAGACTCACAGAAGAGGTTCAAATCATAGAGAGTTTAAGTGTCAGTCCTCTTGTACTTAAGTCGGCATTATGCTTTTTGTATTACATTCGGATGCAATTACTGTGTCTCATCGTCAATAAGGAGGTCCACGGGATACAGTAAACCTGAAGTGAGGGATCGGATTCAAAAACTGAACTCACATTAGTGGTTCAAATCAAAGAGAATTAGAGTGTTAATCATCTTGTACTTAAGTCGTCATTGTGCCTTTTGAATTTCATTCCGATGCAATATCTGTGTTTCATCGTCAATAAGAAGGTCCAAGGTATACAGTAAACCTGAAGTGAAGCATCGGAATCTAAATCTGGACTCACCGGAGAGATTTTAATCACAGAAATTTAGAGTGTCAGTCCTCTTGTACTTAAGTCGGTGTTGTGCCTTTTGAATTTAATTCCGATGCAATTTCTGTGTTTCATCGTCAATAAGAAGGTCCAAGGTATACAGTACACCTGAAGGGAAGCATCGAAATCTAAAACTGGACTCACACGAGACATTCAAATCATTGAAAGTTAGAGTGTCAGTCCTATTGTACTTAAGTCGGCATTGTGCCTTTTGAATTTACTTCCGATGCAATTTCTGTGATCCATCGTCAAGAAGAAGGTCCAAGGTATACAGTAAACCTGAAGTGAAGCATCGGAATCTAAATCTGGACTCACCGGAGAGATTTTAATCACAGAAATTTAGAGTGTCAGTCCTCTTGTACTTAAGTCGGTATTGTGCTTTTTGAATTTAATTCCGATGCAATTTCTGTGTTTCATCGTCAGTAAGAAGGTCCAAGGTATATAGTGAACCTCAAGGGACGGATCGGAATCTAAAACTGGACTCACAGAAGAGGTTCAAATCATAGAATGTGAGTGTGTCGGTCCTCTTGTACTTAAGTCGGCATTGTGCCTTTTGTATTAAATTCGGATGCAATTTCTGTGTTTCATCGTAAATAGGAAGGTATAAGGTATACAGTAAACCTGAAGGGAAGCATCTGAATCTAAAACTGGACTCACAGGAGAGGTTCAAATCATAGAAAGTTTAAGTGTCAGTCCTCTTCTACTTAATTCGGCATTGTGCCTTTTGTATTAAATTCGGATGCAATTTCTGTGTTTCATAGTCAATAAGAAGGTCCAAGGTATACAGTAAACCTGAAGGGATGCATCGGAATCTAAAATTGGACTCACAGGAGAGGTTCAAATCATAGAATGTGAGAGTGTCAGTCCTCTTGTACTTAAGTCGGCATTGTGCCTTTTGAATTTCATTCCGATGCAATTTCTGTGTTTCATCGTCAGTAAGGAGGTCCAAGGTATACAGTACACCTGAAGGGAAACATCGAAATCTAAAACTGGACTCACACGAGACATTCAAATAATTGAAAGTTAGAGAGTCAGTCCTCTTGTACTTCAGTCGGCATTGTGCCTTTTGAATTTAATTCAGATGCAACGTCTGTGTTTCATTGTCAATAAGAAGATCCAAGGTATATAGGAAATCTGAAGTGAAGCATCGGAATCTAAAACTGGACTCGCAGGAGAGGTTCAAATCATAGAATGTGAGAGTGTCAGTCCTCTTGTACTTAAGTCGGCATTGTGCCTTTTGTACAAAATTCGGATGGAATTTCTGCGCTTCATCGTCAATAAGAAGGTCCAAGGTATACACGAAACCTGAAGTCAAGCATCGGAATCTAAAACTGGACTCAGAGGAGAGGTTCAAATCATCGAAAGTTATAGTGTCAGTCCTCTTGTACTTAAGGCGGCATTGTGACTTTTGAATTTACTTCCGATGCATTTTCTGTGTTTCAGCGTCAAGGAGTAGGTCCAAGGTATACAGTAAACCTTAAGTGAAGCATCGGAATCTAAATCTGGACTCACCGGAGAGATTCAAATCATAGAAAGTTAGAGTGTCAGTCCTCTTGTACTTAAGTCGGAATTGTGCTTTTTGAATTTAATTCCGATGGAATTTCTGTATTTCATCGTCAAAAAGAATGTCCAAGGTATACAGTAAACCTGAAGTGAAGCATCGTAATCTAAAACTTGACTCACAGGAGAGGTTCAATTATAGAAAGGTAGAGTATCAGTCCTCTTGTACTTAAGTCGCATTGTGCCTTTTGCATTAATTTCGGATCCAATTTCTGTGTTTCATCGTCGGTAAGAAGGTCCAAGGTATACAGTAAATCTCAAGGGACGCATCGGAATCTAAAACTGGACTCACAGAAGAGGTTGAAATCATAGAATGTGAGTGTGTCGGTCCTCTTGTACTTAAGTCGGCATTGTGCCTTGTGTATTACATTCGGATGCAATTTTTGTGTTTCATCGTCAATAAGAAGGTCCAAGGGATACAGTAAACCTGAAGTGAAGCATCGGATTCTAAAACTGGACTCACAGGAGAGGTTCAAATCATAGAAAGTGAGAGTGTTTGTCCTCTTGTACTTAGGTCGGCATTGTGCCTTTTGTATTAAATTCCGATGCAATTTCTGTGTTTCATCATCAATAAGAAGGTCCAAGCAATACAGTAAACCTGAAGTGAATCATCGGAATCTAAAACTGGACTCACAGGAGAGGTTCAAATCATATAAAGTTAGAAAGTCAGTCCTCTTGTACTTCAGTCGGCATTGTGCCTTTTGAATTTAATTCGGATGCAATGTCTGTGTTTCATCGTCAATAAGAAGGTGCAAGGTATACAGTACACCTGAAGGGAAGCATCGAAATCTAAAACTGGTCTCAAACGAAACATTCAAATCATTGAAAGTTAGAGTGTCAGTCCTCTTGTACTTAAGTCGGCATTGTGCCTTTTGAATTTACTTCCGATGCAATTTCTGTGTTCCATCGTCAATAAGAAGTTCCAAGGGATACAGTAAACCTGAAGTGAAGCATCGGAATCTAAAACTGGACTCACCGGAGAGATTCCAATCATAGAAAGTTAGAGTTTCAGTCCTCTTGTACTTAAGTCGGTATTGTGCCTTTTGAATTTAATTGCGATGCAATTTCTGTGTTTCATCGTCATAAAGATTGTCCAAGGTATACAGTAAACCTGAAGTGAAGAATCGTAATCTAAAACTGAACTCACAGGAGAGGTTCAAATTATAGAAAGGTAGAGTGTCAGTCCTCTTGTACTTAAGTCGCATTGTGCCTTTTGCATTAATTTCGGATCTAATTTCTGTGTTTCATCGTCAGTAAGAAGGTCCAAGGTATACAGTAAACCTCAAGGGACGCATCGGAATCTAAAACTGGACTCACAGAAGAGGTTGAAATCATAGAATGTGAGTGTGTCGGTCCTCTTGTACTTAAGTCGGCATTGTGCCTTTTGTATTAAATTCGGATGCAATTTCTGTGTTTCATCGTATATAAGAAGGTATAAGGTATACAGTAAACCAGAAGGGAAGCATCTGAAACTAAAACAAGACTCACAGAAGAGGTTCAAATCATAGAAAGTTTAAGTGTCAGTCCTCTTGTACTTAAGTCGGCATTATGCTTTTTGTATTACATTCGGATGCAATTACTGTGTCTCATCGTCAATAAGGAGGTCCACGGGATACAGTAAACCTGAAGTGAGGGATCGGATTCAAAAACTGAACTCACATTAGTGGTTCAAATCATAGAGAATTAGAGTGTTAATCATCTTGTACTTAAGTCGTCATTGTGCCTTTTGAATTTCATTCCGATGCAATATCTGTGTTTCATCGTCAATAAGAAGGTCCAAGGTATACAGTAAACCTGAAGTGAAGCATCGGAATCTAAATCTGGACTCACCGGAGAGATTTTAATCACAGAAATTTAGAGTGTCAGTCCTCTTGTACTTAAGTCGGTATTGTGCCTTTTGAATTTAATTCCGATGCAATTTCTGTGTTTCATCGTCAATAAGAAGGTCCAAGGTATACAGTACACCTGAAGGGAAGCATCGAAATCTAAAACTGGACTCACACGAGACATTCAAATCATTGAAAGTTAGAGTGTCAGTCCTCTTGTACTTAAGTCGGCATTGTGCCTTTTGAATTTACTTCCGATGCAATTCCTGTGATCCATCGTCAAGAAGAAGGTCCAAGGTATACAGTAAACCTGAAGTGAAGCATCGGAATCTAAATCTGGACTCACCGGAGAGATTTTAATCACAGAAATTTAGAGTGTCAGTCCTCTTGTACTTAAGTCGGTATTGTGCCTTTTGAATTTAATTCCGATGCAATTTCTGTGTTTCATCGTCAGTAAGAAGGTCCTAGGTATATAGTGAACCTCAAGGGGCGGATCGGAATCTAAAACTTGACTCACAGAAGAGGTTCAAATCATAGAATGTGAGTGTGTCGGTCCTCTTGTACTTAAGTCGGCATTGTGCCTTTTGTATTAAATTCGGATGCAATTTCTGTGTTTCATCGTAAATAGGAAGGTATAAGGTATACAGTAAACCTGAAGGGAAGCATCTGACTCTAAAACTGGACTCACAGGAGAGGTTCAAATCATAGAAAGTTTAAGTGTCAGTCCTCTTCTACTTAATTCGGCATTGTGCCTTTTGTATTAAATTCGGATGCAATTTCTGTGTTTCATAGTCAATAAGAAGGTCCAAGGTATACAGTAAACCTGAAGGGATGCATCGGAATCTAAAATTGGACTCACAGGAGAGGTTCTAATCATAGAAAGTTAGAGTGTCTGTCCTCTTGTACTTATGTCGGCATTATGCCTTTTGTATTACATTCGGATGCAATTTCTGTGTCTCATCGTCAATAAGGAGGTCCACGGGATACAGTAAACCTGAAGTGAAGGATCCGATTCAAAAACTGGACTCACAGGAGTGGTTCAAATCATAGAGAATTAGAGTGTTAGTCATCTTGTACTTAAGTCGTCATTGTGACTTTTGAATTTCATTCCGATGCAATTTCTGTGTTTCATCGTCAGTAAGGAGGTCCAAGGTATACAGTACACCTGAAGGGAAACATCGAAATCTAAAACTGGACTCACACGAGACATTCAAATAATTGAAAGTTAGAGAGTCAGTCCTCTTGTACTTCAGTCGGCATTGTGCCTTTTGAATTTAATTCAGATGCAACGTCTGTGTTTCATTGTCAATAAGAAGATCCAAGGTATATAGGAAATCTGAAGTGAAGCATCGGAATCTAAAACTGGACTCACAGGAGAGGTTCAAATCATAGAATGTGAGAGTGTCAGTCCTCTTGTACTTAAGTCGGCATTGTGCCTTTGGTACTAAATTCGGATGAAATTTCTGCGCTTCATCGTCAATAAGAAGGTCCAAGGTATACACGAAACCTGAAGTCAAGCATCGGAATCTAAAACTGGACTCAGAGGAGAGGTTCAAATCATCGAAAGTTATAGTGTCAGTCCTCTTGTACTTAAGGCGGCATTGTGACTTTTGAATTTACTTCCGATGCATTTTCTGTGTTTCAGCGTCAAGAAGTAGGTCCGAGGTATACAGTAAACCTTAAGTGAAGCATCGGAATCTAAATCTGGACTCACCGGAGAGATTCAAATCATAGAAAGTTAGAGTGTCAGTCCTCTTGTACTTAAGTCGGAATTGTGCTTTTTGAATTTAATTCTGATGGAATTTTTGTATTTCATCGTCAAAAAGAATAACCAAGGTATACAGTAAACCTGAAGTGAAGCATCGTAATCTAAAACTTGACTCACAGGAGAGGTTCAATTATAGAAAGGTAGAGTATCAGTCCTCTTGTACTTAAATCGCATTGTGCCTTTTGCATTAATTTCGGATCCAATTTCTGTGTTTCATCGTCGGTAAGAAGGTCCAAGGTATACAGTAAATCTCAAGGGACGCATCGGAATCTAAAACTGGACTCACAGAAGAGGTTGAAATCATAGAATGTGAGTGTGTCGGTCCTCTTGTACTTAAGTCGGCATTGTGCCTTGTGTATTACATTCGGATGCAATTTTTGTGTTTCATCGTCAATAAGAAGGTCCAAGGGATACAGTAAACCTGAAGTGAAGCATCGGATTCTAAAACTGGACTCACAGGAGAGGTTCAAATCATAGAAAGTGAGAGTGTTTGTCCTCTTGTACTTAGGTCGGCATTGTGCCTTTTGTATTAAATTCGGATGCAATTTCTGTGTTTCATCATCAATAAGAAGGTCCAAGCAATACAGTAAACCTGAAGTGAATCATCGGAATCTAAAACTGGACTCACAGGAGAGGTTCAAATCATAGAAAGTTAGAAAGTCAGTCCTCTTGTACTTCAGTCGGCATTGTGCCTTTTGAATTTAATTCGGATGCAATGTCTGTGTTTCATCGTCAATAAGAAGGTGCAAGGTATACAGTACACCTGAAGGGAAGCATCGAAATCTAAAACTGGTCTCAAACGAAACATTCAAATCATTGAAAGTTAGAGTGTCAGTCCTCTTGTACTTAAGTCGGCATTGTGCCTTTTGAATTTACTTCCGATGCAATTTCTGTGTTCCATCGTCAATAAGAAGTTCCAAGGTATACAGTAAACCTGAAGTGAAGCATCGGAATCTAAAACTGGACTCACCAGAGAGATTCCAATCATAGAAAGTTAGAGTTTCAGTCCTCTTGTACTTAAGTCGGTATTGTGCCTTTTGAATTTAATTGCGATGCAATTTCTGTGTTTCATCGTCATAAAGATTGTCCAAGGTATACAGTAAACCTGAAGTGAAGAATCGTAATCTAAAACTGAACTCACAGGAGAGGTTCAAATTATAGAAAGGTAGAGTGTCAGTCCTCCTGTACTTAAGTCGGCATTGTGCCTTTTGAATTTCATTCCGATGCAATTTCTGTGCTTCGCCGTTAAAAAGAAGGTCCATGGGATACAGTAAACCGGAAGTGAAAAATCGGAATCTAAAACTGGACTCACAGAAGAGGTTCTAATCATTTAAAGTTAGAGTGTCAGTCCTCTTGTACTTAAGTCGGCATTGTGCCTGTTGTACTAAATTCGGATGCAATTTCTGTGTTTCATCGTCAACACGAAGGTCCAAGGGATACAGCAAACCTGAAGTGAAGCATCGGATTCTAAAACTAGACTTACAGGAGAGGTTCAAATCATAGAGTGTCAGTCCTCTTGTACTTAAATCGGCATTGTGCCTTTTGTATTAAATTCGGATGCAATTTCTGTGTTTCATCGTCAATACGAAGGTGCAAGGTATACAGTAAACCTGAAGGGAAGCATCGGAATCTAAAACTGGACCCACAGGAGAGGTTCAAATCAGAGAAAGTTAGAGTGTCAGTCCTCTTGTACTTAAGTGGGCATTGTGACTTTTGTATTAAATTCAGATGCAATTTCTGTGTTTCATCGTCAATAAGAAGCTCCAAGGTATACAGTAAACCTGATGGGAAGCATCGGAACCTAAAACTGGACTCATAAAAGAGGTTCAAATCGTAGAAAGTGAGAGTGTTTGTCCTCTTGTACTTAGGTCGGCATTGTGCCTTTTGTATTAAATTTAGATGCAATTTCATTGTTTCATCATCAATAAGAAGGTCCAAGGAATACAGTAAACCTGAAGTGAATCATCGGAATCTAAAACTGGACCCACAGGAGAGGTTCAAATCATAGAAAGTTAGAGAGTCAGTCCTCTTGTACTTAAGTCGCATTGTGCCTTTTGCATTAATTTCGGATCCAATTTCTGTGTTTCATCGTCAGTAAGAAGGTCCAAGGTATACAGTAAACCTCAAGGGACGCATCGGAATCTAAAACTGGACTCACAGAAGAGGTTGAAATCATAGAATGTGAGTGTGTCGGTCCTCTTGTACTTAAGTCGGCATTGTGCCTTTTGTATTAAATTCGGATGCAATTTCTGTGTTTCATCGTAAATAAGAAGGTATAAGGTATACAGTAGACCAGAAGGGAAGCATCTGAATCTAAAACTGGACTCACAGGAGAGGTTCAAATCATAGAAAGTTTAAGTGTCAGTCCTCTTCTACTTAATTCAGCATTCTGCCTTTTGTATTAAATTCGGATGCAATTTCTGTGTTTCATAGTCAATAAGAAGGTCCAAGGTATACACTAAACCTGAAGGGAAGCATCTTAATCTAAAACTGGACTCATTGGAGAGGTTCAAATCATAGAAAGTTAGAGTGTCAGTCCTCTTGTACTTATGCGGCATTATGCCTTTTGTATTACATTCGGATGCAATTACTGTGTCTCATCGTCAATAAGGAGGTCCACGGGATACAGTAAACCTGAAGTGAGGGATCGGATTCAAAAACTGGACTCACATTAGTGGTTCAAGTCATAGAGAAATAGAGTGTTAATCATCTTGTACTTAAGTCGTCATTGTGCCTTTTGAATTTCATTCCGATGCAATTTCTGTGTTTCGTCGTCAATAAGAAGGTCCAAGGTATACAGTACACCTGAAGGGAAGCATCAAAATCTAAAACTGGACTCACACGAGACATTCAAATCATTGAAAGTTAGAGTGTCAGTCCTCTTGTACTTAAGTCGGCATTGTGCCTTTTGAATTTACTTCCGATGCAATTTCTGTGATCCATCGTCAAGAAGAAGGTCCAAGGTATACAGTAAACCTGAAGTGAAGCATCGGAATCTAAATCTGGACTCACCGGAGAGATTCCAATAACAGAAATTTAGAGTGTCAGTCCTCTTGTACTTAAGTCGACACTGTGCCTTTTGAATTTCGTTCCGATGCAATTTCTGTGCTTCGCCGTTAAAAAGAAGGTCCATGGGATACAGTAAACCTGAAGTGAAAAATCGGAATCTAAAACTGGACTCACAGAAGAGGTTCTAATCATTTAAAGTTAGAGTGTCAGTCCTCTTGTACTTAGGTCGGCATTGTGCCTGTTGTACTAAGTTCGGATGCAATTTCTGTGTTTCATCGTCAATACGAAGGTACAAGGGATACAGCAAACCTGAAGTGAAGCATCGGATTCTAAAACTAGACTTACAGGAGAGGTTCAAATCATAGAGTGTCAGTCCTCTTGTACTTAAATCGGTATTGTGCCTTTTGTATTAAATTCGGATGCAATTTCTGTGTTTCATCGTCAATACGAAGGTCCAAGGTATACAGTAAACCTGAAGGGAAGCATCGGAATCTAAAACTGGACCCACAGGAGAGGTTCAAATCAGAGAAAGTTAGAGTGTCAGTCCTCTTGTACTTAAGTGGGCATTGTGACTTTTGTATTAAATTCAGATGCAATTTCTGTGTTTCATCGTCAATAAGAAGCTCCAAGGTATACAGTAAACCTGATGGGAAGCATCGGAACCTAAAACTGGACTCATAAAAGAGGTTCAAATCGTAGAAAGTGAGAGTGTTTGTCCTCTTGTACTTAGGTCGGCATTGTGCCTTTTGTATTAAATTTAGATGCAATTTCATTGTTTCATCATCAATAAGAAGGTCCAAGGAATACAGTAAACCTGAAGTGAATCATCGGAATCTAAAACTGGACTCACAAGAGAGGTTCAAATTATAGAAAGTTAGAGAGTCAGTCCTCTTGTACTTAAGTCGCATTGTGCCTTTTGCATTAATTTCGGATCCAATTTCTGTGTTTCATCGTCAGTAAGAAGGTCCAAGGTATACAGTAAACCTCAAGGGACGCATCGGAATCTAAAACTGGACTCACAGAAGAGGTTGAAATCATAGAATGTGAGTGTGTCGGTCCTCTTGTACTTAAGTCGGCATTGTGCCTTTTGTATTAAATTCGGATGCAATTTCTGTGTTTCATCGTAAATAAGAAGGTATAAGGTATACAGTAGACAAGAAGGGAAGCATCTGAATCTAAAACTGGACTCACAGGAGAGGTTCAAATCATAGAAAGTTTAAGTGTCAGTCCTCTTCTACTTAATTCGGCATTCTGCCTTTTGTATTAAATTCGGATGCAATTTCTGTGTTTCATAGTCAATAAGAAGGTCCAAGGTATACACTAAACCTGAAGGGAAGCATCTTAATCTAAAACTGGACTCATTGGAGAGGTTCAAATCATAGAAAGTTAGAGTGTCAGTCCTCTTGTACTTATGTCGGCATTATGCCTTTTGTATTACATTCGGATGCAATTACTGTGTCTCATCGTCAATAAGGAGGTCCACGGGATACAGTAAACCTGAAGTGAGGGATCGGATTCAAAAACTGGACTCACATTAGTGGTTCAAGTCATAGAGAATTAGAGTGTTAATCATCTTGTACTTAAGTCGTCATTGTGCCTCTTGAATTTCATTCCGATGCAATTTCTGTGTTTCGTCGTCAATAAGAAGGTCCAAGGTATACAGTACACCTGAAGGGAAGCATCAAAATCTAAAACTGGACTCACACGAGACATTCAAATCATTGAAAGTTAGAGTGTCAGTCCTCTTGTACTTAAGTCGGCATTGTGCCTTTTGAATTTACTTCCGATGCAATTTCTGTGATCCATCGTCAAGAAGAAGGTCCAAGGTATACAGTAAACCTGAAGTGAAGCATCGGAATCTAAATCTGGACTCACCGGAGAGATTCCAATCACAGAAATTTAGAGTGTCAGTCCTCTTGTACTTAAGTCGACACTGTGCCTTTTGAATTTCGTTCCGATGCAATTTCTGTGCTTCGCCGTTAAAAAGAAGGTCCATGGGATACAGTAAACCTGAAGTGAAAAATCGGAATCTAAAACTGGACTCACAGAAGAGGTTCTAATCATTTAAAGTTAGAGTGTCAGTCCTCTTGTACTTAGGTCGGCATTGTGCCTGTTGTACTAAGTTCGGATGCAATTTCTGTGTTTCATCGTCAATACGAAGGTCCAAGGGATACAGCAAACCTGAAGTGAAGCATCGGATTCTAAAACTAGACTTACAGGAGAGGTTCAAATCATAGAGTGTCAGTCCTCTTGTACTTAAATCGGCATTGTGCCTTTTGTATTATATTCGGATGCAATTTCTGTGTTTCATCGTCAATACGAAGGTCCAAGGTATACAGTAAACCTGAAGGGAAGCATCGGAACCTAAAACTGGACCCACAGGAGAGGTTCAAATCAGAGAAAGTTAGAGTGTCAGTCCTCTTGTACTTAAGTGGGCATTGTGACTTTTGTATTGAATTCAGATGCAATTTCTGTGTTTCATCGTCAATAAGAAGCTCCAAGGTATACAGTAAACCTGATGGGAAGCATCGGAACCTAAAACTGGACTCATAAAAGAGGTTCAAATCATAGAAAGTGAGAGTGTTTGTCCTCTTGTACTTAGGTCGGCATTGTTCCTTTTGTATTAAATTAAGATGCAATTTCTGTGTTTCATCATCAATAAGAAGGTCCAAGGAATACAGTAAACCTGAAGTGAATCATCGGAATCTAAAACTGGACTCACAGGAGAGGTTCAAATCATAGAAAGTTAGAGAGTCAGTCCTCTTGTACTTAAGTCGCATTGTGCCTTTTGCATTAATTTCGGATCCAATTTCTGTGTTTCATCGTCAGTAAGAAGGTCCAAGGTATACAGTAAACCTCAAGGGACGCATCGGAATCTAAAACTGGACTCACAGAAGAGGTTGAAATCATAGAATGTGAGTGTGTCGGTCCTCTTGTACTTAAGTCGGCATTGTGCCTTTTGTATTAAATTCGGATGCAATTTCTGTGTTTCATCGTAAATAAGAAGGTATAAGGTATACAGTAAACCAGAAGGGAAGCATCTGAAACTAAAACAAGACTCACAGAAGAGGTTCAAATCATAGAAAGTTTAAGTGTCAGTCCTCTTCTACTTAATTCGGCATTCTGCCTTTTGTATTAAATTCGGATGCAATTTCTGTGTTTCATCGTCAATAAGAAGGTCCAAGGTATACTGTACACCTGAAGGGAAGCATCGAAATCTAAAACTGGACTCACACAAGACATTCAAATCATTGAAAGTTAGATTGTCAGTCCTCTTGTACTTAAGTCGGCATTGTGCCTTTTGAATTTACTTCCGATGCAATTTCTGTGATCCATCGTCAAGAAGAAGGTCCAAGGTATACAGTAAACCTGAAGTGAAGCATCGGAATCTAAATCTGGACTCACCGGAGTGATTTTAATCACAGAAATTTAGAGTGTCAGTCCTCTTGTACTTAAGTCGGTATTGTGCCTTTTGAATTTAATTCCGATGCAATTTCTGTGTTTCATCGTCAGTAAGAAGGTCCAAGGTATATAGTGAACCTCAAGGGATGGATCGGAATCTAAAACTGGACTCACAGAAGAGGTTCAAATCATAGAATGTGAGTGTGTCGGTCCTCTTGTACTTAAGTCGGCATTGTGCCTTTTGTATTAAATTCGGATGCAATTTCTGTGTTTCATCGTAAATAGGAAGGTATAAGGTATACAGTAAACCTGAAGGGAAGCATCTGAATCTAAAACTGGACTCACAGGAGAGGTTCAAATCGTAGAAAGTTTAAGTGTCAGTCCTCTTCTACTTAATTCGGCATTGTGCCTTTTGTATTAAATTCGGATGCAATTTCTGTGTTTCATAGTCAATAAGAAGGTCCAAGGTATACAGTAAACCTGAAGGGATGCGTCGGAATCTAAAATTGGACTCACAGGAGAGGTTCTAATCATTGAAAGTTAGAGTGTCTGTCCTCTTGTACTTATGTCGGCATTATGCCTTTTGTATTACATTCGGATGCAATTTCTGTGTTTCATCGTCAATAAGGAGGTCCATGGGATACAGTAAACCTGAAGTGTATAATCGGATTCAAAAACTGGACTCACAGGAGAGGTTCATATCATAGAGAATTAGAGTGTTAGACATCTTGTACTTAAGTCGGCATTGTGCCTTTTGAATTTTATTCCGATGCAATTTCTGTGCTTCATCGTCAATAAGAATATCCATGGTATACAGTAAATCAGAAGTGTAGCATCGGAATCTAAAACTGGACTCACAGGAGAGGTTGAAATCATAGAAAAATAGAGTGTCCGTCCTCATGTGCTTAAGTCGGCATTGTGCCTTTAGGATTAAATTCGGATCCAATTTCTGTGTTTCATCGTCAATAAGAAGGTACAAGGTATACAGTAAACCTGAAGTGAAGCATCGGAATCTAAAACTGGACTCACAGGAGAGGTTCAAATCATAGAAAGTTAGAGTGTCAGTCCTCTTGTACTTAAGTCGGCATTGTGCCTTTTGTATTAAATTCGGATGCAATATCTGTGTTTCATCGTCCATAAGAAGGTCCAAGGTATACAGTAAACTTGAAGTGAAGCATCGGAATCTAAAACTGGACTCACAGGAGAGGTTCAAATCATTGAAAGTTAGAGTGTCAGTCCTCTTGTACTTAAGTCGGCATTGTGCCATTTGAATTTAATTTCGATGCAATTTCTGTGCTTCTTCGTCAATAAGAAGGTCCAAAGGATACAGTAAACCTGAAGTGAAGCACCCGATTCTAAAACAGGACTCACAGGAGAGGTTCAAATCATAGATAGTTAGAGTGTCAGTCCTCTTCTACTTAAGTCGGCATTGTGCCTATTGAATTGATTTCCGATGCAATTTCTGTGATCCATCGTCAAGAAGAAGGTCCAAGGTATACAGTAAACCTGAAGTGAAGCATCGGAATCTAAATCTGGACTCACCGGAGAGATTTTAATCACAGAAATTTAGAGTGTAAGACCTCTTGTACTTAAGTCGGTATTGTGCCTTTTGAATTTAATTCCGATGCAATTTCTGTGTTTCATCGTCAGTAAGAAGGTCCAAGGTATATAGTGAACCTCAAGGGACGGATCGGAATCTAAAACTGCACTCACAGAAGAGGTTCAAATCATGGAATGTGAGTGTGTCGGTCCTCTTGTACTTAAGTCGGCATTGTGCCTTTTGTATTAAATTCGGATGCAATTTCTGTGTTTCATCGTAAATAGGAAGGTATAAGGTATACAGTAAACCTGAAGGGAAGCATCTGAATCTAAAACTGGACTCACAGGAGAGGTTCAAATCGTAGAAAGTTTAAGTGTCAGTCCTCTTCTACTTAATTCGGCATTGTGCCTTTTGTATTAAATTCGGATGCAATTTCTGTGTTTCATAGTCAATAAGAAGGTCCAAGGTATACAGTAAACCTGAAGGGATGCATCGGAATCTAAAATTGGACTCACAGGAGAGGTTCTAATCATAGAAAGTTAGAGTGTCTGTCCTCTTGTACTAATGTCGGCATTATGCCTTTTGTATTACATTCGGATGCAATTTCTGTGTCTCATCGTCAATAAGGAGGTCCACGGGATACAGTAAACCTGAAGTGAAGGATCCGATTCAAAAACTGGACTCACAGGAGTGGTTCAAATCATAGAGAATTAGAGTGTTAGTCATCTTGTACTTAAGTCGTCATTGTGCCTTTTGAATTTCATTCCGATGCAATTTCTGTGTTTCATCGTCAGTAAGGAGGTCCAAGGTATACAGTACACCTGAAGGGAAACATCGGAATCTAAAACTGGACTCACACGAGACATTCAAATAATTGAAAGTTAGAGTGTCAGTCCTCTTGTACTTAAGTGGGCATTGTGCCTTTTGTATTAAATTCAGATGCAATTTCTGTGTTTCATCGTCAATAAGAAGGTCCAAGGTATACAGTAAACCTGATGGGAAGCATCGGAACCTAAAACTGGACTCATAAAAGAGCTTCAAATCATAGAAAGTTAGAGTTTCAGTCCTCTTGTACTTAGGTCGGCATTGTGCCTTTTGTATTATATTCGGATGCAATTTCTGTGTTTCATCGTCAATAAGGAGGTCCACGGGATACAGTAAACCTGAAGTGTATAATCGGATTCAAAAACTGGACTCACAGGAGAGGTTCATATCATAGAGAATTAGAGTGTTAGACATCTTGTACTTAAGTCGGCATTGTGCCTTTTGAATTTAATTCCGATGCAATTTCTGTGCTTCATCGTCAATAAGAATATCCATGGTATACAGTAAATCTGAAGTGTAGCATCGGAATCTAAAACTGGACTCACAGGAGAGGTTGAAATCATAGAAAAATAGAGTGTCCGTCCTCATGTGCTTAAGTCGGCATTGTGCCTTTAGGATTAAATTCGGATCCAATTTCTGTGTTTCATCGTCAATAAGAAGGTACAAGGTATACAGTAAACCTGAAGGGAAGCATCGGAATCTAAAACTGGACTCACAGGAGAGGTTCAAATCATTGACAGTTAGAGTGTCAGTCCTCTTGTACTTAAGTCGGCATTGTGCCATTTGAATTTAATTTCGATGCAATTTCTGTGTTTCATCGTCAATAAGAAGGTCCAAGGTATACGGTGAACCTGAAGTGAAGCATCGGAATCTAAAACCAGACTCACAGGAGAGTTTCAAAACATAGAAATTTAGAGTGTCAGTCCTTTAGTACCTAAGTCAGCATTTTGCCTTCTGTATTAAATTCGGATGCAATATCTGTGCTTCATCGTCAATAAGAAGGTCCAAGGTATACAGTAAACCTGAAGTGAAGCATCGGAATCTAAATCTGGACTCACCGGAGAGATTTTAATCACAGAAATTTAGAGTGTCAGTCCTCTTGTACTTAAGTCGGTATTGTGCCTTTTGAATTTAATTCCGATGCAATTTCTGTGTTTCATCGTCAATAAGAAGGTCCAAGGTATACAGTACACCTGAAGGGAAGCATCGAAATCTAAAACTGGACTCACACGAGACATTCAAATCATTGAAAGTTAGAGTGTCAGTCCTATTGTACTTAAGTCGGCATTGTGCCTTTTGAATTTACTTCCGATGCAATTTCTGTGATCCATCGTCAAGAAGAAGGTCCAAGGTATACAGTAAACCTGAAGTGAAGCATCGGAACCTAAATCTGGACTCACCGGAGAGATTTTAATCACAGAAATTTAGAGTGTCAGTCCTCTTGTACTTAAGTCGGTATTGTGCCTTTTGAATTTAATTCCGATGCAATTTCTGTGTTTCATCGTCAGTAAGAAGGTCCAAGGTATATAGTGAACCTCAAGGGATGGATCGGAATCTAAAACTGGACTCACAGAAGAGGTTCAAATCATAGAATGTGAGTGTGTCGGTCCTCTTGTACTTAAGTCGGCATTGTGCCTTTTGTATTAAATTCGGATGCAATTTCTGTGTTTCATCGTAAATAGGAAGGTATAAGGTATACAGTAAACCTGAAGGGAAGCATCTGAATCTAAAACTGGACTCACAGGAGAGGTTCAAATCATAGAAAGTTTAAGTGTCAGTCCTCTTCTACTTAATTCGGCATTGTGCCTTTTGTATTAAATTCGGATGCAATTTCTGTGTTTCATAGTCAATAAGAAGGTCCAAGGTATACAGTAAACCTGAAGGGATGCATCGGAATCTAAAATTGGACTCACAGGAGAGGTTCAAATCATAGAATGTGAGAGTGTCAGTCCTCTTGTACTTAAGTCGGCATTGTGCCTTTTGAATTTCATTCCGATGCAATTTCTGTGTTTCATCGTCAGTAAGGAGGTCCAAGGTATACAGTACACCTGAAGGGAAACATCGAAATCTAAAACTGGACTCACACGAGACATTCAAATAATTGAAAGTTAGAGAGTCAGTCCTCTTGTACTTCAGTCGGCATTGTGCCTTTTGAATTTAATTCAGATGCAACGTCTGTGTTTCATTGTCAATAAGAAGATCCAAGGTATATAGGAAATCTGAAGTGAAGCATCGGAATCTAAAACTGGACTCACAGGAGAGGTTCAAATCATAGAATGTGAGAGTGTCAGTCCTCTTGTACTTAAGTCGGCATTGTGCCTTTTGTACAAAATTCGGATGGAATTTCTGCGCTTCATCGTCAATAAGAACGTCCAAGGTATACACGAAACCTGAAGTCAAGCATCAGAATCTAAAACTGGACTCAGAGGAGAGGTTCAAATCATCGAAAGTTATAGTGTCAGTCCTCTTGTACTTAAGGCGGCATTGTGACTTTTGAATTTACTTCCGATGCATTTTCTGTGTTTCAGCGTCAAGAAGTAGGTCCAAGGTATACAGTAAACCTTAAGTGAAGCATCGGAATCTAAATCTGGACTCACCGGAGAGATTCAAATCATAGAAAGTTAGAGTGTCAGTCCTCTTGTACTTAAGCCGGAATTGTGCTTTTTGAATTTAATTCCGATGGAATTTCTGTATTTCATCGTCAAAAAGAATGTCCAAGGTATACAGTAAACCTGAAGTGAAGCATCGTAATCTAAAACTTGACTCACAGGAGAGGTTCAATTATAGAAAGGTAGAGTATCAGTCCTCTTGTACTTAAGTCGCATTGTGCCTTTTGCATTAATTTCGGATCCAATTTCCGTGTTTCATCGTCGGTAAGAAGGTCCAAGGTATACAGTAAATCTCAAGGGACGCATCGGAATCTAAAACTGGACTCACAGAAGAGGTTGAAATCATAGAATGTGAGTGTGTCGGTCCTCTTGTACTTAAGTCGGCATTGTGCCTTGTGTATTACATTCGGATGCAATTTTTGTGTTTCATCGTCAATAAGAAGGTCCAAGGGATACAGTAAACCTGAAGTGAAGCATCGGATTCTAAAACTGGACTCACAGGAGAGGTTCAACTCATAGAAAGTGAGAGTGTTTGTCCTCTTGTACTTAGGTCGGCATTGTGCCTTTTGTATTAAATTCCGATGCAATTTCTGTGTTTCATCATCAATAAGAAGGTCCAAGCAATACAGTAAACCTGAAGTGAATCATCGGAATCTAAAACTGGACTCACAGGAGAGGTTCAAATCATATAAAGTTAGAAAGTCAGTCCTCTTGTACTTCAGTCACCATTGTGCCTTTTGAATTTAATTCGGATGCAATGTCTGTGTTTCATCGTCAATAAGAAGGTGCAAGGTATACAGTACACCTGAAGGGAAGCATCGAAATCTAAAACTGGTCTCAAACGAAACATTCAAATCATTGAAAGTTAGAGTGTCAGTCCTCTTGTACTTAAGTCGGCATTGTGCCTTTTGAATTTACTTCCGATGCAATTTCTGTGTTCCATCGTCAATAAGAAGTTCCAAGGTATACAGTAAACCTGAAGTGAAGCATCGGAATCTAAAACTGGACTCACCGGAGAGATTCCAATCATAGAAAGTTAGAGTTTCAGTCCTCTTGTACTTAAGTCGGTATTGTGCCTTTTGAATTTAATTGCGATGCAATTTCTGTGTTTCATCGTCATAAAGATTGTCCAAGGTATACAGTAAACCTGAAGTGAAGAATCGTAATCTAAAACTGAACTCACAGGAGAGGTTCAAATTATAGAAAGGTAGAGTGTCAGTCCTCTTGTACTTAAGTCGCATTGTGCCTTTTGCATTAATTTCGGATCCAATTTCTGTGTTTCATCGTCAGTAAGAATGTCCAAGGTATACAGTAAACCTCAAGGGACGCATCGGAATCTAAAACTGGACTCACAGAAGAGGTTGAAATCATAGAATGTGAGTGTGTCGGTCCTCTTGTACTTAAGTCGGCATTGTGCCTTTTGTATTAAATTCGGATGCAATTTCTGTGTTTCATCGTAAATAAGAAGGTATAAGGTATACAGTAAACCAGAAGGGAAGCATCTGAAACTAAAACAAGACTCACAGAAGAGGTTCAAATCATAGAAAGTTTAAGTGTCAGTCCTCTTGTACTTAAGTCGGCATTATGCTTTTTGTATTACATTCGGATGCAATTACTGTGTCTCATCGTCAATAAGGAGGTCCACGGGATACAGTAAACCTGAAGTGAGGGATCGGATTCAAAAACTGAACTCACATTAGTGGTTCAAATCATAGAGAATTAGAGTGTTAATCATCTTGTACTTAAGTCGTCATTGTGCCTTTTGAATTTCATTCCGATGCAATATCTGTGTTTCATCGTCAATAAGAAGGTCCAAGGTATACAGTAAACCTGAAGTGAAGCATCGGAATCTAAATCTGGACTCACCGGAGAGATTTTAATCACAGAAATTTAGAGTGTCAGTCCTCTTGTACTTAAGTCGGTATTGTGCCTTTTGAATTTAATTCCGATGCAATTTCTGTGTTTCATCGTCAATAAGAAGGTCCAAGGTATACAGTACACCTGAAGGGAAGCATCGAAATCTAAAACTGGACTCACACGAGACATTCAAATCATTGAAAGTTAGAGTGTCAGTCCTCTTGTACTTAAGTCGGCATTGTGCCTTTTGAATTTACTTCCGATGCAATTCCTGTGATCCATCGTCAAGAAGAAGGTCCAAGGTATACAGTAAACCTGAAGTGAAGCATCGGAATCTAAATCTGGACTCACCGGAGAGATTTTAATCACAGAAATTTAGAGTGTCAGTCCTCTTGTACTTAAGTCGGTATTGTGCCTTTTGAATTTAATTCCGATGCAATTTCTGTGTTTCATCGTCAGTAAGAAGGTCCAAGGTATATAGTGAACCTCAAGGGACGGATCGGAATCTAAAACTGGACTCACAGAAGAGGTTCAAATCATAGAATGTGAGTGTGTCGGTCCTCTTGTACTTAAGTCGGCATTGTGCCTTTTGTATTAAATTCGGATGCAATTTCTGTGTTTCATCGTAAATAGGAAGGTATAAGGTATACAGTAAACCTGAAGGGAAGCATCTGAATCTAAAACTGGACTCACAGGAGAGGTTCAAATCATAGAAAGTTTAAGTGTCAGTCCTCTTCTACTTAATTCGGCATTGTGCCTTTTGTATTAAATTCGGATGCAATTTCTGTGTTTCATAGTCAATAAGAAGGTCCAAGGTATACAGTAAACCTGAAGGGATGCATCGGAATCTAAAATTGGACTCACAGGAGAGGTTCTAATCATAGAAAGTTAGAGTGTCTGTCCTCTTGTACTTATGTCGGCATTATGCCTTTTGTATTACATTCGGATGCAATTTCTGTGTCTCATCGTCAATAAGGAGGTCCACGGGATACAGTAAACCTGAAGTGAAGGATCCGATTCAAAAACTGGACTCACAGGAGTGGTTCAAATCATAGAGAATTAGAGTGTTAGTCATCTTGTACTTAAGTCGTCATTGTGCCTTTTGAATTTCATTCCGATGCAATTTCTGTGTTTCATCGTCAGTAAGGAGGTCCAAGGTATACAGTACACCTGCAGGGAAACATCGAAATCTAAAACTGGACTCACACGAGACATTCAAATAATTGAAAGTTAGAGAGTCAGTCCTCTTGTACTTCAGTCGGCATTGTGCCTTTTGAATTTAATTCAGATGCAACGTCTGTGTTTCATTGTCAATAAGAAGATCCAAGGTATATAGGAAATCTGAAGTGAAGCATCGGAATCTAAAACTGGACTCACAGGAGAGGTTCAAATCATAGAATGTGAGAGTGTCAGTCCTCTTGTACTTAAGTCGGCATTGTGCCTTTGGTACTAAATTCGGATGAAATTTCTGCGCTTCATCGTCAATTAGAAGGTCCAAGGTATACACGAAACCTGAAGTCAAGCATCGGAATCTAAAACTGGACTCAGAGGAGAGGTTCAAATCATCGAAAGTTATAGTGTCAGTCCTCTTGTACTTAAGGCGGCATTGTGACTTTTGAATTTACTTCCGATGCATTTTCTGTGTTTCAGCGTCAAGAAGTAGGTCCGAGGTATACAGTAAACCTTAAGTGAAGCATCGGAATCTAAATCTGGACTCACCGGAGAGATTCAAATCATAGAAAGTTAGAGTGTCAGTCCTCTTGTACTTAAGTCGGAATTGTGCTTTTTGAATTTAGTTCTGATGGAATTTCTGTATTTCATCGTCAAAAAGAATGTCCAAGGTATACAGTAAACCTGAAGTGAAGCAACGTAATCTAAAACTTGACTCACAGGAGAGGTTCAATTATAGAAAGGTAGAGTATCAGTCCTCTTGTACTTAAATCGCATTGTGCCTTTTGCATTAATTTCGGATCCAATTTCTGTGTTTCATCGTCGGTAAGAAGGTCCAAGGTATACAGTAAATCTCAAGGGACGCATCGGAATCTAAAACTGGACTCACAGAAGAGGTTGAAATCATAGAATGTGAGTGTGTCGGTCCTCTTGTACTTAAGTCGGCATTGTGCCTTGTGTATTACATTCGGATGCAATTTTTGTGTTTCATCGTCAATAAGAAGGTCCAAGGGATACAGTAAACCTGAAGTGAAGCATCGGATTCTAAAACTAGACTCACAGGAGAGGTTCAAATCATAGAAAGTGAGAGTGTTTGTCCTCTTGTACTTAGGTCGGCATTGTGCCTTTTGTATTAAATTCGGATGCAATTTCTGTGTTTCATCATCAATAAGAAGGTCCAAGCAATACAATAAACCTGAAGTGAATCATCGGAATCTAAAACTGGACTCACAGGAGAGGTTCAAATCATAGAAAGTTAGAAAGTCAGTCCTCTTGTACTTCAGTCGGCATTGTGCCTTTTGAATTTAATTCGGATGCAATGTCTGTGTTTCATCGTCAATAAGAAGGTGCAAGGTATACAGTACACCTGAAGGGAAGCATCGAAATCTAAAACTGGTCTCAAACGAAACATTCAAATCATTGAAAGTTAGAGTGTCAGTCCTCTTGTACTTAAGTCGGCATTGTGCCTTTTGAATTTACTTCCGATGCAATTTCTGTGTTCCATCGTCAATAAGAAGTTCCAAGGTATACAGTAAACCTGAAGTGAAGCATCGGAATCTAAAACTGGACTCACCAGAGAGATTCCAATCATAGAAAGTTAGAGTTTCAGTCCTCTTGTACTTAAGTCGGTATTGTGCCTTTTGAATTTAATTGCGATGCAATTTCTGTGTTTCATCGTCATAAAGATTGTCCAAGGTATACAGTAAACCTGAAGTGAAGAATCGTAATCTAAAACTGAACTCACAGGAGAGGTTCAAATTATAGAAAGGTAGAGTGTCAGTCCTCCTGTACTTAAGTCGGCATTGTGCCTTTTGAATTTCATTCCGATGCAATTTCTGTGTTTCGTCGTCAATAAGAAGGTCCGAGGTATACAGTGCACCTGAAGGGAAGCATCAAAATCTAAAACTGGACTCACACGAGACATTCAAATCATTGAAAGTTAGAGTGTCAGTCCTCTTGTACTTAAGTCGGCATTGTGCCTTTTGAATTTACTTCCGATGCAATTTCTGTGATCCATCGTCAAGAAGAAGGTCCAAGGTATACAGTAAACCTGAAGTGAAGCATCGGAATCTAAATCTGGACTCACCGGAGAGATTCCAATAACAGAAATTTAGAGTGTCAGTCCTCTTGTACTTAAGTCGACACTGTGCCTTTTGAATTTCGTTCCGATGCAATTTCTGTGCTTCGCCGTTAAAAAGAAGGTCCATGGGATACAGTAAACCTGAAGTGAAAAATCGGAATCTAAAACTGGACTCACAGAAGAGGTTCTAATCATTTAAAGTTAGAGTGTCAGTCCTCTTGTACTTAGGTCGGCATTGTGCCTGTTGTACTAAGTTCGGATGCAATTTCTGTGTTTCATCGTCAATACGAAGGTCCAAGGGATACAGCAAACCTGAAGTGAAGCATCGGATTCTAAAACTAGACTAACAGGAGAGGTTCAAATCATAGAGTGTCAGTCCTCTTGTACTTAAATCGGTATTGTGCCTTTTGTATTAAATTCGGATGCAATTTCTGTGTTTCATCGTCAATACGAAGGTCCAAGGTATACAGTAAACCTGAAGGGAAGCATCGGAATCTAAAACTGGACCCACAGGAGAGGTTCAAATCAGAGAAAGTTAGAGTGTCAGTCCTCTTGTACTTAAGTGGGCATTGTGACTTTTGTATTAAATTCAGATGCAATTTCTGTGTTTAATCGTCAATAAGAAGCTCCAAGGTATACAGTAAACCTGATGGGAAGCATCGGAACCTAAAACTGGACTCATAAAAGAGGTTCAAATCGTAGAAAGTGAGAGTGTTTGTCCTCTTGTACTTAGGTCGGCATTGTGCCTTTTGTATTAAATTTAGATGCAATTTCATTGTTTCATCATCAATAAGAAGGTCCAAGGAATACAGTAAACCTGAAGTGAATCATCGGAATCTAAAACTGGACTCACAAGAGAGGTTCAAATTATAGAAAGTTAGAGAGTCAGTCCTCTTGTACTTAAGTCGCATTGTGCCTTTTGCATTAATTTCGGATCCAATTTCTGTGTTTCATCGTCAGTAAGAAGGTCCAAGGTATACAGTAAACCTCAAGGGACGCATCGGAATCTAAAACTGGACTCACAGAAGAGGTTGAAATCATAGAATGTGAGTGTGTCGGTCCTCTTGTACTTAAGTCGGCATTGTGCCTTTTGTATTAAATTCGGATGCAATTTCTGTGTTTCATCGTAAATAAGAAGGTATAAGGTATACAGTAGACAAGAAGGGAAGCATCTGAATCTAAAACTGGACTCACAGGAGAGGTTCAAATCATAGAAAGTTTAAGTGTCAGTCCTCTTCTACTTAATTCGGCATTCTGCCTTTTGTATTAAATTCGGATGCAATTTCTGTGTTTCATAGTCAATAAGAAGGTCCAAGGTATACACTAAACCTGAAGGGAAGCATCTTAATCTAAAACTGGACTCATTGGAGAGGTTCAAATCATAGAAAGTTAGAGTGTCAGTCCTCTTGTACTTATGTCGGCATTATGCCTTTTGTATTACATTCGGATGCAATTACTGTGTCTCATCGTCAATAAGGAGGTCCACGGGATACAGTAAACCTGAAGTGAGGGATCGGATTCAAAAACTGGACTCACATTAGTGGTTCAAGTCATAGAGAATTAGAGTGTTAATCATCTTGTACTTAAGTCGTCATTGTGCCTTTTGAATTTCATTCCGATGCAATTTCTGTGTTTCGTCGTCAATAAGAAGGTCCAAGGTATACAGTACACCTGAAGGGAAGCATCAAAATCTAAAACTGGACTCACACGAGACATTCAAATCATTGAAAGTTAGAGTGTCAGTCCTCTTGTACTTAAGTCGGCATTGTGCCTTTTGAATTTACTTCCGATGCAATTTCTGTGATCCATCGTCAAGAAGAAGGTCCAAGGTATACAGTAAACCTGAAGTGAAGCATCGGAATCTAAATCTGGACTCACCGGAGTGATTTTAATCACAGAAATTTAGAGTGTCAGTCCTCTTGTACTTAAGTCGGTATTGTGCCTTTTGAATTTAATTCCGATGCAATTTCTGTGTTTCATCGTCAGTAAGAAGGTCCAAGGTATATAGTGAACCTCAAGGGACGGATCGGAATCTAAAACTGGACTCACAGAAGAGGTTCAAATCATAGAATGTGAGTGTGTCGGTCCTCTTGTACTTAAGTCGGCATTGTGCCTTTTGTATTAAATTCGGATGCAATTTCTGTGTTTCATCGTAAATAGGAAGGTATAAGGTATACAGTAAACCTGAAGGGAAGCATCTGAATCTAAAACTGGACTCACAGGAGAGGTTCAAATCGTAGAAAGTTTAAGTGTCAGTCCTCTTCTACTTAATTCGGCATTGTGCCTTTTGTATTAAATTCGGATGCAATTTCTGTGTTTCATAGTCAATAAGAAGGTCCAAGGTATACAGTAAACCTGAAGGGATGCATCGGAATCTAAAATTGGACTCACAGGAGAGGTTCTAATCATTGAAAGTTAGAGTGTCTGTCCTCTTGTACTTATGTCGGCATTATGCCTTTTGTATTACATTCGGATGCAATTTCTGTGTCTCATCGTCAATAAGGAGGTCCACGGGATACAGTAAACCTGAAGTGAAGGATCCGATTCAAAAACTGGACTCACAGGAGTGGTTCAAATCATAGAGAATTAGAGTGTTAGTCATCTTGTACTTAAGTAGTCATTGTGCCTTTTGAATTTCATTCCGATGCAATTTCTGTGTTTCATCGTCAGTAAGGAGGTCCAAGGTATACAGTACACCTGAAGGGAAACATCGGAATCTAAAACTGGACTCACACGAGACATTCAAATAATTGAAAGTTAGAGTGTCAGTCCTCTTGTACTTAAGTGGGCATTGTGCCTTTTGTATTAAATTCAGATGCAATTTCTGTGTTTCATCGTCAATAAGAAGGTCCAAGGTATACAGTAAACCTGATGGGAAGCATCGGAAACTAAAACTGGACTCATAAAAGAGGTTCAAATCATAGAAAGTTAGAGTTTCAGTCCTCTTGTACTTAGGTCGGCATTGTGCCTTTTGTATTATATTCGGATGCAATTTCTGTGTTTCATCGTTAATAAGGAGGTCCACGGGATACAGTAAACCTGAAGTGTATAATCGGATTCAAAAACTGGACTCACAGGAGAGGTTCATATCATTGAAAATTAGAGTGTTAGACATCTTGTACTTAAGTCGGCATTGTGCCTTTTGAATTTAATTCCGATGCAATTTCTGTGCTTCATCGTCAATAAGAATATCCATGGTATACAGTAATTCAGAAGTGTAGCATCGGAATCTAAAACTGGACTCACAGGAGAGGTTGAAATCATAGAAAAATAGAGTGTCCGTCCTCATGTGCTTAAGTCGGCATTGTGCCTTTAGGATTAAATTCGGGTCCAATTTCTGTGTTTCATCGTCAATAAGAAGGTACAAGGTATACAGTAAACCTGAAGTGAAGCATCGGAATCTAAAACTGGACTCACAGGAGAGGTTCAAATCATAGAAAGTTAGAGTGTCAGTCCTCTTGTACTTAAGTCGGCATTGTGCCTTTTGTATTAAATTCGGATGCAATATCTGTGTTTCATCGTCCATAAGAAGGTCCAAGGTATACAGTAAACTTGAAGTGAAGCATCGGAATCTAAAACTGGACTCACAGGAGAGGTTCAAATCATTGAAAGTTAGAGTGTCAGTCCTCTTGTACTTAAGTCGGCATTGTGCCATTTGAATTTAATTTCGATGCAATTTCTGTGCTTCTTCGTCAATAAGAAGGTCCAAAGGATACAGTAAACCTGAAGTGAAGCACCCGATTCTAAAACAGGACTCACAGGAGAGGTTCAAATCATAGATAGTTAGAGTGTCAGTCCTCTTCTACTTAAGTCGGCATTGTGCCTATTGAATTGATTTCCGATGCAATTTCTGTGATCCATCGTCAAGAAGAAGGTCCAAGGTATACTGTAAACCTGAAGTGAAGCATCGGAATCTAAATCTGGACTCACCGGAGAGATTTTAATCACAGAAATTTAGAGTG
The DNA here is from genome assembly GCF_021461395.2 of Schistocerca americana. Classification (NCBI taxonomy): domain Eukaryota; kingdom Metazoa; phylum Arthropoda; class Insecta; order Orthoptera; family Acrididae; genus Schistocerca; species Schistocerca americana. Next base: position 2,461,805 of record NW_025725917.1, on the reverse strand, counting down.
TAAGTCCTCTTGTACTTAAGTCGGTATTGTGCCTTTTGAATTTAATTCCGATGCAATTTCTGTGTTTCATCGTCAGTAAGAAGGTCCAAGGTATATAGTGAACCTCAAGGGACGGATCGGAATCTAAAACTGGACTCACAGAAGAGGTCCAAATCATGGAATGTGAGTGTGTCGGTCCTCTTGTACTTAAGTCGGCATTGTGCCTTTTGTATTAAATTCGGATGCAATTTCTGTGTTTCATCGTAAATAGGAAGGTATAAGGTATACAGTAAACCTGAAGGGAAGCATCTGAATCTAAAACTGGACTCACAGGAGAGGTTCAAATCGTAGAAAGTTTAAGTGTCAGTCCTCTTCTACTTAATTCGGCATTGTGCCTTTTGTATTAAATTCGGATGCAATTTCTGTGTTTCATAGTCAATAAGAAGGTCCAAGGTATACAGTAAACCTGAAGGGATGCATCGGAATCTAAAATTGGACTCACAGGAGAGGTTCTAATCATAGAAAGTTAGAGTGTCTGTCCTCTTGTACTTATGTCGGCATTATGCCTTTTGTATTACATTCGGATGCAATTTCTGTGTCTCATCGTCAATAAGGAGGTCCACGGGATACAGTAAACCTGAAGTGAAGGATCCGATTCAAAAACTGGACTCACAGGAGTGGTTCAAATCATAGAGAATTAGAGTGTTAGTCATCTTGTACTTAAGTCGTCATTGTGCCTTTTGAATTTCATTCCGATGCAATTTCTGTGTTTCATCGTCAGTAAGGAGGTCCAAGGTATACAGTACACCTGAAGGGAAACATCGGAATCTAAAACTGGACTCACACGAGACATTCAAATAATTGAAAGTTAGAGTGTCAGTCCTCTTGTACTTAAGTGGGCATTGTGCCTTTTGTATTAAATTCAGATGCAATTTCTGTGTTTCATCGTCAATAAGAAGGTCCAAGGTATACAGTAAACCTGATGGGAAGCATCGGAACCTAAAACTGGACTCATAAAAGAGCTTCAAATCATAGAAAGTTAGAGTTTCAGTCCTCTTGTACTTAGGTCGGCATTGTGCCTTTTGTATTATATTCGGATGCAATTTCTGTGTTTCATCGTCAATAAGGAGGTCCACGGGATACAGTAAACCTGAAGTGCATAATCGGATTCAAAAACTGGACTCACAGGAGAGGTTCATATCATAGAGAATTAGAGTGTTAGACATCTTGTACTTAAGTCGGCATTGTGCCTTTTGAATTTAATTCCGATGCAATTTCTGTGCTTCATCGTCAATAAGAATATCCATGGTATACAGTAAATCTGAAGTGTAGCATCGGAATCTAAAACTGGACTCACAGGAGAGGTTGAAATCATAGAAAAATAGAGTGTCCGTCCTCATGTGCTTAAGTCGGCATTGTGCCTTTAGGATTAAATTCGGATCCAATTTCTGTGTTTCATCGTCAATAAGAAGGTACAAGGTATACAGTAAACCTGAAGGGAAGCATCGGAATCTAAAACTGGACTCACAGGAGAGGTTCAAATCATTGACAGTTAGAGTGTCAGTCCTCTTGTACTTAAGTCGGCATTGTGCCATTTGAATTTAATTTCGATGCAATTTCTGTGTTTCATCGTCAATAAGAAGGTCCAAGGTATACGGTGAACCTGAAGTGAAGCATCGGAATCTAAAACCAGACTCACAGGAGAGGTTCAAAACATAGAAAGTTAGAGTGTCAGTCCTTTAGTACCTAAGTCAGCATTTTGCCTTCTGTATTAAATTCGGATGCAATATCTGTGCTTCATCGTCAATAAGAAGGTCCAGGGTATACAGTAGACGTGACGTGAAGCATCGGAATCTATAACTGGACTCACAGGAGAGGTTCGCATCATAGATAGTTACAGTGTCAGTCCTCTTGTACTTAAGTCGGCATTGTGCCTTTAGTATTAAATTCGGATGCAATTTCTGTGTTTCATCGTCAATAAGAAGGTCCAACGGATACAGTAAACCTGAAGTGATGCATCGGATTCTAAAACTGGACTCACAGGAGAGGTTCAAATCATTACATAAGTCGGCACTGTGTCTTTTTAATACAATTCCGATTCAATTTCTGTGCTTCATCGTTAATAAGAATGTCCCTGGGATACAGTAAACCTGAAGTGAGGCATCGGAATCTAAAACTGGACTCGGAGGAAGGGTTCATATCATAGAAAGTTAGAGTGTCAGTCCTCTTGTACTTAAGTCGTCTTTGTGCCTTTTTGATTTAATTCCGATGGAATTCCTGTGTTTCATCGTCAACACGAAGGTCCAAGGGATACAGTAAACCTGATGTGAAGCATCGGAATCTAAAACTGGACTCACAGGAGAGGTTCAAATCAAAGAAAGTTAGAGTGTCAGTCCTCGTGTACTTAAGTCGGCATTGAGCCTTTTGAATTTAATTCCGATGCAATTTCTGTGTTTCATCGTCAATAAGAAGGTCCAAGGGATACAGTAAAAGTGAAGTAAAGCATCGGTATCCAAAACTGGACTCACAGGAGAGCTTCAAATCATAGAATGTTAGAGTGTCAGTCCTCCTGTGCTTAAGTCGGCATTGTGCCTTTTGAATTTAATTTCGATGCAATTTCTGTGCTTCATCGTCAATAAGAAGGTCCAAGGGATACAGTAAACCTGAAGTGAGGCATCGGAATCTAAAACTGGACTCACAGGAGAGGTTCAAATCATAGAAATTTAGAGTGTCAGTCCTCTTGTACTTAAGTCGGCATTGTGCCTCTTGAATTCAATTCCGATGCAATTTCTGTGTTTCATCGTCAATAAAAAGGTCCAAGGTATACAGTGAACCTGAAGTGAAGCATCGGAATCTAAAACTGGACTCACAGGAGAGGTTCAAATCTTTGAAAGTTAGAGTGTCAGTCATCTTGTACTTAAGTCGGCATTGTGCCTTTTGAATTTAATTTCGATGCAATTTCTGTGCTTCTTCGTCAATAAGAAGGTCCAAGGGATACAGTAAACCTGAAGTGAAGCATCCGAATCTAAAACTGGACTCACAGGAGTGGTTCAAATCATAGAAAGTTAGAGTGTCAGTCCTCTTCTACTTAAGTCGGCATTGTGCCTATTGAATTGATTTCCGATGCAATTTCTGTGTTTCATCGTCAATAAGAAGGTCCAAGGTATACGGTGACCCTGAAGTGAAGCATCGGAATCTAAAACTAGACTCACAGTAGAGGTTCAAATCATAGAAAGTTAGAGTGTCAGTCCTCTTGTACCTAAGTCATCATTTTGCCTTCTGTATTAAATTCGGATGCAATTTCTGTGCTTCATTGTCAATAAGAATGTCCAGGGTAAACAGTAGACGTGAAGTGAAGCATCGGAATCTAAAACTGGACTCACAGGAGAGGTTCACATCATAGATAGTTACAGTGTCAGTCCTCTTGTACTTTAGTCGGCATTGTGCCTTTTGTATTAAATTCGGATGCAATTTCTGTGATTCATCGTCAATAAGAAGGTCCAACGGATACAGTAAACCTGAAGTGATGCATCGGATTCTAAAACTGGACTCTCAGGAGACTTTCAAATCATTACTTATGTCGGCACTGTGTCTTTTTAATACAAGTCCGATTCAATTTCTGTGCTTCATCGTCAATAAGAAGGTGCAAGGTATACAGTAAACCTGAAGTGAAACATCAGAATCTAAAACTGGACTCACAGGAGAGGTTCAAATCATAGAAAGTTAGAGTGTCAGTCCTCTTGTACTGAAGTCGTCTTTGTGCCTTTTGGATTTACATCCGATGGAATTCCTGTGTTTCATCGTCAATACGGAGGTCCAAGGGATACAGTAAACCTGAAGTGAAGCTTCGGAATCTAAAACAGGACTCACAGGAGAGGTTCTAATCATAGAAAGTTAGAGTGTCAGTCCTCTTGTAGTTAACTCGGCATTGTGCCTTTTGAATTTAATTCCGATGCAATTTCTGTGCTTCATCGTTAATAAGAAGGTCCCTGGGATACAGTAAACCTGAAGTGAAGCATCGGATTCTAAAACTGGACTCGAAGGAGAGGTTCAAATCATAGAAAGTTAGAGTGTCAGTCCTCTTGTACTTAAGTCGGCATTGTGCCTTTTGAATTTAATTCCGATGCAATTTCAGTGTTTCATAGTCAATAAGAAGGTCCAAGGGATATAGTAAACCTGAAGTGAAGCATCGGATTCTAAAACTGGCCTCACAGGAGAGGTTCAAATCATAGAAAGTTAGAGTGTCAGTCCTCTCTTACTTAAGACGGCATTGTGCCTTTTGAATTTACTTGCGAAGCAATTTCTGTGCTTCATCGTCAATAAGAAGGTCCAACGTATAGTGTAAACCTGAAGTGAAGCATCCGAATCCAAATTGGATTCACAGGAGAGGTTCAAATCATAGTAAGTTAGAGTGTCAGTCCTCTTCTACTTAATTCGGCATTGTGCCTTTTGTATTAAATTCGGATTACAATTTCTGTGTTTCATCGTCAATAAGAAGGTCCAACGAATACAGTAAACCTGAAGTGAAGAATCGGAATCTAAAACTGGAATCACAGGAGAGGTTCAAATCATAGTAATTTAGAGTTTCACTCCTCTTGTACTTATGTCGGCACTGTGCCTCTTGAATTTAGTTCCGATGCAATTTCTGTGCTTCTTCGTGAATAAGAACGTCCAAGGGATATCGTAAACCTGAAGTGAAGCATCGGATTCTAAAACTGGACTCACAGGAGAGGTTCAAATCATAGAAAGTGAGAGTGTCAGTCCTCTTTTACTTAAGTCGGCATTGTGCCTTTTGAATTTAATTGCGAAACAATTTCTGTGCTTCATCGTCAAGAAGAAGGTCCAAGGTATACTGTAAACCTGAAGTGAAGCATCCGAATCCAAATTGGATTCACAGGAGAGGTTCAAATCATAGAAAGTTAGAGTGTCAGTCCTCCTGTACTTAAATCGGCATTGGGCCTTTTGATTTTGATTTCGATGCAATTTCTGTGCTTCATCGTCAATATGAAGGTAAAAGGGATACAGTAAACCTGAAGTGAAGCATCGGAATCTAAAACAGGACTCACAGGAGAGGTTCAAATCATAGTAAGTTAGAGTGTCAGTCCTCTTGTACTTAAGTCGGCATTGTGACTTTTGAATTTAATTCCGATGCAATTTCTGTGCTTCATCGTCAATAAGAAGGTCCAAGGGATACACTAAACCTGAAGTGAAGCATCGAAACCTAAAACTGGACTCACAGGAGAGGTTCAAATCAAACAAAGTGAGAGTGTCAGTCCTCTTGTACTTAAGTCGGCATTGTGCCTTTTGTATTAAATTCGGATGCAATTTCTGTGTTTCATCGTCAATAAGAAGGTCCAAGGTATACAGGAAACATGAAGTGAAGCATCGGAATCTAAAACTGGACCCACAGGAGAGGTTCAAATCATAGAAAGTGAGAGTGTCAGTCCACTGGTACATAAATCGATATTGTGTCCTTTGTGTTAAATTCGGATGCAATTTCTGTAATTCATCGTCAATAAGAAGGTCCAAGGGATACAGTAAACCTGAAGTGAATCACTGGAATCTGAAACTGGACTCACAGGAGAGGTTCAAATCATAGACAGTTAGAGAGTCAAACCTCTTGTACTTAACTCGGCATTGTGCCTTTTGAATTTAATTCGGATGCAATATCTGTGTTTCATCGTCAATAAGAAGGTCCAAGGTATACAGGAAACCTGAAGTGAAGCATCGGAATCTAAAACTGGACTCACAGGAGAGGTTCAAATCATTGAAAGTGAGAGTGTCAGCCCTCTTGTACTTAAGTCGGCACTGTGACTTTTGTATTAAGTTCGGATGCAATTTCTGTGTTTCATCGTCAATGAAAAGGTCCAAGGTATACAGGAAACCTGAAGTGAAGCATCGGAATCTTAAACTGTACTCACAGGAGAGTTTCAAATCATAGAAACTGAGAGTGTCAATCCTCTTGTACTTAAGTCGGCATTGTGCCTTTTGCATTAAATTCATATCCAATTTCTGTGTTTCATCGTCAATAAGAAGGTCCAAGGTATACAGTAAACCTGAAGTGATGCATCGGAATCTAAAACTGGACTCACAGGAGAGGTTCAAATCATAGAAAGTTACAGTGTCAGTCCTCTTGTACTTAAGTCGGCATTGTGCCTCTTGTATTAAATTCGGATGCAATTTCTGTGTTTCATCGTCAATAAGAAGGTCCAAGGGATACAGTAAACCTGAAGTGTGGCATCGGAATCTAAAACTGGACTCACAGGAGAGGTTCAAATTATAGAAAGTTAGAGTGTCAGTCCTCTTGTACTTAAGTCGGCATTGTACCTTTTGTATTAAATTCGGATGCAATTTCTGTGTTTCATCGCCTGTACAAAGGTCCATGGTATACTGTAAACCTGAAGTGATGCATCGGAATCTAAAACTGGACTCACAGGAGAGATTCAAATCATTGAAAGTTAGAGTGTCAGTCCTCTTGTACTTAAGTCGGCATTGTGCTTTTGAATTTAATTCCGATGCAATTTCTGTGTTTCATCGTCAATAAGAAGGTCCAAGGTACACAATAAACCTGAAGTGAAGTATCGGAATGTACAACTGGACTCACAGGAGTGGTTCAAATTGTAGAAAGGTAGAGTGTCAGTCCTCTTGTACTTAAGTCGGCATTGTGCCTTTTGAATGTCATTCCGATGCAATTTCTGTGCTTCACCGTTAACAAGAGGGTCCAAGGGAGACAGTAAACCTGAAGTGAAAAATCGGAATCTAAAACAGGACTCACAGGAGAGGTTCTAATCATAGAAAGTTAGAGTGTCAGTCCTCTTGTAGTTAACTCGGCATTGTGCCTTTTGAATTTAATTCCGATGCAATTTCTGTGCTTCATCGTTAATAAGAAGGTCCCTGGGATACAGTAATCCTGAAGTGAAGCATCGGATTCTAAAACTGGACTCGAAGGAGAGGTTCAAATCATAGAATGTTAGAGTGTCAGTCCTCTTGTACTTAAGTCGGCATTGTGCCTTTTGAATTTAATTCCAATGCAATTTCAGTGTTTCATAGTCAATAAGAAGGTCCAAGGGATATAGTAAACCAGAAGTGAAGCATCGGAATCTAAAACTGGAATCACAGGAGAGGTTCAAATCATAGAAATTTAGAGTTTCACTCCTCTTGTACTTATGTCGGCACTGTGCCTCTTGAATTTAGTTCCGATGCAATTTTTGCGCTTCTTCGTGAATAAGAACGTCCAAGGGATATCGTAAACCTGAAGTGAAGCATCGGATTCTAAAACTGGACTCACAGGAGAGGTGCAAATCATAGAAAGTGAGAGTGTCAGTCCTCTTTTACTTAAGTCGGCATTGTGCCTTTTGAATTTAATTGCGAAACAATTTCTGTGCTTCATCGTCAATAAGAAGGTCCAAGGTATACTGTAAACCTGAAGTGAAGCATCCGAATCCAAATTGGATTCACAGGAGAGGTTCAAATCATAGAAAGTTAGAGTGTCAGTCCTCCTGTACTTAAATCGGCATTGTGCCTTTTGAATTTGATTTCGATGCAATTTCTGTGCTTCATCGTCAATATGAAGGTAAAAGGGATACAGTAAACCTGAAGTGAAGCATCGGAATCTAAAACAGGACTCACAGGAGAGGTTCAAATCATAGTAAGTTAGAGTGTCAGTCCACTTGTACTTAAGTCGGCATTGTGACTTTTGAATTTAATTCCGATGCAATTTCTGTGCTTCATCGTCAATAAGAAGGTCCAAGGGATACACTAAACCTGAAGTGAAGCATCGGAATCTAAAACTGGACTCACAGGAGATGTTTAAATCATAGTAAGTTAGAGTGTCAGTCCTTTTGTACTTCAGTTGTCATTGTGCCTTTTGTATTAAATTCGGATGCAATATCTGTGTTTCATCGTCAATAAGAATGTCCAAGGGATACAGTAAACCTGAAGTGAAGCATCGGAATCTAAAACTGGACTCACAGTGGAGGTTCAAATCATAGAAAGTTAGACTGTCAGTCCTCTACTACTTAAGTCGGCATTGTGCCTTTTGTATTAAATTCGGAGGCAATTTCTGTGTTTCACCATCAATAAGAGGGTCCAAGGGATACAGTAAATCTAAAGTGAATCATCGGAATCTAAAACTGGACTCACAGGAGAGGTTCAAATCATAGAAAGTTAGAGAGTCAGTCCTCTTGTACTTAAGTCGGCATTGTGCCTTTTGAATTTAATTCGGATGGAATTTCTGTGTTTCATTGTCAATAAGAAGGTCCAAGGAATACAGGAAACCTGAAGTGAAGCATCGAAACCTAAAACTGGACTCACAGGAGAGGTTCAAATCAAACAAAGTGATAGTGTCAGTCCTCTTGTACTTAAGTCGGCATTGTGCCTTTTGTATTAAATTCGGATGCAATTTCTGTGTTTCATCGTCAATAAGAAGGTCCAAGGTATACAGGAAACATGAAGTGAAGCATCGGAATCTAAAACTGGACCCACAGGAGAGGTTCAAATCATAGAAAGTGGGAGTGTCAGTCCACTGGTACATAAGTCGATATTGTGTCCTTTGTGTTAAATTCGGATGCAATTTCTGTAATTCATCGATAATAAGAAGGTCCAAGGGATACAGTAAAACTGAAGTGAATCACTGGAATCTGAAACTGGACTCACAGGAGAGGTTCAAATCATAGACAGTTAGAGAGTCAAACCTCTTGTACTTAAGTCGGCATTGTGCCTTTTGAATTTAATTCGGATGCAATATCTGTGTTTCATCGTCAATAAGAAGGTCCAAGGTATACAGGAAACCTGAAGTGAAGCATCGGAATCTAAAACTGGACTCACAGGAGAGGTTCAAATCATTGAAAGTGAGAGTGTCAGCCCTCTTGTACTTAAGTCGGCACTGTGCCTTTTGTATTAAGTTCGGATGCAATTTCTGTGTTTCATCGTCAATGAAAAGGTCCAAGGTATACAGGAAACCTGAAGTGAAGCATCGGAATCTTGAACTGTACTCACATGAGAGTTTCAAATCATAGAAACTGAGAGTGTCAATCCTCTTGTACTTAAGTCGGCATTGTGCCTTTTGCATTAAATTCGGATCCAATTTCTGTGTTTCATCGTCAATAAGAAGGTCCAAGGTATACAGTAAACCTGAAGTGATGCATCGGAATCTAAAACTGGACTCACAGGAGAGGTTCAAATCATAGAAAGTTACAGTGTCAGTCCTCTTGTACTTAAGTCGGCATTGTGCCTCTTGTATTAAATTCGGATGCAATTTCTGTGTTTCATCGTCAATAGGAAGGTCCAAGGGATACAGTAAACCTGAAGTGTGGCATCGGAATGTAAAACTGGACTCACAGGAGAGGTTCAAATTATAGAAAGTTAGAGTGTCAGTCCTCTTGTACTTAAGTCGGCATTGTACCTTTTGTATTAAATTCGGATGCAATTTCTGTGATTCATCGCCTGTACAAAGGTCCATGGTATACTGTAAACCTGAAGTGATGCATCGGAATCTAAAACTGGACTCACAGGAGAGATTCAAATCATTGAAAGTTAGAGTGTCAGTCCTCTTGTACTTAAGTCGGCATTGTGATTTTGAATTTAATTCCGATGCAATTTCTGTGTTTCATCGTCAATAAGAAGGTCCAAGGTACACAGTAAACCTGAAGTGAAGTATCGGAATGTACAACTGGACTCACAGGAGTGGTTCAAATTGTAGAAAGGTAGAGTGTCAGTCCTCTTGTACTTAAGTCGGCATTGTGCCTTTTGAATTTCATTCCGATGCAATTTCTGTGCTTCACCGTTAAAAAGAAGGTCCAAAGGAGACAGTAAACCTGAAGTGAAAAATCGGAATCAAAAACTGGACTCACAGGAGAGGTTCTAATCATTGAAAGTTAGAGTGTCAGTCCTCTTGTACTTAAGTCAAAATTGTGCTTTTTGTATTAAGTTCGGATGCAATTTCTGTGTTTCATCGTCAATGAAAAGGTCCAAGGTATACAGGAAACCAGAAGTGAAGCATCGGAATCTTAAACTGTACTCACAGGAGAGTTTCAAATCATAGAAACTGAGAGTGTCAATCCTCTTGTACTTAAGTCGGCATTGTGCCTTTTGCATTAAATTCGGATCCAATTTCTGTGTTTCATCGTCAATAAGAATGTCCAAGGGATACAGTAAACCTCAAGTGAAGCGTCGGAATCAAAAACTGGACACACAGAAGAGTTTCAATTCATAGAAAGTTAGAGTGTCAGTCCTCTTGTATTTAAGTCGGCATTGTGCCTTTTGCATTAAATTCGGATCCAATTTCTGTGTTTCGTCGTCAATAAGAAGGTCCAAGGTATACAGTAAACCTGAAGTGAAGCATCGGAATATAAAACTGGACCCAAAGGAGAGTTTCAAATCATAGAAAGTGAGAGTGTCAGTCCTCTTGTACTTAAGTCGGCATTGTGCCTTTTGTATTAAATTCGAATGCAATTTCTGTGTTACATCGTCAGTAAGAAGGTCCAAGGTATACAGTAAACCTGAAGGGAAGCATTTGAATCTAAAACTGGACTCACAGGACAGGTTCAAATCATAGAAAGTGAGAATGTCAGTCCACATGTACTTAAGTCGGCATTGTGCCTTTTGTATTAAATTCGGATGCAATTTCTGTGTTTCATCGTCAATAAGAAGGTCCAATGTATACAGGAAACCTGAAGTGAAGCTTCGGAATCTAAAAGTGGACTCACAGGTGAGGTTCAAATCATAGAAAGTGAGAGTGTCTGTCCTCTTGTACATAAGTCGGCATTGTGCCTTTTGTATTAAATTCGGATGGAATTTCTTTGTTTCTTCATCAATAAGAAGGTCCAAGGTATACAGTAAACCTGAAGGGAAGCATCGACTTCTAAAACTGGACTCGCAGAACAGGTTCAAATCATAGAAAGTTAGAGGGTCAGGCCTCTTGTACTTAAGTTGGCATTGTGCCTTTTGTATTACATTCGGATGCTATTTCTGTGTTTCATCGTCAATAAGAAGGTCCAAGGGATACAGTAAACCTGAAGTGAAGCATCGGATTCTAAAACGGGACTCACAGGAGAGGTTCAAATTATAGAAAGTTAGAGTGTCAGTCATCTTGTACTTAAGTCGGCATTGTGCCTTTTGAATTTCACTTCGATGCAATTTCTGTTCTTCATCGTCAATAAGAAGGTCCATGGTATACAGTGAACCTGAAGTGTAGCATCGGAATCTAAAACTGGACTCACAAGAGAGGTTCAAATCATAGAAAGTTAGAGTGTCCGTCCTCTTGTACTTAAGTCGGCATTGCGCCTTCTGAATTTAATTCCGATGCAATTTCTGTGTTTCATCGTCAATAAGAATGTCCAAGGTATACAGGAAACCTGAAGTGAAGCATCGGAAACCAAAACTGGACCCACAGGAGAGGTTCAAATCATAGAAAGTGAGAGTGTCATTCCTCTTGTACTTAAGTCGGCACTGTGCCTATTGTATTAAATTCGGATGCAATTTCTGTGTTTCAACGTCAATGAGAAGGTCCAAGGTATACAGGAAACCTGAAGTGAAGCATCGGAATCTTAAACTGTACTCACAGGAGAGTATCAAATCATAGAAACTGAGAGTGTCAATCCTCTTGTACTTAAGTCGGCATTTTGCCTTTTGCATTAAATTCGGATCCAATTTCTGTGTTTCATCGTCAATAAGAAGGTCCAAGTAATACAGTAAACCTGAATTGAGGCATCGGAATCTAAAACTGGACTCACAGGAGAGGTTCAATTTACAGAAAGTTAGAGTGTCAGTCCTTTTGTACTTAAGTCGGCATTGTGCCTTTTGTATTAAATTCTGATGCAATTTCTGTGTTTCATCGTCAGTAAGACGGTCGAAGGTATACAGTAAACCTGAAGGGATGCATCGGAATCTAAAACTGGACTCACGGGAGAGATTTATATCATTGAAAATTAGAGTGTCAGTCCTCTTGTTCTTAAGCCGGCATTGTGCATTTCAATTTAATTCCGATGCAATTTCTGTGTTTCATCTTCAATAAGAAGGTCCAAGGTATACAGTAAACCTGAAGTGAAGCATCGGAATCTGAAACTTGACTCACAGGAGTGGTTCAAATTGTAGAAAGGTAGAGTGACAGCCCTCTTGTACTTAAGTCGGCATTGTGCCTTTTGAATTTCACTCTGATGCAATTTCTGTGCTTCACCGTTAAAAAGAAAGTCCAAGGGATACAGTAAACCTGAAGTGAAAAATTCGGTATCTAAAACTGGATTCACAGGAGAGGTTCTAATCATTGAAAGTTAGAGTGTCAGTCCTCTTGTACTTAAGTCGGCATTGTGCCTTTTGTATTAAATTCGGATGCAATTTCTGTGTTTCATCGTCAATACGAAGGTCCTAGGGATACAGTAAATCTGAAGTGAAGCATCGGAGTCTAAAACTGGACTCACAGGATAGGTTCAAATCGTAGAAGGTAGAGTGTCAGTCCTCTTGTACTTAAGTCGGCATTAAGCCTTTTGAATTTTTATTCCGATGCAATTACTGTGTTTCATCGTCAGTAAGAAGTTCCAAGTTATACAGTAAACCTGTAGTGAAGCATCGGAATCTAAAACTGGCCTCACAGGAGAGGTTCAAATCCTAGAAGGTTAGAGTGTCAGTCCTCTTGTACTTAATTGCGCATTGTGCCTTTTGTATTAAATTCGGATGTAATTTCTGTGTTTCATCGTCTATAAGAATGTCCAAGGGATACAGTAAACCTCAAGTGAAGCGTCGGAATCTAAAACTGGACTCACAGGAGAGGTTCAATTCATAGAAAGTTAGAGTATCAGTCCTCTTGTACTTAAGTCGGCATTGTGCCTTTTGCATAAAATTCGGATACAATTTCTGTGTTTCATCGTCAATAAGAAGGTCCAAGGTATACAGTAAACCTCAAGTGAAGCATCGGAATATAAAACTGGACCCAAAGGAGAGGTTCAAATCATAGAAAGTTAGAGTGTCAGTAATCTTGTACGTAAGTTGGCATTGTGCCTTTTGTATTAAATTCGGATGCATTTTCTGTGTTTCATCGTCAGTAAGAAGGTCCAAGGTATACAGTAAACCTGAAGGGAAGCATCGAAATCTAAAACTGGACTCACAGGAGAGGTTCAAATCATAGAAAGTTAGAGTGTCAGTCCTCTTGTACTTAAGTCGGCACTGTGCCTTTTGTATTAAATTCTGATGCAATTTCTGTGTTTCATCGTCAATGAGAAGGTCCAAGGTATACAGGAAACCTGACGTGAAGCATCGGAATCTTAAACTGTACTCACAGGAGAGTTTGAAATCATAGAAACTGAGAGTGTCAATCCTCTTGTACTTAAGTCAGCATTGTGCCTTTTGCATTAAATTCGGATCCAATTTCTGTGTTTCATCGTCAATAAGGAGGTCCAAGGTATACAGTAAACCTGAAGTGATGCATCGGAATCTAAAACTGGACTCACAGGAGAGGTTCAAATCATAGAAAGTTAGAGTGTCAGTCCTCTTGTACTTAAGTCGGCATTCTGCCTCTTGTATTAATTTCGGATGCAATTTTTGTGTTTCATCGACAATACGAAGGTCCAAGGGATACAGTAAACCTGAAGTGAGGCATCGGAATCTGAAACTGGACTCACAGGAGAGGTTCAAATTACAGAAAGTTAGAGTTTCAGTCCGCTTGTACTTAAGTCGACCTTGTGCGTTTTGTATTAAATTCGGATGCAATTTCTGTGTTTCATCGCCTGTAAGAAGGTCCATGGTATACAGTAAAACTGAAGGGAAGCATTGGAATCTAAAACTGGACTCACAGGAGAGGTTCAAATCATAGAAACTGAGAGTGTCAGTCCTCTTGTACTTAAGTCGGCATTGTGCCTTTTGTATTAAATTCGGATGCAATTTATGTGTTTTATCGTCAGTATGAAGGTCGAAGGTATACAGTTAACCTGAAGGGATGCATCAGAATCTAAAACTGGACTCACAGGAGAAATTTATTTCATTGATAGTTAGAGTGTCAGTACTCTTGTAGTTAAGTCGGCATTGTCCTTTTGAATTTAAATCCGATGCAATATCTGTGATTCATCATCAGTAAGAAGGTCCAAGGTATACAGTAAACCTGAAGTGAAGCATCGGAATCTAAAACTGGACTCACAGGAGTGGTTCAAATTGTAGAAAGGTAGAGTGTCAGTCCTCCTGTACTTAAGTCGGCATTGTGCCTTTTGAATTTCATTCCGATGCAATTTCTGTGCTTCACCGTTAAAAAGAAAGTCCAAGGGATACACTAAACCTGAAGTGAAAAATCGGAATCCAAAACTGGACTCACAGGAGAGGTTCTAATCATTGAAAGTTAGAGTGTCAGTCCTCTTGTACTTAAGTCGGCATTGTGCCTTTTGTATTAAATTCGGATGCAATTTCTGTGTTTCATCGTCAATACGAAGGTCCTAGGGATACAGTAAACCTGAAGTGAATCATAGGATACTAAAACTGGACTCACAGGAGTGGTTCAAAGCATAAAAATTTAGAGAGTCAGTCCTCTTGTACTTAAGTCAGCATTGTGCCTTTTGAATTTCATTCCGATGCAATTTCTTTGCTTCATCGTCAATAAGAAGGTCCATGGTATACAATAAACCTGAAGTGTAGCATCGGAATCTAAAACTGGACTCACAGGAGAGGTTTAAATCATAGAAAGTGAGAGTGGATGTCCTCTTGTACTGAGGTCGGCATTGTGCCTTTTGTATTAAATTCGGATGCAATTTCTGTGTTTCATCGTCAATAAGAAGGTCCAAGGTATACAGGAAACCTGAAGTGATGCATCGGAATCTAAAACTGGACTCACAGGAGAGGTTCAAATCATAGAAAGTTAGAGTGTCAGTCCTCTTGTACTTAAGTCGGCATTGTGCCTCTTGTATTAATTTCGGATGCAATTTCTGTGTTTCATCGACAATACGAAGGTCCAAGGGATACAGTAAACCTGAAGTGAGGCATCGGAATCTGAAACTGGACTCACAGGACAGGTTCAAATCATAGAAAGTTAGAGTGTCAGTCCTCTTGTACTTAAGTCGGCATTGTGCCTTTTGTATTACATTCGGATGCAATTTCTGTGCCTCATCGTCAATAAGAAAGTCCAAGGGATACAGTAAACGTGAAGTGAAGCATCGGATTCTAAAACTGGACTCACAGGAGAGGTTCAAAACATAGAAAATTAGAGTGTTAGTCATCTTGTACTTAAGTCAGCATTGTGCCTTTTGAATTTCATTCCGATGCAATTTCTGTGCTTCATCGTCAATAAGAAGGTCCATGGTATACAATAAACCTGAAGTGTAGCATCGGAATCTAAAACTGGACTCACAGGAGAGGTTTAAATCATAGAAAGTGAGAGTGGATGTCCTCTTGTACTGAGGTCGGCATTGTGCATTTTGTATTAAATTCGGATGCAATTTCTGTGTTTCATCATCAATAAGATGGTCCAAGGGATATAGTAAACCTGAAGTGAATCATCGGAATCTAAAACTAGAGTCACAGGAGAGGTTCAAATCATAGAAAGTTAGAGAGTCAGTCCCCTTGTACTTCATTCGGCATTGTGCCTTTTGAATTTAATTCGGATGCAATTTCTGTGTTTCATCGTCAATAATAAGGTCCAAGGTATACAGGAAACCTGAAGTGAAGCATCGGTATCTAAACCTGGACTCAGAGGAGGGGTTCAATTCATCGAAGGTGAGAGTGTCAGTCCTCCTGTACTTAAGTCGGCATTGTGCCTTTTGTATTAAATTCGGATGCAACTTCTGTGTTTCATCGTCAATAAGAAGGTCCAAGGTATATAGGAAACCTGAAGTGAATCATCGGAATCTAAAACTGGACTCACAGGAGAAGTTCAAATCATAGAAAGTGAGAGTGTCATTCCTCTTGTACTTAAGTCGGCATTGTGCCTTTTGTATTAAATTCGAATGCAAATTCCGTGTTTCATCGTCAATAAGAAGGTCCAAGGTATACACGAAACCTGAAGTCAAGCATCGGAATCTAAAACTGGACTCAGAGGAGACGTTCAAATCATAGAAAGTTAGAGTGTCAGTCCTCTTGTACTTAAGTCGGCATTGTGCCTTTTGTATTACATTCGGATGGAATTTCTGTGTTTCATCGTCAATAAGAAGGTCCAAGGTGTACAGGAAACCTGAAGTGAAGCACCGGAATCTAAGACTGGACTCACAGGAGAGGTTCAAATCATAGAATCATAGAAAGTGAGAGTGACAGTCCTCTTGTACTTAAGTCGCCATTGTGCCTTTTGTATTACATTCGGATGGAATTTCTGTGTTTCACCGTCAATAAGGAGGTCCAAGGGATACAGTAAACCTGAAGTGAAGGATCGGATTCAAAAACTGGACTCACAGGAGAGGTTGAAATCATAGAAAATTAGAGTGATAGTCATCTTGTACTTAAGTCGGCATTGTGCCTTTTGAATTTCATTCCGATGCAATTTCTGTGCTTCATCGTCAATAAGAAGATCCATGGTATACAGTAAACCTGAAGTGTAGCATCGGAATCTAAAACTGGACTCACAGGAGCGGTTCAAACCATAGAAAAATAGAGTGTTCGTCCTCTTGTACATAAGACGGCATTGTGCCTTTTGAATTTAATTCCGATGCAATTTCTGTGTTTCATCGTCAATAAGAAGGTCCAAGGTGTACAGGAAACCTAAAGTGAAGCATCGGATCTAAAACTGTACTCACAGAAGAGTTTCAAATCATAGAAAGTGGGAGTGTCAGTCCTCTTGTACTTAAGTCGGCATTGTGCGTTTTGTATTAAATTCGGATGCAATTTCTGTGTTTCATCGCCTGTAAGAAGGTCCATGGTATACAGTAAAACTGAAGGGAAGCATTGGAATCAAAAACTGGACTCACAGGAGAGGTTCAAATCATAGAAAGTGAGAGTGTCAGTCCTCTTGTTCTTAAGTCGGCATTGTGCCTTTTGTATTCAATTCGGATGCAATTTCTGTGTTTCATCGTCAGTAAGAAGGTTGAAAATATACAGTAAACCTGAAGGGATGCATCAGAATCTAAAACTCGACTCACAGGAGAGATGTAATTCATTGAAAGTTAGAGTGTCAGTCCTCTTGTAGTTAAGTCGGCATTGTGCTTTTGAATTTAAATCCGATGCAATATCTGTGATTCATCGTCAATAAGAAGGTCCAAATTATACAGTAAACCTGAAGTGAAGCATCGGAATCTAAAACTGGACTCACAGGAGTGGTTCAAATTGTAGAAAGGTAGAGTGTCAGTCCTCTTGTACTTAAGTCGGCATTGTGCCTTTTGAATTCCATTCCGATGCAATTGCTGTGCTTCACCGTTAAAAAGAAGGTGCAAGGGATACAGTAAACCTGAAGTGAAAAATCGGAATCCAAAACTGGACTCACAGGAGAGGTTCTAATCATTGAAAGTTAGAGTGTCAGTCCTCTTGTACTTAGGTCGGCATTCTGCCTTTTGTATTAAATTCGGATGCAATTTCTGTGTTTCATCGTCAATACGAAGGTCCTAGGGATACAGTAAACCTGAAGTGAAGCATCGGAATCTAAAACTGGACTCACAGGAAAGGTTTAAATCGTAGAAGGTAGAGTGTCAGTACCCTTGTACTTAAGTCGGTATTGTGCCTTCTGAATTTTTATTCCGATGCAATAACTGTGTTTCTTCGTCAGTAAGAAGTTCCAAGGTATACAGTAAACCTGTAGTGAAGCATCGGAATCTAAAACTGGACTCACAGGAGAGGTTCAAATCCTAAAAGGTTAGAGTGTCAGTCCTCTTGTACTTAAGTAGGCATTGTGCCTTTCGTATTAAATTCGGATGCAATTTCTGTGTTTCATCGTCAATAGGAATGTCCAAGGGATACAGTAAACCTCAAGTGAAGCGTCGGAATCTAAAACTGGACTCACAGGAGAGGTTCAAATCATAGAAAGTGAGAGTGTCAGTCCTCTTGTACTTAAGTCAGCATTGTGCTTTTTGTATTAAATTTGGATGCAATTTCTGTGTTTCATCGTTAATAAGAAGGTCCCAGGTATTCAGTTAACCTGAAGGGAAGCATCGAAATCTAAAACTGGACTCACAGGAGAGGTTCAAATCATAGAAAGTTTGAGTGTCAGTCCTCTTGTACTTAAGTTGGCATTGTGCCTTTTGTATTCCATTCGGATGCTATTTCTGTGTTTCATCGTCAATAAGAAGGTCCAAGGGATACAGTAAACCTGAAGTGAAGCATCGGAATCTAAAACTGGACTCACAGGAGAGGTTCAAATCATAGAAAGTTAGAGTGTCAGTCATCTTGTACTTAAGTCGGCATTGTGCCTTTTGAATTTCACATCGATGCAATTTCCGTGCTTCATCGTCAATAAGAAGGTCCATGGTATACAGTAAACCTGAAGTGAAGCATCGGAATATAAACCTGGACTCAAAGGAGAGGTTCAAATCATAGAAAGGTAGAGTGTCAGTCCCCTTGTACTTAAGTCGGCATTGAGCCCTTTGTACTAAATTCGGATGCAATTTCTGTGTTTCATCGTCAATAAGAAGGTCCCAGGTATTCAGTTAACCTGAAGGGAAGCATCTAAATCTAAAACTGGACTCATAGGAGAGGTTCAAATCATAGAAAGTTCGAGTGTCAGTCCTCTTGTACTTAAGTTGGCATTGTGCCTTTTGTATTACATTCGGATGCTATTTCTGTGTTTCATCGGCAATAAGAAGGTCCAAGGGATACAGTAAACCCGAAGTGAAGCATCGGATTCTAAAACTGGACTCACAGGAGAGGTTCAAATCATAGAAAGTCAGAGTGTCAGTCATCTTGTACTTAAGTCGGCATTGTGCCTTTTGAATTTCACTTCGATGCAATTTCTGTGCTTCATCGTTAATAAGAAGGTCTATGGTATACAGTAAACCTGAAGTGTAGCATCGGAATCTAAAACTGGACTCACAGGAGAGGTTCAAATCATAGAAAGTAAGAGTGTCCGTCCTCATGTACGTAAGTCGGCATAGCGCCTTCTGAATTTAATTCCGATGCAATTTCTGTGTTTCATCGTCAATAAGAAGGTCCAAGGTATCCAAGAAACCTGAAGTGAAGCATCGGAAACTAAAACTGGACCCACAGGAGAGGTTCAAATCATAGAAAGTGAGAGTGTCAGTCCTCTTGTACTTAAGTCGGCATTGTGCATTTTGCATTACTTTCGGATCCAATTTCTGTGTTTCATCGTCAGTAAGAAGGTCCAAGGTATACAGTAAACCTGAAGGGAAGCATTGGAATTTAAAACTGGACTCACAGGAGAGGTTCAAATCATAGCAAGTTAGCGTGTTAGTCCTCTTGTACTTAAGTCGGCATTGTGCCTTTTGTATTAAATTCGGATGCAATTTTTGTGTTTCATCGTCAATAAGAAGTTCCAAGGTATACAGTAAACCTGAAGGGAAGCATGGGAATCTAAAACTGGAATCATAGGAGAGGTTCAAATCATAGAAAGTTAGAGTGTCAGTCCTCCTGTACTTAAGTCGGCATTGTGCCTTTTCTATTACATTCGGATGCAATTTCTGTGTTTCATCGTCAATAAGAACGTCCAAGGTATACAGGAAACCTGAAGTGAAGCATCGGAATCTAGATCTGGACGCGGAGGATAGGTTCAAATCATCGAAAGTGAGAGTGTCAGTCCTCCTGTACTTAAGTCGGCATTGTGCCTTTTGTATTAAATTCGGATGCAATTTCTGTGTTTCATCGTCAATAAGAAGGTCAAAGGTTTATAGGAAACCTGAAGTGAATCATCGGAATCTAAAACTGGACTCACAGGACAGGTTCAAATCATAGAAAGTGAGAGTGTCATTCCTCTTGTACTTAAGTCGGCATTGTGCCTTTTGTATTAAATTCGAATGCAAATTCTGTGTTTCATCGTCAGTAAGAAGGTCCAAGGGATACAGTAAACCTGAAGTGAAGCATCGGATTCTAAAACTGGACTCACAGGAGAGGTTCAAATCATAGAAAGTTAGAGTGTCCGTCATCTTGTACTTAAGTCGGCATTGTGCCTTTTGAATTTCACTTCGATGCAATTTCTGTGCTTCATCGTCAATAAGAAGGTCCATGGTATACAGTAAACCTGAAGTGTAGCATCGGAATCTAAAACTGGACTCACAGGAGAGGTTCAAATCATAGAAAGTGAGAGTGTCAGTCCTCTTGTACTTAAGTCGGCATTGTGCCTTTTGCATTAATTTCGGATCCAATTTCTGTGTTTCATCGCCAGTAAGAAGGTCCAGGGTATACAGTAAACCCGAAGGGAAGCATAGAAATCTAAAACTGGACTCACAGGAGAGGTTCAAATAATAGAAAGTTAGAGTGTCAGTCCTCTTGTACTTAAGTCGGCATTGCGCCTTTTGTATAAAATTCGGATGCAATTTCTGTGTTTCATAGTCAATATGAAGGTCCAAGGGATACAGTAAACCTGAAGGGAAGCATCGGAATCTAAAACTGGACTCATAGGAGAGGTTCAAATCATAGAAAGTTAGAGTGTCAGTCCTCTTGGACTTAAGTCGGCATTGTGCCTTTTGTATTACATTCGGATGGAATTTCTGTGTTTCATCCTTAATATGGAGGTCCAAGGAATACAGTAAACCTGAAGTGAAGGATCGGATTCAAAAACTGGACTCACAGGAGAGGTTGAAATCATAGAAATTTAGAGTGATAGTCATCTTGTACTTAAGTCGGCATTGTGCCTTTTGTATTAAATTCGGATGCAACTTCTGTGTTTCATCATCAATAAGAAGGTCCAAGGGATACAGTAAACCTGAAGTGAATCTTCGGAATCTAAAACTGGACTCACAGGAGAGGTTCAAATCATAGAAAGTTAGACAGTCAGTCCCCTTGTACTTCAGTCGGCATTGTGCCTTTTGAATTTAATTCGGATGCAATTTCTGTGTTTCATCGTCAATAAGAAGGTCCAAGGTATACAGGAAACCTGAAGGGAAGCATCGGAATCTAAACCTGGACGCAGAGGAGAGGTTCAAATCATCGAAAGTGAGAGTGTCAGTCCTCCTGTACTTAAGTCGGCATTGTGTCTTTTGTATTAAATTCGGATGCAATTTCTGTGTCTAATCTTCAATAAGAAGGTCAATTTATATAGGAAACCTGAAGTGAATCATCGGAATCTAAAACTGGACTCACAGGAGAGGTTCAAATCATAGAAAGTGAGAGTGTCATTCCTCTTGTACTTAAGTCGGCATTGTGCCTTTTGTATTAAATTCGAATGCAAATTCTGTGTTTCATCGTCAATAAGAAGGTCCAAGGGATACAGTAAACCTGAAGTGAAGCATCGGATTCTAAAACTGGACTCACAGGAGAGGTTCAAATCATAGAAAGTTAGAGTGTCCGTCATCTTGTACTGAAGTCGGCATTGTGCCTTTTGAATTTCACTTCGATGCAATTTCTGTGCTTCATCGTCAACAAGAAGGTCCATGGTATACAGTAAACCTGAAGTGTAGCATCGGAATCTAAAACTGGACTCACAGGAGAGGTCAAATCATAGAAAGTTAGAGTGTCCGTCCTCTTGTACTTAAGTCGGCATTGCGCCTTCTGAATTTAATTCCAATGCAATTTCTGTGTTTCATCGTCAATATGAAGATCCAAGGTATACAGGATACCTGAAGTGAAGCATCGGAAACTAAAACTGGACCCACAGGAGAGGTTCAAATCATAGAAAGTGAGAGTGTCAGTCCTCTTGTACTTAAGTCGGCATTGTGCCTTTTGTGTTAAATTCGGATGCAATTTTTGTGTTCCATCGTCAATAAGAAGGTCCAAGGTATCCAGTAAACCTGAAGGAAGCATGGGAATCTAAAACTGGAATCATAGGAGAGGTTCAAATAATAGAAAGTTAGAGTGTCAGTCCTCTTGTACTTAAGTCGGCATTGTGCCTTTTGTGTTAAATTCGGATGCAATTTTTGTGTTCCATCGTCAATAAGAAGGTCCAAGGTATCCAGTAAACCTGAAGGAAGCATGGGAATCTAAAACTGGAATCATAGGAGAGGTTCAAATAATAGAAAGTTAGAGTGTCAGTCCTCTTGTACTTAAGTCGGCATTGTGCCTTTTGTATTAAATTCGGATGCAGTTTCTGTGTTTCATCATCAATAAGACGGTCCAAGGGATACAGTAAACCAGAAGTGAATCATCGGAATCTAAAACTGGACTCACAGGAGAGGTTCAAATCATAGAAAGTTAGAGAGTCAGTCCCCTTGTACTTCAGTCGGCATTGTGCATTTTGAATTTAATTCGGATTCAATTTCTGTGTTTCATCGTCAATAAGAAGGTCCAAGGTATACAGGAAACCTGAAGTGAAGCATCGGAATCTAAACCTGGACTCAGAGGAGAGGTTCAATTCATCGAAAGTGAGAGTGTCAGTCCTCCTGTACTTAAGTCGGCATTGTGCCTTTTTTATTAAATTCGGATGCAATTTCTGAGTTTCATCGTCAATAAGAAGGTCCAAGGTATATTGGAAACCTGAAGTGAATCATCGGAATCTAAAACTGGACTCACAGGAGAGGTTCAAATCATAGAAAGTGAGAGTGTTAGTCATCTTGTACTTAAGTCGGCATTGTGCTTTTTGAATTTCACTCCGATGCAATTTCTGTGCTTCATCGTCAATAAGAAGGTCCATGGTATTCAGTAAGCCTGAAGTGTAGCATCGGAATCTAAAACTGGACTCGCAGGAGAGGTTCAATTCATAGAAAGTTAGAGTGTCCGTCCTCGTGTTCTTAAGTCGGCATTGTGCCTTCTGAAATAAATTCCGATGCAATTTCTGTGATTCATCGTCAATGAGAAGGTCCAAGGTGTACAGGAAACCTGAAGTGAAGCGCCGGAATCTAAGACTGGACTCACAAGAGAGGTTCAAATCATAGAATCATAGAAAGTGAGAGTGTCAGTCCTCTTGTACTTATGTCGGCATTGTGCATTTTGCATTAATTTCGGATCCAATTTCTGTGTTTCATCGTCAGTAAGAAGGTCCAAGGTATACAGTAAACCTGAAGGGACGCATCGGAATCTAAAACTGGTCTCACAGAAGAGGTTCAAAAATTAGAAAATAAGTGTGTCCGTCCTCTTGTACTTAAGTCGGCATTGTGCCTTTTGTATTAAATTGGGATGCAATTTCTGTGTTCGATCGTCAATAAAAAGGTCCAAGGTATACAGTAAACCTGAAGGGAAACATCGGAATCTAAAACTGGACTCACAGGAGAGGTTCAAATCATAGAAAGTTAGAGTGACAGTCCTCTTTTACTTAAGTCGGCATTGCGCCTTTTGTATTAAATTCGGATGCAATTTCTGTGTTTCATAGTCAATAAGAAGGTCCAAGGTATACAGTAAACCTGAAGGGAAGCATCGGAATCTAAAACTGGACTCATAGGAGAGGTTCAAATCATAGAAAGTTAGAGTGTCAGTCCTCTTCTACTTAAGTCGGCATTGTGCCTTTTGTTTTACATTCGGATGGAATTTCCGTGTTTCATCGTCAATAAGGCGGTCCAAGGGATACAGTAAACCTGAAGTGAAGGATCGGATTCAAAAACTGGACTCACAGGAGAGGTTGAAATCATAGAAAATTAGAGTGATAGTCATCTTGTACTTAAGTCGGCATTGTGCCATTTGAATATCATTCCGATGCAATTTCTGTGCTTCATCGTCAATAAGAAGATCCATGGTATACAGTAAACCTGAAGTGTAGCATCGGAATCTAAAACTGGACTCACAGGAGAGGTTCAAATCGTAGAAAAATAGAGTGTCCGTCCTCTTGTACATAAGTCGGCATTGTGCCTTTAGAATTTAATTCCGATGCAACTTCTGTGTTTCATCGTCAATAAGAAGGTCCAAGGTATACAGGAAACCTGAAGTGAAGCATCGGAATCTCAAACTGTACTCACAGGAGAGTTTCAAATCATAGAAAGTGGGAGTGTCAGTCCTCTTGTACTTAAGTCGGCATTGTGCGTTTTGCATTAAATTCGGATCCAATTTCTGTGTTTCATTGTCAATAAGAAGGTCCAAGGTATACAGTAAAAATGAAGTGAAGGATCGGAATCTAAAGCTGGACTCACAGGAGAGGTTCAAATCTTAGAAAGTTAGAGTGACAGTCCTCTTGTACTTAAGTCGGCATTGTGCCTTTTGTATTAAATTCAGATGCTATTTCTGTGTTTCATCGTCTGTAAGAAGGTCCAAGGTATACAGTAAATCTGAAGGGAAGCATCGAAATCTAAAACTGGACTCACAGGAGGGATTCAAATCATTGGAAGTTAGATTGTCAGTCCTCTTGTACTTAAGTCGGCATTGTGAGTTTTGAACTTACTTCCGATGCAATTTCTGTGTTTCATCGTCAAGAAGAAGGTCCAAGGTATACAGTAAACCTGAAGTGAAGTATCGGAATCTAAATCTGGACTCACCGGAGAGATTCAAATCATAGAAAGTTAGTGTGTCAGTCCTCTTGTACTTAAGTCGGAATTGTGCCTTTTGAATATAAATCCGATGCAATTTCTGTGTTTCATCGTCAAAAAGAATGTCCAAGGAATACAGTAAACCTGAAGTGAAGCATCGTAATCTAAAACTGGACTCACAGGAGAGGTTCAAATTATAGTAGGGTAGAGTATCAGTCCTCTTATACTTAAGTCGGCATTGTGCGTTTTGAATTTCATTCCTATGCAATTTCTGTGCTTCACCGTTAAAAAGAAGGTCCAAGGTATACATGGACCCTGAAGTGAAGCATCGGAATCTAAAACTGTACTCACAGGAGAGTTTCAAATCATAGAATGTGAGAGTGTCAGTCCGCTTGTACTTAAGTCTTCATTGTGCCTTTTGCATTAAATTCGGATCCAATTTCTGTGTTTCATCGTCAATAAGAAGATACAAGGTATACAGAAAACCTGAAGAGAAGCATCGGAATCTAAAACAGGACTCACAGGAGAGTTTCAAATCATAGAAAGTTAGAGTGTCAGTCCTCTTGTACTTAAGTCGGCATTGTGCCTTTTGTATTAAATTCGGATGCAATTTCTGTGTTTCATCGTCAGTAAGATAGTCCAAGGTATACAGTAAACCTGAAGGGATGAAGCGGAATCTAAAACTGGTCTCACATTAGAGGTTCAAATCATTGAAAGTGAGAGTGTCAGTCCTCTTGTACTTAAGTCGCATTGTGCCTTTGGTATTAAATTCGGATGCTATTTCTGTGTTTCATCGTCAATAAGAAGGTCCAAGGTATACAGTAAATCTGAAGGGAAGCATCGAAATCTAAAACTGGACTCACAGGGGAGATTCAAATCATTGGAAGTTAGAGTGTCAGTCCTCTTGTACTTAAGTCGGCATTGTGACTTTTGAATTTACTTCCGATGCAATTTCTGTGTTTCATCGTCAAGAAGAAGGTCCAAGGTATACAGTAAACCTGAAGTGAAGCATCGGAATCTAAATCTGGACTCACCGGAGAGATTCAAATCATAGAAAGATAGAGTGTAAGTCCTCTTGTACTTAAGTCGGAATTGTGCCTTTTGAATATAAATCCGATGCAATTTCTGGGTTTTATCGTCAAAAAGAATGTCCAATTTATACAGTAAACCTGAAGTGAAGCATCGTAACCTAAAACTGGACTCACAGGAGAGGTTCAAATTATAGTAAGGTAGAGTATCAGTCCTCTTGTACTTAAGTCGGCATTGTGCCTTTTAAATTTCATTCCGATGCAATTTCTGTGCTTCACCGTTAAAAAGAAGGTGCAAGGGATACAGTAAACCTGAAGTGAAATATCGGAATGTAGAACTGGACTCACAGGAGAGGTTCTAATCATTTAAAGTTATAGTGTCAGTCCTCTTGTACTTAAGTCGGCATCGTGTCTGTTGTATTAAATTCGGATGCAATGTCAGTGTTTCATCGTCAATAAGAAGGTCCAAGGGATACAGTAAACCTGAAGGGAAGCATCGGAGTCTAAAACTGGACTCATAGGAGAGGTTCAAATCATAGAAAGTTAGAGTGGCAATCCTCTTGTACTTCAGTCGGCATTGTGCCTTTTGTATTACATTCGGATGCAATTTCTGTGTTTCATCGTCAATAAGGAGGTCCACGGTATACAGTAAACCTAAAGTGAACGATCGGATTCAAAATCTGGACTCACAGGAGAGGTTGAATTCATAGAAAGTTAGAGTGTCCGTCCTCTTGTACTTTAGTCGGCATTGTGCCTTCTGAATTTAATTCCGATGCAATTTCTGTGATTCATCGTCAATAAGAAGGTCCAAGGTATACAGGAAACCTGAAGTGAAGCATCGGAATCTAAATCTGGACTCACAGGAGAGGTTCAAATCTGAAAGAGAGTGTGTCAGTCCTCTTGTACTTAAGTCGGCATTGTGACTTACGTATTAAATTCGGATGCAATTACCGTGTTTCCTTGCCAATAAGCAGGTCCAAGGGATACAGTAAACCTGAAGTGAGGCATCGGAATCTAAAACAGGACTCACAGGAGGGGTTCAAATCATAGAAAGTTAGAGTGTCAGTCTTCTTGTACTTAAGTCGGCATTGTGCCTTTTGTATTAAATTCAGATGCAATTTCTGTGTTTCATCGTCAATAAGAAGGTCCAAGGTATAAGGTAAAAGTCATGGGAAGCATCGGAACCTAAAACTGGACTCATAAAAGAGGATCAAATCATAGAAAGTTAGAGTGTCAGTCCTCTTGTACTTAAGTCGACATTGTGCCTTTTGTATTACATTCGGATGCAATTTCTGTGTTTCATCGTCAATAAGGAGGTCCACGGGATTCAGTAAACCTGAAGTGAAGGATCGGATTCAAAAACTGGACTCACAGGAGAGGTTCAAATCATACAGAATTAGAGTGTTAGTCATCTTGTACTTAAGTCGGCATTGTGCCTTTTGAATTTAATTCCGATGCAATTTCTGTGTTTCATCGTCAATAAGAATGTCCAAAGTATACAGTAGACCTGAAGTGTAGCATCGGAATATAAAACTGGACTCACAGGAGAGGTTCAAATTATAGAAAGGTAGAGTGTCCGTCCTGTTGTAATTAAGTCGGCATTGTGCCTTCTGTATTAAATTCGGATGCTATTTCTGTGTTTTATCGTCAGTAAGAAGGTCCAAGGTATACAGTAAAGCTGAAGGGATGCAGCTGAATCTAAAACTGGACTCACAGGAGAGGTTCAAATCATAGAAAGTGAGAGTGGCAGTCCTCTTGTACTTAAGTCGGCATTGTGCCTTTTGTATTAAATTCGGATGCAATTTCTGTGTTTCATCGTCAATAAGAAGGTCCAAGGTATACAGTAGACCTGAAGTGTAGTATCGGAACATAAAACTGGACTCACAGGAGAGGTTCAAATTATAGAAAGGTAGAGTGTCCGTCCTCTTGTACTGAAGTCGGCATTGTGACATTTGTATTAAATACGGATGCAGTTTCAGTGTTTCATCATTAATAACAAGGTACAAGGGATACAGTACACCTGAAGTGAAGCACCGGAATCTAAAACTGGACTCACAAGTGAGGTTCAAATCATAGACAGTTGGAGTGTCAGTCCTCTTGTACTTAAGTCGGCACTGTGCCTTTTGAATTTAATTCCGATGCAATTTCTGTGTTTCATCGTCAATAAGAAGGTTCAAGGGATACAGCAAACCTGAGGTGAAGCATCGGATTCTAAAACTAGACTTACAGGAGAGGTTCAAATCATAGAGTGTCAGTCCTCTTGTACTTAAGTCGGCATTGTGCCTTTTGTATTAAATTCGGATGCAATTTCTGCGTTTCATCGTCAATAAGATGGTTCAAGGGATACAGTAAACTTGGAGTGATACATCGGAATCTAAAACTGGACTCACAGGAGAGGTTCAAATCATAGAAAATTAGTGCGTCTGTCATCTTGTACTTAAGTCGGCATTGTGCCTTTTCAATTTCATTCCGATTCAATTTCTGTGCTTCATCGTCATTAAGAAGGTCCATGGTATACAGTTAACCTGAAGTGTAGCATCGGAATCTAAAACTGGACTCACAGAAGACGTTCAAATCATAGAAAGTTAGACTGTCAGTCCTCTTGTACTTAAGTCGGCATTGTGCCTTTTGAATTTAATTCCGGTGCAAATTCTGTGTTTCATCGTCAATAAGAAGGTCCAAGGTATACAGTCAACTTGAAGTGAAGCATCAGAATCTAAAACTGGACTCACAGTGGAGGTTCAAATCATAGAAAGTTAGAGTGTCATTCCTCTTGTACTTCAGTCGGCATTGTGCCTTTCGTATTAAATTCGGATGCAATTTCTGTGTTTTATCGTCAATAAGAAGGTCCATAGTATACAGTAAACCTGAAGGGAATCATCGGAATCTGAAACTGGACTCACAGGAGAGGCTCAAATCATAGAAAGTTAGAGTGTCAGTCCTCTTGTACTTAAGTCGGCATTGTGCCTTTTGTATTAAATTCGGATGCAATTTCTGTATTTCATCGTCAATAAGAAGGTCTAAGGTATACAGTAAACCTGATGGGAAGCATCGGAACCCAATACTGGACTCATAGGAGAGGTTCAAATCGTAGAAAATTAGAGTGTTAGTCATATTGTACTTAAGTCGGCATTGTGCCTTTTGAATTTCATTCCGATGCAATCTCTGTGTTTCATCGTCAGTTAGAAGGTCCAAGGTATACAGTAAACCTGAAGGGATGCAGCGGAATCATAAACTGGACTTACAGGAAAGGTTCAAATCATAGAAAGTGAGAGTGTCAGTCCTCTTGTGCTTAAGTCGGCATTGTGCCTTTTGTATTAAATTCGGATGCAATTTCTGTGTTTCATCGTCAATAAGAAGGTCCAAGGTAGACAGTAAACCTGAAGTGAAGCATCGGAATCTAAAGCTGGACTCACCGGAGGGATTCAAATCATAGAAAGTTAGAGTGTCACTCCTCTTGTACTTAAGTCGGCATTGTACCTTTTGAATTTCATTCCGATGCAATTTCTGTGCTTCACCATTAAACAGAAGGTCCAAGGGATACAGTAAACCTGATGTGAAAAATCGGAATCTAAAACTGGTCTCACAGAAGAGGTTCTTATCATTGAAAGTTAGAATGTCAGTCCTCTTGTACTTAAGTCGGCATTGTGCCTGTTGTATTAAATTCCGATTCAATTTCCGTGTGTCATCGTGAATAAAAAGGTCCAAGGGATACTGTAAACCTGAAGTGAAGCATCGGAATTTAAAACTGGACTCACAGGAGAGGTTCAAATCATTGAAGATAGAGTGTCACTCCTCTTGTACTTAAGTCGTCATTGTGAATTTTGAATTTTTATTAAGATGCAAATACTGTTTTTCATCGTCAATAAGAAGTTCCAAGGTTTACAGTAAACCTGCAGTGAAGCATCGGAATCTAAAACTGGACTCACAGGAGAGGTTCAAATCATAGAAGGTTAGAGTGTCAGTCCTCTTGTACTGAAGTCGGCATTGTGCCATTTGTATTAAATTCGGATGCAATTTCTGTGTTTCATCGTCAATAAGAATATCCAAGGGATACAGTAAACCTCAAGTGAAGCATCGGAATCTAAAACTGGGCTCACAGGAGAGGTTCAAATCGTAGAAAGTGAGAGTGTCAGTCCTCTTGTACTTAAGTCGGCATTGTGCCTTTTGTATTTAATTCGGATGCAATTGCCGTGTTTCATCGTCAATAGGAAGGACCAAGGGATGCAGTAAACGTGAAGTGAGGCATCAGAATCTAAAGCCGGACTCACAGGAGAGGTTCAAATCACAGAATGTTAGAGTGTCAGTCCTCTTGTACTTAAGTCGGCATTGTGCCTTTTGACTTTAATTACGATGCAAATTCTGTGTTTCATCGTCAATAAGAAGGTCCAAGGTATACAGTAAACTAGCAGTGAAGCATCGGAATCTAAAACTGGACTCACAGTGGAGGTTCAAATCATAGAAATTTAGAGTGTCAGTCCTCTTGTGCTTAAGTCGGCATTGTGCCTTTTGAATTCAATTCTGATGCAGTTTCTGTGTTTCATCGTCAATAAGAAGGTCGAAGGTATACAGTGAACCTGAGGTGAGGCATCGGAATCTAGAACTGAACTCACAGGAGAGGTTCAAATCATTGAAAGTTAGAGTGTCAGTCCTCTTGTACTTAAGTCGGCATTGTGCCTTTAGCATTAAATTCAGATCCAATTTCTGTGTTTCATCGTCAATAAGAAGGTCTAAGGTATACAGTAAACCTGATGGGAAGCTTCGGAACCCAATACTGGACTCATAGGAGAGGTTCAAATCATAGAAAGTTAGAGTGACAGTCCTCTTGTACTTATGTCCGCATTGTGCCTTTAGCATTAAATTCGGATCCAATTTCTGTGTTTCATCGTCAATAAGAAGGTCCAAGGTATACAGTAAACCTGAAGTGAAGCATCGGAATCTAAAACTGGACTCACAGGAGAGGTTCAAATCATAGTAAGTTAGAGTGTCAGTCCTCTTCTACTTAAGTCGGCATTGTGCCTTTAGGATTAAATTCAGATCCAATTTCTGTGTTTCATCGTCAATAAGAAGGTCCAAGGTATACAGTAAACCTGAAGGGATGCAGCGGAATCTAAAACTGGTCTCACAAGACAGGTTCAAATCATAGAAAGTGAGAGTGTCAGCCCTCTTGTGCTTAAGTCGGCCTTGTGCCTTTTGTATTAAATTCGGATGCAATTTCTGTGTTTCATCGTCAATAAGAAGGTCCAAGGTAGACAGTAAACCTGAAGGGAAGCATCGAAATCTAAAACTGGACTCACAGGAGAGATTCAAATCATTGTATGTTAGAGTGTCAGTCCTCTTGTACTTAAGTCGGCATTGTGCCTTTTGAATTTCATTCCGATGCAATTTCTGTGCTCCATCGTTAAACATAAGGTCCAAGGGATACAGTAAACCTGATGTGAAAAATCGGAATCTAAAACTGGTCTCACAGGAGAGGTTCTAATCATTGAAAGTTAGAGTGTCAGTCCTCTTGTACTTAAGTCGGCATTGTGCCTGTTGTATTAAATTCCGATTCAATTTCCGTGTGTCATCGTCAATAAGAAGGTCCAAGGGATACAGTAAACATGAAGTGATACATCGGATTCAAAAACTGGACTCACAGGAGAGGTACAAATCTTAGAAAATTAGAGCGTCAGTCATCTTGTACTTAAGTCGGCATTGTGCCTTTTCAATTTCATTCCGATAAAATTTCTGTGCTTCATCGTCAATAAGAAGGTCCATGGTATACAGTAAACCTGAAGTGTAGCATCGGAATCTAAAACTGGACTCACAGGAGAGGTTAATATCATAGAAAGTTAGAGTGCCAGTCCTCTTGTACTTAAGTCGGCATTGTGCCTTTTGAATTTAATTCCGATGCAAATTCTGTGTTTCATCGTCAATAAGAAGGACCAAGGTATACAGTAAACTTGAAGTGAAGCATCAGGATCTAAAACTGGACTCACAGTGGAGGTTCAAATCATAGAAAGTTAGAGTGTCAGTCCTCTTGTGCTTAAATTCGGCATTGTCCCTTTTGAATTCAATTCTGATGCAGTTTCTGTGTTTCATCGTCAATAAGAAGGTCCAAGGTATACAGTGAACCTGAAGTGAGGCATCGGAATCTAAAACTGAACTCACAGGA
Source organism: Schistocerca americana (assembly GCF_021461395.2). Taxonomy (NCBI): domain Eukaryota; kingdom Metazoa; phylum Arthropoda; class Insecta; order Orthoptera; family Acrididae; genus Schistocerca; species Schistocerca americana. Next base: position 2,430,255 of record NW_025725917.1, on the reverse strand, counting down.
GAGGTTCAAATCATTGAAAGTTAGAGTGTCAGTCCTCATGTACTTAAGTCGGCATTGTGACTTTTGAATTTTTATTAAGATGCAATTACTGTTTTTCATCGTCAATAAGAAGTTCCAAGGTATACAGTAAACCTGCAGTGAAGCATCGGAATCTAAAACTGGACTCACAGGAGAGGTTCAAATCATAGAAGGTTAGAATGTCAGTCCTCTTGTACTGAAGTCGGCATTGTGCCATTTGTATTAAATTCGGATGCAATATCTGTGTTTCATCGTCAATAAGAATATCCAAGGGATACAGTAAACCTCAAGTGAAGCATCGGAATCTAAAACTGGACTCACAGGAGAGGTTCAAATCATAGAAAGTGAGAGTGTCAGTCCTCTTGTACTTAAGTCGGCATTGTGCCTTTTGTATTAAATTCGGATGCAATTTCTGTCTTTCATCGTCAATAAGAAGGTCTAAGGTATACAGTAAACCTGATGGGAAGCATCGGAACCCAATACTGGACTCATAGGAGAGGTTCAAATCATAGAAAGTTAGAGTGTCAGTCCTCTTGTACTTATGTCGGCACTGTGCCTTTTGTATTACATTCGGATGCAATTTCTGTGTTTCATCGTCAATAAGTAGGTCCACGGGATACAGTAAACCTGAAGTGAAGGATCATACTCAAAAACTGGACTCACAGGAGAGGTTCAAATCGTAGAAAATTAGAGTGTTAGTCATAATGTACTTATGTCGGCATTGTGCCTTTTGTATTTCATTCCGATGCAATTTCTGTGCTTCATCGTCAATAAGAAGATCCATGGTATACAGTAAACCTGAAGTGTAGCACCGGAATCTAAAAGTGGGCTCACAGGAGAGGTTCAAATCATAGAAAGTTAGAGTGTCCGTCCTCTTGCACTTAAGTCGGCATAGTGCCTTTAGCATTAAATTCGGATCCAATTTCTGTGTTTCATCGTCAATAAGAAGGTCCAAGGTATACAGTAAACCTGAAGTGAAGCATCGGAATCTAAAACTGGACTCACAGGAGTTGTTCAAATCATAGTAAGTTAGAGTGTCAGTCCTCTTGTACTTAAGTCGGCTTTGTGCCTTTTGTATTAAATTCGGATGCAATCTCTGCGTTTCATCGTCAGTAAGAAGGTCCAAGGTATACAGTAAACCTGAAGGGATGCAGCGGAATCTAAAACTGGACACACAGGAGAGGTTCAAATCATAGAAAGTGAGAGTGTCAGTCCTCTTGTGCTTAAGTCGGCATTGTGCCTTTTGTATTAAATTCGGATGCAATTTCTGTGTTTCATCGTCAATAAGTAGGTCCAAGGTATACAGTAAACCTGAAGGGAAGCATCGAAATCTAAAACTGGACTCACAGGAGAGATTCAAATCATTGTATGTTAGAGTGTCAGTCCCGTTGTACTTAAGTCGGCATTGTGCCTTTTAATTTACTTCCGATGCAATCTCTGTGTTTCATCGTCAATAAGAAGGTCCAAGGTATACAGTAAACCTGAAGTGAAGCATCGGAATCTAAAACTGGACTCACAGGAGAGGTTCAAATCATAGTAAGTTAGAGTGTCAGTCCTCTTGTACTTAAGTCGGCATTGTGCCTTTAGGATTAAATTCAGATCCAATTTCTGTGTTTCATCGTCAATAAGAAGGTCCAAGGTATACAGTAAACCTGAAGGGATGCAGCGGAATCTAAAACTGGTCTCACAAGACAGGTTCAAATCATAGAAAGTGAGAGTGTCAGCCCTCTTGTGCTTAAGTCGGCCTTGTGCCTTTTGTATTAAATTCGGATGCAATTTCTGTGTTTCATCGTCAATAAGAAGGTCCAAGGTAGACAGTAAACCTGAAGGGAAGCATCGAAATCTAAAACTGGAGTCACAGGAGAGATTCAAATCATTGTATGTTAGAGTGTCAGTCCTCTTGTACTTAAGTCGGCATTGTGCCTTTTGAATTTCATTCCGATGCAATTTCTGTGCTCCATCGTTAAACATAAGGTCCAAGGGATACAGTAAACCTGATGTGAAAAATCGGAATCTAAAACTGGTCTCACAGGAGAGGTTCTTATCATTGAAAGTTAGAGTGTCAGTCCTCTTGTACTTAAGTCGGCATTGTGCCTGTTGTATTAAATTCCGATTCAATTTCCGTGTGTCATCGTCAATAAGAAGGTCCAAGGGATACAGTAAACATGAAGTGATACATCGGATTCAAATCTGGACTCACAGGAGAGGTACAAATCTTAGAAAATTAGAGCGTCAGTCATCTTGTACTTAAGTCGGCATTGTGCCTTTTCAATTTCATTCCGATAAAATTTCTGTGCTTCATCGTCAATAAGAAGGTCCATGGTATACAGTAAACCTGAAGTGTAGCATCGGAATCTAAAACTGGACTCACAGGAGAGGTTAATATCATAGAAAGTTAGAGTGCCAGTCCTCTTGTACTTAAGTCGGCATTGTGCCTTTTGAATTTAATTCCGATGCAAATTCTGTGTTTCATCGTCAATAAGAAGGACCAAGGTATACAGTAAACTTGAAGTGAAGCATTAGGATCTAAAACTGGACTCACAGTGGAGGTTCAAATCATAGAAAGTTAGAGTGTCAGTGCTCTTGTGCTTAAGTCGGCATTGTCCCTTTTGAATTCAATTCTGATGCAGTTTCTGTGTTTCATCGTCAATAAGAAGGTCCAAGGTATACAGTGAACCTGAAGTGAGGCATCGGAATCTAAAACTGAACTCACAGGAGAGGTTCAAATCATTGAAAGTTAGAGTGTCAGTCCTCATGTACTTAAGTCGGCATTGTGACTTTTGAATTTTTATTAAGATGCAATTACTGTTTTTCATCGTCAATAAGAAGTTCCAAGGTATACAGTAAACCTGCAGTGAAGCATCGGAATCTAAAACTGGACTCACAGGAGAGGTTCAAATCATAGAAGGTTAGAATGTCAGTCCTCTTGTACTGAAGTCGGCATTGTGCCATTTGTATTAAATTCGGATGCAATTTCTGTGTTTCATCGTCAATAAGTAGGTCCACGGGATACAGTAAACCTGAAGTGAAGGATCATACTCAAAAACTGGACTCACAGGAGAGGTTCAAATCGTAGAAAATTAGAGTGTTAGTCATAATGTACTTATGTCGGCATTGTGCCTGTTGTATTTCATTCCGATGCAATTTCTGTGCTTCATCGTCAATAAGAAGATCCATGGTATACAGTAAACCTGAAGTGTAGCACCGGAATCTAAAAGTGGGCTCACAGGAGAGGTTCAAATCATAGAAAGTTAGAGTGTCCGTCCTCTTGCACTTAAGTCGGCATAGTGCCTTTAGCATTAAATTCGGATCCAATTTCTGTGTTTCATCGTCAATAAGAAGGTCCAAGGTATACAGTAAACCTGAAGTGAAGCATCGGAATCTAAAACTGGACTCACAGGAGTTGTTCAAATCATAGTAAGTTAGAGTGTCAGTCCTCTTGTACTTAAGTCGGCTTCGTGCCTTTTGTATTAAATTCGGATGCAATCTCTGTGTTTCATCGTCAGTAAGAAGGTCCAAGGTATACAGTAAACCTGAAGGGATGCAGCGGAATCTAAAACTGGACACACAGGAGAGGTTCAAATCATAGAAAGTGAGAGTGTCAGTCCTCTTGTGCTTAAGTCGGCATTGTGCCTTTTGTATTAAATTCGGATGCAATTTCTGTGTTTCATCGTCAATAAGAAGGTCCAAGGTATACAGTAAACCTGAAGGGAAGCATCGAAATCTAAAACTGGACTCACAGGAGAGATTCAAATCATTGTATGTTAGAGTGTCAGTCCCGTTGTACTTAAGTCGGCATTGTGCCTTTTAATTTACTTCCGATGCAATCTCTGTGTTTCATCGTCAATAAGAAGGTCCAAGGTATACAGTAAACCTGAAGTGAAGCATCGGAATCTAAAACTGGACTCACAGGAGAGGTTCAAATCATAGTAAGTTAGAGTGTCAGTCCTCTTGTACTTAAGTCGGCATTGTGCCTTTAGGATTAAATTCAGATCCAATTTCTGTGTTTCATCGTCAATAAGAAGGTCCAAGGTATACAGTAAACCTGAAGGGATGCAGCGGAATCTAAAACTGGTCTCACAAGACAGGTTCAAATCATAGAAAGTGAGAGTGTCAGCCCTCTTGTGCTTAAGTCGGCCTTGTGCCTTTTGTATTAAATTCGGATGCAATTTCTGTGTTTCATCGTCAATAAGAAGGTCCAAGGTAGACAGTAAACCTGAAGGGAAGCATCGAAATCTAAAACTGGACTCACAGGAGAGATTCAAATCATTGTATGTTAGAGTGTCAGTCCTCTTGTACTTAAGTCGGCATTGTGCCTTTTGAATTTCATTCCGATGCAATTTCTGTGCTCCATCGTTAAACATAAGGTCCAAGGGATACAGTAAACCTGCAGTGAAGCATCGGAATCTAAAACTGGACTCACAGGAGAGGTTCAAATCATAGAAGGTTAGAATGTCAGTCCTCTTGTACTGAAGTCGGCATTGTGCCATTTGTATTAAATTCGGATGCAATTTCTGTGTTTCATCGTAAATAAGAATATCCAAGGGATACAGTAAACCTCAAGTGAAGCATCGGAATCTAAAACTGGACTCACAGGAGAGGTTCAAATCATAGAAAGTGAGAGTGTCAGTCCTCTTGTACTTAAGTCGGCATTGTGCCTTTTGTATTAAATTCGGATGCAATTTCTGTGTTTCATCGTCAATAAGAAGGTCTAAGGTATACAGTAAACCTGATGGGAAGCATCGGAACCCAATACTGGACTCATAGGAGAGGTTCAAATCATAGAAAGTTAGAGTGTCAGTCCTCTTGTACTTATGTCGGCACTGTGCCTTTTGTATTACATTCGGATGCAATTTCTGTGTTTCATCGTCAATAAGTAGGTCCACGGGATACAGTAAACCTGAAGTGAAGGATCATACTCAAAAACTGGACTCACAGGAGAGGTTCAAATCGTAGAAAATTAGAGTGTTAGTCATAATGTACTTATGTCGGCATTGTGCCTTTTGTATTTCATTCCGATGCAATTTCTGTGCTTCATCGTCAATAAGAAGATCCATGGTATACAGTAAACCTGAAGTGTAGCACCGGAATCTAAAAGTGGGCTCACAGGAGAGGTTCAAATCATAGAAAGAGTGTCCGTCCTCTTGCACTTAAGTCGGCATAGTGCCTTTAGCATTAAATTCGGATCCAATTTCTGTGTTTCATCGTCAATAAGAAGGTCCAAGGTATACAGTAAACCTGAAGTGAAGCATCGGAATCTAAAACTGGACTCACAGGAGTTGTTCAAATCATAGTAAGTTGGAGTGTCAGTCCTCTTGTACTTAAGTCGGCTTTGTGCCTTTTGTATTAAATTCGGATGCAATCTCTGTGTTTCATCGTCAGTAAGAAGGTCCAAGGTATACAGTAAACCTGAAGGGATGCAGCGGAATCTAAAACTGGACACACAGGAGAGGTTCAAATCATAGAAAGTGAGAGTGTCAGTCCTCTTGTGCTTAAGTCGGCATTGTGCCTTTTGTATTAAATTCGGATGCAATTTCTGTGTTTCATCGTCAATAAGAAGGTCTAAGGTATACAGTAAACCTGATGGGAAGCATCGGAACCCAATACTGGACTCATAGGAGAGGTTCAAATCATAGAAAGTTAGAGTGTCAGTCCTCTTGTACTTATGTCGGCACTGTGCCTTTTGTATTACATTCGGATGCAATTTCTGTGTTTCATCGTCAATAAGTAGGTCCACGGGATACAGTAAACCTGAAGTGAAGGATCATACTCAAAAACTGGACTCACAGGAGAGGTTCAAATCGTAGAAAATTAGAGTGTTAGTCATAATGTACTTATGTCGGCATTGTGCCTTTTGTATTTCATTCCGATGCAATTTCTGTGTTTCATCGTCAATAAGAAGGTCCAAGGTATACAGTAAACCTGAAGGGAAGCATCGAAATCTAAAACTGGACTCACAGGAGAGATTCAAATCATTGTATGTTAGAGTGTCTGTCGCGTTGTACTTAAGTCGGCATTGTGCCTTTTAATTTACTTCCGATGCAATCTCTGTGTTTCATCGTCAAGAAGAAGGTCCAAGGTATACAGTAAACCTGAAGTGAAGCATCGGAATCTAAAGCTGGACTCACCGGAGAGATTCAAATCATAGAAAGTTAGATGGTCAGTCCTCTTGTACTTAAGTCGGCATTGTGCCTTTTGAATTTCATTCCGATGCAATTTCTGTGCTTCACCGTTAAACAGAAGGTCCTAAGGGATACAGTAAACCTGATGTGAAAAATCGGAATCTAAAACTGGTCTCACAGGACAGGTTCTTATCATTGAAAATTAGAGTGTCAGTCCTCTTGTACTTAAGTCGGCATTGTGCCTGTTGTATTAAATTCCGATTCAATATCCGTGCGTCATCGTCAATAAGAAGGTCCAAGGGATACAGTAAACCATAAGTGAAGCATCGGAATTTAAAACTGGACTCACAGGAGAGTTTCAAATCATAGATGGTAGAGTGTCAGTCCTCTTGTACTTAAGTCGGCATTGTACCTTTTGTATTAAATTCGGATGCAATTTCCGTGTTTCATCGTCAATAGGAAGGACCAAGGGATGCAGTAAACGTGAAGTGAGGCATCGGAATCTAAAACTGGACTCACAGGAGAGGTTCAAATCATAGAAAGTTAGAGTGTCAGTCTTCTTGTACTTAAGTCGGCATTGTGCCATTTGTATTAAATACGGATACAGTTTCTGTGTTTCATCATCAATAAGAAGGTACAAGGGATACAGTAAACCTGAAATGAAGCATCGGAATCTGAAACTGGACTCACAGGAGAGGTTCAAATCATAGAAAGTTAGAGTGTCAGTCCTCTTGTGCTTAAGTCGGGATTGTCCCTTTTGAATTCAATTCTGATGCAGTTTCTGTGTTTCATCGTCAATAAGAAGGTCCAAGGTATACAGTGAACCTGAATTGAGGCATCGGAATCTAAAACTGAACTCACAGGAGAGGTTCAAATCATTGAAAGTTAGAGTGTCAGTCCTCTTAAACTTAAGTCGGCATTGTGCCTTATGAATTTTTATTAAGATGCAATTACTGTTTTTCATCGTCAATAAGAAGTTCCAAGGTATACAGTAAAACTGCAGTGAAGCATCGGAATCTAAAACTGGACTCACAGGAGAGGTTCAAATCATAGAAAGCTAGAGTGTCAGTCCTCTTGTACTGAAGTCGGCATTGTGCCATTTGTATTAAATTCGGATGCAATTTCTGTGTTTCATCGTCAATAAGAATATCCAAGGGATACAGTAAACCTCAAGTGAAGCATCGGAATCTAAAACTGGACTCACAGGAGAGGTTCAAATCATAGAAAGTGAGAGTGTCAGTCCTCTTGTACTTAAGTCGGCATTGTGCCTTTTCAATTTCATTCCGATGCAATTTCTGTGCTTCATCGTCAATAAGAAGGTCCATGGTATACAGTAAACCTGAAGTGTAGCATCGGAATCTAAAACTGGACTCACAGGAGAGGTTAATATCATAGAAAGTTAGAGTGTCAGTCCTCTTGTACTTAAGTCGGCATTGTGCCTTGTGAATTTAATTCCGATGCAAATTCTGTGTTTCATCGTCAATAAGAAGGACCAAGGTATACAGTAAATTTGAAGTGAAGCATCGGAATCTAAAACTGGACTCACAGTGGAGGTTCAAATCATAGAAAGTTAGAGTGTCAGTCCTCTTGTGCTTAAGTCGGCATTGTCCCTTTTGAATTCAATTCTGATGCAGTTTCTGTGTTTCATCGTCAATAAGAAGGTCCAAGGTATACAGTGAATCTGAAGTGAGGCATCGGAATCTAAAACTGAACTCACAGGAGAGGTTGAAATCATTGAAAGTTAGAGTGTCAGTCCTCTTGTACTTAAGTCGGCATTGTGCCTTATGAATTTTTATTAAGATGCAATTACTGTTTTTCATCGTCAATAAGAAGTTCCAAGGTATACACTAAACCTGCAGTGAAGCATCGGAATCTAAAACTGGACTCACAGGAGAGGTTCAAATCATAGAAGGTTAGAGTGTCAGTCCTCTTGTACTGAAGTCGGCATTGTGCCATTTGTATTAAATTCGGATGCAATTTCTGTGTTTCATCGTCAATAAGAATATCCAAGGGATACAGTAAACCTCAAGTGAAGCATCGGAATCTAAAACTGGACTCACAGGAGAGGTTCAAATCATAGAAAGTGAGAGTGTCAGTCCTCTTGTACTTAAGTCGGCATTGTGCCTTTTGTATTAAATTCGGATGCAATTTCTGTGTTTCGTCTTCAATAAGAAGGTCTAAGGTATACAGTAAACCTGATGGGAAGCATCGGAACCCAATACTGGACTCATAGGACAGGTTCAAATCATAGAAAGTTAGAGTGTCAGTCCTCTTGTACTTATGTCGGCATTGTGCCTTTTGTATTACATTCGGATGCAATTTCTGTGTTTCATCGTCAATAAGTAGGTCCACGGGATACAGTAAACCTGAAGGGAAGGATCATACTCAAAAACTGGACTCACAGGAGAGGTTCAAATCGTAGAAAATTAGAGTGTTAGTCATAATGTACTTAAGTCGGCATTGTGCCTTTTGTATTTCATTCCGATGCAATTTCTGTGCTTCATCGTCAATAAGAAGATCCATGGTATACAGTAAACCTGAAGTGTAGCACCGGAATCTAAAAGTGGGCTCACAGGAGAGGTTCAAATCATAGAAAGTTAGAGTGTCCGTCCTCTTGCACTTAAGTCGGCATTGTGCCTTTAGCATTAAATTCGGATCCAATTTCTGTGTTTCATCGTCAATAAGAAGGTCCAAGGTATACAGTAAACCTGAAGTGAAACATCGGAATCTAAAACTGGACTCACAGGAGAGGTTCAAATCATAGTAACTTAGAGTGTCAGTCCTCTTGTACTTAAGTCGGCATTGTGCCTTTTGTATTAAATTCGGATGCAATCTCTGTGTTTCATCGTCAGTAAGAAGGTCCAAGGTATACAGTAAACCTGAAGGGATGCAGCGGAATCTAAAACTGGACTCACAGGAGAGGTTCAAATCATAGAAAGTGAGAGTGTCAGTCCTCTTGTGCTTAAGTCGGCATTGTGCCTTTTGTATTAAATTCGGATGCAATTTCTGTGTTTCATCGTCAATAAGAAGGTCCAAGGTATACAGTAAACCAGAAGGGAAGCATCGAAATCTAAAACTGGACTCACAGGAGAGATTCAAATCATTGTACGTTAGAGTGTCAGTCCCGTTGTACTTAAGTCGGCATTGTGCCTTTTAATTTACTTCCGATGCAATCTCTGTGTTTCATCGTCAAGAAGAAGGTCCGAGGTATACAGTAAACCTGAAGTGAAGCATCGGAATCTAAAGCTGGACTCACCAGAGAGATTCAAATCATAGAAAGTTAGAGGGTCAGTCCTCTTGTACTTAAGTCGGCATTGTGGCTTTTGAATTTCATTCCGATGCAATTTCTGTGCTTCACCGTTAAACAGAAGGTCCAAGGGATACAGTAAACCTGATGTGAAAAATCGGAATCTAAAACTGGTCTCACAGGACAGGTTCTTATCATTGAAATTAGAGTGTCAGTTCTCTTGTACTTAAGTCGGCATTGTGCCTTTTGAATTTTTATTAAGATGCAACTACTGTTTTTCATCGTCAATAAGAAGTTCCAAGGTATACAGTAAACCTGCAGTGAAGCATCGCAATCTAAAACTGGACTCACAGGAGAGGTTCAAATCATAGAAGGTTAGAGTGTCAGTCCTCTTGTACTTAAGTCGGCATTGTACCTTTTGTATTAAATTCGGATGCAATTTCCGTGTTTCATCGTCAATAGGAAGGACCAAGGGATGCAGTAAACGTGAAGTGAGGCATCGGAATCTAAAACAGGACTCACAGGAGAGGTTCAAATCATAGAAAGTTAGAGTGTCAGTCTTCTTGTACTTAAGTCGGCATTGTGCCATTTGTATTAAATAAGGATGCAGTTTCTGTGTTTCATCATCAATAAGAAGGTACAAGGGATACAGTAAACCTGAAATGAAGCATCGGAATCTAAAACTGGACTCACAGGAGAGGTTCAAATCATAGAAAGTTAGAGTGTCAGTCCTCTTGTACTTAAGTCGGCATTGTGCCTTTTCAATTTCATTCCGATGCAATTTCTGTGCTTCATCGTCAATGAGAAGGTCCAAGGGATACCGTAAACATGAAGTGATACATCGGATTCTAAAACTGGACTCACAGGAGAGGTACAAATCATAGAAAATTAGAGCGTCAGTCATCTTGTACTTAAGTCGGCATTGTGCCTTTTCAATTTCATTCCGATGCAATTTCTGTGCTTCATCGTCAATAAGAAGGTCCGTGGTATACAGTAAACCTGAAGTGTAGCACCGGAATCTAAAAGTGGGCTCACAGGAGAGGTTCAAATCATAGAAAGTTAGAGTGTCCGTCCTCTTGCACTTAAGTCGGCATTGTGCCTTTAGCATTAAATTCGGATCCAATTTCTGTGTTTCATCGTCAATAAGAAGGTCCAAGGTATACAGTAAACCTGAAGTGAAGCATCGGAATCTAAAACTGGACTCACAGGAGAGGTTCAAATCATAGTAAGTTAGAGTGTCAGTCCTCTTGTACTTAAGTCGGCATTGTGCCTTTTGTATTAAATTCGGATGCAATCTCTGTGTTTCATCGTCAGTAAGAAGGTCCAAGGTATACAGTAAACCTGAAGGGATGCAGCGGAATCTAAAACTGGACTCACAGGAGAGGTTCAAATCATAGAAAGTGAGAGTGTCAGTCCTCTTGTGCTTAAGTCGGCATTGTGCCTTTTGTATTAAATTCGGATGCAATTTCTGTGTTTCATCGTCAATAAGAAGGTCCAAGGTATACAGTAAACCAGAAGGGAAGCATCGAAATCTAAAACTGGACTCACAGGAGAGATTCAAATCATTGTACGTTAGAGTGTCAGTCCCGTTGTACTTAAGTCGGCATTGTGCCTTTTAATTTACTTCCGATGCAATCTCTGTGTTTCATCGTCAAGAAGAAGGTCCAAGGTATACAGTAAACCTGAAGTGAAGCATCGGAATCTAAAGCTGGACTCACCGGAGAGATTCAAATCATAGAAAGTTAGAGGGTCAGTCCTCTTGTACTTAAGTCGGCATTGTGGCTTTTGAATTTCATTCCGATGCAATTTCTGTGCTTCACCGTTAAACAGAAGGTCCAAGGGATACAGTAAACCTGATGTGAAAAATCGGAATCTAAAACTGGTCTCACAGGACAGGTTCTTATCATTGAAATTAGAGTGTCAGTCCTCTTGTACTTAAGTCGGCATTGTGCCTTTTGAATTTTTATTAAGATGCAACTACTGTTTTTCATCGTCAATAAGAAGTTCCAAGGTATACAGTAAACCTGCAGTGAAGCATCGCAATCTAAAACTGGACTCACAGGAGAGGTTCAAATCATAGAAGGTTAGAGTGTCAGTCCTCTTGTACTTAAGTCGGGATTGTACCTTTTGTATTAAATTCGGATGCAATTTCCGTGTTTCATCGTCAATAGGAAGGACCAAGGGATGCAGTAAACGTGAAGTGAGGCATCGGAATCTAAAACAGGACTCACAGGAGAGGTTCAAATCATAGAAAGTTAGAGTGTCAGTCTTCTTGTACTTAAGTCGGCATTGTGCCATTTGTATTAAATAAGGATGCAGTTTCTGTGTTTCATCATCAATAAGAAGGTACAAGGGATACAGTAAACCTGAAATGAAGCATCGGAATCTAAAACTGGACTCGGAGGAGAGGTTCAAATCATAGAAAGTTAGAGTGTCAGTCCTCTTCTACTTAAGTCGGCATTGTGCCTTTTAAATTTAATTCTGTTGCAATTTCAGTGTTTCATTGTCAATAAGAAGGTCCAAGGGATATAGTAAACCTGAAGTGAAGCATCGGATTCTAAAACTGGGCTCACAGGAGAGGTTCAAATCATAGAAAGTTAGAGTGTCAGTCCACTTTTACTTAAGTCGGCATTGTGCTTTTGAATTTAATTGCGAAGCAATTTCTGTGCTTCATCGTCAATAAGAAGGTCCAAGGTATACAGTAAACCGGAAGTGAAGCAGCCGAATCCAAATTGGATTCACAGGAGAGGTTCATATCATAGAAGGTTAGAGTGTCAGTCCTCTTGTACTTAAGTCGGCATTGTACCTTTTGTATTAAATTCGGATGCAATTTCCGTGTTTCATCGTCAATAGGAAGGACCAAGGGATGCAGTAAACTTGAAGTGAAGCGTCGGAATCTAAAACTGGACTCACAGTGGAGGTTCAAATCATAGAAAGTTAGAGTGTCAGTCCTCTTGTACTTAAGTCGGCATTGTGCCTTTTGAATTTAATTCCGATGCAATTTCTGTGCTTCATCGTTGATAAGAATGTCCCTGGGATACAGTAAACCTGAAGTGAAGCATCGGAATCTAAAACTGGACTCGGAGGAGAGGTTCAAATCATAGAAAGTTAGAGTGTCAGTCCTCTTCTACTTAAGTCGGCATTGTGCCTTTTAAATTTAATTCTGATGCAATTTCAGTGTTTCATTGTCAATAAGAAGGTCCAAGGGATATAGTAAACCTGAAGTGAAGCATCGGATTCTGAAACTGGGCTCACAGGAGAGGTTCAAATCATAGAAAGTTAGAGTGTCAGTCCTCTTTTACTTAAGTCGGCATTGTGCCTTTTGAATTTAATTGCGAAGCAATTTCTGTGCTTCATCGTCAATAAGAATGTCCAAGGTATACAGTAAACCGGAAGTGAAGCAGCCGAATCCAAATTGGATTCACAGGAGACGTAAAAATCATAGAAAGTTAGAGTGTCAGTCCTCTTCTACTTAAGTCGGCATTGTGCCTTTTAAATTTAATTCCGATGCAATTTCAGTGTTTCATTGTCAATAAGATGGTCCAAGGGATATAGTAAACCTGAAGTGAAGCATCGGATTCTAAAACTGGAATCACAGGAGAGGATCAAATCATAGAAATTTAGAGTTTCACTCCTCTTGTACTTATGTCCGCACTGTGCCTTTTGAATTTAATTCCGATGCAATATCTGTGCTTCATCGTGAATAAGAAGGTCCAGGGTATACAGTTAACCGGAGGTGAAGCATCGGAGTCTAAAACTGGACTCACAAGCGAGGTTCAAATCATACAAAGTTAGGGTGTCAGTCCTCTTGTACTTAATTCGACATTGTGCCATTTTGGATTTAATTCCGATGGAATTTCTGTGTTTCATCGTCAATACAAAGGTTCAAGGGTTACAGTAAACCTGAAGTGAAGCTTCGGAATCTAAAACTAGACCCACGGGAGAGTTTCAAATCATAGAAAGTTAGAGTGTCAGTCGTCTTGTACTTCAGTCGGCATTGTGCCTTTTGTATTAAATTCGGATGCAAATTCTGTGTTTAATCGTCAATAAGAAGGTCCAAGGGATACAGTAAACTTGAAGTGAAGCATCGGAATCTAAAACTGGACTCACAGGAGAGGATCAAATCATAGAAAGTTAGAGCGTCGGTCCTCTTTTAGTTAAGTCGGCATTGTGCCTTTTGAAATTAATTCCGATGCAATTTCTGTGTTTCATCGTCAATAAGAAGGTCCAAGGGATACAGTAAACCTGAAGTGAAGCATCAGATTCCTAAACTGGACTCACAGGAGAGTTTCAAATCATAGAAAGTAAGAGTGTCAGTCCTCTTGTAGTTACGTCGGTATTGTGCATTTTGAATTTAATTCCGATGCAATTTCTGTGTTTCATCGTCAATTAGAATGTCCAAGGGATACAGTAAACCTGAAGTGAAGCATCGGAATCTAAAACTGGACTCACAGGAGAGGTTCAAATCATAAAAAAATTAAAGTGTCAGCAATCTTGCACTTAAGTCGGCATTGTGCCTTTTGAATTTAATTTCGATGCAATTTCTGTGCTTCATCGTCAATAAGAAGGTAAAAGGGATACAGTAAACCTGAAGAGAAGCATCGGAATCTAAAACTGGACTCACAGGAGAGGTTCAAATCATAGAAAGTTTGAGTGTCAGTCCTCTTGTACTTAAATCGGCATTGTGCCTTTTGAATTTAATTCCGATGCAATTTCTGTGCTTCATCGTCAATAAGAAGGTCCAAGGGATACACTAAACCTGAAGTGAAGCATCGGAATCTAAAACTGGACTCACAGGAGAGGTTAAAATCATAGAAAGTTAGAGTGTCAGTCCTTTTGTACTAAAGTCGTCATTGTGCCTTTTGTATTAAATTCGGATGCAATATCTGTGTTTCATCGTCAATAAGAAGGTCCAAGGGATACAGTAAACCTGAAGTGAAGCATCGGAATCTAAAACTGGATTCACAGTGGAGGTTCAAATCATAGAAAGTTAGAGTGTCAGTCCTCTACTACTTAAGTCGGCATTGGGCCTTTTGAATTTAATTCAGAAGCAATTTCTGTGTTTCATCTTCAATAAGAAGGTCCAAGGTATACAGGGAACCTGAAGTGAAGCATCGGAATCTAAAACTGGACTCACAGGGGAGGTTCAAATCACAGAGAGTTAGAGTGTCTGTCCTTTTATACTTTAGTCGTCATTGTGCCTTTAGTATTAAATTCGGATGCAATATCTATGTTTCATCGTCAATAAGAAGTTCCAAGGGATACACTAAACCTGAAGTGAAGCATCGGAAACTAAAACTTGACTCACAGGAGAGGTTCAAATCATAGAAAGTTAGAGTGTCAGTCCTCTTGTACTTGAGTTGGCATTGTGCCTTTTGAATTTAATTCCGAAACAATTTCTGTGTTCATCGTCAACAAGAAGGTCCAAGGTATACAGTAAATCCGAAGTGAAGCATCCGAATCTAAAACTGGACTCACAGGAGAGGTACAAATCATAGAAAGTTAGAGTGTCAGTCCTCTTCTACTTAAGTCGGCATTGTGCCTTTTGAATTTAATTCCGATGCAATTTCTGTGTTTCATCGTCAATAAGAAGGTCCAAGGTATACAGTGAACCTGAAGTGAAGCATCGGAATCTAAAACTGGACTCACAGGGGAGGTTCAAATCATAGAAAGTGAGAGTGTCAGTCCTCTTGTACTTAAGTCAGCATTGTGCCTTTTGTATTAAATTCGGTTGCAATTTCTGTGTTTCATCATCAATAAGAAGGTCCAAGGGATACAGTAAACCTAAAGTGAATCATCGGAATCTAAAACTGGACTCACAGGAGAGGTTCTAATCATAGAAAGTTAGAGAGTCAGTCCTCTTGTACTTAAGTCGGCATTGTGCCTTTTGAATTTTTATTAAGATGCAACTACTGTTTTTCATCGTCAATAAGAAGTTCCAAGGTATACAGTAAACCCGCAGTGAAGCATCGGAATCTAAAACTGGACTCACAGGAGAGGTTCAAATCATAGAAGGTTAGAGTGTCAGTCCTCTTGTACTTAAGTCGGCATTGTACCTTTTGTATTAAATTCGGATGCAATTTCCGTGCTTCATCGTCAATAGGAAGGACCAAGGGATGCAGTAAACGTGAAGTGAGGCATCGGAATCTAAAACTGGACTCACAGGAGAGATTCAAATCATAGAAAGTTAGAGTGTCAGTCTTCTTGTACTTAAGTCGGCATTGTGCCATTTGTATTAAATACGGATGCAGTTTCTGTGTTTCATCATCAATAAGAAGGTACAAGGGATACAGTAAACCTGAAATGAAGCATCGGAATCTAAAACTGGACTCACAGGAGAGGTTCAAATCATAGAAAGTTAGAGTGTCAGTCCTCTTGTGCTTAAGTCGGCATTGTCCCTTTTGAATTCAATTCTGATGCAGTTTCTGTGTTTCATCGTCAATAAGAAGGTCCAAGGTATACAGTGAACCTGAAGTGAGGCATCGGAATCTAAAACTGAACTCACAGGAGAGGTTCAAATCATTGAAAGTTAGAGTGTCAGTCCTCTTGTACTTAAGTCGGCATTGTGCCTTATGAATTTTTATTAAGATGCAATTACTGTTTTTCATGGTCAATAAGAAGTTCCAAGGTATAGAGTAACCCTGCAGTGAAGCATCGGAATCTAAAACTGGACTCACAGGAGAGGTTCAAATCATAGAAAGCTAGAGTGTCAGTCCTCTTGTACTGAAGTCGGCATTGTGCCATTTGTATTAAATTCGGATGCAATTTCTGTGTTTCATCGTCAATAAGAATATCCAAGGGATACAGTAAACCTCAAGTGAAACATCGGAATCTAAAACTGGACTCACAGGAGAGGTTCAAATCATAGAAAGTGAGAGTGTCAGTCCTCTTGTACTTAAGTCGGCATTGTGCCTTTTCAATTTCATTCCGATGCAATTTCTGTGCTTCATCGTCGATAAGAAGGTCCATGGTATACAGTAAACCTGAAGTGTAGCATCGGAATCTAAAACTGGACTCACAGGAGAGGTTAATATCATAGAAAGTTAGAGTGTCAGTCCTCTTGTACTTAAGTCGGCATTGTGCCTTTTGAATTTAATTCCGATGCAAATTCTGTGTTTCATCGTCAATAAGAAGGACCAAGGTATACAGTAAACTTGAAGTGACGCATCGGAATCTAAAACTGGACTCACAGTGGAGGTTCAAATCATAGAAAGTTAGAGTGTCAGTCCTCTTGTGCTTAAGTCTTCATTGTCCCTTTTGAATTCAATTCTGATGCAGTTTCTGTGTTTCATCGTCAATAAGAAGGTCCAAGGTATACAGTGAACCTGAAGTGAGGCATCGGAATCTAAAACTGAACTCACAGGAGAGGTTGAAATCATTGAAAGTTAGAGTGTCAGTCCTCTTGTACTTAAGTCGGCATTGTGCCTTATGAATTTTTATTAAGGTGCAATTACTGTTTTTCATCGTCAATAAGAAGTTCCAAGGTATACACTAAACCTGCAGTGAAGCATCGGAATCTAAAACTGGACTCACAGGAGAGGTTCAAACCATAGAAGGTTAGAGAGTCAGTCCTCTTGTACTGAAGTCGGCATTGTGCCATTTGTATTAAATTCGGATGCAATTTCTGTGTTTCATCGTCAATAAGAATATCCAAGGGATACAGTAAACCTCAAGTGAAGCATCGGAATCTAAAACTGGACTCACAGGAGAGGTTCAAATAATAGAAAGTGAGAGTGTCAGTCCTCTTGTACTTAAGTCGGCATTGTGCCTTTTGTATTAAATTCGGATGCAATTTCTGTGTTTCATCTTCAATAAGAAGGTCTAAGGTATACAGTAAACCTGATGGGAAGCATCGGAACCCAATACTGGACTCATAGGAGAGGTTCAAATCATAGAAAGTTAGAGTGTCAGTCCTCTTGTACTTATGTCGGCATTGTGCCTTTTGTATTGCATTCGGATGCAATTTCTGTGTTTCATCGTCAATAAGTAGGTCCACGGGATACAGTAAACCTGAAGTGAAGGATCATACTCAAAAACTGGACTCACAGGAGAGGTTCTAATCGTAGAAAATTAGAGTGTTAGTCATAATGTACTTAAGTCGGCATTGTGCCTTTTGTATTTCATTCCGATGCAATTTCTGTGCTTCATCGTCAATAAGAAGATCCATGGTATACAGTAAACCTGAAGTGTAGCACCGGAATCTAAAAGTGGGCTCACAGGAGAGGATCAAATCATAGAAATTTAGAGTGTCCGTCCTCTTGCACTTAAGTCGGCATAGTGCCTTTAGCATTAAATTTGGATCCAATTTCTGTGTTTCATCGTCAATAAGAAGGTCCAAGGTATACAGTACACCTGAAGTGAAGCATCGGAATCTAAAACTGGACTCACAGGAGAGGTTCAAATCATAGTAAGTTAGAGTGTCAGTCCTCTTGTACTAAAGTCAGCATTGTGCCTTTTGTATTAAATTCGGATGCAATCTCTGTGTTTCATCGTCAGTAAGAAGGTCCAAGGTATACAGTAAACCTGAAGGGATGCAGCGGAATCTAAAACTGGACTCACAGGAGAGGTTCAAATCATAGAAAGTGAGAGTGTCAGTCCTCTTGTGCTTAAGTCGGCATTGTGCCTTTTGTAATAAATTCGGATGCAATTTCTGTGTTTCATCGTCAATAAGAAGGTCCAAGGTATACAGTAAACCAGAAGGGAAGCATCGAAATTTAAAACTGGACTCACAGGAGAGATTCAAATCATTGTATGTTAGGGTGTCAGTCCCGTTGTACTTAAGTCGGCATTGTGCCTTTTAATTTACTTCCGATGCAATCTCTGTGTTTCATCGTCAAGAAGAAGGTCCAAGGTATACAGTAAACCTGAAGTGAAGCATCGGAATCAAAAGCTGGACTCACCGGAGAGATTCAAATCATAGAAAGTTAGAGGGTCAGTCCTCTTGTACTTAAGTCGGCATTGTGGCTTTTGAATTTCATTCCGATGCAATTTCTGTGCTTCACCGTTAAACAGAAGGTCCAAGGGATACAGTAAACCTGATGTGAAAAATCGGAATCTAAAACTGGTCTCACAGGACAGGTTCTTATCATTGAAATTAGAGTGTCAGTCCTCTTGTACTTAAGTCGGCATTGTGCCTTTTGAATTTTTATTAAGATGCAACTACTGTTTTTCATCGTCAATAAGAAGTTCCAAGGTATACAGTAAACCCGCAGTGAAGCATCGGAATCTAAAACTGGACTCACAGGAGAGGTTCATATCATAGAAGGTTGGAGTGTCAGTCCTCTTGTACTTAAGTCGGCATTGTACCTTTTGTATTAAATTCGGATGCAATTTCCGTGTTTCATCGTCAATAGGAAGGACCAAGGGATGCAGTAAACGTGAAGTGAGGCATCGGAATCTAAAACAGGACTCACAGGAGAGGTTCAAATCATAGAAAGTTAGAGTGTCAGTCTTCTTGTACTTAAGTCGGCATTGTGCCATTTGTATTAAATACGGATGCAGTTTCTGTGTTTCATCATCAATAAGAAGGTACAAGGGATACAGTAAACCTGAAATGAAGCATCGGAATCTAAAACTGGACTCACAGGAGAGGTTCAAATCATAGAACGTTAGAGTGTCAGTCCTCTTGTGCTTAAGTCGGCATTGTCCCTTTTGAATTCAATTCTGATGCAGTTTCTGTGTTTCATCGTCAATAAGAAGGTCCAAGGTATACAGTGAACCTGAAGTGAGGCATCGGAATCTAAAACTGAACTCACAGGAGAGGTTCAAATCATTGAAAGTTAGAGTGTCAGTCCTCTTGTACTTAAGTCGGCATTGTGCCTTATGAATTTTTATTAAGATGCAATTACTGTTTTTCATGGTCAATAAGAAGTTCCAAGGTATACAGTAAACCTGCAGTGAAGCATCGGAATCTAAAACTGGACTCACAGGAGAGGTTCAAATCATAGAAAGCTAGAGTGTCAGTCCTCTTGTACTTAAGTCGGCATTGTGCCATTTGTATTAAATTCGGATGCAATTTCTGTGTTTCATCGTCAATAAGAATATCCAAGGGATACAGTAAACCTCAAGTGAAGCATCGGAATCTAAAACTGGACTCACAGGAGAGGTTCAAATCATAGAAAGTGAGAGTGTCAGTCCTCTTGTACTTAAGTCGGCATTGTGCCTTTTGTATTAAATTCGGATGCAATTTCTGTGTTTCAATTTCAATAAGAAGGTCTAAGGTATACAGTAAACCTGATGGGAAGCATCGGAACCCAATACTGGACTCATAGGAGAGGTTCAAATCATAGAAAGTTAGAGTGTCAGTCCTCTTGTACTTATGTCGGCATTGTGCCTTTTGTATTACATTCGGATGCAATTTCTGTGTTTCATCGTCAATAAGTAGGTCCACGGGATACAGTAAACCTGAAGTGAAGGATCATACTCAAAAACTGGACTCACAGGAGAGGTTCAAATCGTAGAAAATTAGAGTGTTAGTCATAATGTACTTAAGTCGGCATTGTGCCTTTTGTATTTCATTCCGATGCAATTTCTGTGCTTCATCGTCAATAAGAAGATCCATGGTATACAGTAAACCTGAAGTGTAGCACCGGAATCTAAAAGTGGGCTCACAGGAGAGGTTCAAATCATAGAAAGTTAGAGTGTCCGTCCTCTTGCACTTATGTCGGCATTGTGCCTTTAGCATTAAATTCGGATCCAATTTCTGTGTTTCATCGTCAATAAGAAGGTCCAAGGTATACAGTAAACCTGAAGTGAAGCATCGGAATCTAAAACTGGACTCACAGGAGAGGTTCAAATCATAGTAAGTTAGAGTGTCAGTCCTCTTGTACTTAAGTCGGCATTGTGCCTTTTGTATTAAATTCGGATGCAATCTCTGTGTTTCATCGTCAGTAAGAAGGTCCAAGGTATACAGTAAACCTGAAGGGATGCAGCGGAATCTAAAACTGGACTCACAGGAGAGGTTCAAATCATAGAAAGTGAGAGTGTCAGTCCTCTTGTGCTTAAGTCGGCATTGTGCCTTTTGTATTAAATTCGGATGCAATTTCTGTGTTTCATCGTCAATAAGAAGGTCCAAGGTATACAGTAAACCAGAAGGGAAGCATCGAAATCTAAAACTGGACTCACAGGAGAGATTCAAATCATTGTATGTTAGAGTGTCAGTCCCGTTGTAATTAAGTCGTCATTGTGCCTTTTAATTTACTTCCGATGCAATCTCTGTGTTTCATCGTCAAGAAGAAGGTCCAAGGTATACAGTAAACCTGAAGTGAAGCATCGGAATCTAAAGCTGGACTCACCGGAGAGATTCAAATCATAGAAAGTTAGAGGGTCAGTCCTCTTGTACTTAAGTCGGCATTGTGGCTTTTGAATTTCATTCCGATGCAATTTCTGTGCTTCACCGTTAAACAGAAGGTCCAAGGGATACAGTAAACCTGATGTTAAAAATCGGAATCTAAAACTGGTCTCACAGGACAGGTTCTTATCATTGAAATTAGAGTGTCAGTCCTCTTGTACTTAAGTCGGCATTGTGCCTTTTGAATTTTTATTAAGATGCAACTACTGTTTTTCATCGTCAATAAGAAGTTCCAAGGTATACAGTAAACCCGCAGTGAAGCATCGGAATCTAAAACTGGACTCACAGGAGAGGTTCATATCATAGAAGGTTAGAGTGTCAGTCCTCTTGTACTTAAGTCGGCATTGTACCTTTCGTATTAAATTCGGATGCAATTTCCGTGTTTCATCGTCAATAGGAAGGACCAAGGGATGCAGTAAACGTGAAGTGAGGCATCGGAATCTAAAACAGGACTCACAGGAGAGGTTCAAATCATAGAAAGTTAGAGTGTCAGTCCTTTTGTACTTAAGTCGTCATTGTGCCTTTTGTATTAAATTCGGATGCATTATCTGTGTTTCATCGACAATAAGAAGGTCCAAGGGATACAGTAAACCTGAAGTGGAGCATCGGAATCTAAAACTGGACTCACAGTGGAGGTTCAAATAAAAAAAAGTTAGAGTGTCAGTCCTCTACTACTTAAGTCGGCATTGGGCCTTTTGAATTTAATTCCGAAGCAATTTCTGTGTTTCATCGTCAATAAGAAGGTCCAAGGTATACAGGGAACCTGAAGTGAAGCATCGGAATCTAAAACTGGACTCACAGGGGAGGTTCAAATCACAGAGAGTTAGAGTGTCTGTCCTTTTATACTTTGGTCGTCATTGTGCCTTTAGTATTAAATTCGGATGCAATTTCTATGTTTCATCGTCAATAAGAAGTTCCAAGGGATACACTAAACCTGAAGTGAAGCATCGGAAACTAAAACTTGACTCCTAGGAGAGGTTCAAATCATAGAAAGTTAGAGTGTCAGTCCTCTTGTACTTTAGTTGGCATTGTGCCTTTTGAATTTAATTCCGAAACAATTTCTGTGTTCATCGTCAACAAGAAGGTCCAAGGTATACAGTAAATCTGAAGTGAAGTATCCGAATCTAAAACTGGACTCACAGGAGAGGTACAAATCATAGAAAGTTAGAGTGTCAGTCCTCTTCTACTTAAGTCGGCATTGTGCCTTTTGAATTTAATTCCGATGCAATTTCTGTGTTTCATCGTCAATAAGAAGGTCCAAGGTATACAGTGAACCTGAAGTGAAGCATCGGAATCTAAAACTGGACTCACAGGGGAGGTTCAAATCATAGAAAGTGAGAGTGTCAGTCCTCTTGTACTTAAGTCAGCATTGTGCCTTTTGTATTAAATTCGGTTGCAATTTCTGTGTTTCATCATCAATAAGAAGGTCCAAGGGATACAGTAAACCTAAAGTGAATCATCGGAATCTAAAACTGGACTCACAGGAGAGGTTCAAATCATAGAAAGTGAGAGTGTCAGTCCCCTTGTAGTTAAGTCGGCATTGTGCCTTTTGTATTAAATTCGGATGCAATTTCTGCGTTTCATCGTCAATAAGAATGTCAAAGGTGTACAGGAAACCTGATATGAAGCATCAGAATCTTAAACTGTACTCACAGGTAAGGCTCAAATCATAGAAAGTGAGAGTGTCATTCCTCTTGTACTTAAGTCGGCATTGTGCATTTTGTATTAAATTCGGATGCAATTTCTGTGTCTCACCATCAATAAGAATGTCCATGGCATACAGTAAACCTGAAGTGAATCATTGGAATCTAAAACTGGACTCACAGGAGAGGTTCAAATCATAGAAAGTTAGAGAGTCAGTCCTCTTGTACTTAAGTCGGCATTGTGCCTTTTGAAATTAATTCGGATGCAATTTCTGTGTTTCATCGTCAATAAGAA
This sequence comes from Schistocerca americana, assembly GCF_021461395.2. Taxonomy (NCBI): domain Eukaryota; kingdom Metazoa; phylum Arthropoda; class Insecta; order Orthoptera; family Acrididae; genus Schistocerca; species Schistocerca americana. The sequence continues at coordinate 2,407,580 of NW_025725917.1, read as the reverse complement.
GGTCCAAGGGTTACAGTAAACCTGAAGTGAAGCATCGGAATCTAAAACTGCGCTCACAGGAGAGGTTCAAATCACAGAAAGTGAGGGTGTCAGTCCTCTTGTACTTATGTCGGCATTGTGCCTTTTGTATTAATTTCGGATGCAATATCTGTGTTTCATCGTCAATTAGAATTTCCAAGGTATACAGGAAACCGGAAGTGAAGCATCGGAATCTAAAACTGGACTCACAGGAGAGGTTTAAATCATAGAATGTGAGAGTGATAGTCCTCTTGTGCTTGAGTCTTCATTGTGCTTTTTGTGTTAAATTCGGATGCAATTTCTGTGTTTCATCGTCAACAGGAAGGTCCAACGTATTTACGAAAACTGAAGTGAAGCATCGGAATCCAAAACTGGACTCACAGGAGAGGGTCAAATCATTGAAAGTTAGAGTGTCAGTCCTCTTGTAGTTAAGTCGGCGTTGTGCCTTTTGAATTTGATTCCGATGCAATTTCAGTGTTTCATTGTCAATAAGAAGGTCCAAGGGATACAGTAAATCTGATGTGAAGCATCGGAATCTAAAACTGGACTGACAGGAGAAGTTCAAATCATAGAAAGTTAGAGAGTCAGTCCTCTGGTACTTAAGTCGGCATTGTGCCTTTTGAATTTAATTCCGATGCAAATTCTGTGTTTCAGTGTCAATAAGATGGTCCAAGGATACAGTAAACCTGAAGTGAGGCATGTTCACCTAAAACTGGACTTACAGGAGAGGTTCAAATCATAGAAAGTGAGAGTGTCACTCCTCTTGTACTTTAGTCGGCATTGTGCCTTTTGTATTAAATTCGGATGCATGTTCTGTGTTTCATCGTCAATAAGAATGTCCAGGGTATACAGGAAACCTGATATGAAGCATCGGAATCTTAAACTGGACTCACAGGTAAGGCTCAAATCATAGAAAGTGAGAGTGTCATTCCTCTTGTACTTAAGTCGGCATTGTGCATTTTGTATTAAATTCGGATGCAATTTCTGTGTTTCATCATCAATAAGAATGTCCATGGGATACAGTAAACCTGAAGTGAATCATTGGAATCTAAATCTGGACTCACAGGAGAGGTTCATATCATAGAAAGTTAGAGAGTCAGTCCTCTTGTACTTAAGTCGGCATTGTGCCTTTTGAAATTAATTCGGATGCAATTTCTGTGTTTCATCGTCAATAAGAAGGTCCAAGGTATACAGGAAACCTGAAGTGAAGCATCGGAATCAAAAACTGGACTCACAGGAGGGGTTGAATTCATAGAAAGTGAGAGTGTCAGTCCTCTTGTACTTAAGTCGGCATTGTGCCTTTTGTATCAAATTCGGATGCAAGTTATGTGTTTCATCACCAATAAGAAGGTCCAAGGGATACAGTAAACCTGAAGTAAAGCATCGGAATCTAAAACTGGGCTCACAGGAGAGGTTCAAATCATAGAAAGTGAGAGTGTCAGTCTTCTTGTACTTATGTCGGCATTGTGCCTTTTGTATTAATTTCGGATGCAATATCTGTGTTTCATCGGCAATTAGAATTTCCAAGGTATACAGGAAACCGGAAGTGAAGCATCGGAACCTAAAACTGGACTCACAGGAGAGGTTCAAATCATAGAAAGTTAGAGTGTCAGTCCTCTTGTACTTAAGTCGGCATTGTGCCTTTTGAATTTAATTCCGAAGCAATTTCTGTGCTTCATCGTCAATAAGAAAGTCCAAGCTATACAGTAAACCTGAAGTGAAGCATCCGAATCTAAAACTGGACTCACAGGAGAGGTACAAATCATAGAAAGTTAAAGTGTCAGTCCTCTTGTACTTAAGTCGGCATTGTGCCTTTTACATTTAATCCCGATGCAATTTCATTGTTTCATCGTCAATAAGAAGGTCCAAGGTATACAGTGAACCTGAAGTGAAGCATCGGAATCTAAAACTGGACTCAGAGGAGAGGTTCAAATCATAGAAAGTGAGAGTGTCCGTCCTCTTGTACTTGAGTCGGCATTGTGCCTTTTGTATTAAATTCCGATGCAATTTCTGTGTTTCACCATCAATAAGAAGGTCCAAGGGATACAGTAAACCTAAAGTGAATCTTCGGAATCTAAAACAGGACTCACAGGAGAGGTTCAAATCATAAAAAGTTAGAGAGTCAGTCCTCTTGTACTTAAGTCAGCATTGTGCCTTTTGAATTTAATTTGGATGCAATTTCTGTGTTTCTTTGTCAATAAGAAGGTCCAAGGTATACAGGAAACATGAAATGAAGCTTCGGAATCTAAGACTGGACCCACAGGAGAGGTTCAAATCATAGAAAGTGAGAGTGTCAGTCCACTTGTACTTAAGTCGGCATTGTGCCCTTTGTATTAAATTCGGATGCAATTTCTGTGTTTCACCGTCAATAAGAAGGTCCAAGGTATACAGTAAACCTGACGTGAGGCATCGGAATCTACAACTGGACTCACAGTGGAGGTTCGAATCATAGAAAATTAGAGTGTCAGTCCTCTGCTACTTAAGTCGGCATTGTGCCTTTTGAATTTAATTCCGAAGCAATTTCTGTGCTTCATCGTCAATAAGAAAGTCCAAGCTATACAGTAAACCTGAAGTGAAGCATCCGAATCTAAAACTGGACTCACAGGAGAGGTACAAATCATAGAAAGTTAAAGTGTCAGTCCTCTTGTACTTAAGTCGGCATTGTGCCTTTTACATTTAATCCCGATGCAATTTCATTGTTTCATCGTCAATAAGAAGGTCCAAGGTATACAGTGAACCTGAAGTGAAGCATCGGAATCTAAAACTGGACTCAGAGGAGAGGTTCAAATCATAGAAAGTGAGAGTGTCAGTCCTCTTGTACTTGAGTCGGCATTGTGCCTTTTGTATTAAATTCGGATGCAATTTCTGTGTTTCATCATCAATAAGAAGGTCCAAGGGATACAGTAAACCTAAAGTGAATCATCGGAATCTAAAACAGGACTCACAGGAGAGGTTCAAATCATAAAAAGTTAGAGAGTCAGTCCACTTGTACTTAAGTCGGCATTGTGCCTTTTGAATTTAATTTGGATGCAATTTCTGTGTTTCTTTGTCAATAAGAAGGTCCAAGGTATACAGGAAACATGAAATGAAGCTTCGGAATCTAAGACTGGACCCACAGGAGAGGTTCAAATCATAGAAAGTGAGAGTGTCAGTCCTCTTGTACTTAAGTCGGCATTGTGCCCTTTGTATTAAATTCGGATGCAATTTCTGTGTTTCACCGTCAATAAGAGGGTCCAAGGTATACGGTAAACCTGAAGTGAAGCATCCGAATCTAAAACTGGACTAACAGGAGAGTTTCATAACATAGAAAGTTAGAGTGTCAGTCCTTTTGTACTTAAGTCAGCTTTGTGCCTTTAGTATTAAATTCGGATCCAACATCTGTGCTTCATCGTCAATAAGAAGGGTCAAGGGATACAGTAGACCTGAAGTGAAGCATCGGAATCTAAAACCGGACACACAGGAGATGTTCAAATCATAGAAAATTAGAGAGTCAGTCCTCTTGTACTTAAGTCGGCACTGTGCCTTTTGAATTTAATTCCGATGCAATTTCTGTCTTTCATCGTCAATAAGAAGGTTCAAGGGATACAGTAGACCTGAAGTGAAGCATCGGAATCTAAAACTGGACACACAGGAGAGGTTCAAATCATAGAAAGTGAGAGTGTCAGTCCTCTTGTACTTAAGTCGGCGTTGTGCCTTTTGAATTTAACTCCGATGCAATTTCTGTGTTTCATCGTCAATAAGAAGGTCCAAGGGATACAGTAAACCTAATGTGAATCATCAGAATCTAAAACAGGACTCACAGGAGAGGTTCAAATCATAGAAAGTTAGAGAGTCAGTCCTCTTGTACTTAAGTCGGCATTGTGCCTTTTGAATTTAATTTGGATGCAATTTCTGTGTTTCTTCGTCAATAAGAATGTCCAAAGTATACAGGAAACATGAAATGAAGCTTCGGAATCTAAGACTGGACCCACAGGACAGGTTCAAATCATAGAAAGTGAGAGTGTCAGTCCACTTGTACTTAAGTCGGCATTGTGACCTTTGTATTAAATTCGGATGCAATTTCTGTGTTTCACCGTCAATAAGAAGGTCCAAGGTATACAGTAAACCTGACGTGAAGCATCGGAATCTAAAACTGGACTCACAGTGGAGGTTCGAATCATAGAAAATTAGAGTGTCATTCCTCTGCTACTTAAGTCGGCATTGTGCCTTTTGAATTTAATTCCGAAGCATTTTCTGTGCTTCATCGTCAATAAGAAGTTCCAAGGTATACAGTAAAGCTGAAGTGAAGCATCGGAATCCAAAACTGGACTCACAGGAGAGGTTCAAATCATTGAAAGTTAGAGTGTCAGTCCTCTTGTAGTTAAGTCGGCATTGTGCATTTTGAATTTAATTCCGATGCAATTTCTGTGCTTCATCGTCAATAAGAAGGTTCAAGGTATACAGTAAACCTGAAGTGAAGCATCGGTGTCTAAAACTGGACTCACAGGAGAGGTTCAAATCATAGAAAGTTAGAGTGTGAGTCCTCTTGTACTTAAGTCGGCATTGTGCCTTTTGAATTTGATTCCGATGCAATTTCAGTGTTTCATTGTCAATAAGAAGGTCCAAGGGATACAGTAAATCTGATGTGAAGCATCGGAATCTAAAACTGGACTGACAGGAGAAGTTCAAATCATAGAAAGTTAGAGTGTCAGTCCTCCTGTACTTATATCGGCATTGTGCCTTTTGAATTTAATTCCGATGCAATTTCTGTGTTTCATCGTCAATTAGAATGTCAAGGGATACAGTAAACCTGAAGTGAAGCATCGGAAACTAAAACTGGACTCACAGGAGAGGTTCAAATCACAGAAAAAGTTAGAGAGTCAGTCCTCTGGTACTTAAGTCGGCATTGTGCCTTTTGAATTTAATTCCGATGCAAATTCTGTGTTTCAGTTTCAATAAGAAGGTCCAAGGAATACAGTAAACCTGAAGTGAGGCATGTTCACCTAAAACTGGACTCACAGGAGAGGTTCAAATCATAGAAAGTGAGAGTGTCACTCCTCTTGTACTTTAGTCGGCATTGTGCCTTTTGTATTAAATTCGGATGCATGTTCTGCGTTTCATCGTCCATAAGAATGTCCAGGGTATACAAGAAACCTGATATGAAGCATCGGAATCTTAAACTGGACTCACAGGTAAGGCTCAAATCATAGAAAGTGAGAGTGTCATTCCTCTTGTACTTAAGTCGGCATTGTGCCTTTTGTATTAAATTCGGATGGAATTTCTGTGTTTCATCATCAATAAGAATGTCCATGGGATACAGTAAACCTGAAGTGAATCATTGGAATCTAAAACTGGACTCAGAGGAGAGGTTCATATCATAGAAAGTTAGAGAGTCAGTCCTCTTGTACTTAAGTCGGCATTGTGCCTTTTGAAATTAATTCGGATGCAATTTCTGTGTTTCATCGTCAATAAGAAGGTCCAAGGTATACAGGAAACCTGAAGTGAAGCATCGGAATCAAAAACTGGACTCACAGGAGAGGTTGAATTCATAGAAAGTGAGAGTGTCAGTCCACTTGAACTTAAGTCGGAATTGTGCCTTTTGTATCGAATTCGGATGCAAGTTATGTGTTTCATCAACAATAAGAAGGTCCAAGGGATACAGTAAACCTGAAGTAAAGCATCGGAATCTAAAACTGGGCTCACAGTAGAGGTTCAAATCATAGACAGTGAGAGTGTCAGTCTTCTTGTACTTATGTCGGCATTGTGCCTTTTGTATTAATTTCGGATGCAATATCTGTGTTTCATCGGCAATTAGAATTTCCAAGGTACACAGGAAACCGGAAGTGAAGCATCGGAACCTAAAACTGGACTCACAGGAGAGGTTCAAATCATAGAAAGTTAGAGTGTCAGTCCTCTTGTACTTAAGTCGGCATTGTGCCTTTTGAATTTAATTCCGAAGCAATTTCTGTGCTTCATCGTCAATAAGAAAGTCCAAGCTATACAGTAAACCTGAAGTGAAGCATCCGAATCTAAAACTGGACTCAAAGGAGAGGTACAAGTCATAGAAAGTTAAAGTGTCAGTCCTCTTGTACTTAAGTCGGCATTGTGCCTTTTAAATTTAATTCCGATGCAATTTCATTGTTTCATCGTCAATAAGAAGGTCCAAGGTATACAGTGAACCTGAAGTGAAGCATCGGAATCTAAAACTGGACTCAGAGGAGAGGTTCAAATCATAGAATGTGAGAGTGTCAGTCCTCTTGTACTTGAGTCGGCATTGTGCCTTTTGTATTAAATTCGGATGCAATTTCTGTGTTTCATCATCAATAAGAAGGTCCAAGTGTTACAGTAAACCTAAAGTGAATCATCGGAATCTAAAACAGGACTCACAGGAGAGGTTCAAATCATAAAAAGTTAGAGAGTCAGTCCTCTTGTACTTAAGTCGGCATTGTGCCTTTTGAATTTAATTTGGATGCAATTTCTGTGTTTCTTCGTCAATAAGAAGGTCCAAGGTATACAGGAAACATGAAGTGAAGCATCGGAATCTAAAACTGGACCCACAGGAGAGGTTCAAATCATAGAAAGTGAGAGTGTCAGTCCACTTGTACTTAAGTCGGCATTGTGCCCTTTGTATTAAATTCGGATGCAATTTCTGTGTTTCACCGTCAATAAGAAGGTCCATGGTATACAGTAAACCTGAAGTGAAGCATCCGAATCTAAAACTGGACTAACAGGAGAGTTTCATAACATAGAAAGTTAGACTGTCAGTCCTTTTGTACTTAAGTCAGCTTTGTGCCTTTAGTATTAAATTCGGATCCAACATCTGTGCTTCATCGACAATAAGAAGGGTCAAGGGATACAGTAGACCTGAAGTGAAGCATCGGAATCTAAAACTGGACACACAGGAGATGTCCAAATCATAGAAAGTTAGAGAGTCAGTCCTCTTGTACTTAAGTCGGCATTGTGCCTTTTGAAATTAATTCGGATGCAATTTCTGTGTTTCATCGTCAATAAGAAGGTCCAAGGTATACAGGAAGCCTGAAGTGAAGCATCGGAATCAAAAACTGGACTCACAGGAGAGGTTGAATTCACAGAAAGTGAGAGTGTCAGTCCTCTTGAACTTAAGTCGGCATTGTGCCTTTTGTATCGAATTCGGATGCAAGTTATGTGTTTCATCATCAATAAGAAGGTCCAAGGGATACAGTAAACCTGAAGTAAAGCATCGGAATCTAAAACTGGGCTCACAGTAGAGGTTCAAATCATAGACAGTGAGAGTGTCAGTCTTCTTGTACTTATGTCGGCATTGTGCCTTTTGTATTAATTTCGGATGCAATATCTGTGTTTCATCGGCAATTAGAATTTCCAAGGTATACAGGAAACCGGAAGTGAAGCATCGGAACCTAAAACTGGACTCACAGGAGAGGTTCAAATCATAGAAAGTTAGAGTGTCAGTCCTCTTGTACTTAAGTCGGCATTGTGCCTTTTGAATTTAATTCCGAAGCAATTTCTGTGCTTCATCGTCAATAAGAAAGTCCAAGCTATACAGTAAACCTGAAGTGAAGCATCCGAATCTAAAACTGGACTCA